>NC_083360.1:74917516-75556266 GCF_030254825.1 Meriones unguiculatus | reverse complement strand
CTCCCTCACTTGCTTTAGAGGATTCCTTTTTAGAATGACGGTTAGAAGGGCATTTTCAAAAGGAAGAGAAGGTGACAAAACACCTTCTACAGAGGGCAAAAAGGAAATCAAGGAAAGTTTTATTTGTTGGGTGAATATTTGGGGCAGTGGCACAGGGATTGACTGATTAAAAATACAGGTTGGATTCAAGCATCCTCCCCTTATTCCCTCCTTTTTACTTAGCTTTTATGGGGTCTGTGGATTGCAGCATGGTTATTCAGTCCTTTAAGTCTAATATCCACTGATATCCACTGATACATGTCTTTCTGGTTCTGGGTTACCTCACTCAGGATGATCTCTTCTAGTTCTACCCATTTACCTGCAAATTTCAGGATGTCTTTGTTTTAATAGCTGGGTAATATTCCACTGTGTAAGTGCACCTCGTTTTATTTATCCTTTCTTCAGTTGAGGCCCATCTAGGTTGTTACCAATTTCTGGCTATTACAAATAAAGCTGCTATGAACACAGTTGAGCAAGTGTCCTGGAGGGAGGGGCCTGGGAAGGGAAGGAGATGGGAATGGAAACAAGAGGGATCAAGAAGGGGAGGTTGTGGGAAGAGGGTACTAGGAGAGACAACAGAAATGGATTGGTGTTTATTCCTGTTACCATGACCTGAAGCCCAGCTCTTAAGTGAGATGAGTCTCTTCTACAGAACTTCAGTAGCAACAGCACTGAAAGGCTAGCTAAATGTTCAGTTAAACTTGAAATCTCAGGACCAGATATAGTGTATGATTCTAAGGAAGAACAAGAAACGACCTAGCTTGGGGTCTTTTTTCTTTCTTTCTTTCTTTCTTCTTTTTTTTTTTTTTTTGAGTCCATTTTATTTTATGGCCTGACTGCATGCCAAAGCCATCTGGAATCTTCAAGAGTTTAAATAGCAATGTTCAATTAATAAGGCATAAAACCCTGCCATTTCCTCTCTGCCACATATTTAGCCAGCCCTTCTCTGTTCAGAATGTCTAATTGATAGGATACACTCCCAGTCTGATGTCTCAGCATCAAGGCAGAGGATGGCCCTGGTGACAGCCTCCTCCGGTATAAGGCCTGTGTATTTGGTATAATTTCTCAACTCCATGTAATTCAATCATGTTAAAAGAGAATCATAGTCCTTTGTGGACATACTGGAGTAAGGCACAATTTATAGTAGTTTTATTACTTTCTGAGATTTTTTTCTGGAATGTTCTAGAAGTAAACTGGTTGATCTGGTCTGCAGATTTCTCACATTATTTTAATAATGAGGCAGGCTACTGAGGAGATGGTGAGATAGCACTGCACAGCTCAAAGCCCTAGCAAAGCTGTGAGTTTTGCCCAGGGATGCAGCCATCTCTTTTGAAACAATCATTTCAATACTTGTACAGAGGATTTAGATTTTACTATTGCTTGAGCATAGATGAATGGAAATGTATTGATGAAGCAGCTTTGTCTAAGAACAGTTCAATGAAATGAAATGAGAGGTTACACAGGTGGCAGGTGAACCACATGAAAGGTGGAAGAGAATCTTTTAAGAAGAAGAGGTGGCCAAAAGCATGGAGAGGATCTGATTGATGCAAGGCTTCCTTTACATTGTCAGTATGTATCTAAAACAATGTCACATTCCAGTGGGTGCATGCATTTTAAAATACTCTGGTTTGTATGGAGGGTAAGAGGCTTTCAACTGCTTGACTTAGATGTTGTGACATTGTTTCCTAAAGAGATCTTCTCTTTCTCTCCAGAGCATTAGAAAGAGGGTATGTTTGCTTTCCTAAATGGGTATTGTGACTGTGGCAATTTTACCTGATAAAAAAGCTGGAAGAATGTGGAGGGCGACTTGACCTAGATGTTCAGAGCTCTGAGTTTGTATTTTCATAACCTGTGCTTCACTGTTATTCCACTGTGGATAATTATGAACTTGCTTCACATCTGGCTCTTAAATAATATCTGTTGTTAATCCGATCTTCAAATATCTATTCTATTAAACAGAAACTGTCAGTATCTACATTTTAGAGATCTAGCTCCTATTTGATAAGAGTATCTTGTATGTTATGCTGGATGTTTCAATCCTGGTTCAAAAACTCTGCCTTGAGAACACTGGATGAGCAGAGAATGAACAGGAGCAGAACACACATGGTAAGGTGGAAATGGATCACAGGGAAGCTTGACCTCTCAAGCAAACTTGAGTTCAAATCCAAACTCAGACATTTGCTAACTTGCTGAAACTTAATTACCCCACCTAGGCATCCAATTGTTTATCTGTGAAATAGAATATTAATAGATTTTACTCCATGGCATTATTATAAATATTAAATAAGGTTGCATATTTATAAGACTTAGAAAATTGCCTATCCATAATTTGTTCTCAATGACTCCCAAGCAGCAACTTGGCTAGACTTAATGATACCCTATGCCTGAAATGAACTTTGTAATAACTTTCTCTGCTCAAAGCACATCAGGGATGATATTTAGCTTTTATTTATGTGGGCATTATGGTTACATAAAAGTTGTTATATCCAATAAAATTCTCTTTAAAAATAAACTGTCCTGAAAATATGCCATAATAAAAACAGTTCAAGTATATAGAATTTTGATTTAAGAATAGCATCCATCATTATACTCTCATTTGGAAAGGGATTTGAATACTGAGGAAGTCTGAAGGACAATCTTAGCAGCATATGGCAGTCGTATAGACATATATTTAAGAGAGGGGTTTCCTGTCTCAGCATTCAAGGCCCAGGTTATGAAAACTGTAGCCTCAAGCCAGCCCAGGAGTGAGGAGATAAACATAGATAAAGAGAGAGAAGGAGAGAAGGGATGCTGATACTTTGAAAATGGAATTTCTCTCTTCCATGTGAAAATTAATCTGTAACTAAACTGAGGGAACAGACATACATCTTCCTAATAACACCAAACCAAGCGTAGATGAAGACGACTGTGATTTTTTTTTTTTTTTTGTAATCTTCTTTTGTGGTTCCACAAAGAATTCGCAGTCTGGCCTTCCTCATATCACAATTACGTGTCATCACTTAAGGAGATCTCAGTTTCCTGGCTAGCTACTTCTTGATATATATGCACACGAAAAGAATCTAACAGACCCATTCTATTTACCAAAAGTCATCACTTTACCAGAACTAGCTCTGCAGACCAGGCTGTCCTCAAACTCACAGAGATCCACCTGCCTCTGCCTCTGGAGTGCCACAACCCCTAATTGCCAGTCATTTCTTTAAATTTCCTTCTCTCCCATATTTTTCAAACCATAAGGTACTTTGTTCTCTAACTTTTTGCAACCCGTAATTTAAAATAAGCCCAGAAATGCTAAGCATTGCTCTATGTCCAAAACTGCATATTTGATCTCAGTCAAAAATGCATATTTTTTCTCCCATTTACTCCATAGTCCATACACGTTCCCAGTGCTACATTTAAATACTCCCAGCTAAGTTTTCTTGGAGATTTCCACTTCTAATCACAGTAGGCATCTTCCAGGGTGTCCATCCTACAACCCACAGGCTGCACATAACCAAGCTAAGTATACACGCAGCCAAACACAAAATCACAAGCTTACGTAAACCCTGTAAAAGATTGTGGTGAAGCCGATTGTGAAATTTTCAAGCATCAACTTCGTAGAAAATAATAGGCCACTGTATCAAAAGAATAGACATCCCTGTGAGCACTTCATTTGTTGTGTTGTTTCTCTCACCCTCATCTTCCTAGGGGGGCATCTCTGTGTTCACCATCATTACGCGTTTAGGTCTGCTGTGAGAACAAGGGCAGAGTCTCTCAATATGGAAAACAGGTTATCAATAGCAGGAGGTAGGACAGTCTGAAAACATACAAGAGAAAAGATGAGTGATTTGATTTATTTCAATTTAAATGTAATATTGGTTGCAGGGCGTTTTAACCCTTTCAAGGTATTGAATTATAGGCTTGGGGATGGAGAATGAATTCCGTATTTCCCAGTAGGAAACAGTCATAACCTCAAGTTATAACACAGCGCATGGAAACCTGTGGCAGAAAGCTAAGTCAGGCAGGAGGATTCCACAATAGTCCAAATCTACTGATTTTCAAACTGAGGAGGTAGGGGACAAGATGGACATTTGCTGGGTTTTAGAGGCTGTGTTACCAACATTTTCATGAGCAATGCTTCCTCACATATGGATATGAGCCTGGGAGTCCTAATGTAAGGGAACAAAGCTATGATGTCCATCATTTGAAGTAATAGTTCTGTCTTTGTCCTTTCGATTGCTCTACATGGAATATTGTTCTGTATCATTAGCAGCTCTCAAACACTTGCTAACTTCATTTCTTAACACAGAAATTGTGCCTTAGGCACAGAGCCTCCCAAGCTCTATAATAAGAATTATCACAACTTTCTTTTCATTTATTTATTGTTGTCATTAGCATCTTTTTGTGGAAAGCAACATTTTTTTTCATTATAGATGTATTACACATCTTCATTTAAAATACATTTGTGTAAATAATTTTTAAGAAAGAGACCTAACAAAAATGTGAGATAAAAGTATAAGGCCTGAGCAGATTAATAAAAACCTGATAGAAAACACTATTTAAAAGAGCTTTAAATAAAAACAAAGTTTATTAGAAAAATTTACTATTCGGAACCAGAAAAAAATTGATCAGTATCAAGGTCTACTGAATAATGTAAGATGATGTAGTTGAACTGCTTTGGCCTTTTTTTTTTTTTTTTTTTTTTTTTTTTTTTTTTTTTTTTTTTGGCAAAATGGAAGAAAAATAATACTTTACCAGGCTATCAAAGAGAGTGAAAAAGGAAGCATCCAGCAAGTACCTAGCACAATACAATGCCCAGACAAAAAGGAAACAGTCCACATTTCTCTGCTCTTGCTTGTTCTGACCTAGGAGACTAGCCCCTGCTTCTATCCTGGAAGCTATTTTTTTTTTCCTGGAAACTGTGGGGGGACTTGGATGTCTACTGGCTTTGAGATGAATTCTCTCTCCACTCTCCTCTGGTTACTCTCTGGAACAAGAATGGATGAGTGTGAGTCACTGAATTGCGTACTGGCTTAACCTATTTCCAGGCTGCTCCTGGTGTGTTGTATCTCTGACTTCTATGGCTCATGTGGAGGCTTTCCTTGCTACATTTGGATTTTCTGTACCAGAGGTTTTCTGTAACCATTGGTTAGTACCACAAGCCTCATTATGATCACTCTGAAAGTAGTAATTGCAGGTGGAAAAGCCTGCGGTTACACATGTGCATGTATGTCACACGTGTGGAAGTCAGCTCTTGTCTTCCCACCTCGTTTATGAGACGGCGCCATTTCAATTTTGAGCAAGGCAACATAGCTGGTCCACAAATTACTGGAGAGTCTACTGTATCACGTCTATATCCACTGTTTCCATGCTGATTGCTGAAGGTTAATGGGAAAAAAAATTCCGATGAGTGAAGTTTTTCAGCTTTGCTGGAATTGATATTTGGACAAGATAGTCTTTCTTTGGGAGGCCGTTCTGGACTTTCGGTGTTTAGCAACAATTCTTTATTCTACCCTGTATATATTGATGGTGAAATATCCTCTACACACACTCACACACACACACCAACTATGACAACCAACCAAAGCTACCTCAGACACCACTAAGCATTCTATTCTTTTAGGAATGACAACCCCGCCTTTGACATCTACTGTTTCTGACAGTACCAGTTCGAAGTCTTTTTTTTTTTTACCTTTGAAAAAGCTTGAAGTTCATGACAACTAGAGTAAGTATTTTTTTTTTCAGAAAATTCAGAGTAAAATACCTATAAAATGCCTTTAAGATGGGCTGCCCTAAAGAGTAAGAGGAAATATATTATCCTAGATGGCTTTTATGATTCATTTTGGTTTCCAAGAGACTATGTAAGTCGCACAGACAATAAAAAGGAGGAAAGAGCACAAAAATAGACCTTAATTCCATGGTCTCTGTATTCTTCCAAACTGCAAATCTCCTAGGATTTCTTTGAGAAGACATACCATCTGGAGAGCTCATCTACCTGGCACTAGTGCTGAATCCTCAGGTAGTGAGGCAGAGCCTTGGGGAGACTGGCTGTCTACAAGGAAGTCTGCAAAGTGAAAAATCACTTCCAGCTAATGCAGAGACTAGTTCCTTTAGAACACACAACGAAGGGGTTGAAATCTTGAAATGGCTTCCCATACTTGGTTCCTTTCTCCGTCTCTCCCCTGGTTCCAGTGGATTATGGGAAAGGGTGCAACTGGGTCACCCTGAGCCCATTCAAAGTGCAGTAATCAGTCTTTGATATACTATGCCGTTGCTTCTACTCTTTCCATACCCGTGTGGAAGGGAAGGAGTCATACTGAGCAGGAATAGCATTTGAGGTTTGTCTTTGATAAGCTACCATTAAAATATGGGCAGCAGTTTGCCAAGGGAGTTCTGGTTCACTGTCCTTTCTCATTCGCCTTGCCGCCCATGTTACTTTATATTCTGAGAACCAAAGTCCTGACCCAGAGCACATACAAGTCTAACAGAAGCAGAAAGGAAAGATGCACTGGCAAATGATAACGGACCAGATCCCTTCACTCTGAATCCCATGTTACTGCTTCCTCGTGTTGCTTTAGGATACAGCGAGACGATAGACAACTTATCCAGCATAGAGTATCTCACAGAGGACATACGTGTCCTAGGTCTCTTCCCATTCATCAAGTTGGTGGTCAGTTGTAAACGAGGAACTTGTCTGCTCATAAATAAAGGTCTTTTTGGTATTGTGCTAAATAATTTCTTTAATTAAAATTCAGGACAAAACTGAGTATTCTCTATAAGTAAATAAATTTTGCACCCACATGTATAATGTTTATATATATATATATATATATATATGTGTGTGTGTGTGTGTGTGTGTGTGTGTGTTCATGTGTGTATATTCATGTGAAGTTTGAATTTTGAAATGTATCTTTAAGATTTATTTATTTGGTATGTATATGTTTTTGCTTACATGTAGGTATGTGTACTACATGTATGTCTGGTGCCTGTGGAGGTCAGAAGAGGGTATCAAATCAAATATGCCTGGAGTTATAGTGAGCGACTGTATATGTGCTGGGAACCAAACTAGAGTCCTCTAAAAGTGCAACATGCATTTTTAACATCTGGGCCATCTCTGCAGCTCCTGGTTTTTGTTTTTGGAGACATGGTCTCCACAGGTTAAGCAGACTGTCTCCGAACTTGAGATAATCATGCCTCTGCCGCCGGAACATTTCAATCACAGCCAGGTGCCACCATGTACAACTTTAATTACATATTAATGATACCTTAGATGTTAGTATATATTAAGCTTTCAAAAAATCCTTACTGATCAAATCATAAAGTCTTATTATGAGAAGAGAAAAAACATCTATATAGTTCCTGTTCTATGCTGATAATTTTGATGTTAATGTCTAACGAACGTTTACTTTTTTTACAGAACTTATTTGCATTTTTCTTTTTTTTCCTTTTTTTAGAATATACAAGTGCAGCCGCTTTGGACCCAGAGAAGAGCATGTCTGATTGCATGTGGGTTGATGCCCCAGGTCCCGCCTCTGAGAAAAAGGTATCGGACGGGTCTGATGCTCTTTGGGTGGATGACACCTAAATGAACATCTGTACAAAGTCCCAATTTATTTCTAATATCAGAGATCAGACCTCTACTTTTGCCTGATGCGTCTAAAACAAAAAGGGGGAACTGTAGAGAGCTGCGGAATGCTATGCCTTAAAGATGGAGCTGGTTTCCGCCTTCCACCTTCCCGATGGTGAGTGCTCTCTGTCACGAACAACTCCACATTTGGCTAAAGCTGAGGATCTGGCTTGCTTCCATGTATGTGGACCTATCTGCATTGCCCACGTGGCACGCCTGGGTTGGCTACCCAGAGGCTATTTAAGCTGTGGGCTGGCTTTCCCCGGGGTCCGAGGATTGTTCAATGTTCCTGAATAAACTGCATTGAAAAAAAAAAAAAAAAAAGAATATACTTATTTATTTATTTTTTTCTTACACATTTGATGGTTTTATTTTTGCATTGTTTTTTAATGGTTCAATAAATTTTATTACAGTTTATTCACTTTGTATCCCAGCTGTAGCCCTTTCCCTCATTCCCTCCCAATCCCACGCTCCCTCCCTCTTCTCCTTCTATGACCCTTACCCAGTCCCAGATAGGGAGGTCCTCCTCCCCTTCCATCTGACCCTAGCCTATCAGGTCTCATCAGGACTGGCTGTATTATCTTCCTCTGTGGCCTGGCAAGGCTGTTCCCAGCTCAGGGAAAGGTGATCCAAGAAATTTATTTTTCAAAAAATAAAACTATAGCTTAAATGACTTGGTTAAAGTTGCTTGGCCAGTAGGTTGGATTTGGATCAATTAAAAGGCAAGATTTGTTATTCCATAAGAAAACTTCATGAGAAGTCATGTTGTTAAGGTTGTGAACATTTTGCTGTTGTTGTTTTGTTTTGCTTTGTTTTGTTTTGTTTTGTTTGAGACAGGGTTTCTCTGTGTAGCCCTGCCTGTGCTGGACTCTTTGTATACCAAATTGGCCTCAAACTCACAGAGCTCTGCCTATCTCTGCCTCTTGAGTGCCAGGATTAAAAGTGTACACCACCTGCATGCAGAAAGGGGAGGGAGGGTGGGATGGGGAGGGGAGGAAGGAGGGGCTTATGGGGGGATACAAAATGAATAAAGTGTAATTAATAAAAGAAAAGAAAAGAAAAGAAAAAAGTGTACACCACCATACCTGACTTCAAGAAGTAAACTTCTAATTGTCTATATTCTAATTTTTAAATTGTCTATATTCTAATTTTAATTCTTACCCAAAAATACATTGAGTTCCTAGCCACAAAGTGTGACTTTATTGGGAAATTAGGTCATTGCTGATGCAATCAGAACCCTTCCTGCACTTGTTGGCATTTGAAGACAAGATGAAGTAAACCCAGAGGAGATAGCCATGTGATGAAGTGGGCAGAGATTACAGTTATATGTCTCCATCCAAGGACTGTCATAGGTGGCATCAAACAACAGAAACAGACAGACACAAAGGAGCCATCTCCGTGACAACACTCTAATTCTGTAAGTACATACTGCAAGTTTCCAGCATCCAGAACAAGAAGAGATGTTTCCATTGGTTTTGGCCACAGGTTTGCTGTGAGGCTGTTGAGATGGTGGGAGTAACTATGACTCCTCTGTGTAAAAGATGGCTTTACCTGTTGCACTATAGGAAACTGCTCTGGGAAGAATAGTCTCTGTGGCTGAGGGGTGGGGTAGGGCTAACGCAAGCACTAGAAAGACAACTCTGCTCTACGGTGGCATTATGGAGTGATTGAAATCATTAGGGTCTCACCTAAGCCACATCCTAGAATCTTGAGATCCTAAAGCTGAATGGGGGATGATTTCAGAAATCCATTATTATACCTGGCAAGAACGCTGAATAGTGTTGCTAGTATCATCTAAGTTTTATCACAACTGGCCACCACTCACCAATTAGCAAAATGCTGATTGGTTTTACATAAGGATCTAGTCACCTTCAAGTAGTACTTTTCCTCCCTCTTGTCCCCTTTCAGCCAATGGGAAGATGAATATTTTAGACACAAAATACTTGCTTAGACTAAGACAGAGTGACTGAGATTGAGTGAATTCTCCAAAGCAGTCCCAAATACCTCATTTATTCTTGCAATGAAGAGGGGTTAAATTACTGTTACCGAGAAAGCCAGCTAAGCTTTACAGAAAGGCTTTGGAGAAGCCATCTAGTTCCTGTGCTATGGGTGCTCTGTGTTAGAAATGGTTATGACCCAGATCATCTGGAGGTATCTCCATTCCTGATCTCAAGCTGTACTACAGGTCAACAGTAATAAAAACTGCATGGTATTGGCATAGAAACAGAAAGGAGGATCAATGGAACCGCATAGAAGACCCAGAAATAAATCCACACACCTATGAATACTCGATATTCGACAAAGAAGCCAATTCCATTCAATGGAAAAAAGACAGCATCTTCAACAAATGGTGCTGGACCAACTGGATGTCTACATGCAGAAAAATGAAAATAGATCCATATTTATCACCCTGCACAAAACTAAAGTCAAAGTGGATCAAGGACCTCAACATAAAACCAGATACCCTAAATCAATTGGAAAAAAAAGTGGGGAACAGCCTAGAACTCATTGGCACAGGAGACAACTTCCTGAACAGAACACCAACAGCACAGGCTCTAAGAGCAACAATCAATAAATGGGACCTCATGAAACTGAAAAGTTTCTGTAAAGCAAAGGATACCGTCATCAAAACAAAACGACTGCCTACAGATTGGGAAAGAATCTTCACTAACCCTTTATCTGACAGAGGACTAATATCCAGTATATACAAAGAACTAAAGAAGCTGAAAAGCAGCAATCCAAGTAATCCAATTAAAAAATGGGGAACAGAGCTAAATAGAGAATTCTCGACAGAGGAATATCGAATGGCAGAAAAACACTTAAAGAAATGCTCATCCTCATTAGCCATCAGGGAAATGCAAATCAAAATGACCCTGAGATTTCACCTTACACCCATCAGAATGGCCAAGATGAAAAACTCAAGCGATAACACATGCTGGAGAGGTTGTGGAGAAAGGGGAACCCTCCTCCACTGCTGGTGGGAATGTAAACTGGTACAACCACTCTGAAAAGCTATCTGGCGCTTTCTAAGACAAATAGGAATAGTGCTTCCTCCAGACCCAGCTATACCACTGCTAGGTATATACCCAAAGTTTGTTCAAGTACACAAAAAGGACACTTGCTCAACCATGTTTATAGCAGCTCTATTTGTAATAGCCAGAACCTGGAAACAACCCAGATGTCCATCAACGGTGGAATGGGTACAGAAATTGTGGTATTTTTATACAATGGAATACTACTCAGCAATCAAAAAGGAGGAAATCATGAAATTGGCAGGCAAATGGTAGGATCTAGAAAAGATCATTCTGAGTGAAATATCCCAGAAGGAGAAAGACAAACATGGGATATACTCACTTATATAGACC
This sequence comes from Meriones unguiculatus, assembly GCF_030254825.1. Lineage (NCBI taxonomy): Eukaryota > Metazoa > Chordata > Mammalia > Rodentia > Muridae > Meriones > Meriones unguiculatus. The sequence goes on along the minus strand of NC_083360.1, from coordinate 75,545,259 downwards.
TATAAGATATGATAAACATAATGAAATCTATACACCTAAAAAAGATAATCAATTGAGCGGACATGGGGTAAGATGATCAATCCTCATTTAGAAAGACAGATGGGATGTGCATTGAACGTATGACAGGAGTCTACTGAGCGCATCTGAAAAACTCTAACTAGCAGTGTTTTCAAAGCAAAGACTCATGACCAAACCTTTGGCAGAGTACAGGGAATCATAAGAAAGAAGGGGAGTTAGTCTGATGGGGAAAGGATAGGAGCTCCACAAGGACCAAATATATCTGGGCACAGGGTCTTTTCTGAGACTGACATTCAACCAAGGACCATGTATGGATATAACCTAGAACCTCCACTCAGATGTAGCCTGTGGTAGCTCAGTAACCAATTGGTTTCCCAAAGTGAGGGGAACAGGGACTATTTCTAACAGGAACTCAATGACTGGCTCTTTGGTCTCCCCACCCCCGAAGGGAGGAGCAGTCCTGTTAGGCCACAGAGGAGGGCTTTGCAGCCAGTTCTGAAGATAACTGATAAAACAGGATCAGATGAATGGGGAGGAGGTCCCCCCTATCAGTGGACTTGGAAAGGGCACGGTGGAGATGAGGGAGGGAGGGAGGGACTGGGAGGGAATGAGGGATCGGGACACAGCTGGGATACAGAGTTAATAAAATGTAATTGATAAAAAAATTTTAAAAAAGGGAAAAAAAAGAAATGGTTATGACCTTCATTGCTAAAACAGTCTGCTTCTTTTTTTTTTTTTTTTTTTTTGGTTATTCCTCAGTATTGGATATTGAATTAACATTTTCATAAAGTTTTACATGGGAATATGACAACATAGATACTCTAAATGGTGAGGAGGCATTTCCATAGTTAGTGGAGGGACAGAGCTGGGTTCAAACTTCACTTGTGTTCTAACTTTCCAAGTCTTTTCACTGCCTGCTTTGCCTTTCTAAAGAAGAGCTGAGATTTCTCAAATGAGGGTTGAAGGGGCAACATTCATTAACATCAGCTACATTGAATGCTCTTCCAAGCTCTGATAAATTTGCTCCTTGGTGCCAGTAAGATAACCACTGACCCAAAGACTGTAAATTACCATTTTCCTCATGCACAGCTGCAACCAGCTTTTTAACACCAGGGTAATACCTTTCTTAAAATAAGCATCAGTTTTCTGGGCATTTATACTATAACACTCCTGGTTTTTCATCCTTGACTCCATTAATAGAATTCTGTTTAATTCCTTTTCACGTTTAATGGCTTTGACAGGGACTAATTTGCAGGCACAATTACTAATTTTACAGTGGCTTTCTGCTTTGTCAGCATGAGTCTGACTAAGGAGTTATTAATAGAAGAATGGGATTCCCTCTTCATCCTTTTGCTCTTGACTGTAGAAGGAGGTGGGACAAAGATCCATTATTTAATAACATTTGTTCTTCCTGAAAGGTCATCACTCCAGCCCTTCAATTTCTCCTAAGCTCTAGCAGTATCAGCAGCCACACAACTGCTTTCTCTTCCTGAAAGGCTCCTGGCTTCACTCCAGTTACTCGGTTGCTATAAGATTGTCTTTGAGGCCACCTTGGAAATAGGGTCCAAAATGTGCATTCTCTCAGTATTTCTGTGAGTTTTCCAAATAGTATTTCCTGAATGTAAGAAGTTATAAGTACTACAGTGACCTGCCTTAGGATTCTCAGAATAAAACTTGATAGTTTATCTCTTTATCCTCCATCCTCTAGATGCCTGCTATAATTTATAGAAGAAAAATTCCATTTAAGCTATATTGCTGTTCTTCTGGTTTAGACCATATCTGCTAAAATTTAACATACTATAAGGATTGTAAAGCCTCTTGAAATAATTCATTTCTATATCTTTCTTTAAAATTCTAAATGAAAATGTAGTGGACCCAAAGAACAAAGACTATGCAATAGTCATCACTAGGAAGAATAATATGAAAAGATCATCAATGAGGACTAACTCATGAAAACTAGAATTAAGCTTTAATGATAACTACTATAATTAAACTGTCTTGAAAACGTAAAAATGAGATAATAGGAAATCAACAATAAGTTAACTATAATAAATAGATGTAAAATGTCCAGATAATATAGATAAAACAAAAAGAGAGAGAAATACCAGAGAGATAGCTCAGTTGGTAAAGTGTTTACTGCATAAGCCTGAGGACCTGAAATCCTACTACAGTACCACCCCCATATAAAAGCCAGGCATAGTGGTACATATCTATAATCCCAGCATCATAAAGGTAGACAGAGAAAATCCCTGGTCTTCACTGGCCAGCCAGCCTGTCAGAATGTGAGTTATGATTCGGTGTTCGGTAAGTGACCCTGTCTCAAAAGATAAGGTGGAAAGTGATTTAGGAAGACAGCAGATGTCAAACTCTGGCTTCCCATGTATGTGCAGACAGATGCATGAGCACCCACACATACAAAAGCATGTATGAACATACATAGACAGATGAAAATGGAAGCCCAAGATGGTCCTCATTTACCACATTTCTACAGGCTATATTGATGGCTAAAGATGCTGTGTTATGAAATATCAATGTGAGGGTCTTACTTTTCTTTTTTTTTTTTTTTTTTTAGAATAATGAGGTTTATGTTTATTTTCTTTTTCTTTTTTTTTTTTTTCCAAGCTCATCAATACATTTATTTATTTTTTTTTCCAATGCAGTTTATTCAGGAACATTGAACAATCCTCGGACCCCGGGGAAAGCCAGCCCCCACAGCTTAAATAGCCTCTAGGTAGCCAACCCAGGCGTGCCACGGGGGCAATGCAGATAGGTCCACATACATGGAAGCAAGCCAGATCCTCGGCCCTAGCCAAATGTGGAGTTGTTCGTGACAGAGAGCACTCACCATCGGGAAGGTGGAAGGCAGAAACCAGCTCCATCTTTAAGGCATAGCATTCCGCAGCTCTCTACAGTTCCCCCTTTTTGTTTTAGACGCATCAGGCAAGAGTAGAAGTCTGATCTCTGATATTAGAAATAAATTGGGACTTTGTACAGATGTTCATTTAGGTGTCATCCACCCAAAGAGCATCAGACCCGTCCAATACCTTTTTCTCAGAGGCGGGACCTGGGGCATCAACCCGCATGCAATCAGACATGCTCTTCTCTGGGTCCAAAGCGGCTGACCCTGAGTGCAGTGCTTAGCCTCGCATCCTGAGCATATCATTTTAGCTTTTCATTATAAATATAGTCATGACTGGAACTCAAGGCAAATCTAATAACATCCAAATCATTCAAATAAATGAAATCATCAGAAACAAAACTGATACAATGTGGTTAAGTGGTCTTAAATTTACACACAGAGAGATATCAAATAGCATATTGTTAGCATAAGAATAGATGTAACAAAAACTAGAGAAATATCTATACAAATAAATGAAAATGAGCTAAATAAAACTTTGTCTTCTACTAGTACAAACTTCACTTTCTTCTCAAAAATTCATTGGATGCATTAAATAATTCTATTTTAGAAAAAGTAAAAGTTCTATGAAAATCAGAAAACATTATCACATAATAAATTTTCATGAAATGAAATAATATTAAAAATGAATAACAGAACAGACATCAAGAGTAAACTTGAAAATGTAGATATCAACTCTCAATTTGTATTTTTAATTTGTATTTATATATATAAGTTACTTTAACTTTGCCAAGGATACACCAACAAAACATTCAAAGAATTTCATTAAATTAAAGTATTACAGCAAAGTATTAATTTTATGCTTATATGCTTAATTAAATGGCATAATTGCTGAATAAAGCCAAGAAAAGTCCCCTTTAAAAAATTAGTCAGCTATTCATTTTCTCAAAACATGAGTGGGATAAAACATGGAGAATATAATTAGAAATGAAATAAATACAAAATTACAGGGAAAAATTTCAAATAATATTTCTAAAACTCTAAATAACATTTATTAAGTTAACTATAGTGTAGATAAATATATGCTCTTAAATATAGATCCAAGAAAATTGTGGAGCTTGTTTGGAAAATTTAGAGAATGAGAATTTGTCCATCCCTGTAAAGCCTCTAACACTAAATCAGATATTAAAAATGTATTTGTACAATCTCTGAGTACAGTCCAGCCACACACTACTCCCATTTTCTCCCCAACTCCCATCCTATTTAGACTCACTCTCTTGGTGCCTTTTATTAGAAAAAAACAGGCTTCTAAGAGATAACTAGAAAATGTAACAAAATAAAGTATACTATAAAACAAAAACTATCATATCAATCTTGGACAAAGCAAACTGTAATCAGGATATATTTATGAGAAAAGAATCTATTTTCAATAAATGGGGGATGTAATAATTCACTCGTGCTTAAAATGTGTTTATAAGTATAAAACTGAGCTTAAAAGACTGTAAATAAAATCCTTTATAATGAAATAGAGTGTTAATGTAAATTCAGAATGGTAAGAAAATGCTGTGACAGAAAGCACCCTCTTGTATTGGTAGAAATTAATAATATTTACTATAACTCATAATCTTTCCATAGTGAGCTAGAAGATCTAAGGACAGCAAAGTGGAAAATGGAAATAAAGACCCAACAATTAGCTGAGACCCCAAATCATTATGCCAGTAATAAAAATGTAAATATAGAAGGAGGAAGAGGGATTGAGGAAGCGGGAGAGAAAATGGAGATCTAGAAAGGAAGGAGAGAGAAAAAGCAACAAGGAAAAGAGAAGATAAAGAAGAGTAGTAGGGGAGCAGAAAAAGGGGAGGAAAGAGGGAATAGAAGTTTTGAGAGAGGGAGGGAGGGAGGGAGGGACTGGGAGGGAATGAGGGAGCGGGACAAGGCTGGGATACAGAGTTAATAAAATGTAACTGATAAGAAAAAATAAAAAAAAAAATCTAACTTAACCCACCCCACAAATTACCTCTTATGAACAAAAATGATCAAGAATGAAAGAAAAAATATTTCCAGGATTGCCTATATCAACATAATGCTACCAAAACTTCAACATAAAACCATATAATAATGATGTTCTTAATTAAAAGCATTGTTAGGCATTTAAAAATCATCAATCTCAGTTATTCCATGGAAGTCATAGAATATATAAATTCATAATAAACCCATAAATAACATAAGCCATTGAATCCCGAACAAAAACCAGCATGAGTAAAGGAACACAGAGAAAACAGTCTCAAGAGACTTTGTGTTTTCAATATGCTTCTGTTTTCAAAATAGTTAAAAAGAAAAAGGAGTCCTCATGTAAAGCCCAAGGAATCACTGATTTTGGGGCACATCTCAGTTAGTAGGGTTCTTGCCTTTTATTCATGGGGTCCAGAGTTGGATTCTCAAACCACACATAGGAAAAACCAAATTGGGCATGATGCTACACACCTATAAACCCAACACTGGAATGGGGAAGACAAACAGATTCCCGGGGGTCTCCAGGCAGCTAATGTAGCCTGCTCTTTGAACTCCAGGCCAAGTGAGAGACTGCCCCCCCCCAAATGTTTATGGTGCCTGAGTAACAATGCCCTAGGTTTTGCTCGGATCTACAGACTTATACACACACCTGCACTTGTACACACTTTCACCTGCATGTATACCCTCCAACTTACACAAACACACACAAATTAAAAGATAAATAAATAAATAGATTGATAATGTAAATAGTAAACAGTACTCTAATTAGGTGTTGACTATGTGATGCCTGAAAAGAGAAACTTAAAGAAATGATACAGAATCAAATACAGCAGCTGAAGAGCTACTGTAGGTTTTTTAGAAGCGTCGGATAAAATGTTTGACAACATAGTACAATTAAGGAATAGACATTATAAGCAATTAGGAAGCATGGAGAATAAAATGGTCTAAACTATTTGGAACTGCAATCTATCCAATGATATCACGGGATTTCTGTCATCAAGATTAAATGATTATCCATGGTTATTTATTCAAATAATATGTCTCTATAACTGGTCAAGCTGTACAAATAAGTCTACATTCAGACCTATCCTAGAAATATGAAAAAAGAAAAGGAAAGAAAGAAAAACACAAGGACACAGAGAAGAGTGCCCAAAGAGAGACTGTTCGAATAGTGCCAAGCTGAACAGCTACAACAGAAATGAATTTGCGTGGAAATATATTTAGAGTACTTGCGGAGCTCGCTGGAGTTACAACCCAGTGACAGCCACTGTCTAAAGCAGGCGCCAATAAGATTTAAATAAAACTGAACAATATTACCACTAAGATGCCCTCAGGAACACGACCTATAAGAGATGTGTTCCAGAAATATTAGAAAAGAAAATGGTGTCATGAAAGAGAAAACTTGGATTATGAAGAAGAAATACTGATCAAATAAATGAAGAGCCGGATACTGGATAATAAAACATGGACTCTCTAAAACATCAGATGTAACCCATGGCAGCTCCGTACCCAAGTGGGTTCCCTAGTAAGGGGGGAACAGCCACTTTCTCTGACATGAACTCAGTGGCTAGCTCTTTGACTGCCTCTCCTGGATGGGAGAGCAGCCTTGCCAGGCCATAGAGGAGGAGGATGCAGCCAGTTCGGATGAGACCAGATAAGCTAGGGTCAGATGGAAGGGGAGGAGCCCTTCCCCCCACCCCCGTGGACTTGGAGAAGGACATAGGAGGAGCTGAAGGAGGGTGGGTGGGATAGGGAGAGGAGGAAGGAGAGCATTACAGCTGGATACAAAGTGAATAAACTGTAATTAATATAAAAAGAAAAATTAAATAAAAAAAGAAAAAAGCCATCAAAATAGTATTCAACTTACAGACATAAACTAAAACTTCATATTACAAAAGACTCTGTTTTACTCAAGATTTTTTTTTTTTTTTTGCCATGATAAACACTATCATAAAACAGCAAGTTGGGAAGAAAAACGTTTCTTCAGCTTATAGTTGCTCGTGGCAGCCCATCAGCCTGAAGGCCAGGAACTGAAGACAAGAAGTCAGAGGCAGGAGTTGGTGCAGAGGTCATGAAGAAATGCTGACTACTGCCTTGTTCCCCATAGGTTGCTCAGACTGCTTTCTTCTAGAACCTAGGTCCATCTGCTCAGGGGTAGAATTGTCCATAGTGAACTAGGTCCTACTGTTTCAACCACTAGTTAAGAAGATGTTCCACAGAGTTTCTTACAGGCCAATCTACCGAGGCAATTCCCAGTTTGTGTCTAGTTGACCAAAGATAAAGGGCACAATGACAAGAGCCCTGGAAGTTAAATTCTTTTAACATGTTTATGTTATTGTATGAGAGAACGGAGAATTTTTTAATAATTTAGAAATGACTTCAAAATACTTAATATTCAGTTGGTGCAGAAATAATAGAAACCATTACTCGCTTCAAAATCGATGGAGAGGAAAATTAGCTTGAGAAAAAGAAAATAAAAAAAACATCTAAAAGAAATCAAGAAATGAAGGAAAAAAGATGAATGTAAACCATGGGTTTTGTTTTGTTTGTTGTTGTTGTTGTTGTTGTTGTTCGAGACAGTTTCTCTTTGTGCAGCTCTGGCTGTCCCAGAACTTACTCTAAAGACCAGGCTGGCCTAGACCTCACAGAGAAAGGCATGCACCTAAAATGGACAAACAAACCAATAAGTGTAAAAAATGCAAATGAATATTTTCATCAACAAAAGTACAATTTTTGTGGACTGAGGTGTTTTTTTTTTTTTTGTAAACTTTTTAAATGTAATAGTCATTACAATTTATTCACTTTATATCCTGGCTTTAGCCCCCTCACTCATCTCCTCCCAGTCCCAACCTCCCTCCCTCTTCTCTCCCTATGCCCCTTCCCTATCCATTGAGATGGAAGTCTTCCTCCCCAACTATCTGACCTTAGCCTATCAGGACCTGCAGCATTGTTTTCCTCTGTGGCCTGCCAAGTATGCCCACTCTGAGGGGGAGGTGGTCAAAGAGCAGAGTCCATGTCAGAGACAGTCCCTCTTCCCCTTACTAGGAAACCACTTGAGGACTGAGCTGCTTATGGACTACATGTAGATAGCATGTCTATGTCGTCTCCATGCATGGTCCTTGGTTGGAAGGAACACTAGCCTCTGCAGGACCCCCTGGGCCCAGGTATTTTTGGCTCTGTTGGTCTCCTTGTGGAGCTCCTGTCCCCTCCAGGTCTTTCAATCTTCCCCTTCTTCCGTAAGATTCCTTGCCCTCTGCAGAAGTTATGAGTCTCAGCATCTGCTTCAATACCCTGCTGGGTAGATTCTTTCAGACGCCCTCTGTGGTAGGTTCCTGTCCTGTTGCCTGTCTTCTCCCACTTTCAATGTCTATCCTGTTTGCCTTTTTAAAATGAGAATTAAGCATCATCCCTAGGGTCTTCCTTGTTGTTTAGCTTCTTTAGGACTATAGATTTTAGTATGTTTATCCTATATTACATGCCTAATATCCATTTATAAGTGAGTACCCTGTATGTCTTTCTGCTTCTGGGTTACCTCACTCAAGATGATCTTTTCTAGTTCCATCCATTTGCCTGCAAATCTCGTGATTTCTTTGTTTTTAATTGCTGAGGAGTATTCCATTGTGTAAATGTACCACAATTTCTGTATCAGTTTCTCTACTGAGGGACATCTGGGTTGTTTCCAGTTTCTGGCTATTACAAATAAAGCTGCTATGTACATAGCTGAGCCAATGTCTTTGTTGTATAGTAGAGCATTTTTCAGATATATGCCTAGGAGCACAGCTGTATCTTGAGGTAATAATATTCCTAATTTTCTGAGAAAGCTCCAGATTGGTTTCCAAAGTGGTTGTATAAGTTTACATTCATACCAGCATGGGAGGAGGGTTCCCTTTTTTCACATCCTCTCCAGCTTGTGTTGTCACTCGAGTTTTTGATGTTAGCCATTCTAATGGGTGTAAGGTGCAATCTCAGGGTTGTTTTGATTTGCATTCCCCTGATGACTAAGGACACTGAGCATTTCTTTAAGTGTTTCTCTGTCATTCAATACTCTTCTTTTGAGAATTCTCTGTTTAGATATGTACCCCATTTTTAATTGGATTACTTGACTTGTTGGTGTTTAGCTTTTTGAGTTCTTTATATGTTCTGGATATTAGTCCTCTGTCAGATATAGAGTTGGTTAAGATCCTTTTCCAATCTGTAAGCTGTTGTATGGAAAAAAGATAGCATCTTCAAAAATGGTGCTAGTCTAACTGGATGTCTACATGTAGAAAAATGCAAATAGATCCATATTTATCATCCTGCACAAAACTAAAGTCCAAGTTCATCAAAGATATCAACATAAAAGCAGACACCATAAATCTATTAGAAGAAAAAGTGGGGCAGAGCCTCAAACTCATTGGCAGAGGAGACAACTTCCTGAACAGAACACCAACAGCACAGGCTCTAAGATCAACAATGAATAAATGGGACCTCATGAAACTGAAAGGCTTCTGTAAAGCAGTGGACTGAGTTTTTAAATACTTGTCATTTAAAAGTGATGCAAGCAAACCAGGAAGACACTGAAAGTTGAAATTAATGGAAAAAAATCAAATTTGGACAAAGTGACAACCTAGAAAATGGGAAGATTTCTACCAAGTACACATTTAATAGAGGGCTAATACCCCAAAACCTTGCTATCAAGAAAACAAATAATCTAATTTAAAGGGGATACAGATCTAAATGGAGAATTCGGTTCAGAGGAAACTCAAACAACCGAGAAACACTTAGAAATGTTCAATATCCTTAACTATCACAGAAATACAAACCAAAATTACCTTGAAATTTCTTCTTATACCCATGAGAATGGCTAACAGCAACACAAACAGCGTCAGCACATGCTGGTAACAGAAACACAAATGTAATGGTGGTTTAGCTGCAAACTTGTACAGTCACTATGGAAATCAGTATGATGGCTCCTCAGAAAGATGCAAAATGATCCTCCACTAGATCCAGCTGTACCCTTCTTGGGCATGTATCCAAAGGGTACTTCATCCTGCCACAGAGACACTTGTTCAGGCATGCCCATTGCTATTCTATGTATAATAACCATAAGTTGCCAACAACCTAGATGCTAGCAACTAAAAACATTAAAAGTAATAGGTAAGTACCTCTTTTTAACTGCTGGACCAAAAGGGTCACATGAATCTCCGAGAATTACAATCTTTTCCCAATACTTTTAGATGCACTCCGTGACCTGACAGTAAAACCCATATTGCTGAAGATACACACTTCAGTCACAGAATATAGAGAAATAAAGCTTGTTCTCACTAGGAAGCTACATGCTTACTGACTAGCTTTCATCATGGTAGAATGTACTGTCGACACTTTTGAGGAGAAAAAGTAATCATTGGTTTAAGCTGGCTTTGAGCTCTAAAAAATATAATGGAAGCTCTCAAAAGATATGCCCATTGGCACAATAGTGGCATACGTGCTAATGGCAGTGTCTAACTTAGGGTTTCTATTGCTACAATGAAACACCATGACCAAAGAAGCAAGTTAATTAGAAAGGGGTTTTGTTGTTTTTAAACAATATCCCAAAGATTCAGTAGCCAGATGCTGGGGTGAAAGTGTGTTAGCTCAGAGAGTCAATAAAATCACCTATCTGACCTTCATACTCAGCCTACCCCCCAGAAGGCAAAAGCCCCTTCTCCTTCTTAATTTTGTCTTAAAAAACCCTCAAACTGAATGTCCCTCTTTTCTACTTCCTATAGTTGTTTGACAAGGACTTTACATTAGTCCTCTAGAAACTATACTCTTTTCTTTGAGACAGTGTTTCTCTGTGTAGACTTCTCTGTCCTGGACTTGCTTGTAGATCAAGTTGGCAACTAACTCACAGAGTTCTGCCTGCCTCTGCCTCCACAAGTTCTGGGACTACAGGTGTGTGCTTCTGCACACAGCTTGGAAATTATACTTCTATTCATTAACTTAAAGGATTATTCCAGAATAGCTCTTGGGGAAAAGAAACTCTAAAATTAACATTTATGAAACTCAAACCATAATTTTCGGTACCAAAATAGTACTTGTTGTTCCAGGGAAGTGGGGATAATTGGGCCTGCCTCTGTTCTGAATTTGGGCAGTGAAATAATGCTAGAAAGGATGAATAACTCATAGCCTCTATCGCTGGAGTCTTGAAGCCCTTCAACAGTTTTTTCTTGTCATCCTCCAGTTAATAAGGACTCATTAACTGGAATGTTAAATACCTATTCTTTTTTTGAAAATGTGTTATTTTTATAACATGATAAAGGGCATGTTTTTCAATCTAAGCTGATAAAAAGTAAAAGACTGATGATTCTGCACATTGCTGATTCATCATCTAAAACATCTGTTCACTTTTTTTTTTCTCTGAAAAGCAAAGCCTGATTAGTGTTGTGGCCAAAAGAAATTTCTGTTTACTGAGCAATGTCTATTATGCCTAGAATCTTATTGAACAAGTATATTGGGTTAGTTACCACTGAAATATACTTTGATTTCTTTTAACAACAGCTATTGTTTGGATATAATTTATTACCTGACAGTTTGTGTGTTGGAAGCACTAGTTAACTGAGACTAGAAACTGTTATAATCTTTCAGAGGTGAAGTCTGGTATAAGGTGCTTAAGTAAGTAAAAGGCATTCCTTAGAATGGATTACTTAGCTCTCATAAGACCTCAGTAAGTTCTCATGGGAGCAACTTAAAGGGTCAGATTGCTGAGCATCACTCTGATTCCTTGTCTCACCACATCATATTCCTCTGCCCTCACCCCTGCCATGCATCATTATGTCCTCACCAGAGCCAAACTGATGCTCGTATCACCCTACTGAGCCTCAAAAACTGTGAGTTTAACAAAACTCCTTTTCTTTATTCATTATCTATCTATAGGTAATTTTTTTAATTTTATTTTTCTTATTAGTTACATTTTGTTAACTCTGTGTCCCAGCTGTATCCCGCTTCCCTCATTCCCTCCCCAACCCCACACTCCCTCCCTGGTGTCCTCCCTGCCCCTTTCCAAGTCCACTGATACGGGAGGACCTCCTCCCCTTTTATTTGACCCTATTTTATCAGGTATCTTCAGGGCTGGCTGCAAAGTCCTCCTCTGTGGCCTAACAGGACTGCTCCTCCCCTGGGGGGGTGTGGGGAGGTCAAAAAGCCTGCCCTTGAGATCCTGTTAGAAATAGTCCTTGTTCCCCTTACTTTGGGAAACTACTTGGTTACTGAGCTACCATGGGCCACATCCGAGCAGAATTTCTAGGTTATATCCAATTTTTATAGTAACAGAAAAGAGTAATGCAGCAATTCTCAGGCTCAAGATAAGCATTTTGTAGTGATATGAAATTTTATTTTCCTCAGTGATATGAAATTTCATTGTACAGCAGTCAGCCCATTGGAAGACACAGAGGTTTAGGCTGGAATTTCCACCCAAGTAAAGTATGTACTTGGTAAGCATGAGACCTGTGTTCAATTCTTAGAACCAACACATAATACATCAAAAATAAAAATCCTATCTAACTCCAAAGCCTGTTCTTTCTCCATGGCCACAGGCTGGTAGGTACCTAAAACAGTAGAACTTGTTCTAGACTGTAAAAAAGGAGGATTCTTCGCAATCTAGTCTCTGAAACATGAACCTGCATGCTCTCTCCTACTCCAGGATCTCAGAAGGTGCCGGGCCTTAGCAGCTAGAACATTGGTGAGCCACTATAAAGCATTTGATCTGAGCATTTGATGTCCTGTCTGACTGCTTTCCTCAGGAACACTAGAGAAAAGAAAAAGTAGGAAAGCAGGAATGATTTAGTCATAGTTGTTAAACATTTACGGTACCAGTCAGAAAAGATGTTGACCTTAAAATTAAGAATTAGAACCACACGTTCCATGAAAGAAATCAGGTCAATAAGAAGAAAACCAGCAGCCGTGGAGAGGCTTCTGGTTGCCACAGAAGACAAGAGGCATATGTAGCTGCTAAATGATATGTTTCATCTGGCTTTTCAAGTCAGGGGCCACTCCAGGGTGGTGTGGCTTTGTCTGTCCATATGGTTCTTATAAGAGAATAAGGCTAGCAACTAGGGTAGTTTCCAAAACGTAAGAAACAGGCAGTGGTTTGGGAGAAGCAGAACAGGTAGGCAGCCTATTGCTGCCTCTGAGTTCTGTTGGCTTTGCAGAGTGTGACTAGAAAGACAAGTCAGGCAAACTGTAGAACTAGGCAGTTGCTCTTGACAAGCTTGCCTTTGAAATAATTCCTTTAATATATTACAGTAAAACATAACACTAAATATATCATTTTAATCATTTTCAATGCCATTAGGTATATTAATGCCGTTAAGTGCATTATCAGTGCTATGAAACAATTGCCATAGTCTAGTTCTAGAACTTTTTCTGTCTTCCAAATGTAATCTCCCTTTGCCCAGCCCATCAGCCACTAACCCGCTTGCAGCCTTGATAGACTTGCTTATCTGAGACATTGCTTATAAAAATAATAAAACATATCTTCTTGCGTGGCTGACATCTTTCACTCTGAATACTGTTTTCAAGATTCATGGTGGCCAAAGGCAGCTCAGTATCCAAGAGGGTTCCCCAATAATAGGACCAGGGACCATCTCTGACATGAACCCATGGGCTGGCTCTTTGATGGCCTCCCCCTGAGGGGAGCAGCCTTACCAGTCCACAGAGAAAGACAAAGAAGCCAGTTCTGATGAAACTAATAGACTATGGTAAGATGGAAGGGGAAAAGGACCTCGCCTATCATTGGAATGGGGGAGGGGCATAGGAGAAAAAGAGAAAGGGAGAGTGGGATTTGGAGGGGACAAGGGAGGGGGCTACAGCTGGGATACAAAGTGAATAAATTGTAATTAATAAAAAAAATCATGGTGGCAGATGTTATCCAACTGGATTATCATTGATGGCTCCTATTTAAATTTGGTGAAGGGACCAAGTAAGTTGTGTCCTAATCACCTGCTTCAGCAGCCTACTAAAAGTTGTCCATGGTGTTGTAATGAGGCTGGTTCCAATACTGTACAACTTCCGTGGGAAACAGATGCTTGGCACTGAGATAAGCCTGCTGTCAATTTGGGGCACTTACTTGCAGAGCAGGAAGCTGATCCGAAAGAACCTGTGAAGCCAATACCTTCATTTTTGTATGTCCTCTCCATATCTACTCATGTGGCTCTGTCATCCATCTTCTTTGGATCTTTACCTCCACATCCCTTCTACTTCAAATTATTGACATAGGTGAGACACTGTGTTTCTTACTATTCTATATAGACTAAATTTTCTCCTTTGGCAATAACTGTTAACTATCTGTACCCAATGATAAAGGTTAATTTAATTTGTTTTTATTTATTTATTTGTATATGAGTGCTCTATCTGTATGTAACCTGAATGCCAGAAGAGGGCATAGGATCCTAGTATAGAAGCTTGTGAGCCATCACTTTGGTTGCTCTGAATTAAACGCAGGACCTCTGAGAGAGCAGACAGTACTCTTAACCACTAAGCCATCTCTCTACCCACCCACTCCTTTTGACATTACAGCTTTTATTCAGGTCATAAGGGCTCTAATAAGGGATAGGTAGATTTACATTTGAAAACATACAGATGAGAGCTGTTTTACATTTGTTACCATACCACCCTTGTTTTCCTCTAAAATGTATTTTGTATACTTAAAATTACACACTCATTGGACAAGACTGGAAACCTCAGCTCCCCTACCTATCTGCCTTCTGTTTTCAGCTTTTCAGTTTCAGGTTCTTGCATAACACCTAAAATGTGAAATACTTTTTTTTCCCCCTAATCCTGGCAGAGGAAAGATCTCCCTCTGTGTCTCCACACCCTGATTCCTTATCTTTCTAGATTCCACCTGTTCCTCTCTTTTCCTCCCCCTAGTCTTCATGTATTTCTTTTGTGAAATGGCTAGACCAGTGCTTCCCTAAACAGTCCAGGCTGTCCTAGAATTGCTGCCTTCCAGCTTCAGTCTGTCCACTGATCAGTTTGCAAGCCTCTGCCATCAAACCCAGCTGTATGTACTATTCTATTAGCAGCTAACCCTGAAATCTGAATCAACTCTGATTCACTGGGCATCTGTGGGTGACTTTTAGCGTGAAGCTCACACCCACTCTACCTTGTAATGCCTGTTGGGAAAGTTCTTCAGCCTTTAATCAAAGCTAGAGGAAGCTTGGCACCACTGCCCCTCTGCACGAAAGCAAATCTAGAGCAGACTGTGCCGTACTCTCAGGACTGTCTTTGTGTCACTCTTTGTGATGTCCAATCTGGTTCTTATCTAGAGTATTATTTGTATCCATAATGTGCACTGAATTATTTCTCTCCAAGCGGTTGTCACAGTTGGTTCTAGAAATGTTTGTGATACAATCCCTGCCAGTCACATTTTCCATCACGGGAAATTACATGTTTTTTCTAAAGGGCTTGATGTAATTATCTTTCTGTGGAGCAAGAAATGGCATTTACTATGGTGCTGATAGTCTATCATCTGTATCTCAATTAATTGCAACAACAATCTTAGGAATATAACCTATTCATATATGTATTATATATATGTATATATATTACATGCGTATTATATATTTGACATATACATATATTATATATGAATTATATTATATGCAAATATAGTCTGAATATGTGCATATTATTTTTAATATATTTTCTAATTCCTAATGTATATTAACATATAAAATTCCATATATATATATCCATAATACTTATAATATGTACTAATATATATTCTAATACTTACTACCTCATGGATCCATAGGCTAGTCTTTTGGCACTTTATAGCAGTACTTTCCACTTGATTGTGTCAAAATTGAAACTCCAGCATGTTTTCATCTGGAGCTGTAGACCTCTAAGATCATTTCTGTTATCAATAACATTTTACTTCTTGAAGCTCTAAGAGTGAGTCTCTGTTTCCTTTATGGCTTTATGATGGAGTTTCTCAGCTTTTAGAAACTCCCCAGATTTCTGTCATAGGTTCCCTTCCAACTTTAAACCAGCAATTTTGTCTCAAATTTCTTTTAACATCCAGAGAAGCCTCTGTTTGCAAAGTGTTCATACAATTATATTACACTCATTCAGGCAAGATATTATCTGGGCTACATAAGCTTTATGCTGCAAAAAGAGAAGCCCTGTCATATTTGAAACTGGAAAATGTCTGCAGTATCTACCAGCATTTTATGCTTGTGACTCAAAACTGAGGTAATAAAGTCACTTCAACCTAGATCTCCAGAGAGCCAACGAGCTTAGCTCCTCAATCTCCACCATTCACACAACCAAGGAGATACAACATCTGCCTCAGCTTTTGATAAATGTCCCCGTGGGAGACCACAGAAGACAGCTGTTGTTATTTGAAAAAGCAGGAGGCTGTATAGTGTGCAACACCATGTCCTGGCCCAGAACTCCAGCCAGTGGGAACTTTCTGTATATCCTAAGACTCCCTCATCATCTCTCAAGTCAGCGACCAAAGGAGAATTTATAGCTGCTGGGTTTCTAAGTGGCTCTCCTCCGCAGCCTTTCCTGAGACCCTGAAAACTTAAGAAGTTACTTATTTGCAATTCTGTAAGAATTGCTGACCTTTTTACTTTCACTGCTGTGTTTCTTATCATTTATGCTGTACGTACTTTCTGAAGTGGTGAAACTGTGGTTTACAGTGAATAGTTATAGTACTCAACATATGCTGTGTAATAATTAATTAATAAAATATTTGGTGACCACTAGCTGAATTACTGTGTTCTGTGATATTTTTCCAGTTATGCTATTTCATTTCTACTGTTTCCTTTGAAGTCAAATTCACATAATTATGAGCTAATATGCTGAACTGAAATCAGTGTGAGCTACCTAGGGATTTTGCTTCTGCTTATAGTCATTTATGAGTTTGAGGAAATCATCTGGGATAGATTTACAGGATCTATTGAATACAACAAAACCACAGGCATCAACCAGAACATTCAAACAGATATTTATGAAGCCAAGACTGTTCTGCAAAGGAAGAATTAGCTTAGAAGGCAATATCTATACTAGTCTGACCAATCTGTTGTCCTCTATTACAGGAAGCTCAGAAACTCCAGTGTACTAGCTCCAAGTTTTTTGTTTTTAATTTTGCACAACTTATTCATTATATATCCCAGTTGAAGCCCCTTTCCTCAGCTTGTCTCAGTCCCCCTCCCCCCGACTTCTACCCTAAACCCTTCCCCTAGTCCACTGAAAGGGGGGTTTCTCCTTCTTTGCCATCTGCCCACCCATAGCTTGTCAAGTTTCATCAGGACTGGCTGGATCCTCTTCCTCTGTGGCCTGGTAGGGGGCTGGAGAAATGGCTTAGATGTTAAAAGCACTGTCTGCTTTTCCAGAGTTCCTGAGTTCAATTCCCAGCAACCACTATACCTTCCATCTATAGACTCACAAGGTATAGACTCACAACCATCTATACCTTCTACTGCCCTTCTCTGACATGCTGGTGCACACGCAGATAACTCCATGTTTTCAATGGAGATATTTTGAGAGAATGGTAAAAGTCTGGCTGATGCAAATTTGATGAGGTACTCACTGGGATCTCCAAGAAGACTAAGCCAGGTACTTACAAATATAGCTCAGTGATTACAAACACTGGCAGCACAAAACTCAAGACTCGCTGAGGGAGAGAGCCAGTTTATAAAAAAAAAAATGTTCTTTGACCTCCACATGTGCACTGAGGAACGTATATACCCACAAACACACACACACATACACACACACATGCACATAAATAAAATTTAAGAGACAGGAAGAATTTCTACAAGTTACTATTCCATTGCTTTAATTTATATAGAGGACACAACTGACACTCACTTGTTCTTTCTGCAGTCCGTTCTTTTATCCTGAAAACAGAAAAAGTACTCAAGAACATTTCACCCTGATGCATGGTGATATTTTTAGCTTATAAGGCTAATTTTGTGGTCACTTCTATGTAATATAACTTCCCGGAATGGAAAAACTGCCTTGTTTAAAACAAAAAAAAAAAAAAACAACAACTCAATAACAGACACCCACCTGTTTTCAGCCTTTGATAGCCTTTCATCTAGACTTGGTTCTTTGACTGGCTGAAATAATTCAGGCTTTGATCCCTACAACACCTGAATGTTTATTGTTTTACCCTCATTCAGTGAGATTTTTGTGGTCACTTATAAGCGGTCATTACTCAGTATGGAACTGTAAAGAGAAACCCAGCCATTACAGGATTTCTGTAGATTCCAGACTTAAATCCCATGGTGTGCTCACGCCTCTTTTGCTTACAATAGGAGGATAAGTAACCATGGCCAGCACAGTGTTGAACTTCCTTGTCTACTGCTACAGTGACACAGGATAAGCCCAAAGCAGTGGAGCTGAGTTCAGGACAATTCTTACAATGATCCCTGGAAAAGGGTTTATTTCCATCATAGAATTTTATTTTATAAGTAAGGTGCATTGCAATATAAAGAGAATGAAGCCACTGATTTTGTGGGTGGTCTATGGGTACAAGGATCAGATCTAATTCTCACTTTCAACCTTGCTTCCCAGAGGAACACACTGGACTTAAATACAGCGAAGTGGTACAAATTCAATGTATATGCCACATCTTGAAGGAAGTATTCAACCACTGACAGCATTATCCTAAAGCTGGACATATGCTCCGTCTTGAATCAAGCTTGGTATAAGTTATAGGCTACGTACTAAGAACACTACATTGAGCCTGTTGTGGATACCTCCTTTGCTGCAAGAGGACCACATTGGTCTCAGTAAATTTTCTATGAAAGTAAAAAAAAAAAAAAAAAAAAAAAAAAGCTGGATTTTCTACAGTTTCAAATGGTAGAAATGACAAAGACTCTAGCAAGGAATTTAAATGCATGTCCAGTAAAGAGAACTAATGACTTAAATGAAGTTCCATTCCAAGGGAGAGGGGGGGGATTGTATGTCATTTGATCTGTGACCAGATTGCCTTGTCTGAGTAATTTTGATTAGTTCCTTGTCTAAAATGGGTTTGCCATTAGCCATTGCATTTAATAGCTAAACCCACAAATAACCTGTAGACTTGCCTTCAAGCCCACTCTACTGGCTATGAAACACTGGCTCCAAGCCAGTCTCATATGATTGACATCTTAATCACAGGTCAGACTCTACCTCTGTACTGAATACTTCATCATGGTGTTAAATCTGAGGTACACAGTTCTATATTTTCCCATAACTTCTGGTAGCAATTCTCTCCTTTTCTTATAATCCGTGTTAGACAAATCCCAGACCTCCTGTATCAGTGGTATTTTTCTTCTTAAAGCCAAATTTGTTGCTTAGTCAGACATTACCTGAGACATGATAGAATTCAAATTTTCATATATGTTGTCTACTGTTATCATCCAAGTGTCATGGTTCTATACCTTTTAATTGGGTCCATCTTTGAGAGGAAACATCTACAAATGAAAACTTTCCCCCAAGCCCATCTGCTCAAACAATCTCCTCCAAAAACACCCTCATTAGTGTACATAGAAATGATGCTCTATTATGCATGTAGCAATTCATTAATCCAGTGAGTCTGGGACCTAAATTTAATCATCATGAAATCCTTGCTTGTTTACAAGGCATTCTTCAAGCATTCTCCCAGTCCTTCATTTGTTACTGTTCTCCTCTAGTGTATCAAATTCAGCCAACTCACTCTGTTCCTTTACCAACTAAAAAGTATAACTTTTTGGTGTCCTGACATCTTATTCTCAAGTGGTAATAAGCCAATTATCCACTATTACAAAATTAACTTATTATATTGTACATTTTACTACCCATCAGGATGCTTTTTGCTTTTAGTCAAGAAGCAATATAGTTTTAAAGGTCTGTTTTTTAGAATCATGTTTTAACCAAATCTCCACAAAGAAGAGACAGAGACAAAAGAAATGGAATGATGGCACTCTAACTAAAGGACAAAAGCATTAAGGTAAAGATGAAGAGGACAGGTGAATTGGGGCAAGGAAATGCCAAAAGAACATGATGCCTTGTTCAGGCCAGATGTCTTTCCTTGGATCCCAAAAGAGCAGCAGACTTTTGCTGTCAGAAGCACTTGCGTGGTATTCAGCACTCTTTAAAAGGCTGCAAAGAACATTTTCTTCTCAGAGAAATCCACAAGAGAAAAATTTATATGGGTCCAATGAATATAACTCAAAACAAGAAATCTTGTCTAGAATATGGGAGGCTACAGGTTCATTTCCCAAGAGTCTTCTCAGAAGGACAATCACATGAAATGTTCTCTGTTCTATTTATTGCCTGGTTTTCTTGTGGGCTTGTCACATTGCAGTAAATGAATTCCAGCAGCAGCAGAAACAGAACTCTCTTAAGTAATTCCTGTCCCTGAAAAGACCAAACATCTGCACACCATGCAAAACATTACAAAACCATGGTATAAAATAGACACAATAGCAAACTCTTAACTATGGCTCTGTAGGTCATGGGCATTCCATGCCGAAGGCTGGTGGAGAAGCCCAGTGGAGCTAGGATTCCATCGAGAAATCATAGAAAGATTCTTCTGATTAACGTGTAAGTATGTTTACATCATCTTAGAGGTCAAAAAATAAAAGTCACAATATTTTTATAGTCTACTTTAAAAAAATACATTTATTCTTTCACAATTGAATCACAATGATGTAAAAATAAGTGCATAAAAATTTTAAATGACATATTAACTTAACTCATTTTGTTTGTGCAGTTTGGATCTTAAATTTCCCTCGTATGTATGTATGTATGTATGTATGTATGTATAACTTGTTCTCCAAAGTGGTGCTATTGGAGTGGTGGAACCTTTAAGATACGAGGAAGAAGTTGTTCTTTAAGCCACCAGGGGTGTCCCCTTGAGGGAGAATGTCACTTGTCTTCTTCCCTTTCATTCACACCTAAGGTGTGAAAATGAGCACTTTTGCTCTACCAAAAAGCATATAGTATAGTCTAATGCACTTACTGGGGGTTCAAAATATCTACCTCATCATGAATTGAAGTCTCTAAATTCATGAGCCAAATGAATTTTCATCTTAAAATTGGTTGCCTCTGAGGTTTTCTATAGTAGTGAACAGCTGACTTTCATTTTATAAAAAAAAAAAAAAATTCAGATTATATGGCAGAGGCAAAGGTATAATTGAATAAACATAGAGGGAAACCACTCATATATCTCTGACCCCATTCCAAAAGAAGTATCTTTATCCTTAAAGTATAATGAACAGAATAGGATTCCGCCACATATATGTGCTGCTGTCCTTTTGTTATAATATTCTGTAATATGGAGCATATGCTTTTGTGATCAATGCATATGCAAGCATTAAGTTACTGTTTGTTGAATTAAAACATCAACCACTTCGAGAAAACCTGACATGTTGTTTTTGTAGCCTATCTAATTTATTTTAGCTCATTCCACATGGAATCTTGATAGCTTCTCAAGTACAAATTACCTTAGTTAAGTAATAGTTGCATGAATTTCCGCCATCTTTCTAATAATTATTTCTCAGTGCCATAAATAGAAAACTGAAAGTCGCATGGGTTCATGTCTGAGGGATGAGCCTTCCAAGGTAATAACTTAACACCTGAGTTGGGCATGGCTGAATTTCCATCAGAATGACTTAGAGGATTCATGGGCATGGATCATATTGATGTTCACAGGCTTCAAAATCAAGTCTATGAAATTTGTTTTCCTTATAAAAACATGAAAAGACAGATTATCTTTTCCACAGTTTTGTTTGACAAGTCACTCACACTGGAATCATTTAGTACCTGCCATGGGACAAAGCTTCCTATAAATTGCACTTTTTATTTTATTTTTTTTTTACCATTGTCTTAGTTGTTAGGTCTTACTCCACATAGAAACAGAAGCCTGAGCTTTAATTTTGATCATGTCCTTGGTTTAGCACTTGTCTCTCCCTCATGAACAGAAGTAGAAAGGAACAAATACTTAACATGGGCTTAAAAACAACATTGTAATCCTCTATCAGGATTCACCACTGTTAGTATACATTAGTTTTTCTATATCAGACAACTGACTATGGATAGCTCTTGGTTTTTTTGTTTTGTTTTGTTTTTTGGAAGAATGAGTGGTCATGGAACTCCCTCAAAAATTCCACAGACATGTAAAACAGCTGATAAAACTGATATGAAGAGAAACAAGATGTTAGCCATCAGTTAAACAGATGAAAAGCTTATCAACCCTGGAAATGATATTTGTGTAGAAGGTGATTTTAGACAGGAAACAGTTAGTGGAACAGATGATGTTCCTGGTAGCAGTATCATAGGATAATACCTCAGGCTGCCTCAGTGACCAGAACTCCTTTAGACACATAGTACTGACACTCAAATGATCTCACAGAGATCTGTAGTATCGTGTAAATGGCCTGTACAGGTCTAAGCCAACTGAAGTCCAAGTACAAAGAATAGAAGTGATCACAAGCCCCATCCTTAACCCAGAAGCTAGCTCCAATTGATAAGCACTCTTACAGGAAAAAAAAAAGTTTGTTTTTTCCAATGGAGTCTCATTGGGTATAGGAACCACACTTGAGGACAAGTCCCATGCCCACCAGTTCATGGTCAACACAAACTGAACTCAGTGGAATTTTTGAAGTTTTTTTTTCCCCCTTACAGATATTTTCCTTCTATATTATGGTTTCCAATTTTATGTTTATGGGTTTTCTCTGTATGAGGATGTATATCACTGGGAGTGGGCTTCTCCCTCTGTTAGCTGCCTGAGAGCCGGGATGTAACCCTCTCAACGACTGCTCCAGCACCAGGCCAGCCTAGTGCCAGCATGTCCCCACCATGAGGTAGTAGACTAAGCCTCTGTAACTGTAAGCCAGAACCCAGTTAAGTGCTTTATTTTTCAAGAGTTGCCTTGGCTATGGCGTCTCTTCACAGCAACAGAACAGGAACTAAGACAATTGTACAGCATCAGCTTCAGATACACATCTTAATGTACATTTGAAAAGCATTATTATATCATTATATCAATAGTCTCAAACATGAATATTTTCACTTTCTAATTTTCATAAATTCAATACCCTGAAGACAAAAGAAAACCGTAAAAGCTAATTTAAAAAAAAAAAAACAGTGTTTTTTTCAGTTTTCCTTACACCTATAATTTTTCTCCAATTGAATTTTTTTAATGTTAGATTTTCTACTTTGCTATTGAGGAAAATTTAGGATCAATACACTTTCTCTCCTAAAATTAATACATTTCTGGGGCCCTAAGACTGTGGATATTTTTGTCTGTGTTTTGTGAAACAGTGTTCTGGAGCTAGAAGGATCAGAGTTTCTGGGGCAGAATATAAATCTCAGCATTGCTACTGACTTAACTTGAAGGGTGAACTTCAAAAATCCACTTTCCATTTTCAGGCTACACTTTTCTCATCTTCCAAATGAGAGTGTTCAATGAAGAGAGTTTGTAAGTTCAATTTATACATCAAATTTAATTGATTAAGCTAATTTGACGTCTAGATTACCTTGATTTTCTTAGGTATCTAATTTACTCCCATGGAGGTTAGACTTTCTGGCTATTCAACACTGTTAGTGCCTATGCAACTGTCAATGTTTCTTTTTTTCTTTCATCTTTTAAAGATTTATTTATTATGTATTCAATGTTCTGTCTGCATGTACGCATGCCAGAAAAGGGCACCTGATCTCATTTTAGATGCTTGTGAGCCACCATATGGTTGCTGAGCTTGAACTCATGACCTCTGGAAGAGCAGCCAGTGCTCTTAACCTCTGAGCCACCTCTCCAGCCCATGACTGTCAACTTCGTTGAGAGCTGTGAACTTATTGGAGTTTGCTTTGAGTGTGTTTTAGCAATCTTGGAAGATCTCATTTGCATAGTCAACAGAGTGGCCCCAGAGCTTGGAAACGTCAAGGTGGACAAATCACTTCAGGTTATAGGTGGGTCATCCTCTGCTGCCTTTTTTGGGGAATAGTCTTTCTGCCTAAGAGCACTTCAAAAAGGAAACAAGAATGACTCAATGTCTAGTACTTGCCTCAGTTAACATCCCAGGTCAAATGATCCTATAGGACATGTCTAGTTTAACAGCCAACCAAGGGTTAGTAAGGCACTCTGTCTTTTCAAGTGGTGCTTCCCACTATGATTCTCACTATGGCTGGTATATGAAAACTCCTTTCATATAAGGTTAACCGACTTTGAAAAACATCCTCATTTATAAACTAGAGGAAGATAAAGAAGACTGGCCTAGGCAGCTCAACACTTTATATGATGGTAACAATGCTTCAATGTTGTAAAAAATGCAACCTTCTAAGTCCCTTTAAACTACTGTAAATATCTGTTATGTCAGAGAGTGCCAACTCCCAGCCCATGATTACAACAAAGGACTTTTATTTTGCCACATGTCTTTTCTCTTTCTGCTGCTGGTCTTGCACGGTGGGAACAATTTACTTTATGCCACCTTTTCCCCAGAACACATTCATGCTGGGGTTCTAAGTGTTAAATATGACACATCAAGATGCTAGATGTCATCCATTTCTCTCACAGAACTATGGTCCATCATTCTGCAGCCTATGGTCCAGGAGGCTTTTCCTGTAAGCCTCTTGGTGTTGGGATAATATGGTCTCTAACCACCAACAAGGAATGCCACAGGAAGCCCAAAACAGGAGGGAAGTGAGGCTGAGTTTTTTTTTCCCCTGCGCCCTCCCCACAGGGTTAGGGATTGGTTATTGGCTGTCAACCAAAGACCTTCAACCTCGTCCCCTGTCAATCAGTTCTCTTCACACACATCTCTGTTTCCAGATGTTGTTGGGTCAGATTCCCTGTAACTGGGGTTACAGACAGTTGTGAGTGGCCATGTGCGTGCTGGGAACTGAACACGGCTACTCTGGAAGAGCATTGGCTATTGTTAGTCACAGATCCATCATCTCTCCAGTCCACCTATGGGACACTTTAAAAAAAGTAACTGTGCAGATGTCTTCCTGCGGCAAGATTGGCAGAAATAAGTATTTCTTTAAGCCATCATCTCCACAGGGGTAAACCTTTATTAATGTGACTTTATTCTCAGGACAATAATCTACTAATATTTAGTAGATTCAGTTCAATACACTTTTTGGATTAACAAATAAATGACTGAGCATGAAACATATAAATGGAGGAAAAAAAACTAGAGACTACACCTTTCTGAGATTCATACTCCAAACAAGACCATACATGGAGATAACGTAAGACCCTTGCACAGAAGTAGCCCACAGCAGCTCAGTGTCTAAGTGGGTTCCCTCATAAGGGGAACAGGGGCTGTCTCTGACATGAACTCATGGGCTGGATCTTTGATCACCTCTACCTGAGGGGTGAGCAGCCTTACCAGTCCACAGAGGAAGACAAAGAAGCCAGCCCTGATGAGACTTGATAGACTAGGGTCAGATGGAAGGTGGGGAGGACCTCCCCTATCATTGGACTGGGGGAGGAGCATAGGAGAAGAAGAGGGAGGGAGGGTGGAATTGGGAAGATGTGGGGAAGGGGACTACAGCTGGGATACAAAGTGGATGGTAAATGGTGGTACCTGGAAAGCATCATCCTGAGTGAGCTGTCCCAGAAGCAGAAAGACATACATGGTATATACTCACTCATATAGACATATAACATAGGGTAAACCTACTAAAACCTGTACATCTAAAGAAACTAATCAAGAGAGAGGACCCTGACTAAAATGCTTAATCCCCTTCCTGAAAGGCAAAGGGGATGGACATCAGAAGAAAAAGAAAACAGGAAACAACCTAGGAACCTGCCACAGAGGGCCTCTGAAAGGCTTTACCCTGCAGACTATCAAAGCAGACGCTGAGACTTATGTTCAACTGTTGGGCAATGTGCAGGGAATCTTATGTAAGAAGTGGGAAATAGTAAGATCTGGAGAGGACAGGAACCCTACAAAGAGAGCAACAGAACCAGAAAATTTGAACACAGGGGTCTTCCCAGAGACTCATACTCCAACTAAGTACCAGGCATGGAGATAACCTAGAACCCCTGTACAGATGTAGTCCATGGCAGGTTAGTGTACAAATGGGTTACATAGTAATGGGAAGAGGGACTGCCTCTGGTATAATCTGATTGGCCTGCTCTTTGATCACCTCCCCCTGAGGGGGGAGCAGCCTTACCAGGCCACAGCAGATGACAATGCAGCCATTCCTGATGTGATCTGATAGACTAAGATCAGAAGGAAGGAGTGGAGGACCTCCCCTATCAGTGGAGTTGGGGAGGGGCAAGCGTGAAGAAGGGGGAGGGAGGATGGGACCTGGAGGGAAGCAGGGAGGGCCTTATGGGGGGATACAAAGTGAATAAACTGTAATTAATAAAAATAAATAAATTTATAAAAAAATAAAATAATTTTTTAAATGTGAAAAAGGATAGACTAATCTAATACGATAAAATTGTATACCTCATATGCACGATAGTTATCTATCTTGTAAAGGAGCCAATTATATTCATGCCTGTAGCCAACTCAAGTAGAAACTTATGAATATTAATCAGGAATTCTACAAAGAAAACTCTGGCATTAGATTAAGAGTACAATTTGGCTTTCCTTAATTTCTACTTCAATCAAAAATAGATGCTTCCTTGAACTCACCTGTTAGACTGTTAATTAGTCTGACAATTGGGGCATTGATGACATAAAGCTGGTCCTAGTATCACTGTCCTAGCTTGTGGTGGCTTAGCCAAGTTAACCTCTTCACCTGTAGACTGAAATTTACACAGATATACTGGGCTGTTGTGGATTAAGTTAGTAAGAACTTTAAAGTACTGCTGTAAGTATCCATTATCCCAGTGCACATACCTAGGTTCCTGCTCACACTCCTAATACTCCTGGTCTCATCCATAAATCATGCAGTGTTCAGAAACTATGGCATACGGTGTAGGAAGGAGGCCACTTCTGAATCTAAAGACATGATCTCAAAAGCTGCGTAGGGAAGCCCTGATCACCCTTCTGACTTGGAACACTTCACACTATGGTCAGCCTCTACTGCCTCAGTTTAAACAGGGAGGCCCCGAATTAAGAATGTATTTGATTTCTCTACATCTTAAAAACACTCACATGTTTCACCTACATTTTGGAATCCCCAAATACTCAGAGAAATATTAGCTGGGAAAACCTTCCCATGCCTGTCAGGTTTTCTGACTATTGTACACAGGATCCTAGCACGTGGCTGACCCTGACATGGTCGCCTGAGAATATTACTGTGTACTTTGGGCTTTGTGAAATGCAATAAGGCAAATGTAATTCATCTGCCATAATCAACCTGTCTCATCAACTATTCTTTTCAAGGCAGATCTCTTCCATAATAACTTCCTTTCTTCCTAGAATGAGACAAAAAAATGAGTACACTATAGCTATTAGGGTGATATTGCAATTTTTCAAAAGTGAATGATTTTAACACGAGCCTGGTTTCTTCCCTGCTGCTACACAGTGGGATCCTCTGCTTCCTTCTTTGAACCTCCCCCTAAAACCCTGAAATCTCATTCTTAACTCACTGTGAACGTCTTGAACCATGGGGAAGGACATCTTATTTTAACCTCCTGCCTTGAAATTCTACAGTACATTGGTGTGTCTTCCTAAGATTTGATTAGTTCTTTACATAAAAATCCTGATGCTTATTGTTGTATCTCCCATCCCCACCCTTCTCTGCCCCTGAACAATTTCCAGTACTCGTGATACGAGTGATGGAGTTCAGCATTAAAATGGAGTGAGCTGCTCTGTGGAGGTGAAGAGCAAGGAGCGAATAAAAGGACTCCTCTGCCTCTAACTGGGAAATTAAATGACTTTCTCAGTTTGGGTTATAAAAGGAAGAAAAAAAATTCACTCAACCCTAAAGGCAAAAAGATTTGATTGATGGGGCTGTTATCCTTAGTTAGCTTTATAATGACTTCATTTGGGTGAGTTGATTTTAAGAAAAATTGAATTCAAAAATATGCCTCTGCCTCCCTGTCTTTAGCGAAGTCCACCCTCCCACACACACAAAAACCTGCTCCTTCCACAGCACTGTCATCATTAATGGTCAGTGTTCAGGTTCTGATGACTTCGGGCCTCCAGCTGGGGATGTGCTGGCACAGACTGTACTAAGTTTGAAATTTTCATTCTGAGCTGTCAATGAGAAACACATACTCCTGCTCCCTGCTCTAACTCCAGAAACTCAAAAGCATGCTGCTCTGAAGCTGTTTCAGAACTCCCTGCAGATAAAATGACCTTGACTCCAAGAGTCCCCTTGGTTACCACTGGGTCTTGGAACCAGAAGACAGGGAAATACTGTGGACTACAGAAAATGACAGAGAGACAGCTGTAATAAGGTCACCATGATTCTGAAATGGCTTCTGGATCTTATGGATAAAACAAACAAGCGAACAAACAAATAAAAACATTACTGAAATTTCAGAATCCAATACCAACTAGGTCCCACTTAAGTGAGCATTTGTAAGCAAGAGACATTTCAAGTTTTTCAGCATCAAGGGTGTTATTAAAGCAGCCATTATTAGTTGTTTTATGACATGAGGGAATCGAAGCTAAAAAAAGGTTTGCATAAGCTTCTCAAGGTGAATAAAAGATTGTCTTGGTTGAAATCTGAACTCAGCTGATAATTCCTGTCCTTCTTGTAATGTTTCCCTGGGAAGTCAATGTGCTGCACCTGTCGTTTAGTCACCTGTGCTTTCTATGTCTCTTCTTCTCTCTAGGCATGAGGCATGTGTCAGGGATTGCTCCAGTCCAGTGATGCACCAAAGGAAGAAAATTCCTTGCCTATCTGATGAGAGAAATTTTCAACGGTGACCTCTCACAACAGAAGAAGTGTGATTAAAGGTGCTCCTCAGCCAGGATTGAAGAACTGCTTGTAGTCACTAAGATTGCATCTTGCTGGTGGCCTTAGCTACCCCTAGTTTCCAGGATATAGTTGAAGCTTCTTAACTTAGCCTTCTGGGTCACTCATCACTTTATTGCTTCCACTCTGATTTCCTCCCTCAGTGGCTTAGTCTTCAACATACCATCTACTTAGTAAATTCAAAACTTCAGAGCTGAGTACCTTATTATCATCCTTGTTCAGTCAACTCTGACTTTCACATAAAGCCTAACTCCCACTCTCCTCTTCTGAAAAGCACACCCTCACTCAGATTTAATTTACAGACCTTTGCTTTGTGTGCCCTAGAGGCCGTGAAGGTCTTTCCTGGAAAATTGATATAATAGCAGACACAGGTTTCTTGTCCCTCACAGGTATAGTGCTCACTAAGTACAGGGTTAAAATTAATTCCATTGTTTGTACCCTACAAGTCTATCACACTAATGAAAGTAAAATGGTTAGCGCATGATTTTGATTAGTAAACAATTAGAAAATTGGTAAAACAAACAAAATGATAAATGTTTTTTATGTTTTCATTTATTTTAATTTTTATTAATTACAGTTTATTCACTTTGGATTCCACCTGTAGCCCCTCTCTCTTCTCCCAATCCCACCCTCCCTCCTTCTTCCTCACCCATACCCCTCCCCCAGTCCACTGATATGAGAAGTCTTCCTCCCCTTCCATCTGATCCTAGTCTATCAGGTCTCATGATAAATGGCTGCATTGTCTTCCTCTGTGGCCTGGTAAGGCTGCACCCCCCACCCTGGAAGAGGAGGTGATCAAAGAGCAGGCTACTGAGTTCATGTCAGAGACAGCCCTTGTTCACATTACTAGGTGTTTTTGAGAATCCTCACAAGGGTTTTTCTACATGTGCAATTACATACTTTGATTCCTTTTGTCAGCTCCTGCTTCTCATCTTAAAGTAGCTAGAATAGCGTCTAAAGCCATTCTGTGATTGTCTCTGCTATATTAAAGTTTAGCATATTAAGGCCTCAGTTTTCACTGGCAGAAGTTAAGACAAACAACAGTAAGAACTTGTTACACCCTTACTACTTATTATTATTCATACTGGCAACTTCCTGTATATCACTTCTTTCACTTATCCATACTTACAGTTTTCTGTGGAGTGATCCCTTAAGAAGGTTTTGTCTTATCTCCTTCTTACAC
Organism: Meriones unguiculatus; assembly: GCF_030254825.1. NCBI lineage: Eukaryota > Metazoa > Chordata > Mammalia > Rodentia > Muridae > Meriones > Meriones unguiculatus. The sequence goes on along the minus strand of NC_083360.1, from coordinate 75,515,362 downwards.
TACAAACCATTCAACCAAGTACAAATTCATTTTTTGCTTTGTAATATAGAAACATTAGAAATGGATTTCTTGTCCAACTGTGATGGTTTGAATTAAAATATCCCCCAGGCCTACAGGGAGTGGCACTATTAGGAAGTGTGGTATGGTAGGAATAGGTCTCGTTTGGTCACTAATGGGTGAGCTTTGAAGTCTCGTGTGTCTCTGTTCTTTTCCTGTGGCCAGTGGATTCAGATATATGTAGAACTCTCAGCTACCTATCCAATATCATGTCTGCCTTCATGCCACTATGCTTCCCAACATTAAGATAATGGACTAAACCTCTGAACTGTAAGCCAACCCCAATTAAATGTTTTCCTTTATAGGAGTTGGTGTGGTCTTGGTCTCTCTTCACAGCAATGGAAACCCTAACGAAGGCACCAACCATTGCAGTTATATAGACCGTGTTTGCATACTAATATTCTTATTTTGTCTTATATTCTACTTCAATTCCAAAAAAAAATATTTACTATTGACACTTTATGTCATACACCAAAACATTCTACAGACTTGGTATACATCAATTTACAAAGAGAGCAATAAAAGTCCACCCTGTGGGACTTATCCCGTTTGAAGACTGTCCTAGTGTGCTCTCTATTGCTGTGATAAACACCATGATCCATGATCATTTGGAGAGAAAAGTTTACTTCATATTAAAAAGATCATAATCCAAACAAGGAACTCAAGGCATTATTACTATCTAGAGGCAGGAACTAAATAAAGCAGAGGCCATGGAAGAATGCTATGTATTGGCTTGTTCCATGGCTTGCTCAACCTATTTTCTTATACTACTCATGACCACCTGCCCAAGAATGACACCACACACAGTGGGCTGGGCCCCTCACATCAATTATTTAATCAAGAGAATGCCCCCAAAGTCTTGTCCCCACTAGTCTTATGGAAGGAATCCCTCAACTAAAGTTTCTTCTTCCCAGGTGACTCTATTTGGTTGACACCAAATAACTAACCAGAACAGAGGAGCAACTTTAATTATGTACATCATAGAAATCACTTTCAAATCAATACAATACCTGTGAACAAAGTTGATGTTTATATGAATTTAAAATGTTTTACTTTAATAATGTATTCAGGATAAGTACATCTTCCATCTAAATTTAAATGCTGACTTTCTCAGATTTGAAAACTTACAAGACAAACATAAGATGCTAGTAGAATTAGAATCAACTCACTCCTGATGTTCTTAAATAATGCTAACATAAAGTTTATAGGCAGCTTCCGTAATCCCTAATCAACATTATCTAACACATTAGCAGTTGGTGTCTGGAGTCTGACATTTGCTGTGAATGAGTGCCTGACAGTTTTTGTTGTAAGTTTCAGCTGCTTTAGCCTAGCAGTTTGCTCCCTGCTGCCTTGGGGGTATGGAACTTTACTTTTCACTGTTGCAGGAATCTCTCTAGAATTAGCACTCTAGTATCAATGAGACTGGAAGAGAGATGTATCCACTGGTGGAAGGAAGTCAGGGTAAATCCTAAAAAGCTTCAGTTGCAGTCCAATTTGCACTCCCCTTCTATACTCTAAAACTGCAAGGTCGGGTGAGCAAGCAAACAAGCAGAACTCTCCAGGGCAGGTAGTTTGTAGGGTTTGCTTTTGGCTTTCAAAGGCATGTGTTACAGTTGGTGGGTGTAAGCTTTTGTGGTCAGATTGCTAAGGGCGATAACCACCTTGAGGCTGGGCCCTTTCAGTTTCTTTGGTCTTGTCGAGGTTGTTCTGTTTCAGATTACAAGGTGAAGCTGTGTATGACAATAAGCAGTACCAGCACTGCTTTCACTAAGTAAATCAGTATCTAATAACTGGCCTTTTCTACCTCATTCTACTTCAAGCTGTCTTTCACAGTGTCAATGTCAGTTCTCCAAAATACCCCAGAGCTTCTCTGCAGGATTCATCGATGACTACACGGAAGGCTTTCGTGCTTTCTCCCATTCTGTGACTGTAGAACAATTCTTCTCAGATATACCCATAAGTGTTCAAAACCATATAGGGAAACTTCTCTTTTCCTTGAGACCTTAGGAAGGCCAGGATGGCATGAGCTATCTCTCCTTTATGGAATAATGACAGAGTTAATGGTATGCATAACTAACACATAATAGATATTCAACTACCTATACCATGCATGATAAAACAGCATTATTTTCTACATCGCTGGAGTAGTGAAGTTAGTGAAAACCTTGAGAATAATTGCTTAAAATTAGGTTGCTTTCATCTCTTGTATCATGACTAAGCTTTTTTTTTTTTTCTCTCTTCTCAATTCTCCGCTTCTGGGTCCCCTGATTGTTTGATGTCTGTTTTGTCAGAGCATCTGACCAATGAGACCAGAACTAAATATTACCATCACTGTAGAGAAAAGCAGTAATTATTTATTGAATCTGAGTATATTGACTCTATTTCTGCATGACTACTTCATTCTTACTCTTACTGTGTATGAACCCCCCACCGATAATGTATACCTCAGCCATATTGTATAGAGCATTAACTTAGTGAAACACTCCTGAACTTACAAAACATTTTGAAAGTGAGAAGAGAAAAAGGATAGAGGCAGCAAGGATGTGGCCCTGGGAAAGATCACTCGTGATTCTATGAAAATGTTATTACCTGTTGGTTCTCAGTTCACTCTTTGCTTTTTTTACATGTTGATGGGATAGGAAATTGTGGGTTTGTAACTATAGAAAAATAGAAGACAGCATCTTCATTTCATCACTCAGCTACTTGATCCACTTTGGGTTGTTAAATATATTACATTTGCAATAGTTCCATGTCCTTTCCTTTCAAGTAATTGTTAAAAAAAATGAACTCTGAGCTTGTTATCCAAATTATGATGTCAAAAAAATCATAAACAAATTTATTAGCAAAAAGGTGCCATTTTTGATCCAGGTGTGGTAGTACACATCTGTAGTTCCAGCACCTGGGAGGCTGACATAGGACAATCTCTCTGCATGGCCAGCCAGGGCTACATAGTGAGTTCAAGACCAAGGAAGTTTAAATAGAGAGAGAAAAAAAATGAGGAGGGTAAAGCCAATCCCAATCTCAAGGGATTGCATGTTGTATACATCCATATACATCCATAGAGAAAAAAAAAATATTCAGAGTATCAAAGTAGTCAATAAAAGGCAACACTGTTGAGAGCTAAGAAATAAACCTTTATTTCTAAAACAGGGATATAGAACAAGCCATTGGCTGTTAGGGTTGGAAGAAACAAACTTGCCAAGAAAGAAAGATTATTAGTAGAGAGAATTAAACTATTCAATCCATGTTTCTTTTTGCTTTTTGTTTTTTGGTGTTTTTTTGGTTCATTTTTTTTTTAATTTTTTTTTCTGTTTTGTTTAATTTTTAATTTTTTAGTGAAAGATTGTATGGATGTTTTCAAAACTGATTAAATTGCATAACCAGGAACAGTTGTTAATTAAATTTTTATTTTTTTATATTAATTACAGTTTATTTACTTTGTATCCCAGCTGTCGCTCCCTCCCTCATTCCCTCCCAGTCGCACCCTCCCTCCCTCATCTCCTCCCTGCCCTCTCTAAGTCCACTGATAGGGGAGGTCCTCCTTCCCTTCCATCTGACCCTCACTTATCAGGTCTCTTCAGGACTGGCTGCAATGTCCTCCGTTGTGGCCTAGCAAGGCTGCTCCTCCCTCGGGGGAGGCAGGGAGGTCAAAGAGCCAGCCACTGAGTTCATGTCAGAGACAGTCCCTGTTCCCCTTACTAGGGAAACCCACTGGGATACTGAGCTGCCATGGGCTACATCTGAGCAGGGGTTCTAGGTTATATCGATTGCATGGTCCTTGGTTGGAGAAACAGTCTCAGAAAAGACCCCTGTGCCCAGATATATTTGGTCCTTGTGAAGCTCCAGTCCTCTCCAGGTCTTACTAAACCCCCCTTCTTTCATATGATTCCCTGTACTCTGCCCAAGGTTTGGTTATGAGTCTCAGCATCTGCTTTGGAAAACTGCTAGGTAGAGCCTTTCAGAGGTCCTCTGTGGTAGGCTCCTGTCCCATTTCTTGTTTTCTCCTACTTCCAATGTCCATTCCATTTGTCTTTTTAAGTGAGGATTGATCATCTTACCCCGGGTCTTCCTTCCTGTTTAGCTTCTTTAGGTGTACAGATTTTAGTATGTTTATCCTATCTTATAGGTCTAATGTCCACTTATGAGTATATACCATATATGTCTTTCTGCTTCTGGTATATATCACTCAGGATGATCTTTTCTAGATCCCATCATTTGCCTGCAAATCTCATGATTTCCTTGTTTTTAATTGCTGAGTAGTACAGTTTTTACACAAAACAGTTGCCAAAGGCCACATGAGAGGAATAGCTTTACTTAGGCACCTTACAACAATGGGTTCCCTATGATACCTGTGCTTCATTTACATGTTTATTTTCTAGCACTTGGATTTACATTGACTTAGAATTTGACCAAGACAAATTCAAGCATTTAAATAATACAGTTGTAGAGCCTTAAGTAAAATAGATACTTAGCATAGTCATGCATACCTATAATCCTACAGAAGAGGTAGAGGCAAGAAGATCAAAAGTTCAAGATCACAGGCAGTTACATAGACCAGCTTGGACTTTATGAGACCCTATCTCAAACTGATTAAATAACTAATTAAAATAAAAGTCAATGTCTTGATAACATAATTCATTGTGTTAACAAAGTAACAGAAAATCTGTTTATATCTCAAAAAATATGTTCCTAAAATTCCCAACATTTAACTCAGTTTTTTTTCTCATTTATTTATTTATTAACTCATTCATTCATTTATTTAATCTCTTAACTGTCTGATCCCAGGTCCCTGCCCCCATTCTCCCCTCTTCTTCTTCTCACAGAAAGAGAGGTCCCAAGGCATGCCAATCCACCTTGGCACCTCAACTCTCAGCAGTACTAAGTGCATCCTCTCACACTGGGGCCTGACAAAGCAGCCCAGCTTGGGAAAAGGGATCCAGGGGCAGACAACAGTCAGAAAGAGTCCCCACACCCATTGTTAAGGGACCCACATGTTGACCATGCTGCAAATATGCTACATATGTTTAGGGGGGTCTAGGTACAGCTCATGCATGCTCTTTGGACAATGTGAGTCTCTGTGAGTCCCCAGGGTCCTAGCTTAGTTTCTTTGGTCTTCTTGTGGTAGCTTGAACACTTGGACTCCCTCTATATTTCCTCCCACTTGTCCAAAAAACTCCTCAAGCTCAGACTGTTGTTTGGCTGTGGGTCTCTGTCTCTCTTTCCATCAGCTACTGGATGAAGCCTCTCAGAAGACAGTTATGCTAGACTTCTGTCTGCAAGCATAGCAGAGTATCATTAATAGTGACAGGGATTGACTCTCTCCCATGGGGTGTCTCAAGTTGAGCAGGTCATTGGTTTGTCATTCCATTAATCTCAGTTCCATCTTAATTCCCACACTTCTTGTAGGCAAAACTGGTTTTGTTTCTACTAGAAAAGTATTCTTCAAGCAAACCCCAGTTGGCAGCACTTTTTTTTTAACTTATTCACTTTGTATATCAGTTGTAGCTCCCTCCCTTATCTGCTCCCATTCCCACCCTTCCTCCCTCTTCCTCCCCTTATAAGGGAAGTCCTCTTCCCTACTTTCTGGATCCTAGCCTATCAGGTTCCATCAGGACTGTGTGAATCCTCTTCCTCTTTGTACTGGCTAGGTCACTCCACAAGGGAGAAGTAATCAAGGAGCAGGTAACTGAGTTCATGTCTGACACTATCTCTTTCTCTGAAAATGAGAAAGATGTCAAGGATATCTGTTTCACCATCTCTGTTGAGCTTTCTTCTCAAGGTTGTACAAAGGACACAAGGCAACTTTAGGGACTGACATGGTAGTGATGATGGTTTTGTTTCAGATATATTTATATATCAAAATTTATCTAATTATGTACTTAAACATGGTGGTTTATATTATGTCTAACACTTGAACAAGGCACAATTTTTCCACTTGCTTCTAGAAGGGACTTTCAACAAACAAATGCTACGTAGCCACCCCACCACTTAAGTTGGCTATGAGAAGAATAGAACATTGTTTACCTGGCTTAAGAAAAGCTTTTTAAGGGAAAAAATAATTTAAGAACCTTAAATGACTTTCAAAAGTGGAGGAAAACATGGAGTTAGTCAATTTACACGGAGCACGTCTCGCCCCTGGGGGCAATGGTCTCCTGAACCTACTCAGACCTCGGACACCACCACTGCTAGTTCTAGAACTGATGCAGGATGTTCCAACAAGGGGGTTAAGGCTTCTTATAATATTTCCTATAAGCCCACACCTGTTTGTTTATATCCCCCATTTTTATTCATTATTAGCCAGATAGAGCCAAGTAATTGTGGTAATGATACTTGTTTTTTTGCCCAATGCTGGAATGCTAGCAAATTTAGGTATGCCCTGGTTACTCGCATGCCTCACTGCGTGCCTGTGCCCGTTGATGCCCCTCACGCTATGACTCTCTTCAGACAGAAAAGGGATCTTGGAACTACAGCCGCCATTGTTACTGCCATCTCATTGGCGGCTGTTGGAGCTACCACCGGGGCATTAGCCAGGAGTCATACTGTGCAGACTGCTCAGACCCTGAATAATCTTTTAGCCAATGTAGCTCATGCCTTAGATGTACAAAGGAATTAATGCTCAACTAAAAGGAGGCTTGATGGTGTTCAATCAGAGGATTGACCTCGTGCAGGAGCAAATTGATACCCTATGGCAAATTGCTCAACTTGGCTGTCAATGAAAGTATGCTGGACTTTGTATCACTAGCATACAACATGAGAATTTTCCTGTGCTGCAAATCTGACTAAACAATTGTCTAGCTATATTTTAGGTAATTGGACTGGAGAATTTGATACTACGATGGAGCAGCTGAGAGTGGCCATTGTCACGGTAAATTCTACAAGAGTGGACGCAGGACTAGCCACAGGTTTATCATCATGGATTGCTGTAGCCATGAATCATCTGAAGGAATGGGCGGGGATGGGAGTGTTAGCAGGCCTTCTGGTGTTGGTCTCCTTGGTTTGCCTGTGGTATATATGCAAGATTAGAGTCTCACAACAGCATAATGCAGCCATGACCATTCAGGCCTTTACAGCCATTGAAGCAGGACAGTCTCCCCAAGCATGGGAGCTAAAATGTTACACTCAGGATGCGAGGCTAAATGATGCACTCAGGGTCAGCTGCTTTTGACCCAGAGAAGAGCAAGTCTGATTGCATGCGGGTTGATGCCCCAGGTCCCGCCTCTGAGAAAAAGGTATGGGACGGGTCTGATGCTCTTTGGGTGGATGACACCTAAATGAACATCGGTACAAAGTCCCAATTTATTTCTAATATCAGAGATCAGACCTCTACTCTTGCCTGATGCGTCTAAAACAAAAAGGGGTGTTGGTATAATGTTCTTTTAAAATGTATATGCCTTATCCTTGTTCATTCAAATGCTGATTTCCCCAGCCCCAACTCTCTGGTTTCAATCTGGATATTGTATTGTGATACTCACTATAAGCATCTTGTCTCAACTCCTGTGTAAACAGGACACAAATAAAGCAACTAGATACAATGTTGTGCAATGGGAGGAGCCAGAGGACAGGAAAGAGGGGAGGAGCTAGAAAACAGGAAGGGGCAAAAAGGAGGAGGAGCTGGAGGAGAGGAGAGCAGGAGGAGAGCAGAGCGGGAGGAGAGAGCTTGGAGGACTTGGAGCATGAACCAGACCTAAGATTTCACAAAAAGCAAGTATAATGTGGGAAGTCTAAATGTTAGGAAACTGAGGGCTTGGAGGTTTAGGAGGAAGTAAATGTTGCCCAGCATTGTGTTCTAGGTTAACTAAAAACCCAGTCTCTGTGTGGTGATTCGGTTATACAGCTGCTGAGGATTAACAGCAGCTTTACTAGAAGATAAACCAGTAGTAAATATTAATAACTTTATACAACAAAGGGGGAACTGTAGAGAGCTGCGTAATGTCGCGCCTTAAAGATGGAGCTGGTTTCTGCCTTCCACCTTCCCGATGGTGAGTGCTCTCTGTCACAAACAACTCCACATTTGGCTAATGCTGAGGATCTGGCTTGCTTCCATGTATGTGGACCTATCTGCATTGCCCACGTGGCATGCTGGGGTTGGCTACCCAGAGGCTATTTTAGCTGTGGGCTGGCTTTCCCCAGGGTCAGATGATTGTTCAAGGTTCCTGAATAAACTGCATTGAAAAAAAAAAAAAGCTTTTTAGTAAAGAATCAAAAATCAGGTCTTGAAAGATGGGTGAAAGTTAGCCAAGGTTGTGTGGATTTGATTGTCCAGGGTGGCATTTGCCATTACAAAACCCAGAAGCTACCATTACATTCACATCTGAATTAATCCATTTTTGTGGCCATAATCAAACACCTGAGTCAAGCCTAAAGGACTTTATTCAGGTTGCAGTTCTGGAAGCTGAGATCTTCAGAGCAGACAACCAGACGCATGTGTAGGAACAAGTGAGCATATCTTGTAACAGGAAGACAGGTAGGGACTGCGGAGGACATCATCAAGCTTTATCTGCAGTCTCAAATCCCCCACCAGCAAACCTGAAACCTTTGGGATAAGTTTTTTGTTGTTGTTGTTTTCTTTGTTTGTTTGTTTATTTTTTGAAATTAGCACAAAAAGCTAACTATTGAATAGATCAAGGAACATCTTTTCTGAGCTCTATAAGTCAATTTGACTTAGAGCCACAGGCAGCAGCCTACATTTCCATTGCTTCTCCATGCATTTTCTTCTTGAAAGCTTAAGTACTTTCCTGGCTTGCTTTCCCATGCTTCCTGGATGGAGATGCAGGCGTGATATCTGAATGTACTGCATTCTGATTCTAAGACCTTTTGTTTCAGCATGTTGATCACCAGAGAACGAACATGTCACTTTCTCCAGCCCAGAAAATGACTGTTAAGCTGGGTGCTAGATTGATAGAGCCGTATTCTTAAGTGTTGGTGGGAAAAAAGGAAAGACTGGTAATTAGAGCCAAGAATCCAGGATCTGCAATGCCATAATTTACCTTCAAAGAACTTAATAACCAAAAGGAATTAAAAACAAAGAAAAGTGAATGCCTTATATTTGACACTACCCTAATGACTTATTCAAAGTCAGTAATCATTGTTAATGTCTCCATTATAGAGACAGAGAAACTGAGAACTGGGGCAGTGGCTACTGCAGATTCATGACTCATCAAGATGCTGAGAACAAATGACTCAGCATTGAACAGGAAACCCATATCATATGTTTTAAATTCAGAGGACATTCAAAAGATGGAACTAAGAGTAAGAGAACTCAATGACAAGGAAAAGGCTTCAAAACACAGGTTCTTTTTTCATTTTTTTTTTTCATGAGACAGCCTAGAAAACTATAAACTCACAACATCTGCAGTGAACAACATAGGGCTTAGATCCTGTCGGGGATTATGAGATCCTGCCCAACCCACAGAAGTATATGGCAATCAGGAGCTGCTAGAGGCAAGGAAGTCATTGTCTTTATTGATGCCGCCACTGAGGAGTCACTTGTGCTCTGTCACATAGCTTTTCACCCTTGCTTGTGTAAGTGGCCTTGCTTAAACTCAGCAGTTCTGAAGGTAAAGTCAGGGCAATATACATGGCAGTGGGATAGGGACTTACTGGAGTGAAGACAAGTAGAAATCAGGGTGGGAGAAGGATTAAGAGAGAGATAAAGAAAGAGAGTGGACACAAAAAGTTTTTAAAGAATAATTTTAAACATTGAAAATTACCACAAAACCATTAAACTTCTATCATTTATAATAAACAATTTCAAAATTGATTTATTTTTATTGATTACAGTTTGTTCACTTTGTATCCCATCTATAGCCCCCTTCCTCATCTACTTTCAGTCCCACCCTCTCTCCCTCATCTCTTCCCCTGCCCCTCCCCAAGACCACTGATAGGGGAGGTCCTCCTCCCCTCCATCTGATATTAGTCTATCAGGTCTCATCAGGCCTGACTGCATTGTCTCCTCCTGTGGCCTGGTAAGGTAAGGCTGCTTCCCCCTCAGGAGGAGATGATCAAAGAGCCAGCCACTGCATTCATGTCAGAGACAGTCCTTGTTCCCCTTACTAGGGAACCCACTTGGAGACTGAGCTGCCATGTGGCTATCACTTGATAATGTATCATGTGGTTTAATTAACTACTTCCTTTGTTCCCTCTACTTTTACCAGTGTAAAGAAGTCAGCGTGCATATTATTCTTAATTATGTTTTAAATATAATTATGCAGGGGAACAGTGTTTTAAGTACTTTGTACAATTTCTTGCTGAAACAAACTTAGCTTGAAGTAAAAAGAACAACAACAACAAAACCATAATGTTATCCCATGATATGCCAATAACATTTGACCAGAACTCCACTGTATTGCTTTTGAGTCCTAGGTACCACAAGGATCTCTGTATTCATCCAGCAGGCAGACTCCTTCACAGTACTGAATGTCAGCTTTACTATGTATGCTGCCTTGGCTAGGAGAGATGGAAAGCTGGGCTCAGCTGGGAGTTTTGACCAGAGCCAACTCTCCACAGCCTTTCCAGAATGACGAGTAGATAATCTCCCAAGGAGTGTCCCTGGGAACAAGACACAAACTGTACAATGTTTACAGCCTAGAAAATCACATATTATGTTGGTCAAATCCATCACAAACTCACACAAGAGAAAGCCAAAGCTTCATCCTGAAACCCTCTAGAGGCTCGCAAGAAAAGTTGCAGTTATGATTTTTTTTTAATCCAGGATTTTGACCCCAAATGCCTTTCCTCTGATAGTCTCTCTTAGGAGACACAAACATTTGTAGATCTGCAGGGCATTATGGGCCATAATGAGTAGGTTGATGGGAAGTAGTAGCAAACCTGAAATCACAGGCTCAGCCACATAGCAATGGCCAGCTGTGTTAAAGTATTATGGAAAGCTGATCATCCATATTTGTATGTGCACTCTGCCAGTTTTCAGTTATTGGTAAATGTTTCAAAATTTATTTTTTGTTATTAATTTATCCTCTTATCTGTTACATCCTGACCACAGGTCCCCCCTTCTTTCTCTCCTCTTACTCTCTCCTTCTTCCAGCACCTTCCCCTGCCCATTCACTCCTCTTCCATTTTCCTTCAGAAAGAGCAGGCCTCCTAAGGATTTGTAACTGGCATACACAGTTGCAAAAAGACTAGGCAGCCCCTGTCATATTAAGGCTGGAACAGGCAACTGGTTGGAGCCCAAGGGTCTCCAAAGCAAGCAAAAATATCAGAAACAGCTCCCATGCCCTTTGGTAGGAGTCTTACAAAAACACCAAGCTACGTAACTATAACAGATATGCAGAAGGCCTGGGTTAGACCCATCCAGGTTCCCTGATTGTCACTTCATGCTCAGTGAGTCCCTTTGAGTCCAGGTTTGTTCATTGTGTGGGTTTTCTTGTGGTGTCTTTGACCCTTCTGACTCCTATAATTCTTCCTCCCCTTCTTTGGAGGGATTCACTGGATTCTACCCAATGTTTGGCTGTGGATCTCTGCATCTGCTTTCATCAGTTGCTGGATGGGGCCTCTCTGATAATGATTATGCCTTATGCGGGCTCCTGTCTAATAGTATTGCAGAATATTGGGACTAATTTATTTTATTTTTAGTCAGGTGTGTTTGGCTCTATTGTAGGCCTCTGGGCCATCTGATCTCTGGTTTCAAAGATTTTGGGAAGAAAGCAACTGAACAACTTGTGTGAATCATCTAACAATCCTGGCACACATATTTAATGACTGCTTCTTGAACATGGTGCCATGTCATGCTAATGCTAAGCAAACCACTGAAGAGTCTTCTTCAAACTTAGGGAGACAGCAGGAGTGTAGTGCAATGCTTGTCTGCCATTCACAAAGCCCTGGCTTTGCTCCCCAGCACCGCCAAAGCCACCAGAAATGACAGGAAGATCAGAAATTCAAGACTTCAGCCACACAGAAGGCTTAAAATCATCATGAGATACATGAGACCCTGTCACAATGACAAGGCCATACGCAACACACACACACACACACACACTGATAAAAAACATGGATTAACTTTGCAGATTGTAACAATGCTGCTTTATTACTGGCATGTCTTAGTATAGTTATGCAAGAACTAGAAACTAAAAAGATACATACAGACCACCTTCCTATCTCTAACTGCATATGGGCAGGGAAAGAATTTTATGTGACTCTATAAAACTCTGTCTATGCTTGCTTCAAAAAGTACAACTTTTAGAAGGAAAATCATGAGAAACACTGAACATAAACCAAACAAAGATACAAAGTTCATAAAGACACTAGATCAGAAACCAAGGCCAAGAGGACAGTAAGAAGACAAGAAGGCAAAGACGCAAGAAGGAACCAACAGGCATTCAAAGACAGTGAAATGGAGCCAGTGTGGAATCAGCTATCATCTCTTACAGCCTAAAAATTCCTTGCCTGGTTTCTACTCTATTGAGAACAAATATCACAGAGCAAAGCTGAACCAATAACTACAAAGAGAACCTGGCATATAGCAGCACGTAACAAGAAAGAGATGGTGTATTATGGAATGAATGGGGGAGAAGTCAGAACAGCATCCAGAGAAACCATATCAAACATGGATCAGTTATTGCAATGTGTGTGGTTTTGTGTTTGTCCTGGGGCTTGCCCTGAGGCAGGCTTGAATAGCATATTTAACTTCCTTGCAGACTAGTGTTCACTTTTTTTTTATTTATTCAAAGTACAGAAAGGTTAATTATGCTTATGACTGTGGTTGGAAAACAATTCTTAGAAAATGCTTTGGTAACAACAGGTTGGCAGTATATGAAAACCATCTGCTTCCCACAAATGTTAAGGTAAATGTTCAAACTTGTGGGGTTAGCAGTTACAGATTGTAGCGTAGTTTAGGGGAGTGAAAATACATTCTGTGTTGATGTTGACTTTCTGAATCTTCTTGACACCCAGCCTAAAAGATGAACCATGTTATAAGAAGAGTGGCCTCTGGGCATATCAAAACTTTAAGTCATCTTTGCTTGCACATATTAAGGCTAACAGAACAAGAACATCACACAAGGGAATACAGTATTTATACTGAATGTCTACTAAGTAAATTAAGCTGCTCTGGTTTGCTCTTGCCCTGACCTACTAATGGGAACAGGATCGTAGAGGGAGGATTTGTTTCTTATAAAAATATTCAGTTTATTCTACAAAAGAACATAAAATGCTGCTCCCTGACCCCATAGCGTGAGCTGCTCTCAGGGCTGTGATTGTCTTGGTACCAGCTGCTTTGTCATAGATCTATCCTTTCCTCCTCCCTGGACTGCAGGGATCCTTATCTGCCTGCCTCCACTCTGAAGGGCAGAGAGAAATGGAAATGGCTAATGTTCTCCAGGCTTAGCAAATGCTGCAAGGGAAGCTAATCAATCACTTACGGGTGCTTCTCATAGACACACACACACACACACACACACAAAAAAAAAAATCACCCAGCTGAAACTGAGAGAGAGTATTTGAAGTAGCAAGAAATTCAGAATTATGAACAACATGAACGACAGGGAGGAATAGACACAAATCATATTTGCTAATGGAAGTGAAAAAATCTAATTACTCCCTTGTGTTTCCAGCTTGCATATCAACTCCTTATTATGCTTCAACTCTGGATGGTTTGTGGCCATTAAATATTGAGGAATGGCCACTAAGTTACCTGTGGACGATCCAGCACAGATCCAGGAACAGACCTGAAGTGAAGAATGAAGAAAAGACAGACAGAAAGCTGCAATCAGATGGACTGGGTCCTCTAATGGAGAAACCACAGCACCCCAGAAACTTGGCATGTTTATTGTATAAGAGTTACTGCACACAGCTAAATGAGAAGACAAGGTTTGGGGTATACAGATAAACAAAGATGGAGATTTATGGTATGCAGCTGGATCAAGGAAGAAAAAAAATACCTAATCTTGGTAGGAACGTTATCCGCAGAAGAGAAGTTTTCAGGTTGTAAATACTTGCAGGAAGAGAGCTATGGTGTACGTTTTCTGCACATACTGTCAACATCCAAATATGGGCCAGAATGGCCTTTTTTTTGCCATTTCTGTCTAGGCCTGAGACTAGGGTCCTTGACATGTCAGGGCAATGTCCACAGCATATATCCATCTACTCCCTTGAGCTTCTACACACACACACACACACACACACACACACACACACACACTAAAGCTTTAGGTAATCCTTGATCTATATGTGCTTAACTTTTTTTACACATCTTACCTGAACATTTTTGATGCTTCTAGTAAAGCCTGGACAGATAGAAAAACAACTGTTCTGCTCATCTTAGTTTATATGGATGAAGATAATGTAGGAATAGTTATAAATAAGAGCTCAAACGAGAGAAAATTATTCAAGTCAGAACATGATAGAATGCAAGAGCTCAAAACACAGAATCAGAGATTTATTTGAACAGCGACTACAGACATGATTCTATATACTATATATTTTACCTTGTCCTAGGCATTTAAACTCCTCAAATATTAGACTTTTCTGTAATTGAAAACTCAACAGATGACTGGACTATGCTTCTCAGAGGATTTCTGTTAGGAAGAGACAGCTATCAACCCAGATGGCATTTACCTGTCTTTCCCTCTTTGTTCATAAAGTCAAATTTTAGTTGTTCATTCTCACCATGACTACATGATCAGATAAAAGATATCCTTCCACATCTAAGAGGTTATTCCTGACCACTGTGTAAGCCAAATATTTCCTCTGGCAGAATCTAGCTTGGGCATGGGTATGTGACTACTTTCAGGACAAAGTCAAGCGTATGGTGAAATCTTTGGCAAAAACAGCCCTCTAGAAAAGCAGATTGTTCACTCTTGTATAGAGCATTGTAAAGACCATTCTTACTTTCATTCCTCAGTATTGTGTAAGCAAAATGCAATGCCGAGCTCTGTAAGCATCATAAAAACAAAGCTCAGAATATTTCAGAGAAGTCAAAATAATCCGTTGATTTGATAATAGCATGAGTCAGTGAATTAGCCAAAGAACCAACCCCTCTCCGATGAAAGAATTATGATGGTTAAGCCATTCATTTGTCTTTACAGTGTAATAGTTAGGAATTCTGTTTTTAAAAACCCACAAATCAAATAATTATAGTCCTAGATGCAACATTCTAGATTCAGAATGAAGTAGAGGCAAAGAGGACTAATATCAAATGGGAGATGTAGGTGCCACCCCCCCTAGGTTTGCTAAACTTACCAGCCAAGGATGATTGGCTAAGTTTACAGTACCAGGCTTGAATACCCTCCTACTGTGTAGCCCTTAAGGCCAAGAAGGAGGAGTGATTTGAAGAGCCAGGGGACCCGGGCATCTGTTTGAAAACAGTGTATTTTGTATATGACAGGAAATACACACCAACGAAATCTCTAAAATAGGATTGCCTGAAGAAAGCCTGACTACTGACTCTACCTACTTTGAAAGTCTAGTCTAATGAGTTGTTGAGATTAACGAATGCATCACAGTGATTCTCATGTCTTGCTTTTGCTCTTTTGTTGATTCCATTCTCCTCTTCTATAAACCATTCTGGACAATGGATCATCCAGACTGAAGTTCCTCTCTCTCTCTTTTTTTTTTTTTTTTTTTTTTTTGTTCATATGAATTCCACTGATTCTAATGGTAAGTGTTTTACCCTGGACCCACGACAAAGTCATTTAATAAGATTAGAATGAAGGGCTTATTGTGCCTGGCTGGCCTGGACTAATGAAAGTACATGATTTCTACAGATAGTTCACTGAATCTAGCTGTGTCATTTGGTCTAAATATTTCTATATTCTGTGCTTCATTTTCTTCATCTATTAAGTAAAGTACTCACTTGGCTGTTGTAATCAAATAGATGAAGAACTCCCAAGATGCTTAGAAATGCTCTATAAATAGTAGCAAGTATTAATTATACTAATCCACATCTCTCAGCTTTGAGAACATTGGCACAGAGAGGTTGCAGCTTGACTTTGGGCACATATTTAAACTCATCAATGTAGAGACTGTAACAAGTAGGAGAGCCTGGAACCCCACAAACATCATTTAAACTCTAGGAGTTCTAGGAGTTATGCACGTCACTTATCAAGGATGACATTGGGTCCTTGAAGAGATAAAGGCTCACTTTATCTGTGCTTAGAGACAATTGTATGGTAATCATATCTTGTGCTGCACAGTGCTTTTATTTTTCAAAGTGTTTCCCAACAATTACATCATTTTACTTTTAAATATCCCTGTGAGTCAGGGAAGACATTATCACCATTAGTTGTTCTTATTATTGATTTTTAAAAAAAATGTTCTGCTTGTTATGAACAAATATAGTCATTCCTATTTTTAAGCTCTTTCAAATTCATTTTTCAGTGAATTCTGGTGCCCAGTTTTCTCTGACAAGAGTGGCTTTATCCAAATTGGAAATGACAAACTTTCTTGACAAATGCACAGCAAGATGGCTTAGGCAGAAAGCCATTCAAGAGCAAGAAAACTGGAAAATACATTTTTTTTCGCATGCAAACAAATGAATTATAAAATCCTCATTTCCTAACTCTAAACTTTTGCAGTAGCTAAAGTCATCAGGATGATGGGCTCTGTGAACTAGCTAACTCCACAAGTTAGCATCTGTTCACATGGATCCCAGGCAGCTGCCAAATTCATGTACTTGTCAGTGTAAAGAGAACCAATGGAGAGCCCAGGCCTCATGGAATCTTGAAATCTGTGGCATCCAGATGCACGAAAACAAGTGCTTACCTCCTCTTCTCATTGTGCATAATAGTATCTGTGAGACTGAAAGGAGAGAATTTGGGTAAATTTTGAAGCCCCAGATTCTACCACTGAGCTATGCCACTGTCTCAGTTTAGAAAATCACATTCCCTCTCAGAGCCTCATTAGCTCTACCGAGTCGAAAAACAATGGATTCTAAGGAGAACACAGATAGGTGTGAACAATATCAAAGCACAAGGTTAATTTTCTGTGTGCTTATTACATAACTGAAAGAGATTATATGTAAAGATTTTTAAATAATGCCAATGCATGAAAAGACCTTATGTATTCGTTGGTGCATACCAGGATGTCAGTAATTATTATTAAAGCAAAATAAGTAATTATGTATATATATATTACATCTTTAAGATTAAAATATATAGATAATACATGCAATTATGATATATATGACTACAATTAAAAGAATAGTTCTTAAATGCAAATACAAGTGTATAATATATAATGTGCCTCAAATGTTATATACTGCGTATTATTTAGGCTTCTAGAATAAATTTCCCTACTTTAAAATGAGAGACACTCTGTGAAGGGTAGAAATAGAACCATTCTCTTGTGTCACACAGGTTAATTAGGGGTCATTTGTATAACACTCAGTAATATAACAGGCATAGTCTCTTCCCTGAACATAAGGAAAAGCAAAGGACTGCTCCTCCATTGGGAAGGTACCCAGACAAGGCATTTAGGAAACACACAACAGACTCCACCCAACTGAGACTCAAAAAAACTTTTGCCAAGATGAGGAGGCAGAGGACAGCATTAAGGCAGCAGATCACTGAAGGTGAAAGGTAAGACTGGGCTACCCACCACAGGAGATAAAATCCTCACCTGATAACATAACATGAGGAGCCCTGTGTTGAAGGTTCTGATGTAAGATAAAACAGCCCACGCGGGGAAGGTAAAACTCTCTCAATAGCAACCTTCCTTTTCTAAGAAGTCAGTGTCCACAGCTCAAAATTAAAGCAAAGAAGGCTCAGTCACTCCCAGGCCTCAGAGAGAAACACTGCTGAATGCGTCCAAATGAATGGATTCCACAGCCTAACAGTTTCCTGGGAAGTCTGACTTCACCGTCCATCTGACAAACCGTTCAACAGTGGTGTTTCATTGCAGGTCACTGAATACCCAGGCCTTGGTTTCACCACTGTTGTTTGGGGGCAGTCATAAGCCGACTCACTCTCTCTTTCTTTTCTTCTTAATTTTTAATTGGCATGAAAACATGGGTTTCAGCGTGCCATTTTCATGGATGCCCATTATCTCCATTGTTCACATCCTCCTCATTACCTCTTCCCTCCCACTAGTCCCCTCTCCTTTCCCAAATGGTCTATTTTCCACTCTCATGTCAGGTTTTGAAATTCAGATTCTGCATGTGAAAGAAAATGTGATGTTTGCCATTCTGAGTCAATTTTATTTCATTTAACATGACGATCACTAGTTTGATCCACTTCCATGGAAATAGAGTGATTTCATTCTTCTTTATGGTTGAATAAAACTCCATTGTGTACACATACCACATTTTCCTAGTCTTCTTTTCAACCAAGAATACGTGATTAAGGTTTTAAAGAAAGCTTGCTTTGCTGACACTTTCTGCCATCTGATTTTAAGTGTTTATCATCAAGGCTGATTTTCTCATCAGGCAATAACTATTTATGAAATAAAATCTCCTGCAAAATGATACCCTGTGGAAATAGAAATTGGAGCTTACTTACAAAAATCAAGTAGCAAAATGATTTAGCTCTTGGTTTACTCCAGCCTCGGCTGTGCTTTGCATGTGAAATGAGCTCTGCTTCAAATGTAGCAGATTCTTCTTGTTTGGGTCGTGTTTCTAATCGAGACACATATATTTTCCCTCGATTGCAGGAAAACAAATTGGCAGTGGCATATTGCTTTGGTATTTCAACCATTTGCTAGATTTCCATCCCTCCAAAATATCTTAAGCGGAAGCGTGAAGCATGAGCAAGCCAAACTAGAGAGCTCAGTGTTTATAAGCCTATTTGAGCCTTATAAAGATTTGATCAGAAAATATGCCAATTGATACACAATAATGTTTTACAACAGCAGTTGTCTTGGTCTATAAAATGTATTGCGATGCTAAAGGGATTTCTACTTTGTCTGTAGACTTCTCTGTTTTACCGCCACCGAGTGGTCTAGATTAGAATTGGCAGCATCGTTGCTGGTGATTTAAGCAGAGGAAAAGAGAATGTTTTTCTTTTTAATTGTTGGATGCAAATAAGCAATGTTGAGAGGAAGTTCCCTTTCCTGCCAAGTTCATCCTGTGAGCCTCACCTGATCACCTTTCTCCGCAACACAAAAAGCATAGGCACATGCATGCAAACACATATGCACACACATACATAGAACATAGACCCATTTGACTATATTAGGCCAGTATATGAATGATCACCTATAATATCAAGTGGACATTGTGTTTTTGAGTAATTCCGTTTTTCTGGCTTTCAGTTTTGGTAAAGGACATTTTGTTTCTGTTTTCTTCTGTCTGTTTTTCTTTTGCTTCTGTTGTTGAGACAGTCTTTTCGTGCTGTGGCCTAGGCTGACTCCACATTCTACATTCTTCCCTCAGTTTACCAATCTGTAAAGGAGGCTTACTGAAAATGTAGGTCCTCTTTGTTTCAATGAATCTTGTCTGTCCAATCCTTAGATAACACTCTCGGTATTTTAACATGACTGCATATTAGAAGCAAAACTATATTTTCAAAATATTTACATATTAAAGGCATAGCCCAAAGAATCTCAAAATCTAGATAGGAAGATGAGGAGACTTAAGAAGGAAAGTTTAGTTAATGTGAGGCCAACACAGTAACTAGATTCTAATCCATTATGATGAGCGTTCTTGAAGAAGAGAACATTTGAACTGAGACACACCAGCGACATGAGCCCATATTAAGAAGGTGGGTATATGCAGGATAGAGAAAGAGAAATCAAGTTTACCCATACCTTGAACTTGGACTTCCAGCTTCCAGAACTGTAGCAAAAAATCTTCATTTATGCCACATGGTATGTGGGCCATTGTTATGGCATTCCTGTTAATATGATATAAACAAATGCCAAATGTTATATGAAGCTATGAAGCCTGTATTTATAATTGTGCAACTGGTATCTTATTAAAGATCTTGTGTTCTTGTGTAGCTCCTTTCCCCTTCAGGTCCCTTTCTCTTTCCTCCCACTTTTCCACAAGACTCCCTCTACATCACCCAGTGTTTGGCTATGAGTCTCAATATGTGTTTTGAACCACTGCTGGGTAGAGCCTCTCAGAGGACAACTCTGACAGGCTCCTGTCTACAAGCTTAAATTGTCAGGGATTGGTAATTTCCAATAAGGTGGGTCTTTGGTTAAGCCAGGCATCAGATGGGCATTCCCTCAGTCTTTGCTCTATCTGTTCTATCCTTATCCCTGCACATCTTGTAGGCATGATAAATTTTGGGTCAAAGTTTTGTGGGTGGGTTTGTGTTCCTATCCCCTTACTAGGGAACTAATCTAGTTAGAGAGTATCCTCTTCAGTCTCTATGGAGGTGACAGGATCTCCACAAGGAGACCAACAGGGTCGACTAACCAGGACCCAGAGGGGCTTCCTGAGACTGAAGCATCAACCAAGGACCATGCACAAACTAAGCCTAGGCCCCCTACAAAGATGGAGCAGTTGGGCAGCTTAGGCTTCACGAGAATCCTCTAGTAAGGGAGGTGGAGACTGCATTGGATACAGACTCACTTGCCAGCTTTTTGATCACTTCCTCCTGACAGGACTGCTTTGCCAGGCCACAGGAGAAGACACATTCAGTCTTGATGCAACTTGATGAGCTGGGGTGGATGGGAAAGGGAAATCTGCTTTCCTAAAGAAAAGAGGATGGAGGCTGGGGCAGAGGATGGGAGGCTGGCACTAGGAAATGAGGAGAGATAGGGCTACAAGAGGGGTGTAAAGTGAATAAAAAGTAAAAGTTAATAAGTAAAAATAATACTAAAAAAAGAGTTTGTGACATTAAATTGTCTGAATCTCCAATGCAAAGAAACAATGAGCACACAATAAGGTGGCTAAAATGCAAGACGGAAAAGGAAAAAATCAAGTCTGTTTATATCTTGGGCTTCCAGCTTCCAGAACCACAGTAAAAATCTCTATTTATGCCACATGCTCTATAGAACACTGTTATGGCATCCCTTTTAATATGATATAAACAAATGTCAAGAGATAGATGAAGTGTGTATTTAGAATTATGCAACTGATAATTTATTAAAGAGTTTGTGACATGAAATTGTCTGAATCTCTAATGCAAAGAGGCAAAACCTGAAGGAAGTTGAAAACTAAAAGCTTCAGTTATGTGTCTATATTCGTGGACATTCCTGTCTACATTTCCATGTAATGTACCTCATATTCATACTGACATGTGTGCATAAGCAAATATACGGTCACATTCATATGCAGCACATATATACAACAGACCTGAGACAAAAGCCAAGTCAAGTTCAAATTCAGGTTCCATCACATACAAGTAGGATGGCCTAGGTAAGATACCCACCTTTATAAGATCACCTGACTTTCTTTTATGATAGAGAGTAACCAATAATGATGGTCAGTGAAGCAATATATAAAGCATTAAAAGGGTAGAACTTTTTGGTTGTTGTTGTTTGTTTCCAAGAAAGGTTTCTCTGTGTAACCTTGGCTGTCCTGAACTTACTTTGTAGAGTAGGCTGGCCTTGAACTCACAGTGATCTGCCTGCCTCTGCCTCCCCAAGTGCTGGGATTAAAGGCATGTGCCAAGTCTGGCAGAGGTAACTCTTTTTGTCTTTAACCCATACTTGCTTCTCAGACCATGGAGAGAAAGCTCCTCCCTCTCTATCCTTTTCTAAACATTGTATAGTCACAGTCCCCCAAGGAAGAATAATTAATGCTTATCAGCAAATGTGCTATTATGATTAATACTGCCTCTCCACAGAAGACAGAATCAACAACCACATTAGAAATAAACCTATCGCCATGTCTATTGGAGAGTTTTTAGATTAGGTTATTAGAGATGAGAAGGTCGACCTTATACGTGGGCTTGAGAACACCACTGAAAAACAAGACAGAAACCACTGTGACCACCATGTGTATCTCTGTTTTCTGTTTCCTGACTGTCAGTATAATGTGACCATCGGCCTGAACTCTTGTGACCATATCGTTTCTTCCATAATGAGCACTATCCTCAAACTGAGAAAACCTTTCTTCCTTCCTAAGTTGATTCTGTCAGGCATTTTGTCACAGCAACACAAAAAGTGGCATCTACATCTGACAAATACCAGGCCCTGTATGGGTGAGAGGACAATGCAAAATCTTAAAGGTAACATCCCCTTTCAGTATTATATACTGCATAAGTTTACATCTCTGTTTGCATAAAACCGTATCACAAAGAAGTCTGCTCTTTAGAGCTGACCATACCCTAGGTATGAACTTAGTTTTAGGGAGAAAAAAAAAAGGATGCTAGATTTATTTTTATCGGAATTGCGAACTTTATTGTTTGTGGAACAGCGACCAAGACACTGGTAGTATTCCAAGACACTGGTGGTATTGAAAATCAAAGTCCCATTTCTCAAAAGAATACAGAAATCCTCTTGGTGAGACTTACTGTCCTAGCAAGAATACTGGGTTGTTAAGTGGATCCCCTGCCTGGAAGATGCCAAGGGCACTAACCTTTGAAAGACAGAGAGAGAAAGAGAGGAGACTCAGTCACATTTGCTGAGCACATAAGCAGAATGGTCTGTGCTGCTGAAGCTGCATGGGTCCCTGTAGAAGCACTGGCCCTCAGCCAACACAGCAATGCTGGGAGCCCTTTGATCAGTAATTGAAGTACTACAACAAATGGTTCACACTTCTGGAAACCAGTCCTTAGGAGCTAGGGATTCTAAGTGGCCTGCAGTGCTCTGGACAGTCCATCAAATTGAAGAATGCCAGTAGTGTATCAACTGAAATAAAAAAAGGCCTTACCCGGACAACAGAGAAGACAACTATGCCTCTTTATTTCTTTTCCAGCCAAATTTTCTGAAGGCCTTTAGAGCAAGACCTCAATTAGAATTGATGCATCTCATAGCGAAGACATTTTATGTTTTAAATCCACTGTTCCCCACTGGGTATTAGACACATTCTCACCAACACACTACTGCTGTACCTTTGTAGATTTTCGCTGCTTCTCTTGAGGATTTCAAGAAAACCATCTGAGGATAGCACTGTCTTGCCAGTCTCAGATGAGGGAGATCTCAAGGACAGTATTGGTTACCTGCCAAGCATGGTATTGTCCAAAGTGCTCAGAACACCAAACCTTTGACCACAGAGCTGTCTTCCTTATGAACACCCCCAGTGTGGAGGTCACACTGGACCTCATACCAAAGAACATGCCCTCACTTCCCTGTTGAGTGACACTTCATCAACTATTCTCCAAACGAGTATTGCATATGTCACTGTACCTCACAGTCTCCCACATATTTTTCATAATTATACCACGAGACATAGATTTTAGATAAACATTATTTTTTATCCTACTTCTGCCTCAGTCCTACTCACATAAAGTTACTGTGCTCTTTTCCTTCAGCAACTTTTCGCCATCTGTGAGGGGAAAGAATAAACCCTCTCCCAAATTCACTCATTAAATCTTACACATCAGTTTAGTTCAGCAGGTATATGTACATCCCAGGTTCTAATCATACTAGTATTTCCCCTTCTACTTCTGAACTCCACCAACTAGGATTTCTTTATATATATATATTGGCAACTAACAGATTAATAGATGGCATATAGGAATAGAAGGTAGGTAGATGGGTGAAAAGGGATGGGAGCTAGGTAGACAAGCATACGGCACAGGCATTGTTTACTAATAAGGGACTCTATTTCAACTGTCTTATAAACACCCCATCTTCTAATCCTGTGCTTGATGCCAAACTCCATTACCTCTCTGTACTCTGCACACATGCCATCTCCAAACAACTCAACTAATCACCTCATTCCTTACCTGTATTGGATTACAAGTACATTCCACTCTGTGTAATATAATGGGATTTTTCTCCCTTATTAAAAAATCAAACTTAGGTAGTTTCTTTTCCAATATATTCCCAAAGTATCCAAAGCCAATCAGCCTGAACTGATTTTGGGTAAATGCACAGTAAGGCAAAACTCAACTCTCATGGGAACTTCTAAGAAGACCCCTCCCATTTACCATCTTACACTTACCAATAATTAGACATGCATATGAATATAATCTGATGCATTATGGGAAGGACATGCACCATGGAATATGATAATCTGATCTCATCTATGAACCAAACTCCTCCTCTTGAATTCCATTAAAAGAAATTGTAAACAATAATCAAGATTCTTGAGGATCTTCACATATGTGACCCACTGTCAATCTTGGCAATGTAGTTCTCACCTATACTATTGATTTTCTGTTACATAAACTGTTCTTCCAACTTTTGCAAATATGTGTAAGTCATTATGCCAAGTCCTACCACCACTAAAAGGGAGGGGAGGAAGGAGGACAGTGGGAGAAAAAGAGAGAGAGACAGAGTGGAGCATGTAAGCAAGAAAGTGAAATGTTTGTAAAATAGTTGGGCTCACCAGATTCTAAATTTTAGCTGACAAGTTGTGCAACAATGCCACTGTTATCAAGGACAACTTAAAAACAGAGAAACTGAGACTCAGGGTCACTAGGCAATTAGTTCATAGAAATAGGTTCCTAGATTATCTTTTCTGACTCCAGAGTCCAGGCACTTTTGATTAAAGCATGTAAACTCTACATTTTATCACATATAAGACAAAAGTCTCTTGAGGTAATATAACAAAATATCGCGCATCAGAGGCTATGTACATAGCAATAAATGTTTATATTGTATGCATGTGCTTTCTTCTCTGAGCACCGTATTCTCTCTCATCATGTTGTGTCAAGGAAGCTAGAGGATCGTGGATAAGGCTGAAGCTTGCAGCTGAGTCCAAAGGAGAGGCCAGTTGTGGGTTGGCAAAGCCCACATCACACACAATGCACACCAATTTACACCCCTCTAGAAATAACAGGCAGATTACAGAAATAAGAAGGTAACTTTCTTTCAATATGTGCTGTGAATACATAAAAACACTAAACAACATTTCCTTCTTTTGAAAGTGGTAAAAGGAACAGATGGAAAAAAAATCCTACAAACAACCTTTTAGAGACCTTCAGAACCACAAGCCCTTTCGCCAGTCTCAGTTCCTAAGACTATCACCACTGGTTAGCATTTCAACATCTGAAGTTGTAGAGGGTTATGTTCAGTCTAAAGTGCTGATTCTATTTAAATATTTTAAAATATAGAAGCAAATAACTTTCCTGAAAAACTCGAGAAGAGGAAGCTTTCTGCTGTACAGTTAATTTTCTTGATCTGTTGTTATTGTTGTTGTTAACCTTTCCTCTGCCTCTTTCATCACACTCTGTGGTTTATAAACATAATGTTCTAAGGAGGAAGTATAATCAAACCAGCTCAACAGACATGACTATCAGTCGCAGTTGTATCACTTACTGTTGGCAAAACCTTGGGCAAGTTATTCAACTTCCTGACAGGTTCATTTAACTGAGGCTACTATACTTTAGAACCTCTGAATAAGGGCTATAAGTGACAATTTTATTTGATTCTGCACTGTATATCTACTGCTAATACAAAAGTTGATTGGTTTTGATGTTATAAGACCTGTACTAATTTTTGCTCTAGTGGGGCAAACTAAAAAGTTCTAGGTTTGGACTCTCTTTAGTGGAAATGACATAAACCCATGAACTACAATTGGTGATTTTCTTTCCTATTGTCTGAGAGATGAAAAACACCAATTAATATTAGAGACAAAAATAAGTACAGCTGATTCACAGAGATGGGCTGATCTTACTCAGAAAAGCGAAATTCTTCTTTAATTCCCTGACTTGCATTCTATGAGAACTTCTATTTGGCTAGAGTTGGCTCTAGTGATTTGTTCACGACAATAATGAGGCTTCTTGGTTAATCCATTCTGAGAACAGCTTCCTTGTCATCATAATGTCATTGGGAGCCCACCAAAGAAGATCACTCAGATATAGTCTGTAGCCACTTGAAAGTCTTTATTGCAGCTGGCTGGGACTACGCTCAGGTATTTGGGACCCAAGTATAGCACAGAATATTTAGAGAAAAGGGATTTTTAAAGGCAAAACCCACATCCTGTTGTTTCACTGGGCCACTGCAGTAGAAGGTTTTGCACAAGCAAGCAGTTTTGGTAGAGCTAAGATAAGCAGTTATCTGGAGGTTCTGCAGGAAGTTTAACAAAAGCCAAGGTAAGTTAGTTGGGACATTTTGACTTGACATTCCTAGAATGGAGTTGGGTAATTTCCCATAAGATACTCTATCAAGAAAATCAAATTCTAGTCAAACCTAAAATGGCCTAGGCAAGAATATAAGATAGAGGAACCTCTGCATGGTCTTGCTCTGTCACAATA
Source organism: Meriones unguiculatus (assembly GCF_030254825.1). Classification (NCBI taxonomy): domain Eukaryota; kingdom Metazoa; phylum Chordata; class Mammalia; order Rodentia; family Muridae; genus Meriones; species Meriones unguiculatus. The sequence continues at coordinate 75,489,101 of NC_083360.1, read as the reverse complement.
GTAGGGAAAGTAATTCCATGCATTACTAAAATCAAATGAGGTACTACATAAAAATGCCTTGCCCAATAACTCACTCACACAAAGAAAACCTTGACTTTGATTCTTTTATACATGTGTTTACTTATCATCATGTTATATTGCAAACAATCTATCATGATTATTTTCAGGAATTTAATATGCATATGTGATCATATGCTATGTTCCAGTACTCTACATAGAATGGGTGATGTTAATAGGACACAGAATTTCTCATTAGTAAAGGCAACGGAACACTGAGTGTAAAAAGAATTAAGCAGAAAGGGAGCAAGGAAATGATGAGGTAAGGGGAGGGCTAACCAAAACAAAGACTATGTAAAAAATCATAGGGACACCCAGTATCTTGTGTAACCAATTTTAAAATGTCGTTTATATAACTAGGTATACTGATTTATTTGTGAATCTGCAAACTGGATTGGTTATTGGTGGGGTTTGATTGAAATGGGAAGGAGGTAAGAAAATGCGGGGAATGTCAAGATTAACCTTTTGGAGGCCCATAGGGAAAGGCAAGTGAAGTGTCAGAGACTCCTATGGCTCCTCAAAGGATCTTCATCCACTGCAAACAGTGTTGATCTTCTAGGGCTCCTAGAACTAATGAAGTCTCAAAATGGATGCAAGGTTAGGGCAGTGACTGCTTCCACCTTTTTTTACAGAAGTCTCCTATGGTGTGCCCTCCCCTCCCCCCATTCCCTTAGAGTTGCAACAACCTAATTGATTGTTATTGTGCTTGAGGTTAACGTGGGATGTTCTGATTGGCCTTTCAATCATTTAAAGGCCTTTATATCAGACAGTAAATTTAAATCTGCATTTTTAGTTTGGTCTCTGGAGTCTGATTCCCAGGATTCTTCCTGGGCTCCATCACCATTCAGCCTTCTTTCCCAACTTCCTGATCCTCACAAGAAACAGTGAGAAAAGAGAATAATCACAATGTGATCTTATGCATGGATGAAGGTGTTAAAGAACAAGCTCAGTAAATTTATATTTTATAAAGTAAAAGCTGATGAGTAGGGGTGAATTACTAAAGCAGTAATTAGATGGAAAGGGTAGTTTCATTAAGACTGCTGGTTTTCTGAAAAGTGTGGGCCAGTTGGTGAGACATTGTCACATGGCTTCACAAACATAATCAAAGCTGAGCTAATCTTACAAGTCATGGGCTGATGCATGAAGAAGCTTTGCTGTTTCTCAGCAAAACAGAGTCCACAAAGGCATGTAGGCCTCACTGGTAACAAGTGACTGTGTGTGCAGGTAATTGATTAAGAAGACAAATGCTGGATATAGACGTAAGGGCTTAGGGGACAAACAGAAAGGCCTCAATAAAGAACATGAAGGAGGCAAAAGTAATAGCAGCAATCTTGCACATGTACCAATTATTTTTCTTAGCATCTTGTAAGAATATGTTGTTCTCATGTTTATGTATGTAATTAGTATTATCCAAGAAAAGAAATCAGATCACAGAAAAGCAAGGTAGTTTGTGTGAAGGAGTACCAGAACTATGCTTAGTGCAAATCAAGCTTCTGAGCTTGTTCAAGGTTGATTTGTGTGTTCATGCATCTATCAATACAAATCCTAACCAAAACCTCAATGTCTCCCACTGTAACACTGTATAGATATAGGATAGTAACAGAGAAAAAGAAGTCACACAAAAATGAGAACCTAATCCACTATTATTTGTGTTCTTGTAAAGAGAAAAAAATGTGGACTCATGGATACATAAGAGAAGAACATGTTGTGAGCATTGAGTTTATCCACAAGTCAAGAAAGAAATGCCAGAATGGCCAGCACACTGCCTGTGGCTAAGCTAACAGACACTTTATACTCTGACAGAGCCAGCCCTGCCAACATGAACTGCTGACCTCCAGAGTTGGGAAAGGACATGTTTCTGGAGTGAATTTACTCATTTTTTCTGCATTTTGGTACTGCATACGCAAAGTCTGCCCATCTAGTTAGCATGCTACAGTCTTCTTTCAGATATGTGTGAGCACCTAGAGGAGGAAGGGGTTAACTAGTCTCTGTTCTGCTCTAGAACCAGCCTGTCTCCTTTGTCCTGTAATCTGAGGTCTCCATTAGTAACAAGACCATTATCTCTGGGGGGAAAGGAGGGATGGGAAAAAAGAAGAAGAGAAAAAGGAAAGGAGGGCAGGAAGGAGGAGGAGGGAGGGAGGGAGAGGAAGAAAAAGGGAAAAAGCAGGGAAGGGAGAAGGAAGGAATGAAATAGCACAATCCACATCATTATTTTTTATTTTTTGCAATAAAGCTCAGTATTGATGTCTTCTCTGTTGGTCAAGGACTTCACTACAAAATGTCTCATTTTTATGGATCTATGATTAAGCTGTTCAAAAACCAGTTTTTATTGATTCCTATTTATATACTCATTCTATTCTGACTTATATGGACCAAAGCAAAGCACTGGACCCCATTCTTCTCTTCCCACTTCTGTTTAATGGTAAATGGAAAGTCCTGACATTTGGGGAGGGGGCATTCTTTGGTTCTCTTATTACAGCAATTCATCTTTCTTTGGGGGAAAAAGAGAAAGCTGAGTATTGGATGGAGACATTTCAGTGGAATCTTTCTCTGGTGACTCGTAATCTAAAGCTGCTGAATCCAGGGAAGACAGTTTTAACCACAGTATTTAATCTTGGGGAGACATTTACTGCAGAGCCTCTTGTTTTGCCTTGTTTAATATAAACCACAGGAGAGGTTTTTCTTGGTCATGTCATTTCGTGAAGCAGAGTGAGAAATGAAAATCCTTAGTCTTGCTTCAGAATAGCCGTATCCTGTGCAATGCTGCAGTAGATCTCAGCAGCACAATACCACCAACAGAAACACTAATGACTCTAAAGACAACAGGAACACTAACACTAATGATTATAATGACAACAACCAGAGTCCATGAGAAAGTTCTGGGGGAAGAGCTGATATTCCTGGAGTCAGGCACACCTTGACTTTCCTTACACTTCTGACTTCCTAGTTATATTCCCTCAAGGAAGGTGTCTTTGCTAAGCTTGGCTTCCTCTTCTCTAAATTGGGAGACTGAATAGTCCTCACAAAGTTGTTATGACTATTACATGGAGTGTTGATGGCAAAAGTCTTAACACAGTTTCTAGCACAAAATAAATAATATTCACTGTGCTTTTGCTTTTTTTTTTTTTTTTTTTCATTGTTACAGGTAAACATTTAGTCTATTGTCAGCCTATCACATTTAAGGATGCTTTCAAGTGCTTGGTATGCAATACTGAATCATTGTTTGTCTCCACCTTACAGACAAAATAATTAAATGACAGCTCATGCTCATGGGTTCAGAAGTGTCAAAGCACAAGTTCCTTTGAATCATACATATATGATTTATATATATAAAATTTCATCTGAAAACAACCAAGTTAATTAAAGAGCCAAATAGATCCTGCCAAGGTCATCAATTGAAATTGGTCATTGTACAAGCTATGAAGTCAATAAAAAGCCAAAGGACATAATTGACTGCCCCTTTCAGTTTTGCATCAGTTTAGAGTTTACATCCAATGGATTAACTATGCCCACATATAGATTTTAAAGAGAATCTGAACTTTCAAGCAAATCAATGGTGATTTTAGATAAGGTAAATATTAATGAAGGTCCATCTCAAACTATCTTCAGCAAAAGTGAAGCTTACTTGTACCTGTGTCTGAGCTGGCTAAGTCCCATTTTAGGCCCAGCTGGATACAGGCTCTATGCTGCCCTCTCCTTTGCACTTGTTTCATTTTTAGCTCTGCTTCCCTCTGCTGACCAGGTTTCCTGACAGAATATGTTAATACAAACATGCACCAAAAAGCTCGAGTCCCATTCTCATTGCTAGCTCCACCAGATGCCTCCTTGCTTTCCAAAGGCTGTTGATCAATAGTTTGATCAGTCCTAGGAAGATGTAGTGTTGAAGGAGCAATTTAAGTGACAACCTCACAAAAATTACTTGGAAGGGGAGAAGCATTCCAAAGAAACGGTTGGATGGAAAAGTTATCCAGGAAGATGGAAAGTTACACCGAGTAACGCAAACTCCAGTGAGTGCTCTGTTCCTTAGGGGTTTGTTAAAACATAAACTGCAGGGTCTGGAGTGGAAGATCTACCTTGAGAACAGAATATGAAAAACATGTGTCTCTAGAACTGATGATCTCTGAGACAGGAGTACAAGGGAGGCCACATTAGAGCTGAGCAATGTGAATACAGGGCTGCAGATGGGAGAGGGAGTTTCCCTTCTCTCTGATTCCCACAGCACTCTGGATCATGAGATAAGCCTGAGTCTCTTTCCCTCCAGAAGGAGGCTCTGAGGTAAGGCCATCCTTCTCTGTCTGCAGCTGGCAGTAGAGACTTCATTGAAACTGCAAGTTCAGCAAAACTAGGAGCTGCAGATGGATTCTTGGATTTTGGAACTGAAACAACCAGGATACCATTTTAGAGTCAACTTAAAGTGTCACTACCCACATATACAGTCTTTAAACTCAGTACAAAGAACCTAGAAAGCTGGGTTGGATGAACAAGTTATCCAGGAGGATTAGATACACCGAGGTATAGTGAGAAGCTTTGTAAATCAAACTCCAATGGGCGTGCTAGTCGCTAGAGCAGTGGTTCTCAATCTGTGCTTTGTGCCCTCTCATAGGGGTCCCATATAAGATGTTTGCATTAGGATTCATGACAGCAAAGTTAGAGTTATGAAGTAGGAAAATATTAATTTTGTTGTTGGGGATCACCACAGAAACATGTGGGACAGTATTAAAGGGTTACAGACTTGGAAGTTTCATTGACAACCACTGCATTAGAGGTTCCTTCACAGAGACATTGCAGGGTTTAAGCTGGAGTTTAGAGATCTACCTTGAGAATAAAATATGCAAACCATGCCACCCTCCGCGTGGATTAGTCTAAAAATTCTGGCTCTGTGCAAGTTTCAATGTCTAAGTGGAATGGCAGGGCAGCATCAGTCCACAGAAGAGCAAGATGGGCTTCTGGGGACGCTCAGGGATCCTTCAGCACAGACTTCAAAACATAACAGCTCCTTCCTGCCAGCAACCACACCCTGGAACACCTGGTTCCCTACTCCCATCCCCCAAGGACTGGTGAGTAGAAATCTGGTTCCAGCCCAGCAACAGCCTCTGCGTCCTTAGCGACCGGGTTGCAAGGGCCCCCCCACCGTGAACTGGTCCCTGTGATTGGCTGGATTCCTAGCTCGAGCTCCATGCCTACATTCCAGGTTGCTTTTTAGAGAGAAGCGTTCACACCTCTGATCTTCCTCTGTAGGAAGCTTCACTTTGGCGGTAAGACTGCCTGCCCCACTGATCCCTCCTGCGGGTGGTCTCGAGGCTGATGTCCACCTGCGGAGCAAGTAAACCAGATAGTCTCAAATCCCTGTTTGGTTTTCCACACCCACAGCTTCAAAAGAGCCTGTGGTGGGCTGGATGGAGTCTCCTAATGACTCAGTACGCTCGCTTGCTTTGCAGTCCTTCTGAGATTTCCAGCTCTAGCTACCCATTCCTCTTCCTTTGATGGTCATGGTTATTAAGAGTACCTCCCACCCTGACTGAGAGGGCTGAGCCTTTGTCACTTCCTAGGACACACATTGTAGCAGAGGAAAACAGATCGCAGGATTGCAGCAGGTTCCTCTCTCTATCTCTATCTCTATATCTCTATCTCTATCTCTATCTCCATCTCCATCTCTATCTCTATCTCTTTCTCTCTCTCTCTCTCTCTCTCTCTCTCTCTCTCTCACACACACACACACACACACACACACACACACACAAAGCATACACATTATCTAATACAACTTGTACATAGCATGGAAGCCCCAATCTTATCCCCAGTAAGGAAGTGAGACCTCTTCAAAGAGCATTTAGAATCAGTTGCTCATGTCTGGACAGGATAAGGAATAGTTGTAATAAAGCAACTGAATTTGGGGAGGCTTGAAGAGGGCTATTTTAACAAGATTTTTTTCAGACTTGTAGTCTTGACTTCTCAAAGGTCAAAGATACTGTACCCTTCACATAAGAAGGGTACATCTGCTTTTAGAAAAAAAAAAATCACAGAATGTAATAATCTTTCTGTTCTTGATGTTTTCATGTACATTTAACTTAGTCACCATCCTGGAGTTGTCTGTTTATCCCTTCACAGGATAAATACCAGTGGGTCCTGATGTTATTTTTTATGTTATTGATGAGAAATCCGTAACTACCTGGTGAGAAATCAAGAGAAAGGACTTGATTATTTTACACCTCTAAGAAGCTGACAAGATTTGGAAAGGGACCATGTCTTCAGCGTGTAAGACCCAGTACAGATTACAGCCAATGCCGGAGACCATAGTGAAAATTATTGGAAGTAAACATTTTCGATACTTGGTGGAAAAGCCAAAGATGTAAGTTTCTTCTCTGAATAATTACTGTGTTTCTTGGATAATAATGAAATTGTTTTTTTTTTAACTAAGAAATTTTAAAGGTGCCATATTTGCTAGATTATGTCATTAAGATGCAAAAGTAGAAATAAAACAGTGTTGATAACTCTATGAGCAATTTTTCTGATATTTTTATCTTTATAATTCCCCAGTTCTCTTTAATTACTTGGGCTGGTTTTCCAAATAGATGGGAAATATGAGCATCATGACACTTATAAATATTAATGGAATATTGCTGCTTCTCCTAGTCAAGTTTGTAATACACCACGTGCAGTAATTTGGTGTTGGGAGGGAAACAAGGAGGCAGGCTATTTGTCAGTTTGTTGTGAATTACAGAACTTGGATTAATAACAAATCACACCTTGTAAGGTTTTCACTTACTCTTTTTGTATTTGCTCCTTCTCTAAGCAAACTTCTCAGAGCTCAGCCAACATGCCTTTCTTCCCTTCCGTTAATGAAACATATTTGAGAAAAGTCATTCACACATCTTTAAAGTTAACTGGATATTTGTCACAAAATAGCATGACAGTATCTTTTTTCTAGAGTTTTGGTGGTTTTAAAAGAAAATAATTCCAATTAGACCTATTTTTTTTAGGCACGTCAGTAGTTAGTTGCCTTCCCCAAAATGACTTCTTTGGTTCTTTTCACTGTTGTGCCATTGAGCATAGCTGCAGGAAATAATACTTTCCAAAGTCAAGACAATCACCCAAAGCACACTTAGAAAACATCTGGAGTTCATCTCAAGACAAACTGACTCAGAACCTCTGTATGAATGTCTCATGACCAGTGTCACCAAAATGGATTAGCAACACCAATTTTTTTTGCTGCTCACCCATTGCTATCGGGTGACTGGTATTGTCACCTCATATTCCAATATGAATGTTGTCATTAGTCATACCTGAGTGGACTAGGAAGTGGTCATGGCAGGACGGGGTCCATTATTTTGAGATTTCTGCAGGGCAGAGAAATGGGAGCTTTAATTCTACTCTTTTTTTTTTTTTCTTTTCTGGTTTGTTGACATTGCAAAGTGTGGTGATATGTCTGGCATTCTATTCTATATCTATAAAGAAGGAATTTAGTGACTCCTGTATAGTAGGTTGTCAAGGAGATTAAGAAGAAAAATATATGTGGGGCATTTTGCAGCTCCCAGGATATCTCATGTACCTGATAAACGTTTCTGTTATTGTTAATAAAGTATATCCTTTCAAGGGTAGAATGTTTAATGAAAAACAAACACCACCCTATGAAATGTTTGCTATTGCATTTATATTCTATGTAGGATATGTTCAGTTTTATAGATGAAGAAAGGTAAGTGACCATTTCAAGATCTCTTACCAATTCGCTGTCACTGTGAGAAAAGCAAAGAAACACAGGCACTGAGCTCACATATACCAGGATACATCACCACACCTCTAGTTTCTCTTTTTCCTAAGGCAGATTAACCCCATCCCTTTCAAAGTTTTAAGGATGCCAAGTGCAGTTGTTTCTAAAAACAAAGTGAGGAGGAACCCTTGATTGATTTAAACGATAAAGGGTTTAAAAACTACAATAAGTAAATTGTAAAATAAAAGCCACAGTTCTTGCTCCTAAGACACTATAAATGTGGTATTATTTTATAGTCAGACAGATTTTCTGTGAACTTAATGCTGTTGTTGCTGGACTGCCACAAGGGTGTAAACATGTTTTGCTAGAATAATCTTCCAGAGTTCTAGAATAAACAGCTGTCCAAAGCTTACTTGTTGCTGAGGTAACAACATCAGCCATCAAGTCCTACAATTTCCAGAATGCCTTAATGCAGGGTTGCTGAACCTGAAAAGGTTCTGTCTTGGAGTTGAATGATTAGTAAAAATCTGCATAAGAAACTTAACTAACTAACAAACAGGGTGTCATCAAAAGGGAAGTCTGAATTAAAGACAGTCACAACAGAATAATGAAAAGAAGCGGAGACACATTTAGCAGAGATTTTTCTGGAGAAGGTTGTTGAAGATGAAACAGTAAGGCAGATCTAGACCTGTGTATGAGCTTGATACTGTCATTGTGCCAGAAACCATGGAATTAATTTTTTCACACTTGTGGATGCTAAAGATTCAATACTCAGGTGAGCATGCAGCTGAGTCTCTTCCAGAGGTACCAGAAAAGGCTTTCCGTTCCCTATGAATAGTGTGTGACTTTTCCATGTTTGCACGTGTATACAAATCTCCCTTTTTATCAAGAGAACACTATATTTATATATATTATATTCATATATACGATATTGAATACCATATATAGATTGAGTATCATATGTATTTAAAGGAGATCATATTCTGAGGTATAAGATTGAGACTTAAACATTGTAATCTTAATGGTGACACAATTCACCTCACAATAACCCCATAATAACAGCTGTCTGTGACACAAATAAGATAACTGAGGGCAGCCGTTATAATTAAGATTGAAATATATATCATCACTCCTTTTTTTCTACATTCAAAATGCAATGCTGTTATTAGATTAAAAAATACCACCTATTTAATATAAATACTTTTCACAAGAAGATCAATCTATGAGCTTTGAAGGATGAAAAAAATTTTCTGTGGCCTTACTATCATCATTCCCTTTAAGGTTCCATCCAAGCCCTCCAAATCAACCCTCTGCCTGACTTTCTTGTCCCCTAGTGGTCTGTATGAAGCCTTGCTCTCAAGGTGTCACGCATGAACTGCCAGCACCCATCCCACTTGAGAACCTGAGCCGATCTCTAGCTCCCTCTGCAGATGGACTAAGCCAGAATTGGGGTTTTTTTTGCCTTTTTCTTTTTTTATTAATTACACGTTATTCATTTTGTATCCCCCCATAAGCCCCTCCTCCTCCCCTCCCGATCCCACCCTCCCTCCCCTTTCTGCATGCATGCCACTCCCCAAGTCCACTGATAGGTGAGGTTCGCCTCTCCTTTCTGATCTTAGTCTATCAGTTAACATCAAAAGTGGCTGCATTGTTCTCTACTGTGGCCTGGTAAGGCTGCTCCCCCCACAAGGGGAGGTGATCAAAGAGCAGGCCAATCAGATTATGACAGAGGCAGTCCCTCTTCCCATTACTATGTAACCCACTTGGACACTGAACTGCCATGGGCTACATCTGTGCACGGGTTCTAGGTTATCTCCATGAATGGTCATTGGTTGGAGTATGAGTCTCTGGGAAGTTCCCTGTGTTCAAATTTCCTTGTTCTGTTGCTCTCCTGTGGAGGACCCTGTCCTCCCAGCTCTTACTATTTCCCAGTTCTTACATAAAATTCCATTTACTATGCCCAACAGTTGCCCATCTGCTTTGATAGTCTGTAGGGCAGAGGCTTTCAGAGGCCCTCTGTGGTAGGTTCCCAGTTTGTTTCCTGTTTTCTTCTTCTTCTGATGTCCATCCTCTTTGCCTTTCAGGATGAGGATTGACCGTTTTAGTTAGGGTCCTCTCTCTTGCTTAGTTTCTTTAGATGCACAGATTTTAGTGGGTTTGTCCTATGTTGTATGTCTATATGAGTGAGTATATACCGTGTGTGTCTTTTTGCTTTTGGGACAACTCACTCAGGATGATCCTTTCCAGGTCCCACCATTTACCTGAAAATTTCATGACTTCCTTATTTTTCATTGCTGAGTAATACTCCATTGTATAGATATACCACAGTTTCTGCATCCATTTTTCAGTTGAGGGGCATCTGGGCTGTTTCCAGCTTCTGGCTATTACAAATAAAGCTGCTACAAACATGGTTGAGCAAATGTCTTTTTGTGTACTTGAGCCTCTTTTGGATATATGCCCAGGAATGGTATGGCTGGATCTTGGGGAAGCACTATTCCTAGTTGTCTGAGAAAGCGCCAGATTGATTTCCAGAGTAGTTGTACAAGTTTACATTCCCACCAGCAGTGGAGAAGGGTTCCCCTTTCTCCACAACCTCTCTAGCATGTGTTGTCACTTGAGTTTTTGATCTTGGCCATTCTCATGGGTGTAAGGTGAAATCTCAGGGTTGTTTTGATTTGCATTTCCCTAATGGCTAATGAGGTTGAACATTTCTTTAAGTGCTTCTCTGCCATTCAATATTCCTCTCCAGAGAATTCTCTGTTTAGCTCTGTTCCCCATTTTTTAAGTGGATTACTTGGTTTGCTGCTTTTCAGCTTCTTTAGTTCTTTATATATACTGGATATGAGTCCTCTATCAGATAAAGGGTTGGTGAAGATTCTTTCCCAATCTGTAGGCAGTCGCTTTGTTTTGATGACGGTGTCCTTTGCTTTGCAGAAGCTTTTCAGTTTCATGAGGTCCCATTTATTCATTGTTGCTCTTAGAGCCTATGCTGTTGGTGTTCTGTTCAGGAAGTTTTCTCCTGTACCAATGAGTTCTAGGGTATTCCCCACTTTTTTTTTCTAGCCGATTTAATGTGTCTGGTTTTATGTTGAGGTCTTTGATCCACTTGGACCTCAGTTGGTACCAAAACCTTACAAAGACCCAACAAAAAAAGAGAACTTCAGGCCAGTCTCCCTTATGAACATTGATGCAAAAATACTCAACAAAATACTTGCAAACCAAATACAAGAACACATCAAAGATGTCATCCACCATGACCAAGTAGGCTTTATCCCAGGAATGCAGGGGTGGTTCAATATACGGAAATCCATCAATGTGATCCACCATATTAACAAACTGAAAGAAAAAAACCACATGATAATCTCCCTAGATGCTGAAAAAGCATTTGACAAAATCCAACATCCATTCATGTTTAAAGTATTGGAGAGATTAGGTATACAAGGCACATATCTAAACATAGTAAAGGCGATATACAGCAAACTTATGGCCAACATCAAACTGAGAAACATCAAACTGAGAAAAACTTAAAGCAATCCCACTGAAATCAGGGACAAGACAAGGCTTCCCACTCCATATCTCTTCAACGTAGTTCTGGAAGTCCTTGCTAGAGCAATAAGACAGTTGAAGGAGATCAAGGGGATACAAATTGGAAAGGAAGAAGTCAAATTATCACTATTTGCAGATGATATGATAGTATATGTGAGTGACCCCAAAAACTCTGCCAGGGAACTCCTACAGCTGATAAACACCTTCAGCAAAGTGGCCAGATACAAAATTAACTCAAAAAAATCAGTAGCCCTCCTGTATACAAAAGACAAAAGGGCCGAGAAAGAAATTAGGGAAACAACACCCTTCACAATAGCCACAAATGACATAAGGTTCCTCAGAGTAACCCTAACCAAGGAAGTCAAAGACTTGTATGAAAAAAATTTCAAGTCTCTGAAAAAAGAATTAGAAGAAGATATCAGAAGATGGAAAGATCTCCCATGTTCATGGCTTGACAGGATTAACATAGTAAAAATGGCCATCTTACCAAAAGCAATCTACAGATTCAATGCAATTCCCATCAAATTACCAACACAATTCTTTACAGACCTGGAAAGAAAAATTCTCAACTTCATATGGAATAACAAGTAATCCAGAGTTGCTAAAACAATCCTCTACAATAAAAGATCTTCTGGAGATATCTCCATCCCTGATCTTAAGTTGTACTATAAAGCAACAGTTTTAAAAACTGCATGGTACTGGCAGAGAAACAGATGGTGGATCAATGGAACCGAACAGAGGACCCAGAAATAAACCCACACATTTATGGACACCTGATCTTTGACAAAGACGCCAAAACCATACAATGGAAAAAGATAGCATCTTCAACAAATGGTGCTGGTCCAACTGGATGTCTACATGTAGAAAAATGAAAATAGATCCATACTTATCACCCTGCAGAATTGCTTTTTAAATCGAATCCTAAGTGATTCCTACGTGTTCTAGTTTGAGAATCCCCATTCTTCAGTGTGGCCAGCAGGATCTTCCTAAAATACAGATATTCTGTACCTGATACCTCTCATAACACCCCTAAGTATTTATTGTGTTGATACTTCCTATATTTCTGTCTCTTCTCTTCAACTGTGAGGTTTTATGTGCAAAACTGCAACCTGGGCACAAAGTACAAAATCCTGTACATGTTGAAAGCTAAGTAAGTGAAGTAGAGCAATGCATTTGCCAAGAAAAAGAAAAGATCTAAAAGACAATGTTTAGCTGTTTTAAAGGATTTCAGGCCTGAGATCCTAAGTTTTCAAATGGCATCCAGATGTTACTCAGGATTCCTGAATAGTCTTTGATAGCTCATTGAAAGGAAGATATGCCTTCATCTTATCTCCAAAAAAAAAAAAAAAAAAAAAAAAGAAAAAAAAAGAGTAGGTAAGAATGGGGAATGAAATCCAGAGGCTTGTGAACAACACTGGAACCAATTTTAGCTAAACAATCGTGTGTGTGTGTGTGTGTGTTTGTATCAGTAAAGAATAAAACATGAAAGCAATAATCTCCAAGGCTCACCACATGTTGACAAAAAGCAGATTCGATTATGCAGTCCATCCCCTTCCTGATGAGACGGCAGCCCAAACGAAGGGGATGAAAAGAAGTGGTCCTATCAATTCTAATGATTCATTTCTCTTACAATGGCCTGACACAAGGCATACTTTTCAGATAGGTGATATCTGGTTCTAGTAGTCCAGGGTCAAGGGATATGTTTGATGGCCTTCCTCTTGGCAGAATCTTTAAAAAAAAGAGTGCAGTCATGTTATTTTATCCAATCTTTCCATTTTATTTTTCACATCCCAGGATGCTATTCTAGTCTTTGATTTAATCCAAATCACTTCGTAGAGTTCCCACTCTAAGAATAATAGCTTGGTTATATTTTTCTCACTCAGTATCTCACAATGGGGAGTAAACTCCAACATGAGATTTGGAGGGCACAGACTATTAAAACTATAGTGCACATCAAAATAATTGCTGTTAGGTGATGGAATGATTGATAATTCTACCTCCTGGAAGTGGGGGGTGGGGATTTCTGTGTGACACATTCTAACATACAATCAAAGGAAACCAGGTACTCATCATAGTAAAGATTCAGGTACCAAAGGCTGAGGGAACTTCACAGGAAAATATGCTAACAATCAAAACATTTTATGTACAAAGTCTATCCTTGGGTAAGTGTGTGTGGTAATGCTAAGGTTTTTCTGTTTTAGTGCTGAGTGTGCTTTAAGACACAGAGAGATATGTTCTTCCTCTATACTCAGTACTCAAGGGAGGACTATGATAAATTCTAGATACAGTGTACAAGGAACCCCCATCACAATAAAGGTGAAGGTTACAGAGAGTATAAGATTCTCACTACCGCAGAGCTATAATGAGTGAAACGAGACTGGAGTGGAACATTAAGAGAATCTGGGTATTAGATTGAATATAACAGAAATGTGTGTATTCTCAGAAAATTTTTCCCCTAAACAAAGTTGACTTCTGTGTTTGCTTCCAATGTCAAATGTCAGAGACTAGGCCCTTTGTTCTGTAGATACAATGTTATCCGGACTAGACACCAGAAAGGCTGTGTGTAAAGTTTTAAGAAGAAGGCTTGTAAACACTTGTAACAGTTTCCCTTGGTAATATAAGCCCGTTTTCTCAGTTTTTTGTTTGTTTGTTTGTTTGTTTTTGTTTTTCACAGAACTCTCTTAGAGCACAAAATTTTGTCACTTTTTGTCCCTTGGCATCATTCTCAATAATAAAGTTTGTATTTTTTCAAACTGTTTAGAGTAATAAGATTCAGAAATAAGTGTAATATGGGACATACCATCACCACCCTCTCCACAGACATGAATGAGCACCGGCTGATGACTGAGCCTTGGGGAATCAGTAGGGTACCTACCTAGAGCGCTAGCAGCAGACAAAGCAAGCAGTGGCCACTCAAACGGGCACAGTACAATCAAAGGAAGAGAAAAGGACCACAGTGACACAAAGAGAATTCTCAAAAGGCCTCTCTGAACAGACAAATTTCACCTGCCTGTCTGTGGAAACACACAGCAGGGTCATGCATGTTCCTGGTTAACCGACAGTAAGAAGCTGGAGCTGATCTAGCCAGTGTTCCAGCAGCCGTGGTCCTGTTAGACTATAACTTACTGTAAAGATAAAGATCTTCCTTCTTCCTCTGTTTGAGAGGAAGAGCTTGCAATTTTCCACAGGTCAAAGTTCAGCTATCACACAACTGGACTTCCTCTGCAGCAGACAGAGGGCCACTAAGTTGAACGCACAGAGTAAAACAGCAACACATGTGTGAGACCGGCAAGGGCAGCAGGCTCAGACCAGGTGCCGAGTGGGCCGTGGTGGGAACGCTGCTGTATGTACATGTACGATGAGAAACTTGGAAAGTTGCGAGCGCTGGATAATATGCCATGTTTACACTTTCCAAAACATGGTTCTGGCTGCTGAGTGGTAGACAAACTGGGAGGGACAGAGGAGAAATAAAGACCACTTTAGGGCACCGTAATGGTAATCTAGGAGAGAGAAATCATAGCTTCTAAATAAACCCCGAATAAACTCCGTGATGTAAAATTGACATCAGTGCGTGATGCATGGATGGGTTCAAGTACTACAGTATTGAGAATGAAACTCAATGGTGGAATAGCCGCTTAGAGTACGCCAGACTCAGGGTTCAATTTTAAATAACGGGGAAGAAGAAAACATCAAGAGAGGACGGTAATATGGGGAGAATAAATATCACACTCTAATCCTCTAAAAATATACAACTGGGGACTGGACAGATGGCTCAGTTATTGCGAGCACTTGGTGCTTCTGCACAGGAGTCAGACCCCCCCCATGGCAGTTCAGAGCTGTAACTCCAGGGGACCTGGCATTCTCTGCTGGCCTCTCACCAGGCACACAGGTGGCACACCATTTACATACATGTCGAACACTCCAAACATACATACTAGAAATAAATAAATCATTAAAAACAATTCAACATCAGAGAAAATGCTAGTATGTCCATTGTCACAGTTCAAAATAACAAATATGCTAAAATCATTCTTTCCTAAGCTTCTTACACTGTTCTTAGTTGCTTATTTTTATTTTTATTAATTGCACTTTATTCATTTTGTATCCCAGCTGTAGCCCCTTCCCCCATCCTCTCCCAACCCCACTCTTCCTCCCTCTTCTTTTGCTATGCCCCTTTCCCAGTCCAATGATAAGGGAGGTCCTCCATCCCTTCCATCTGACCCTACTCTATCAGGTTCTTTGTCTTCTGTGGCCTGGTAAAGCTGTTCCCCCCTCAGATGGAGGTGAGGTTTTTTTTATAGTTTTTTATAACTAATGTGGTGATGTTAGTTAATTTTCTCTTTGCAGTGACAAAATACATGACAAGAAGGAGCTTAAAGAAGGAAGGGCTTGCTTTGTTTCTCAGTCAGAAAGAAGGTTTGCGTATACACCACAGGCAAACCAAGGAGACCAACACCAGAAGGCCTGCTAACGCTCCCATGCCCGCCCATTCCTTCAGATGATTCATGGCTGCAGCAATCCATGATGATAGTCATGTGGCTAGTCCTGTGTCCACTCTGGTAGAATTTTCCGTGACAATGGCCACTCTCAGCTGCTCCATCATAGCCTGTGGTGTATACGCAAGATTAGAGTCTCACAACAGTGTAATGCAGCCATGACCATTCAGGCCTTTACAGCCATTGAAGCAGGACAGTCTCCCCAAGCATGGGAGCTAAAATGTTACACTCAGGATGCGAGGCTAAGCACTGCACTCAGGGTCAGTCGCTTTCGACCTAGAGAAGAACATGTCTGATTGCATGCAGGTTGATGCTCCAGGTCCTGCCTCTGAGAGAAAGGTATTGGACAGGTCTGATGCTCTTTGGGTGGATGACACCTAAATGAACATCGGTACAAAGTCCCAATTTATTTCTAATATCAGAGATCAGACCTCTACTCTTGCCTGATGCGTCTAAAACAAAAAGGAGGAGCTGTAGAGAGCTGTGTAATGCCGCGCCTTAAAGATGGAGCTGGTTTCCGCCTTCCACCTTCCAGATGGTGAGTGCTCTCTGTCACAAACAACTCCATATTTGGCTAAGGCTGAGGATCTGGCTTGCTTCCGTGTATGTGGACCTATCTGCATTGCCCATGTGGCATGCTGGGGTTGGCTACCCAGAGGCTATTTAAGCTGTGGGCTGGCTTTCCCCAGGGTCAGAAGATTGTTCAAGGTTCCTGAATAAACTGCATTGAAAAAAAAAAAAAAAAAGAAAAAAAAAAAAGAAAGAAGGTTTGCAGCAGGAGCATGAGGCAGCCGGTCACACTGTAGCCACAGTCAGGAACACAGAGCATGCTGGGGCTTAGCTCGCTTCTTCCTCACTCATTTCACAACTCCAGTCCAGACAGTTATGCTGGGTCTTCCTTCCTCAGTTCATCTCATCCTGGCCCCTCTCATAGACATGCGCAGCAGCTTGTCCTTTAGTTGATTCTAGATCCTGCCGGGTTGACAGTATTAACTGTTGCAATGGGTTGCGTTGAGTCCATCTGTATGGCTCTGTGCTTATGTGAGGTATTGCAACAAGTGCAATGACACAAATGATGCTGCTGTCGTGAATGCAGGCACTTAGTATAAGGCACAGGCATAAATCTTCAGTTTATGACATCCTGTGGAATAACAAGAAAAAATTTTATCTACAGGTCCCATATACTGAGACATTTGTTAAAACTTGTCAATTTATCATTTATAGCTCTATTTTTTTTTCAAAAAAGAAGAGAGAAAAATTTGAACTCGTATTCTGAGCACTATTTGAGATGCCTGTAACTCGCACCCTTCACAAAATAACCCTTTTAATGTGCACAGAGCTCTGCAAGCAAATAAGAAAAATATGAGCAGTCCTACTTCAAAACTTGACAACAGACCCAGACAGGCAGTTCACAAAAGAAGAAATGAGCAACTGGTAATATGGGGAAATTTCATCCTGCATGATATTAGAAGAAATTTACATGGCAATGAGATATTATTTTCACAAATCAAATGAGAAACGCTTTTTAAAAAGTATACAGATCTGACAATGGCTTAGAATATGCAGGTCTTTAAAGAGGATTCTTTCATAAAAAACCATACACACACACACACACACACACACATATATATATCAGTATAATCAAAGCATGGGGTCAGATTCTGCTTAGGGTTTTTATTGCTTTGTTAAAACACCAAAACCACAGACAGCTTGGGAAGAAAAAAGAGTTTATTTCATCAAACAGTTTCCAGGTCACACTCCATCACTGTGAGAAGGCAGGGCAGGAACTCAAATAGGCAGGAACCTGCAGGCAGACGGTGAAACAGAGGCCATGAATAGGTGCTGCCTAATTGCTCACTCCTTGTGGCTTGCTCAGCCTATTTCCTTACAAGACCCAGGACCACAAGGCCAGGGTTGGCACTGCCCTTTCCTTATAGATCACCAATAAACAGTAAAAATGCACCACAGACTTGCCCATGGGCCAAGTAGGGACATTTTCTCAACTGTAGTTCCTTCTTCCAAATGACTATAGCTTGTATCAAGCTAACTAGGACAGATCACCAGCACTAGAAAAACACTAACACATGTAATCCTTTCCAGGCAGCTGCTGAACATGGCAGAGGGGCAGGTTCTAGTACTGATTGGCTGAGGCCATCTTTTGAACTACGTGGTAGCCATCGTCACCACACAGGTACTGCTCAGCTGTAAGGTGGTGGTTATGCTCTGTGAGGGCACCAACATTTCTGGAAATTTCCACAGAAAGAGGTTAAAGTACCTGGCCTCTGTGTGAAAGCAGATGAACACCAACCCTTCTTGAGGTCCCTACCTACCACTTCAGAGCTTGGGACGATCTATTTTGGCTTACTCTCTAAGGCATGCTGCCCCACACGCCCAAGCGAGGCCAGGCTGCCTTGGAATACCTCAGTGGCACCACTGCACCCTATGACAAGAAGGCTATGTGGCTGAAACCTGCCTTAAACTTCCCTTATCTGAGGCATTAGGCTCCTGAGGTCAGGTAAAAGTATCAGGCAGTGACAGCCACTCTGGAAGAGAAACAGGGAAAAAGCCAAGATCCACTGTTAGAAGAAGCAGCTCATGAGGCTACAGAAGCAGGCAGCAAAGAATGTGGAGAAGATCAGCAAGTTCACAGAGGTCCTCAAGACCAATGGACTCTTGATGTGAGCCCAATAAACGCCGTGCCTCAAAATGAGTGAATGAAAGAATAAATAACTTTGGTTTAAGTGCTATATTTATGTTCAATTTTGCGGGAACAGTCATTGTTGAACATTGTGGTGAATTTCATATACTTCCACAAACTGTAAGCCTGTATTCCAATAGGAAAGAAATTTACACATTTACTCTCCACAGTCCTGAAGCTTTATTAAAGATGGAAAGAGTGACAGAGATACAGAATTAGACTACAAAAACTGCAGTGTGCAGGGAGGGTTGGTCAGCATCTGCGAGGTGGGTTCCCCTCATTAGCATTAGGTCTAAAAAGATCCCCAGAAGAATGTCACTGAAACTAAGAGGAGTATTCTGTAGCCCAGGCTACCATAATGAAGGAAGTGGCCTTTAGCACAGAGGCACAGGAAGGCTGAGCCACTTTGGAGGGTGAAAACCATATAACTGCTAAAGGTCCCCAGGCCGAGGCAGAAGACATGGGATCTGCTAAAAGTCCAGTGGCCAGTTTCTTAGGCAAGAGAATGGCGTGGATCTAAGCGCCACTGAATATATTTCAGAGAAGAGAATATTTAAATTAATTTTTTAAATTGTGACAAATCTTACCAGTACAGGATGGTTCAATATACCCTTGTGTATTGAAACTATAGAAAACTATTAAATATTTAAAATATTACAGAAATGTTCATGTATAAGTTTACCCATATTGTATTGTCAATCACAAATTTAAAATAATCACTCTGCTATTTTGTTTTTCTTTTGTTTAAAATCTAAATGGGACAAAAGTATCTGTGCGGTAATATGAAAACTTGGCATGAAGATATCATATATTTCAGTTAAAAATTCAAGATAAATAAGTTTATATTTGCACAGTATACTATTAAATCCATGATTTCTTACATAAACTTGATTCAGCCAAATTCAATCAAACAAAATAATGTGACAGTAATCACCGTTCCCACTCCATAAAAGCGAGGTGTATGGCATTTAGGTTAGGGGTGCTCAACATTCCTAATGTTGCAACCCTTTGATATAGTTCCTTATGTAATGGTGACACTCACCATAAAATTATTTCATGACTGTAATTTTGTTACTGTTGTGGATCATAATGTCAGTATCTGACATGCAAGATACCTGATATGCTGTTCCTGTCGTGACCCACAGGTTGAGAACCACTGATCTAGCTATGCTACAGAAAGAAGTGTAATGCTGTCAGTATCCTTTCAGTGTAGAGAGAAGACCTCCCTCACGAACAGTGCCCTAAAGTGAAGAGATCATTGCTGAAGAGTTGTGCAGTTACATGCTCTGCTTGAATTCGCACTACCCAAATAGGAGAGAAAGCAAGTCAAAAGGACACAAAACTTCAAGCCTCTAACTGTTATTTATTTCAAAGTGGCCAAAGTTGCACAGTCTGAAAATAATGCACCTGGGAACACCCTGATGCAATGTTGTTCAGGGATTTTCTATGAAATCAAAGAATTCTATTTTTGAGAAGCTGATTTTAGTAGTAATCACTCTGATTTTTTTTTCAAGTTGGCAGTTCCTTGAGCTTGTATTTATTATGATTATCAAGTAACAGTGTCAGGATACATTAAGTATTTTCCCACCTGTGATGATTCCCTTTGTTGCAACATAGCACATCCTGTGCACTTGAACTTTGGGTTCTTTGTTAGCTCTAAAAGGCAAGAGAAAAGAAAAGGGATCTGTTATAGGGCTGAGTGATGAGTGGGTTATTTATGATGGCGAGTATCATAACAAACAATGTTAAACCAACATTTATCAGGGCCACTGAGAACTAGGTGAAGTGCTGTGGTGTCATCTCTTCCTATACTAGAAGGGAACGAACAGAGGGCCTCACACTTTTCTTTGACAAGTGCTCTCCAACTGAACAATATCTATAGGCTTTTTTGTTGTCATTCTTAGCCTTTTCCATGTTAACAGAAGGTCTCATGAAATTGCTAGTGATGACTTTGAACCCTATGATACATTGAATGTGAACCTGGTTCATAGGTTGGGAAACACTACCACTTTCCCAAGAGTCAGTTGATCCATTTTTACTGGAATATTTTTTTTCTCTCTTATTTTCTCTTTTAATGATATGTAATTACTTATATGTAATTCTTCCATGATGCCACTTTATCTTCCTTAAATGGGTTATATACATGTTGAATCTCCTTTCTGGATCCATATTTTTTTTATAATTTAGATTTAGCTTCAATTATGCTATTGAAAGTCTCTATTTAAATATGTACTTTCTTTACTTAGTGGGAGCTTTAAGATAACACAGTCTGAATGCAATGGTTACATTGGATATCTGTCGCCATCAGAATAAGGAAGTAATAAAACAGACCCAAAGGATAAGCAGATGACAAGGTCTGTAGTGCACTTAACACATTTAAGCCAAATGCATTTAACTAAAAGCAATTTCAGGAAAGCAGAGCTATTGAGTTATCATCATTTATGCTTTAAATGTAAATCACAGCAAAGAACAATTGCTGGTTGGGTTAATTTTATACCCTCTGTGTAATCACACTAAGTTGAGAAATCTGTTTTTATTATCCAAAAATAAGGTAAAAATTGGTTGAAAACATAAACTGATTATTTGAGTTAATGCCAGAACTTAGCTCAGTGCTATACAGTTAAGCTGCTTTGGGATTGTAGCATTTCTACCTGGAAAGAACAGACACAGGCTGAATGTGCACTTTGATGTTCTCCAAAAACACTAGCATAGAAGATAGAAGAGATACTACTCTAGATTCCTTTTCACTAAGATTTGTGTTAACATTTTTAAAGTTTACATAATTTGTACATCATAGGTGTGGAATTGAGGTGCACAGGCTTTGGAGCTGTATGAGTCTGGGTTAGAGTCATAACTCTCTACTGACTGGCATTGAGCAAATCGCTTGCTCTCTTTGGTCATCAGTTTTCACAATACCTACTTTGCAGACCATGAATTCAGTTTGAAGTGTGTGACTGTATGTATGGTTATGTATACATTTATGACTTCAGTAGTGATGGAGAAGTGATTTGATTTGGGCATAGGTACAGGACTAGAATTAACATAATTTTAACAACTTTCTGCAGACTAAATTTCTTTTGTCATATCTCCATAACTTAAAAATAAGAAAAAGGAAATCCAAATCCTCACAGTTTCCCACAATAACATTTTCAGCATGCTTTATCACAGACTTTGTCCTTCGGTTACCAGGATATTTTAGTTACAGTGATATTTCAGGTGTATTCTCTCCCCAATTGCTAATTTGCATTTAACGTCTTTCTAAAAAATGAGAAGGGAAGCGGGACCCTGTTTGTGCTGATGATCTCATATGACTTTAAATAAGAACATTTTACTAAAATTAAAATTAGATCACCAGTCCCTGTGCTGTCACACTCCAGGCTGTCTACTCTGGAGGATAGTTGGCACATGGCTGGAAACTGGCGGCACTGATTGGCTGCCAAGGCTGGCAGACCTTTAGGATGGCATCTGGTGACCTTTCGCTGAGCCCCCTGGGTCCTCTATTTGAGGTTTTATGTAATCTAAATGAAATGTGTCATCTGGTGAGATGGAGTTACATGGGAGGGCCATCAGGGACCATCTACCATCCAGGGGAGAGGATGCTGCCTCTCACCCTTCAGTGTTGCTCTCTAACCCCAGGACTCTGCGCTTCAGCAGTGGGTAGCCCTAAAGGTCTGGCTGCAGCAAGTCTCCAGTGTGGAAGAGGGAACAGTCGGACAGCTTCCTCTCACTTACTGATCACTCAGCAGCACTGTAACCATCCCTAACTGCTCTAGCCAGGATGCCACTGAATTCTTCACAGTACCCCTAGCATCAGAAGCTGGG
Organism: Meriones unguiculatus; assembly: GCF_030254825.1. Lineage (NCBI taxonomy): Eukaryota > Metazoa > Chordata > Mammalia > Rodentia > Muridae > Meriones > Meriones unguiculatus. The sequence goes on along the minus strand of NC_083360.1, from coordinate 75,466,774 downwards.
GCCGGAGGTACATGTGGGGATGATAAACTGCTTAGTTTCCACACACTACTGATGGCGTGCTCTTGCTTTCTCTTGAAATGGCAAACTTCTATTTTCAGTAAAGTAGGTAGCTAACACACCACCTAGAAGAAAGAACTGTGAGTTTGTGAACAGCATAACAAGAAGTGTGTGCTGAGGAATTGTTTGTGTTAAGCAGAGACACATGTCGTTTCTCAGCTGGAGAGTCTATTTCATGTTAATTTTTAAAGTGCTATGTATTTTTTTTTAAAGACAGATTTACTTGAAACAGACCTAACAGGTTATTTTTGGTTTCACATCTACTGTGGTTGTTTTAAAAGACACGAAGAAACACTGAATTTCTTAGACATTTTTGTCTTGAATCTACTAAGAGAAGAATTTTATAGGTATGTAAACTCCGTTCAGGAGCATTATGTCTGCTCTATGGCCTTCAAAGTCTGCTTTGGGTGTCTGCTCCTTTGGTTTTCCTTTGGGATCCTTATACAATGACAAACAACCGTGCTTTCTCTATGAGCCTACTGCCTACAAGATGCAAAGCTGGGAGTTCTTGTATATTATTTAAATCAGAATCTACCACTGAAGAGCCATGTAGTCACTTAAAATCTCTGAACCTTAATTTGCTCATGCTAAAAAGAGGAGACTGTGTTTTTTCTTGGAATTGATTTGAGGGCTACATTAATTAAGGGATGAAAAGGCCTATAGAGTAGGCATCACGAAAGTAAACCATCAGTAATACAATTATTTTAGTAGTCATCTCAGACCTAGGTGTGTCTCTCTCCTTTGAATAACAAATAGTACCAATTCTTTGCAATGTTCACTAGACATGTATAAGTTGGGCAGGCATATTTGTAAGTTTTATGCCAATTTCTCTGGACATTTTAGAGAAAAATGTCTGCATTGGCATAAAAGCACACATTCTGTCACTACTACTCACTGGATTTTTCACAAACATACAGCCATGTAGCAAATACTGAATTCAAGAACGGGGAAGGTGCCAGTGCTTGAAAAGGCCCCTCCCCCACTTTTCTGTACTGTATATTAACCCCTGACACCCTGTGTTTGCTGTCCCACCCCCACCTCCAGGTAGGACCTAGCACCAAACTGGGCTAGAGAGAGGGAAGCTTAGCCCAATGTAAATGAGTGCAGTTTAGGGTCTCAGGATAGGTAGGACACAGATGAAAAACCTACCTGGGAACAGCTTCAGAGAACTGGTTCGATTTATTGGGGGAAAGGGGTATTTATGCCCCTGAGGAGGTGTGGAGAGATTTTAGAGCAAGGTTTGTGTGGCAGTGTACCATTTCCCATGACAGATGTTGAAAGATGCTTCATCTGCATTCTCAGGGGCTGTAGGGTCTGGAGTGGGTGGGTTGTCTTACAAGGTTAAACAGGGAGTGAAGCCTGATAACTAGCAGGGTAGTAAATTCTTACTAGGTTTGATGGTAGGGGAGCCGGCTTTGTGATGCCACTCTCTGTGAAGAGTGGAATAGCCAACTCCTGCCTCCCACTGTCCTTATGCTTTGACATATACAGGGTTGAAGCTTCCTCAACTTTTCCTCATTAACCCTGGACCATTACGGTCCCACAAACCCTCATGGGTAACCATTATCCTGGCTTCCAGAATCAAGTTTAGACCAGTTCTAAACTACAAAATTCTAAACTTTAGTTTGTGTTTCTTTTAATGAAGATTTAAGTACCCTGAACAGTAAAAAATAAATAAATAAATAATAAAAATAAAAAAATTTATTTTTTTTTCTCACTAGAAGAAGTATTTGCCAAATATACACTCTCTTTCTAGCATTCTGCCTTTCTCTGTTGTTTTTGAACTTCACCAGTCTGGCAAAGGCATTGTTCTGGGTGAGCCTCACTGTTTCCTTTCTCTGCATCTCCATGAAGGATACTGAGCACTCTCAGAGGAGAGTATCCATACTTCCAAACTGATGTCGCAAAAGCCTGTGTTCTCCATCTTAGCTGGCTGGCAAACCGTCCTCCTTTCCCAACCAGCCACCAGGTCTCTCTTCCTCTCTTCATACCCGATAATTCAAATAATTTTCTCCTTAATTCAGAATTTCCATCGCATACTTTTCCAGTAAGACCTATCAAGTAAGTGTCTTATCATAGAAAAAAAAAAAAAAATAAGCTGTTAGCAGCTACTAACCTGTGGTCACCAAGCACACAAATTTGCCTGCACATGTCCCTGATTGGATCTTTCCTGTTTTGTTTTGTTTTACTTTATTTTTTTATGCACTGGGCCTCTCTGACAACATTTTTTTAAAGGTGATTCACTCCACTTCTCCAGTGGCATCTTCTCCTTCACATTAGTGTTGCAATGTGGAAAAAACTTTGCCATCTCTAAACACAACAGTGGGAAAGAGCTGTCTAAAAACACAGATTCTGTGCCTGTTGCCACTCCTCTTCCCTCATGCAGCTAGACTTCTTCATATATACACTTTCTGTCTGTGGTTCCTCCCTGCTTCCCATCACCCATTTCATTCTAGTGTCCACTTCCACTAGCTCATAGAAACTGACTTCCCCACCCCTTGCTAAGATTTCTGGCAGTTTCCATATGGCTCAACTAGAGACAAATTGTAGAACACACTGGCGTTTGAAACTGTTGTTTGGGCCTCCTTCAGAAGCATCCTTTTTTGTTTTACTCCATGCTCCTGGGTTCTTCCCTCACCAGAAATGTCTCTCTATTCATCTTTTAGGAATCCGTCTCCTTTTTTTCCACATAGATGTTATCTGAGTTCTCCATAAGTGTTCTTTTTCATTTCATGCTGCTCTTACAAAAAAGATGACTGTAAAATCTACACATGTATTCCAAGGACTGCTCATTGCTTAACTTGGATTGGATAAGCAAATATGGAGCATCTGTTTCATGCTCAGACATGAGTCAAAATTTAAAACATCATCTTCATCATTAATTGCAGTTTCTAGAATGCTTTATTGACACAAGGCATAACTGCTTCAAAATAATTATTTCTAATGATAAATAACATTTTTCTCATATAGAAAACATAGAATAACAACAGAATATGACAGAATTTGATTTCATAGAGATAACAAAACAGCCCAGGTTTTTTACCCAGAGGTACTGACTATTAACTTCTGGAAGACTTTTTGACTTACTATGCTTTTCCATTGTGTGCATATACTTTACACAGTTGAACTGCTTATTTTTCATTTATTTTTATAATTGGACATTTGTGTCATTAAAATTATTCACAACTATTTTAATGGCTTCATGTGTTCAGTCATAAAACACAAGAAATAATCAGTATATTGGCATATACTAAACAAAGTGTTAACTTCTTTTGCGTTTTTCTTAGCACATGTATATATACATACATACATACAAACACACACACACACACACACACACACACACACACACATATAGTGTCTATGTTACCAGAAAGTTTCAGCCATTTGATCTTTGTATGCTCAACCAGACAACACCTTAAAACCTACATTTGTTTCTGTGGTTACTGATATATTTTTATTTTTTAACTTTTTATTATTACATTTATTTACTTGTGTTTCTGTGGTGGGGGCAGGTACTCTATGAAGGTAAAAGAACAACATGCAAGAACTAATTTTCTTCTGCCATCTGAGCCCTGGAGACTGAACTCAAGTTATCAGAGCTAAACCATTTTCCAGCTCTCAATTTATTTGTAAAGAGATTTTCTACATATAAAGTCATACCTTGTTATTTTTAGTCATAAGTCATTACTTATTAATCAAGGCTGACTTTTTGTTTCATAGTTATATTTAAATCATTCCTATAGGTTGTTGTTTTGGGTTTTTGTTTTTTGTTGTTGTTGTTGTTGTTTTCTGATTCACTTTAAAACCAAGTGGGTGGAGGACCATTGAGAGAGAAAGAAGTCTCAGGGTAAAACAACCAAGGAGAGACAGAGCAGAGTTGGACCTGGCAGAACATTCTGACTTTCTTTCATTTCTAGACACAAAAGCTGGAAAATACATGTTTGATTCATAAGAGAGCAATGTGCTAGTGAGTTGCCGTTCACATTTGACTCTATTCACTTCTTATAAGTAAGTGTTCTGCAGTAGACACTCAGATTATTAGGAAGCAAGTAGGGAAAGGATTGAGAGGACAGATAGTAGCATGGGTGCTCTCTGGTACACAATGCTTATACAGACAGCCATGTTTACTGCTACATCCCACAGGGCTGTTACTGCTGTTCACGCTTCCAGGCTAACACCTTCTGCTTCTCATACCAGCGTTGTACATGATGGGTGTTCCTTATGACTGACAAGGTGCAAACTCTCTTCACAGAAAGGAGAATGAGAAGTTGAAGACAGAGCCCCAAACTACATTCCAGAAACCCAGGGCTGATTCTTCAAGACAGGTGAGCAGAGAGCTGCTAGGACCCACCAACTCTTCTGATTAGCAAATCACTGTTAACCTGGCTGATAAGGAAGAAAGCAAACACCCAAGCAGCATCCAGAAAGAGAGAGGAATCAAAAGTTCTTAGCGGGAGTCCTCAGTGACAGATTCCTGGGTAACAGTGTGAGTAACAAGAAATAGCCCAGCTTTTCATGGTAATTCATTAGAAAAGTGCAGAGAGAAGCATAAATTCATGCAAACATATACAAATAAAAATTCATACTTTTTTCATAGACTAGAAATTATAAACATTCGTTTTCAACTTGAAAATAAATTTCAAGAGGATCTTAATGTATTTCATCTTGTCTGCAATGAATTGAGTTGGTCAACCTGGCTTACCTAGGGCAAACTCACTGAGACTCAGGGATCAATAGAGTCAATGAGTGTCAGTGGCCATGCATCTTAGTTTGCTTTCTATTGCTTTGATAAACACCATGTCCAAAAGCAACTTAGGGGAGGAGGAAGGGGTTTATTTTGTCTTACAGCTTATAATCCATCTTGAAGGGAAATCAGGAATATTACTAAAGGCAAGAACCTGGAGATGGGAACTGAAGCAATGAACACTGAGGGATGGTGTTCAGTGGCTTGCTCTGCAGGTTTCTTATATGAAATGGGCAGGGCAATCTGACATCAGCCATTAATCAACAAAACACCTCAGAGACTTGCCAATAGGCCAATCTGAAGGGGACATCCTCTCAGCTGAAGCTTCCTCTTCCCAGATGACTTTCCATTTTCTCAGGTGGACAAGAATATAACTGGCATGCCATGTAGGATTCCAGTCGATTAGAGCAGGAAAGTCTGTCGACTTTTACATTACAGGAAAAGAAAAGTATTAATTTTTAAATCTCCATGCAACCATATCTAAATATCAAAAAAAACGTATGGGCCCCAAAATTTCTTGATGGAAATACATATCACCAAGACTCTGCTAGACACCATCCAGACAACCCATAAAAGCCATCCTGAGAAGGAAAATCCTAAATGATTAGTAATTTGAAATTAAAAGCCAAGTATAGCACCAAATGAAAACTGGGTCCAAATCAAGACCAAACTAATGATTCATTGATAACAAAATGACATTTCCGAAAATTACTGAAATTTCAATTAAATGGATACATAGTGTGGGCGTTTCGCTATGCTGCCAAACGTTAAGTGACAGCCAGATATTTTAGCAGAATACTGATTAAAGTCTGCACAAACCTCAAACAGAAATATTTTTAGCTTATAATTTTAATAGCCCATTAAAAACTCACTGGGGTGCTAGCTAGATTTTTATCCATGTGAGGAAATGAATGACTATAGATTTTAATTTTCTATGCATAAGGACCAGGCAAAAGGCTACATATAAGTGAATTGTGACAGCCTGCCACATATATTTCAGATTGTACTCCAGAGATTCTAGCTGAAAACTGAGGTCCATTTATGAAAGTAACCAGGCCAGTAAATTAGTGGTGAAACTAAGGGTTAACTAAGGGTGAAACTCAGACTTTCTGGCCTCTGTTTAGAATGTTCAATTGTCTTTCCTGTGATGAGTCTTTGAAGGTAAGGTCTGTTTAGAGCAGGCCAGGCTGAATTAGCAAGACTAAAACAGTATCATGTGAACATATAAAAGTCTCTGAGTTTTTCTCTAATTTTGACTCTGGCATTGATGCATTTCTGCTGTTTTGTCGCTCCCAAGAATGACTCCCAAGAGCTGTAATAATACTACTGTTTTGTTTTGTTTTCTTTTTTTTAACCCTCTTTATCATGACCAGGTGCTTCCACATACATCCTATTTGTATTTTGTGTATTACATTACCCCATACAGGTGCGCTGTTGTTTCTCTTACTATGATAGAGGACAACCCGGAAAGCTAACGTTAAAGTGACTCCTAAGTGTGCAAAGAGGCAGATGCTTGACCCACTTTTGCCCCTGTTGCCACTGCTGTTTTCTACCTCCTCCATGTGCTTCTCCTCCCTCCTGCTCCTTCTCCTCTTCCTCTTCCTCTTCCTGCTCCTCCTTTTTCTCTTCCTCTTCTTTCCTCCCCCTCCCTGTGTTTCTCTTCCCTCCTGCTGCTCCTCCTCCTGCTCTTCCTCCCTCTTTTCCAGCACACAAGGTCCAGTGTATCCCAAGTTGGTTTCAAACTCTCCATGTAGCCAAGGACTACCTTCAACCTCCTATCCTCCTTTCTTTCTCCTTTGAGTGCTAGGATTACAGGCACGTGCCACCATGCTTGGTTTTCATGGTGCTGAGGATATCGCTCACGGCTTGTGTGTGCTAGATAAGCACTTAACTAGTTAAAAAGCTACGCGTACAGCCTTCTGCTTTAACCTTAAAGGATGTCCCTAATCATAAAATATCACACGGTTCCCAGAAAACATTGAAATTTAAATAAAATAGGAAACTAGCGGCTTTCATATTCTTCTACCATCTATCTGCTGATATAGAGTGAGGATCGTTATGTAGGTATTATTTTCCCTCTTGCTCAATTCATCCAACATCAAGGGTTCTTCCTTCAGCACATAAAAAAGTACTTCCAAGAATATAACTTTTGTAGATCTTTACTCTCGTTTTAGAGCTCCATAGGTTATTTGCCACATGTCAAGGACTAGTCTAAGCTCTTTATATCTATTAACTAATTTCTAACTCAAATCACACCAGAGATGCAAGAAACACATCTTTTGTTCGTGGATAAGGAGACTGAGAGATGAGGTCAGTTGCTTTGCCAGTATCACAAGGCTGAGGTGTACCAAACTAAGGATTCAAGCTCAGATTCTAGGCACTATTGTTTCCGGATTGAATTCACCCCTTTGCTAAAGCTATGTTAGCAATAAACTAATTCGAATCTCGATGTTCAACTACCTGCGTTCAGCATCTCACTTCCAACACGGACCACACATTTACCGTGACCACCAGAAAGAAATGTGCTGCATCAGCAGTTCAGCTTATGGACGTTTTTGCTCGGGAGTCCGAGCAGGCTCTGTGATACCAAAGGGAAATGACTTTCTTCTCCCCACCTGTGAGCAGCTCAGTGTGGGACACCGGCTACCAAACACAGGAAGGCCTCCTGGGAGGTGTGGGGACTGACTAATTGGTTATGTCTGCCAGGCAGGCATGTAATGCTGCCTTGCCAGATGGCAGCCACAGTTCCCTGGTACAGAAACCCTCATTACCACCTTGACTAAGTGGTAAGTGGAATCCTGCTACAGTTATAGAAGCACACCAATCAAAACGACTTCTAGATCTCTATCACTCACAAGCAGATAAAAACAAGCCTGGGATATGTCCCACAGTCTGGACAGACTAATTTGCTCCAAAAGAGACGTTAGTGATCAAGACTGAGACAGCATGAAGGCGGGGGCGGGGTGGCAAGCATCAGATAGCAGATGATGTTCAAAGAATATCCTTAATAGGAGGTAAGGCTTAGGATGTTATGAGAACACGTTTTATATATTTAAGAACAGTAGTAAGACATCTAGAAATGAGTAGGACAAGCCTTAATTTAATGCATGAATGAGGCTCAGCGATCTTAAAGTTGTCTACAGTCTCCTAAGATAAGAAATGGACTATTTTTTCACTAGCATTTTTCTTCAGCAAGATAAACCTTTGAAAATGTGTGTGTGTGAGAGAGAGAGAAATACTCTCACACACATATATGTATGTATGCATATATATATATATATATATAGTTTCTCAGATACATTAGTTCTGACTTCTCTGATAATTTTTTTTTTTTTAATGTGTGACTAACATCAAAGACAGTAACACAATTTAAAAATACAGAGTGTCCTTATAAGGACATCTGGCAGCATGAGAATCAAAGTGTGAGTTTCTCATTTTAATAACTATCACAAGCAATTGGTAAGTGTGCTTCAAAGCCTTTCTGCATAGATGGCATTTGGCTATGCGGCAGAACCCAATAATTTTGCCTTCCCTGTACAGATGAATAGACAGATAGGAGGGCCTTTCTCCTCTGGATGTGTCCTTGCAGCTCAGTTCCACGTGTTCAAAGCAGAGTCTTTGCTCATGCTCACCCTCCTGTGACCTGATTCAGAATGGTTTCAGTTGTGCTCGTCCATTTAGTCGCTTCAGCAACAATCCTTTCCTCCCCTCACTCCATAACTCTCATGGCCAATCGTCATTGAGTTTCTTACATTATTGCTTTTTTGGTGTCTTTTTTTTTTCTTTTTCTGTTGTTAATCCAGTCAGAGTCCTGTTCTGTCTCACTGGAGAGATTTTTTTTTTCAATGCAGTTTATTCAGGAACCTTGAACAATCCTCGGACCTTGGGGAAAGCCAGCCCACAGCTTAAATAGCCTCTGGGTAGCCAACCCAGGCGTGCCACGTGGGCAATGCAGATAGGTCCACATACATGGAAGCAAGCCAGATCCTCAGCCTTAGCCAAATGTGGAATTGTTCATGACAGAGAGCACTCACCATCGGGAAGGTGGAGAGATTTTAATCATCTTCACACCACTGGATTTTTCTGTTTGTAAACTCTCCTGTTTGTACAGCAATTACAAACAAGAATATTTTGCCATGTAACACCCAGTACTTGGCGTTTTATGAAAATCATCATGTGCACCCACATCTACAGGTGTGAACTGGGACAGTCTTTGTTGATCCCAGTTGGATTTGGCTGGAATATCTCAAAACTTTAAATTTGTTTCAGGTGTTATTTCTCTTACTTTTTTGTCTTTATTATGTTTTCTCTTATTTTGATATATATTTATAATTTGTATTATAAATAGAAATAAATGAATATTTAAATATTGTTTACAAGTTTATATATATATATATATATATATATATATATATATATATATATTAATGCCCTGAGTTTGAAAGGGAGCAAGGAGCTATCTATGACAGGGTTTGGAAGGAGGAAAGAGAAAGGGTAAATGATGTAGTTATATTACAATCTGAAAAATAAAGGAATTAGTTAAAATTTTTGATGAATATATGAAATGAATGGTAATAAAAGAGTACATGGCTGTGTTACATCTTTTAGAAACATCTTCACAACCTATCAGCTTTAGCCTCTACTTCAGACATTTAAACTATACTGTTAATCCTGATTGCTCTGGTATAAAAGTCAAACTCCTTCAACCAATTCTACTGTAATTCTCTTCACTAAAATTAATTCTACCCCATAGCAAAATTTTCTTAACTTTCCATAGTTTTTCTTGTGTTATTCATTTTTGAGAACTTCATATATTATTTCATCACTTCTATTTCATCTCACCTTCCCTCTAACTACCTCCATGTTCCCTCCTCCAAACTTCAAGACCTCTTCTGTAATTAAACGCTCTCATTCACAACAGTCTCAAAAATAATACAGAAATAAACCTAACAAAGAAGAATGCTACAAAAGACATCCAGAGAATTTTAATAAATGTTACATCTTTGAAGAAAGGAATTGAGGAAAACAGTAGGAAATAGGAAACAAAAACCTCCATACTCATAAGTTAGTAGAATTAATATTACAAAAGTGATTATTCTATCAAAAGCAATTTATAGTATCAATACAAACTTACTTGATATCAGCACAACATTCTTCACAGATATAGGAAAAATGTCCTAAAACTCATATAGAACTACAAAAGACCCAGGCTAGCTAAAGCAATTCTAAGTCAAAAGAACACTTGTGAAGGTAGCAGAAGTCCAGATTTCAGAATATATTACACAGCCTTAGGAATACAAACACTAGGGTATTCACACACACACACACACACACACACACACACCAGGCAGGGAGGGAAATGAACAAAATGTAAGTGAGTGTAACTACAGCCATTTGAAACTTGACACAGATGCCAAAAAAATGACACTAGAGAAGAGAGGGAGCATCTTCAACAAATGGTGCAAGGAAAATCCACATGCAGAAGAATGAAATTAGACTGATATTGGTCAATAGTTTAGATAATGTTTGGCTTCTAAAATTTCTAATATCCCCAGGACAAAAATAAACGTGTGTGAAATTCTCATGCTTTATTTTTAATAATTCTTATAGGCAAATGTCATAAAACTATCATTGACTGAAGTTACTGCAGACATTTTTGTCATCTAAATGCAGGATTTTGTGATTGCCCTCAGATAAAGCACAGACCATAGCAAGTCCTAAAGGGAATTCATGACCTCCCTCTGGACTCCCTCTGCAACCTTATCTTGTGCCTTTTCCAAAAGTTAGATTCTGAAAAGCTCTCTCCCTCTTGCTAGCACACTCTGTACTCCATTGATATTTTCTATATTCATTTCTCTTTTTCTGTCATCTTTTTTCCCCTTTCCCTCCTTATCCAGTTATTAGACTTACAAAAATCTAATTTTTCAACTCTAGACATAAGTGACATTGCCTGTCAACTTGGACTCCTACGTCCACATTAGTTGGATATATGAGCTGTTCTTGTAGGGCTTTTTCTATCCTATATTGTACTACTGTCATGGTTTCTACGTCTGCAAGTTGTGAGAGCAATGGAAAAAGTGTGCTTTGTTCATTCTAGAGCATATCACAATTCCTAAAAAAACTTATGAAAACAATTAAGTATGCATACATACTGTTCTTCTCATGTATATTCCATAACTAATATTCTTGCCCACTCTGTAGAGTTTCTTGATTTTGTCTTAAAATATTTCATGACTACACAGAACCTGTAAGTTGCTGTCATATTCATGGTTACTTGCCACAACTCTTAGCTGACTGAAGACTCCAAGTTGTCACAATCACTTTGATGCTATTTTTTAATTACCTGGAACTAAAACTAATCATGGATCTGGATTTTTACCCAAAATTTATTTTAAATCAACTATATGAGCCCAAACTGTAAAGTGATGAATGCAAACATCTTGGAAAGAGTGGTTGTTTTGTTTTTTTTTTTTTTCCAAGAGAGAAGAAAATATGTTGTTCCATTCAGGGCATGTGAGAAAATACCAACTTTGCTGAAGAGCCTGAAAAAGATTGAAGCAAAAGACACAAAGTTTGGGAAGTTTCCTTGGGATCATCAGGGAAGGACAGTACAAACAGCTTACCAGCAGTTATTCCAAAGAATTCCCCCTGAAAACTGAGACAAAAGGGTTGTGTTTGGGCATCTGAATCCTGGTACTAGCTAGTCAAGAATTTTAAGTATGAAAGTTGTGTAGGGAACAGCTAGTTAGCTTAAGGAAAGTGTATTACAAACAAGTCATTTCCTATTGCCAGTAGCTAGCTAGCTCTAGGTAGATCAGTTTCCCCCAGTCATCCAGCAGTACACTAACATGAGAAATTATCATAAAAATGTTAAAGTATTGATAATACATCATATTCTATGGCACAATGACATGAGGTTTTAACCTTGACCCTAGTGCCATTAATTATTATGTTATAAACTTTAACAAAAATTTTGGAGAGTTACATTTTAAATTTCTTCTTGCCAAAGCTCATAATTGCCTTAACCACCATTTATGAACTTGCTAATTAAAACATCCTACAAAGACTACTATTTCTGATAAGAACACACATCTGTCTACAAACACCTTATGCTCTACCTGTTTTCTTATGTGTATCTGTCAGAGACACCAATTTTTTTTTACACAAATAAAACAGTATTTAATTCTTAACATTTTCGTTCAACATGTGTTAATTGTCCAATGATGAAATTGGTGTGGAGCAAGTGTTCTTCACTGGGAATTGAGTTACTTGATGACTGCATGGGTTGAAGCTAATTTAGGATTGAAATTTTCTGGAAGAAGCCACTTGCCTCACTCAATTTTCCCTTTTTGTTTTCTCTTCCCTTTCTCATTTCTGCTTGTTGCTTTCATTTGTCTTTGTTTCTTCAAGATTTCCCATGAGGCAAATGCCCACTGCTACTCTGCACCAACTGGAGACCAGTCTCTCTCCTATAAACATTGTCTCCAGAGAAGAAAGTCGACAGACAGGTCCTTGGAACTTAAAGCAAAGGACAGTCCTGGTCAAGCTGTGGTGTGTATACTGAATTATTGGCTTGTTTTCTATAGCTCTGTGGATGGTGGGTATTAGTCACTGACCATGTGTTTTCATGTGAATTACTGATTAGAAAATCTGAGAATGGATTGACAGATATCATACAGCCCATGTTCAGCCAATTTTCAGGACTCTTCCTTGGGGACTTTTCAGGCAAACCTGCAGAGCTCAACTTCATTCACTCCAAATTGCCCAGAAGGGCCCCTGCAATCCTACCTAGTTAATCCAGTCTGGATTTAGCTCTCATCGTTTTTTTTTTGTTTGTTTGTTTGTTTGTTTGTTTGTTTTTGTTTCAGTCTCAGCACTAAAGTCCCCAATCTGAGAAATCTTTCAGATATGTTATTCTAAATTCTTATTCAAGATGAAATGTTTCTGTTTTCATTGTGAAAGACTGATGATGGTTGTTAAAGACTTTATGTGTATCCTCTAAGAGTTGCTTTCTTCCCTCCTAAGGAAGAGATCCAAGGTCCCATAAACTAACAAAACCAGCCAGAATGAATACTTTCCTCAGGTAGTACCATCTTGTCTTATCCTAGGCCAGGCCTGCAAAGGTAAGCTCTAACACTTTTTCCAGCTGTGTCTGCTTCTGCTTTACCTGTCCCGTCTCAGAGCTCTGTTCACACTTCTGTCCCTTGTTTTGTTAGGAAATTATCCAAAAGCCAACTATAATGACAAGAGAAGATTATTTTCTAATCACTATGGTCAGAAGAGAACCGAAGTCACGCCCATTGACCTCCAGCCTCTTGGACAAACTTCAGAAAGAGCTGAAGAATCTGGACCCCCTCTCCTCAGGGTTTGTACACCAGTCAAAGCTGAGCCACCAGTTCCTAAGGAATGAAGTCCCTCTGCAGTTACAAACAGTGAAGCTCCTTTGCCAAAGATTTTCCAAAAAGGGTTCTCCAGAAATGGTATGGCCATCTTGTGGGTTATTTTTATGTCTCTGACTTTAACCCAACAGGGTAATAAAATTAAGACGTTAGTTTCCTCCATGACCATGGCCTTTTCTATAGAGCTCTCAGCTTATTCATATTCATGAGTGGCCAAGCTTTCATCAGAAAACAGTGGAACAGAAAATAGAGTTATGTCTTTTAGGTTTATTCAATTTCCCCTTAAGACCTTTTTTATCTCAACTTTCACTGGCTGTTCTAAACATACGAAGCCCGATACTGATTCAAAGTAATGGGCTGCCTCAAGTTTCCTGAGATTTTGTTTATAAGCCTCAAGAAGCCTCTGGACTATCTCTTATGTTAGCAGTGGAAATCAGTCACTGTCCTTTAATCCCTTACTACATTGGACTGACTAAGGCAGGTTTGTTGTGACAGTGTCTTAGAGGTCAGGGGTATCTTTATAATATTATTTACTACTATAGTTTTGAAAACTGAGGCCCAGGTTGTCAAGAAAATGGTTGAAGAAACCAAGGAATTAATGGCAGACCCAGAGCTGAGACATAAATCACCAATAATAAGTGGGTTTGTATACAGTCCATATTTGGGCACTGAGCCTAAACTCACTTGCACTTGACTGTAGCATGGTCCAAATATAGACAAATTACAGAACCACAAGAAAATATCCTAAAATGGGCATGATAGTAATAAGACACTGTATCATTGACAGGGAAGGCCTTAGACAGAGCAGATATCACAAAGGAAGGCCAGGGCACTGACACAAATTTCAGCAGCTGCAACTCTGTTACCTGCGACTGACTGTTCTTCTCAATGTTCCTGGTGTCTCAATGATCTTGTCTAGGCTAGCAAGTCAAAACCAATATCACAGACATCATCTCAGGATTCAGTGATATAGCAAATAAAAATATTGATGCTTTATCTAGCTCTTAGTAGGTGGTCAAATAAAAATTCTCTCTCCTGTAGGCTGTCAAAATTAAATCTGTTCTAGCTGTATGAGAATTATTTAGCAGTATGCAGAAAATGAAACAAACTATGTAAAACTTCAGTTCAGTACAATTTTATAGCCCAAGACCTACCTAATATGAGACTCACCCTAACCTCTCTCCATGCTGTTCCTCTGATTCTCCGCAGGTTCTGCTATCCAGAGCCTCTTTATGGCTTCTACCACCCTTCAATCTCTTACTACATTGGAAAACAATCATGACTTTTTTTTCTTTCAATTAGTCTAATAATTATTGTCTCTAGAAAATATGAATGCATCTAAACTTATAAGTATATATTACATATAATAACCACTTCTGAGATGTGAGAGGGAGAAAAAGGCTAGACAGTATGTGATACAGCAATAAAAACCCCAAATTCTCAGTGGCTTAAAAAACAAAAACTAAAACAAATATCATTGATATTTAGAAGCAGGGTCTGATACAACCCAGACTATTACATTAAGGCACCCCTGTAACTGAAGATGACCATGAGTTTCTGATCTCCCTGCCCCCACCTTCCAAAGGCTGTGATTATAGGAATGTGCCACCATGACTAATTTTATTTCATGCTGGGGATCAAAACCAGGAACTGTGGTGCAGCAGACACTTTACCAACTGAGCTACATTCCCGAGTTGTTAGTTTCTAAATATCAGTGCTGTCTGAGCTGCAGAACTATCTTGATGAAACAGCTGCCCAGGAATACTTTTACAAGTGATACTGGAGGGGCAAAAGGGGGACATCCAAGGCCCTTATGCCAGAAGTTTAATCTTTAATGCTCAATGGTTCTCTTTTTATCTGTCCATAGCTCTTTAGCCAGAATTAGCCACATGGCTCTCCCAAGGTTCTATAAACTTTGTCAGTCCTGACACTTTCTTGGCAAAGCACGTTTATGTGACCTCTGTTATATAGATATATAGAATAGGTATGCATATCAAACATTTACTGGTAAAGGATCACAAAGAACTGTCAAAAATAATTCTTTGGTGTACATAGAATTTTATTATTTATAAAAATATGAAAGCACAGTTGTAAACTAATGAGATGAATGTGCTTATTTAATTGGTTTTTTTTAGATTTATTTATTCTATTTGTTTGAGTGTTTTGCCTACATGTATGTATGCCATGCCTGGTACCCGTGAAGGTCAGAATACAGTATCAGATGCCATAGAGCTTGAGTTCCAGGTGGTTCTAAACCACCATATGGATTCTGAGAACCAAACTCAAGTCTTTTGTAAGAGTAACAAGTGCTGTTAGCCACTGAGTCATCTCCCTAGTCTCTTAATTATTTTTTAAACTAAAACAAAATTATATTGCTACCCCTTCTTTTTTTCTACCTCTAATACCTCTCCTTCACTTCCAACTCAAACTGATGGACTCATTTTGGATGGTAATTGTTATTACATACATAAATATACATACAACTACTAAGCCAGTTTTTGTTGCTTGAGGTACATGATTAATTTTAGGGTTGATTGTAGCCAGACTTTTTCAGCTTCTATATTAGGTTCCTTTTCCTACCTCCCTACACCAACCCTGTCTTGTTCAATCCCCCAACATCAGGTAGGAGAGAAATAAGGTTAGAGGGGGAAAGGAGGTGCCGATATCCTTAAACTACTTCCCACTGATAGGAGAGCTGAGTTTCTTGGGGCGAATTTGATCTTTGTTATCAGGATATCTCCAACCAGCAATCCAGCAAACAGCAAAGCAGCAGGAGCAAACATCTGCCAGTCTATCTTGGAGCTCTGGCGTTTAAATGCCCTCTGAAGAGTCAGTCCCCAGAATTCTAAAGATAAACTCTCTTCAGCTGGCAAGATCCTATCCCTGTTTGAGTATGAGACCACTCGTAGTCAGCTGTGTGGACATCCGAAATAGCCAAATATCCCACACCTGGGATTAAAACAAAAACATATTCACATAACATATCTATGTTAAAAAAAAAACCCTCAAAATTCTCACTACAGTTGACCACTTTGCATGGAATAACCAATTGGGCATCCCATTTCTAAGAGAGGGTAATTCCTCCTCTTTTAGCAGTCACTGACTGCCTGTAGCTCTTTATCTAGGGACAAAAAGACAAGAAAAATAACTATTACTGAAGGTGAAGATTCTATTCTAATCCCAATCCAAAAGTAACTGAATGGACTTTCATGAAACTCAAGTGAGAAACTCAAACAACAACTTTAAAAACTAATCATTCTAACAATATAATCAAAAGATACAGTAAGTTCATGCTAATATGCTGAAGAATGACTGTATAAAATATTAAAAGCCTGTCTTTTATTAAGCCACTGCATATCTGTTTGGGCAGGAATCTGAACAGTAAGAACCTTGTCATCCCCAACACACAGCCATCTGGAATCTAAAGCAAGGTGTTTCAGGCAGGGTCACTGGTATTGTACTATGCGAATTTTGCAAATGCAATGTAACTGCATATGTTGTGTGCTCCGACAAGGCTACAGGGAAGTAAAGGGAACCTGTGGAGATCAAAGAGCCAGGAATATATTGTATGTTGAATTTTGAATTAATATGTGGTTGTTACACATTCAAAACCCGTTTACTGTTCTATAGGGTCACAGCCTAGAATTTAAGTAACTGAGCTCTACCAGCCACAAGGCAACAATGAGGAGGTACTATTTTGAGATTTGTACAGATAAGACCACTTAGACAATACCACTGATAATTATTGGCCTAAATTTTTAAAATAGGATTTTTAAAAACTATCAGTGATAAATATTTTCCAAATACATTTGACGCCAACAGTCCTCTTTCTTTTCGGTGTAAATTAAATGAAGGTGTTCTACTTTATATTTAATTTTCAGGTGAATTATGGAGAGCTACTTCGTTTTTTAAAAGAAGCAACAAAAGATTATTTACAGCAAAAAGGAACAAATGTATACAGAAATCCAAAGCTAACTCCAAGTCCCAGCCACCATCAACAAAGGTATTCTCTTCCTTTTTGTAGTCATAGTGTTCCTACATATTTTAGGTCATACTGCTTAGGTAATATATATGGTAATATATGAATTGAAGTACTGTTGTTGGCTAGTTTGGGGCGTTCAAAGGTTAAAATGAAAGTGCCAGCATGGGTTTGGTTTTTCAGATGTTCTCATCCTTACATGATAGACAGGGGGAAGAAAGAAACTCTGTAACCTCTCCTAAAACAACATTAATTTCTTTCATAAGGGCTCCACTCTCATGACCTAAGGTTCCCCAGTTTGAATTTGGGAAACAAACATATTCCATTGTATTATACTTTTAGAACCTTTAGGATAGTGGAGGTATTTATTAGAGTTACTTACCCAGTTTGCAAACACTTGCCTTTTGTTCTCTCTCTCTCTCTCTCTCTCTCTCTCTCTCTCTCTCTCTCTCTCTTTCTCTCTCTCTCCCACTCTCTCATCTTGGGATGATTGAGAGCAAAGTATAGTGAGACATATGTGTGAAAATGTCATAGAGAAATGCTTTGTATTATATTCTAACAGATAAATTTAATTTTAAGAGTAAGTAAATAAGAGAGAGGAGGATAACTCTGAGTTCCCTTTTTACACAGGAAGTTCAAGGCAGGCAGAGGTAGAGAGTGAAATTATGTTGTGAATTTAAACAAACAACTAAATAAAAAATAATCAAACAAACAAGTACAAAGCTCTTTAAAACAGACGTTGAATTTGGAATTACTTATTTGGTATTTGAGGCTAGAAATGCTGTCTGTCCTAAATTGTGTCTCATTTAGGCCTCCCATAGTTACTGGCCTATCTGAGGTGTTCAATACATATCTAATGAAAAAAAAAAAGACATCTCCAGTTATCCAAAGATGTTACATCATGTGACTTGCAGGGAGAAAATAGGCATCTCTATTTTACAAAACCACATAAAGAGATTATTCTGAGTGCATGAAAAAAGGCATTGCTTTGTTAAGACCAGACAGTGTGTTTGCGGAAACATAGGACTGAACCTGCAGCTCAGGAGGAAATCCTCCTTATCATCTGCTGGGTGGGGTAGCTCTGGGACTGAAAGGCTACAGCTCTCATCTCCTAAAGTGTGCCAGATGAAATCCAGTCCTGAAACAGCCTTTCCAGAAGTCCTGCCATCTACCATATCAGCAAACTGAGCAAGGGCCAAAGCCTGATCAATCCTGACACTTAGTAACTGATGTGGAAAGAAAGGAGAGAGGAAAACTTGTAATTCAAACTGTTAACCCTGGTATCTGATTGGCAGAGTCTGCCTTAGCAGCACAGAGAGGTTGATAATGCCAGGCTTTTCCTCTGCTAGAACCGGGAGGCAGAATGGGCAGCAATCGCTTACAGGAGCACACACAGGATAGCCCCTCCTAAATGGATCCTTCAGAAAGTATCATATATTATTAAGTAGTTGAGAATTGTTTATTTTGGAAGTCACCTTCTAGACATCTTAAGCGAATCAGTTTGTGGTTGTGCACTAGAGCAGTGGGAAAGAGCAACAACTAAGAAAGTCTTGACCTTGTGGCACAATCTACTAGTGAAGAAAGACTCAAGACATGAAGAAACAAAGATAGGATTTGTGGGAAGCCTTTGGGTGAAGAGAACACATAATTATGCAAGTCTATCAAAGAGGGAAGGGCTGCAGCAGGGAGGCCTGGCTTTTTTACACTCCTTAAGCATTTACTCAGAAGTCACAGTTTAGCTTGAAGTCAGTGATGGAGGAGGCTGTACATGAAGAAAGCTGGTGATACTGAAGATGAAGGCTTTACTTGAAGAACTAGTTTTAATCATTTATCTGCATACCAGGGAAAGGAGCCCGACGTATGTGGGTGTGGAATGTAGACACCACAGCTTCCTTCTGAGGAAGTAACACGTCACTTCATAAGTGCAAGTCTTGTTGAACATCACAGTGGAGGTGTGATTCAGACGGATCTGGGGAACACGTGGATTTGAATGCAGAGTGTTCATGAAACAAATATGAATAACATCTTAGTACCCCGTTATCGTTCATCTATTATTCAAAGAGGAAATAGTCAGACATGACTGTCTCAATACTTCCATATTTTCATGTCAGACTATAAGTAAATATCATTCTCCAAACATCAGGTCTTCCATACATAAATAGGAAGCTAAGAAATTATGTAATATGTCTGTCCAATAGAGGGTTCCCACTGTAAATCCACATTACAATATTGTAGCATGTTTGTTTGTCTTTGTTTGTGGCAATGAGTGGTTTAGAGATTTTACTTGCTATTAGAAATTAACTGAATTTAGAAACAGCAAGATTAAGTAGATCAAGAAAATGGCTTAATATTTGTTGCTAGTTTCCTCTCAAGTGATAAAAGAGAGCTACAAAACAGATTAGCCCTCTAGGTCTATATAATAACCCGGCTGGTTTGTGCTCCTGAGAAGAAATTGTAGATCTCATCACAGTGAAAAAAGAAGTGTGTTGAGCGATGAAAATTGCACATGCAGCCCATGTCCCAGTTGCTAAGATTTAGGCAGGGAATAGCTGAACTGAGAAACTCAACGGGAAAGCATGCAGAGACATTTAGCAGGCTGCCATTTTCATAGCCTCTCTTTGCCTGTCTAATCAGCACCTCACCTCAAGATTACAGTTTACTGTCTGAAGTGAACAAGAGCCTGCTGGAAATTCTGAAGATGGCTCTAAGAACCTGCCAAGGCAGAATCAACACAGACAGCCTCAACCAGAGCCTTCGAAATGAAGATCGCTCATTATCTGGCTGCCTCCCTGTCGCCAAGGTAACTAAAATTAGAGTTCAGATTTGTTAAGAGTTAACAGGCTCCTGCAGAACATTGAGTCTATATTAACAATAAGCCACAGCTATGATCTTTGTTCTTCCTGTGGATTACATTACACAACTGTTTGTTTTGTGTTTGTGCGCTTGAGAAAACAAAATAGACAATAGATTTATGAAATATGCAAAATTGGTCCAATAATTACATTGGCCTATTTTTAATATTACTAATAGAAAATATGATAATATCTAAATAATATTTAACAATGGAAACAAGTAGTTTTTCAAGGCCAAACTTTTTTCTTACATCCTCTCCTAGCTTCTCCTGGGGTCAGCATGTGGCGTCTCATGCCTTTGGTACACCATATTTTAGGAGTGATGTAATTTATTGCGGATAGAGCTCAGCATGCTGATTTGAGACAGTAATTACCAGTGCAGATGTGTTTCATGGAAGAGGACCCAGAACAATATTAATTCATGAATCTTCTGTAGCCAAATAATCTAATGTCTCAAAGCTATGCAGGATAGAGGTGGAATAATGATTACTGCTATTACCACAATGACATTGATTATACCACAGCCTTATACTGCTTAATTTTTACAGGGTTTTGTGCACTGTGCTAAATGCTTAACTGACGTGATCTCATATAACATCAACAAAGTTAACTCCTTACACAATATCAGGAAATGTATGTAGGTGTTGTTATTGTGCTTTCGTAAGTGAAATAAATTTTGAAGAAGAGAATTGAACTAATTCTTGGGCCACAAGTAACAAAGGGCAGAATCAAGATTCCAAGTATAGAAAAGGCTGGAAATTGATGAGCAGAGTGAACTCAATTAAGAGATGATATCCTGCAACTGTTGCAGAAAACAATACTCAAAAGATAAAAAAAACAGAGCATTAAGGAAGGTTGAGAACTATAGGGGGAAGGGTCCTATCAGAAGCATTGCAACATATTCTCTATTCTGGACATTCTGGGGTTAAAACTGAAGAAGTGATAGTTGTTTCTTATATTTACTAAGAAAGCGAAGATACAAAACAGTACAGGTGGGTTCTTGTTCTCAAACAAAAGCTGCCTTTCTCGGGTACTATACTTATGCAGTCAACACTCAAAACAAGGCTTATGCTAATGTCTGTAGGTGCACAAACCTGTGCGCATGTGTATTGTACATTCAAACATGTTTCAGTAGGAAGAGAATACTGTAGGCCAGTCTGGATCTTATACCTTGCCTTTTCTGTGTTCATGAGATTAAAAACTAGGTTAAGAAGCAGCAGTTCTTGGTAGGATAGAAACCATGTAATGCCACTGGTAAAGTCTTGTGTTTTTAGATGTTATTTATAGGCCCAAACATAAATAACTTGAAATTTAAAGTACATTCACTTACTCTTTTGGTCTCAGATTTTCATCTGGAAAAATTAGGTTCCAAATTACCATCTTCTTTGACTATTTTGAAGATTAACTGTGACAAGTATATGAAAGTGTTTGTATAGAATACAAGTCCTTAAATCTCTCTCTCTCTCTGTCTCTCTCTCTTTCTCTCTCTCTCTCGCACACACACACACACACACACACACACACACACACACCAGTTTTACCAGTTTTCTGAGAGATTTCTGTCCTGTGGTCAGATAAAACATTAAACATTGGCTTTTATGGAATCCTTAAATGTTCATGTCTACAGCTGGCCTTGAAAGCCTAACTTTGTGGTTCAGATCCAACGAAATGGGGTGTATTTTCCTTAAAGCTGGTCTGCCTTTCGTGAGCCATCTGGCATCTCTTAAAACATCTGGAACTTGCTCAAAGTATAATACAGTTCTGGGAGGCATGCTAAATAGAATTCTGATTTTTCAGAATGTGAAGCAAATTATGGCCTACAGGATATTTGATACAGGAAGCCACACCACAGCTTCCTTGCTCCTGGACCCAGAGTTGAGAGCAGACTGGAAAGGCCATTCTAGAACTAGAAACATTGATATTTTGGACCTATAAATTTCTTAAAGTGCAAGGGATAAAAATCATGAACTTTCTTACGTAGTCCATGACAGCTATATACTGCTTGCTGCCAGGAAATCAAAACTAAGGATAAAGTGGAAATAAGAACACCCAAAGAGCCATCAATGCAATGTGTTTGCAGACAACTTGTGGCTTCCAAGAAAAATGAACATTGTCAAAAATAACAACCTACAGATCTTGTCACCCACATCAATTTAAAGTTGACCAATTACAAAACAAGAGTATAGTGATAAATATAATACCAGTCATCTTCACCTATGGACTCCTTCATTTTGTTATCTTGCACATCTTCAGTGCAATGAGGACTGCAAAAGCAATGAGGATCCACATATATTTCTTTATTAACTCTACCACTGTATTATTGTTGCTGTGACAAAATGCCCTAGCAAAATCAAGGAAGGGTGGGCTCACAGTTAGAGGTTATAGACCATCATGGAAAGGAAGTTACAGCAACAAGAGCTTAAGGCACCTGGTAACGTTACTTCCAAGATCAAGAAGTAGAAAATCATGATTAATGATTGTTTTTAGCTCAAGTCCTTCTTTTTGTTAGATCCAAGAATCACATCCTAGGGAATGGTGCTACCCACAGTGGGCAGGTATTCCTACTTCAGTTAGTCTAAAGAAAATAATCTCTCCCCTCATGTTCAGAGACACATCTCTCAGGTTATTCTAGATCTTATCAAGTTGACAGTTGAAATTAGCCATCACACCTGCCCATTTCCAGAGCAAGTTATACATTCAACAGGGATGTAGAAACTGGGTTCTTGAGCATGCAGCCTCAGTTTAACACTTCTAAACAACTTCCAAGTTTCTTCTTTGAACATGTGTTAAGACATCAGAATCTCCAAGCACCTTCTATAACTTCTCAGGGAGCATTTTCATATTTAATTGTTTCTATAACTTTGTAATAAAAACAGTACCAATATTTCTACTAATTCTGAATTGTTCTTTACCTTCAACGCAAGAGCCATATTTATGAGTAATATGGTATATTTAACTTATTTTCATGTATGATGCATTTATTACTTAGTCGGTTCTAGGCACTAATAACACTTTCCCAATTTTCTTGTTCACCAGAAGGTTAAGGAGAGTTAAATGCCGTTGGTATTCTATGACAAAATAAGGGGTATCCTTGGACTTGAACTAGACACCAGTGCAACTTATTTTAAAAGTGGTCCAGGGAGATTATATAAATATTGAACCTTGGTCAGCATATAGGTTTGACAAAGAACAGATGAAAAGAAGATAAAATGATGGGACAGGTGATCAGGAATAAGAATAAGGACTGAAGGAGATCATGACCAGTTCAGGGAATGGCATCTTGCCAACTGTCTGAATGAAAAGTAAAGCCTGTGTATGAAAGGTCTTTTCCATTAGTTTATATTGTATCTAATAAAACAATTTTAACCACCAAGTTTTTTAGATGTGAAAATGATATGATCGTGTTTGAACTTTTAGAGAGACATTTTAATATAATTTAGAGAATTTAAAAAAAAAAAAACAAGCAAAACTTGAGGGAATGAGAGCCCTGTATGAAGCTGTTCCACTGATATAGCAAACAATGAAGATGCTCAAGTAACCCACTAACAGGACAAATAGAGACATTAGGAAGGATAAAGTGGGGTTTTATATGTCCCTGGATGTGAGCCAAAACTAACTCTAGATTCACTGAGATAAGAAGCCTTCGGAATTGGTTTCTGAGCAGGAAGTTGAGCCTCCGGATTCGGCGTCCGGGCAGGATGACACACGTGTGCGGGGATACGTGAGGACGCATGCTGATCTTAGTGAGAGCGCAGCTCTCGGCGTTCCTTGAGCACAGTTCCCCATCTGGGCTCCTGATAGCCAGCCATGCAGCGGAGGTCAAGAGGGGTCAACGCGGGGCTCCTGATGCGCCTTTCTCAAGTGTTCCATGTTGGAATCAACAATATTCCACCCGTTACCCTGGCAACCTTGGCTGTCAACGTCTGGTTCTCCCTGAATCCTTTGAAGTCCCTGTACCATTCCTGCCTCAGTGTGGAAAAGTGTTACCACCAAAAAGACTGGCAACGTTTATTGCTCTCGCCCCTGCACCGCGCAGATGACTGGCATTTGTATTTCAACATGGTGTCCGTGCTCTGGAAAGGAATAAAGCTGGAGGGAAGACTGGGAAGTAGATGGTTTGCCTACGTCATCTCTACACTCTCCCTGCTCACCCGGGTGGTGTATTTACTCCTCCAGTTCGCCGTTGCTGAATTCACGAATCAGCCTGGCCTCAGAAGGAACTGTGCTGTCTGTTTCTCAGGAGTTTTGTTTGCCTTGAAAGTTCTTAACAACCATTACTGCCCCGGAGCCTTTGTCAACATTTTGGGCTTTCCTGTTCCCAAACAGGATTTGCTTGTTGGGCAGAGCTGATGGCCATTCACTTCTGCACTCCAGGAACTTCCTTTGCTGGGCGTCTGGCCGGCATTCTCGTTGGACTGATGTACACACGGGGGCCTCTGAAGAAAATCATGGAAGCATGTGCAGGCATTTTTTTCTCCAGTGTTGTGTATCCAAGACAGCAGTGCCACTTTAACGGCGCAGGCCCCTCTGGATATCAGAATCACTCCCGAGATGGCAGAGCAGGGGCCTGTGGAGAAACTCATAGGAGCTGTGATGTGTACACAGCAGGGCTAAGCAAGGAGGAGCAGCTGGAAAGAGCATTGAGAGACAGCCTTATGGACCAAAAGAATGCCAGACATGGTCCAGCACCGTATGGGTTCCGTCTCACGCCAGAAGAAGAAATGAGGAGACAGAGTCTTCCTAGATCTGATGGCCAGCGATGTGGCGCCATGCCCGGGAAGCCACGGTCCAGCTGTGTGATCATAGCCCATTCAGTTTACTCCCCAAGCCCCTGACTGGTTTTAAACCAAAGCAGAGCACACCATTGTTGTTGCAGATAACTCACGTCTGCCATGAAAAGTCACTCCACGGCCCCTATGTGTTCAGACCCACAAGCCCAGTTGACATGTCTGGAAACCAGGCTTGACCCAGGAAGAGCACAACTTTCCCCAAGTGGCCTGTCACCTGCTCAGTTGGAACCAATTTCCACTTTTCTCTGCTTTCCTCCCGACTCAGTGGTACATCCACATTGGGGTTGAAGACTATGTGACCTTGAAAAAGTGTTTTGTTTTGTTTTTTAATCTTTTTAATTTTTATTTTATTTTACCAGGCGAGAGCATTCACCCTCACTCTGTCTGGTATCCTATGCCAGGTGCTTGGCCTGGCAGGAGGGGCCACGCCACCCCCTGGTCCTGCTGACATATTTCCATGATGGTGTGGAAAGAGGAGGTTTCCAGGATGTTCTGTTCTCTTTCATTCAGGCCCCTCAGGGTGCTCAGGCCGCTGGGTCTGCTCGGTGATCACAACTCCCTCCCGCTGGGTTCTGCATGCAGCATGCCTGACTGGAGGGGAACAAGAAAGATCTAAAGTGGGGGAAGAACCTGCTTATTCATCAGATTTCACGTGGCACCAGCAATTTAGGTTCACAGCCAGCACCCCAGGCGCAGGAGACGAGGCCTGTTTAACTCTTCCTGCAGAGCAGTGGCAGGTGCCACACGGACAGCAAAGGGGGGGGAGGGGTGTTCCACGGATTTCTCGCTGGGAATCCCTCTTGCAGGAAGTATTTTTTTTTTATCTTCACAAAAGTGCCTTTTCATTGGCCACTGTGCCTGCTATTTGTCATAAACAAATGTCCAAAAAATGCCCCAGGGAACTGCAGTGTTTAATGCACAGATTGTCGGCGTCACTGAGGGCATTTCCCTTGGTTGTGTTCTGAGAATAAAAGGACAGAGACAGAATATCCTGCTGCCTCACTGTCATGGAGCGTTTAGTTCAAAGGGACTTAGGAGCAACAACGGGTGTTCCTCCTTTACTCGCCATTCTGTGTAGTGTCTGATTATAAAAGCTGTAGACAGGCTTTCTTACCCAAAATGTAAATATCTGGAAAAGAATACTTAGTGTTAATGCAGATTAGCCTTGTTGGGGGAGAGCATGTGGAACCTGACTTTCTTTGTTTACAGTTTTATATTTTTTAAAGTGTCTATGTGAGTGTGTGTTGCCTTCAGAAGATGAATTTATATAATAAATCAAGAAACATGTAACCAGCAAAACAAAGCAAAACAAACAAACAAAAAAAGAAGCCAAATAACAGTAATTTGAAGTTGAAGAGTAAAGGCTGATGGGCTAAGCTTTGACCTTGTTGATCTGGGTAGTAAGATTGAAATTAAGTAATAATTTGAGATTCTTCAAGATGGAGCAGACATCACAGGAGTAGTTTAGCTCACTAGAGAACAGAGGAGAGGGGGGCAGTAATCAGGTTAAAGAAGGAACTCATTTTGGAGTAGGTAGCCAAGAGAAGCAAATAAAAAGGAGTAAACATCATCAAAGGAGATGTGGGAATACTCAAGAAAGCAATGAAAGAAAGTTTGGAAGACCAGGGCATGGTCATCTCATCCCATGTCAAAAAAAAAAAAAAAAATCATCATCTTTAAATAGGACCAAATCTTTTAACTGGGAAGCCATAGAGCATAGAGGTTCCTTGATGGTTGAGTCAAGTGAGAGTGTAAAACACAATCATGGGAAAAGAAACACCTGTGACAGTTTGTTAACTTTCAAATGACATTATTAACATGAATAATCATTTTGTGTGTCACCTGCTAAATAATATAGATTACTGACTTACTTTTAGGAAGTCTATTTACATTAATCAAAAATATTTTCCTATTGAGAAAAAAATATTAAAATTTTCTTACTAAGGGTCACCAGTATGAATAGTTATGCTTTGGAAGATCTTAAAGGAAATCCAGATTAAGAGGGTTTCAAATAGCTTTTCTGGTAGATGTTTCCATTGTTCCTCATGACTGTCAATCAATGTTGAGCAGCCATCAATCAGTGGGAGACTAGGTGCCATGATGCATTTTTTCTAATCTGCTATTCATTTTAGCCCACAGTAAAACTATTGACAGCTATCTATTTTGAGAATAGGATTTCAGTATAGGTGCTCCAAGACACATCAGTATGCTCTAACCATGAGGATAATCAGTTTTTATCACATAAAAATGGCAGAATGTGTGATAAATTTCTATATCCCCTTGATTTTTGCTGTTCCTTCCTTGCACACATTTCATTTTCATTCATCCTTTATTTTACATAGATTTATTACTTTTCCAAGACTGCTAAATAATGGTGTAGCCAAGGTGTTGGCTACTTCATTGTGTTCATTTTTCTACCTCCCTTCTCCACCTCAATCCCTACAAACCCTACAACACTAGGCAGGAGGGAAAGGATGAGAGCAGAGAAAGGAGGTGTTGATTTTGTTAGATTACTTCCTACTTACTAGTGGTGTCGAGGTCCTTCAATCTTAGTATTTTTCCAACCAGCAAACAATAATCAAGAAAGCAGCTACCAGCAACAGCAGGCCAGGAAGCAGCATCCTCCATGGCCTATATATCTGCTCCTGCCTCTAAGTTCCAGCCCTGCTTGAGTTTCTGTAATTTTTGCTTCTTAGTTTAGGGCCATTGACCTATCCATACAGGCTTGTAGTCAACAATTTTAGGGTAGTGCCATCCCTATTTCAGCAGTGGCCCCTCTTATATATCTGGAAGTTCAGTCTCTGGAATGTCCTGTATTTGGACAATTGGCACAGCCTTGGATATTTTTGACATATATCAATACCTTCCCCAGAAGCATCTATCATTTCACCCCTAATTTCATCATGAGCTGTCTCTGGGGTTGCAGGAATATTAATTTGAGTATCCCATTATTTTAAAAGATCCCTCACCCATAAACTTATGGTTATGTCAACCACATAAGATCTTAACTTTCCCTTTTGAACTTCTGGTTCCATTCATTTAACCTATAAGATACTTGTTTTATTTGAGATAATTTTCTAATTCCTATAAATTGTGTATAAACCTTCTGAAGTGGTCACTCTGAATTCCAAGATTTGGGAGAAAATGATAGTCACATCATCTCCTGTATCCATGAAACCTATTTTAGCCCCATTTATTTGCAATTTTATTTTTGACCTTTAATCAACCGCTGCTTGGCAGAATACAAATTTTCCAGTATTTCTAAACCCTCCTGTTCTTTCCAGTGAAGCAGGTTTGCCTTTAGTGTAGGAAAACAATTAATAACTGAGCAATCTTATCGCCTGCATTAATTTACATCTCTATTTTTTTACATTGGCCATAATTTTAATTTTTCCTTTGAAATCCCCATCAGTAGTTATTTTATAACACTGAATTTTGGGAGATAGGGTGAGAGGTTCACCTGCATCCATATCTAGAGCAGCACTGCCTATAATAGTTGTTTTGTTTTGGTTTTTTTTCTTTTTTTCTTTTTTGGACTGCTTGTTATTTCCTGGATGACCAAGGGGAAATGGATCTTAGTTTCTGCTGAGGGGCCCTGAGCTACCAGACTCCCTTTGTTTCCGAAGGGCAAAAAGGTTTTAAGATGATGCAGCCAGTCCTGATGATACCTGATAGGCTAGGGTCAGATAGAAGTGGAGGAGGACCTCCCCTATCATTGGACAGGGCGGAGGGGGAAAAGAGGGTGGGTGGGACTGGGAGGAGACAAGGGAGGAGCCTACAGCCCGGATAGAAAATTAATAAATTGTAATAAATAATTTAATTAGTCTTTTAAAATAAAAATTAAATTAAATAAAAAAAAAGAAGTTGCCCTGGTTATACCTCTTGGACCTGCACTCATTGGTACAATGGTGTCCCTTGCCACACAGTCTGCAAACCCCGGGAAGCCTAAGAGTTCTTTTAGAAAAACCATTGCTTTGAGAAATGGCTTGTTTACTTCTCTGTCAGAAAGTACCATATTTCTCACAGTTAATGTACTGGACATATTGAGAGCTGAGGCTTTTGGCAGGTTGGTCACAGTTTCTTTGTAAATGGCCAAATTTACCACAATTAAAGCACAGGGCATTTCTATATTGGAGACCCTTAGCAATAGCTTATCCTATTAGCATGGTACCCATGAAAGCCAATATCAGTTGTGTCTCTTATGCACTTGTCCATTGTCACGGCTCAAGATGTTCATGGTCTAATAACTTTTTATATTTGATATTCTAATTCTCAAATGTCAAGTTCTCTGTCAACACCTGTCTCTCATCCAGGGTCTGATATGGCTTTGTTTACAACAAAAACCACTCTTGCAAGAAATCTGTGAAGGCTTCCCAGAGGCGTTGACAATATTAATAAATGAGGTGAACTTTTTCCTGGGCTGCTCAACCTTGTCCCGATCTCTTAAAGCCTTTAAACAATGTTGTCCTAGAATGACATCATCAAATAGAGTCTGTAAGTCAGAGAACCGCCCTCCACAGAGCAATTGATCTTAAACAATATCCATTTCCCTTGCTCTATGTCATTGTTCAATATTCCTGGCTTCCCCTATCCACCATGTTTAACATTGTTATCTGCTATCCAGCTTTTAGCATAGCTGTTACCAGACTTTTTCAGTCCTGGGAAATTACTCTATTTTGGGTAGCCCAGTAACTTAGTATATGTTTTACAATAGGAAAATGCTTTCTGTAGGAAATCATAGCCTCCTTAAAACACCTCAAATCTGTCATTTCTATAGGAATCCATATTATCTCGTACAATCATGATCAGCACTATGAGAAAACCAATATTATTTTTGTATGCCCAGACTACCCAAACTCTTGCAGCACAACTGGCTCAAGATTAACCCTTTCTCATGAAACAGACTGGTTTTCATTAACCCTGTCACCCTGTACTCTGCCCCACCACCCCTGGTCTCTGCCTTGTTCAGGAGCTTCCCGTTACCAGCACAGGGTGATGATCTGCCTTCTAGCCTGGTTTGCTTTTGCTTCTCTTTTTCATCCTGTGAGAATCTCCAGTTCTCTTGCTCAGTCACCAAGTATGAGCTCTTTTGTTTTCCCTTTTCAGGCAGTTCTCACTTCCCAAGAGCTTCCATCTCTACCCACAGTTCTTTGGTGTTTGTTTTTCAGTTGCATATTCAACTCTGCAAACTTTTCAAAACTAAGAGAATAGAGTGACCCTTTGGCTTTCCCATTTCATCCAATTTTTGGTTTCTTGGATTCCTTCATTTCCACTTGCAACTTTTCAAACTTCTCAGCCATTCTCTAAACCTTTTTTGAGACAGACTATAAAAAGAAAAAGAAGAAATAGACAATCCCTCTGGGAGAACGTAGTGGCAGCAGCTGCAAACAACCTATTTGCTGACATCCTGAAACAGAATATTCATCCCTTCTTCCCTGTTGTTTTCTCTATGGAATTAGAAATCAGATTTCCCATTCTGCTTAGCCCATGTTAGGTGCCACTTGTAACTAGATTTTTGGCTACTTTATTGGTTTGTTTGTTTGTTTGTTTTGTTTTTTGTTTGTTTGTTTTTTCTTACCTCCCAACACTAGGTAGGAGAAAAAGAAGGATAAAAGGAAAAGGGGCATTGTTCTTGTTTTACTACTTCGTGCTGATTAGGGGTGCTGAGGTCCTTGGGGCAAGTTTGATCTTTATCATCAGGATATCTCTAATCAACAACCAGCAACCAGCAGCAGCAGCAGGAGCAAACAGGGGCAGCAGCAGTAGGTGGAGCTGCAGCCTCCACAGGCCCTCTCAAGGCTGTTACATTTACACCCTCTGAAGAGTCCCCAGAATTCCAAACATAAACTATTTTCAGCTGGCAAAATTATGTCCCTGCCAGAAAACAAGATAAATCATAGTTAGCTGCTGTGGTCATTCTGAAGCAGCCCCACATCCCACACCTTGAATTAAGACCAAAAAAAACCATATTCACATAACATTTCATTTTTAAAGAAGCTAAAATTCTCAATACACAATACAAAATAAATGACTAAAGCACCATTCCACCCTGGAAAAGATACTGTCTTGCAAGAAAGCTCAAAAAGCAAGAGGATTGCTGCTCCACAGGAAAAGACAGAAAAATATGGGAAAATGGGTAACACCAAAATTTTTACCATTCTAAACATCACTGGACCTTTTTCACATATTATTTATATCTTCTTTTACTCAACCCAGCATCCTCCTCAACGACTTACACTTTTGGTAAACTTTGTTTGTTTTTGTGTTTTAGAAGAATCTTTTATTTTTCTTCTACAGGCCTCTTTGACTTAATTACTTCACACCTAGAAAGCAACAGGATAGTTTTTAAAATCTATATAAAGAAAAGAAAACATGAACTTTTGCTCTCTGATTGCTTTCTTGCTTACTAAGCAGTAAGAATTAACCCAAGACCTTGCATATGCTAAGAAAATGTTACACAGAGCTAAGCCCTGTTACCGTTTTAAAATATAGACTCCAATATTGTTTAGCAATGCTGATATTAACAGAGTTGTAGACAATTGTTATTGTAAAAAAGATATCACACCATATAGGGCTTCACAGGTTCAGAACAAAATGTGGAGGGTGGTCACGAGCTTTTACTATGCTTCTTGTTGAATGAATGAACAAAGCATGGTAAGCAAGAAGATTAACTAGTTTGAATAACTCCCTTGAACTCTGGAACTTTGGAGGATGGTTTCCTGGTCCCTTATGCCAGGATGATAGGTCAAAGGAGTAGCAGAGTCTTGTATACACTTAGATTGTATAACTAGATTGCTCACAATCAACTGACTTCTACTTTCTCTGGTATTTAGCTAACTTAAGGGCAAGATAGTGATTGTAATGGTTATTATGTTAGTTGTAAGTTTAGTAAAGCCTACAGTCTATGAGATTGTGATAAGCTGTTGTATGCTCCTGCTATAATGTGAAGGACTGAACTTTGTGAAACTTTGTTTCAGTTTAAACCCATTATCCCTTAAATTGCTTTTGTCAGGGTAATGTCTCACAACAACAGAAAAAAATAAAACAATGACATTAACCATGAATACAACACACTTGCTTCTACAAATCAAAGTAAGTGATAAAAATGTTTTACAATTCATCAGCAGAAAGAAGGGCAAATTATTTTTAGGCCTTAACCACACATGGGTTGACAAAAACATAAGATCAGTAATAGAAAGACTAGTGGCTTCTGGAAAATAAACTACACACATCTGTCCAGTGAATATGATTGTTACCTATAAGCACTGATCTAGAAAGTCTTATCTAGAATGATACCTTGGTGTCAGAATATATACCTGAGAAATAATTCTATGATAGGATCATATTGACTATAATAGTGGGAAAAAATTAAAACACTAATTCCATCTTACTGAAGCTTCCACTCTTTTCTTATTTATAGGTCAGGGCTGTATGTGGCAAACATGGATTGTACCTAACCTTGACTCTGCTGGAAATGTTGACTGACCACCCAGACTTGGGTTACCAATGTGAAATAAAGTAAGTTGAATTTTTATGTTTGTTGTCTCATCAAAATGAAAATATGGTAAAGTCCTAATTCTCAATATGTTGATTCTAGGGTCTAAGGCCCTAGAAGGTCACTAAATTTAGATGAAGTTGGACTACCCTGAAAGAAATTGTATATTTCCAAGAAAATAAGAAGCTAAAGCTTCCTCTGCTCTCTACCATACAAAAACACAAATAGAAGGTGGGAGCCATCTACAAGGCAGAAAGAAAGCTTTTTGTCATCTCAGAAGCATGAGAAAACCAGTGTCAGATGTTAGACACTTTGGCTACTGTGATGTGCTATTTGTAAGGCTTTAACAACTTCTTATCCCCATGGTCTTCTATGAGGATGCCAAGTACAGAGATATGTCTTTGGAGAACAAGTTTCCTGTGGGAGGCAATCAATTTCTACCATTTGACCACTGGATCAAAAAGTGGTCATTTTACTAACACCAAAAGGGGCTGGGAAAATGGCTCAGTCAGTACAGGCCTTTACTGCCAGCTTGATAACCTGACTTCGGTCCCTGGATCCCACATGATAGAATGAGAAAGCTAGGTCTCAAAACCTATCATCTGACCTCCATGCATGTGCGTGCACATGTATATTGGATATATATATAATAAACACATGACAAAATTTTCTCAGTAGTTGTAAAAACATGAAGTAGGAAATTTCTTCTTTCAGCCCTTAGGAACCACTGCAGCCTTTATTTGACATGCCACATAGCAGCTAAATGATAAGCTCAAAGAGATGTAACAGTGTTGCAGAGGTTGAGAGTCAAGCATCATCATCAGATAATGATTATTTTTAAAAGGAAAACAATGAGGTTGACTTAGCTTGATTCCTTAGGAAAAGGAAAAGCTAAGGCTGGAATTTTCAGTGAGCAAATAAGAGAGGGTTTAAGGTTAGGAAGAACAAGAGAGGTGTGGCACACACTACCAGGAATATGGGGCACAAATTCCCAGGGACTTCTGGAGCTTTGAAAGAGTCACCTTCAAGGTTTCTTATAGGCACTGGCTGATGGACCTATGAAACTGCTCATAGCACTGGGAAGAAAAGGACAGAAAATGTCTTAGGACTCAATTTATGTGGGCTATACTATTACTTTGTTAAGAATCTTAATCTCTCACTCTCTCCCCTTTACCTGCTTTCCTTTTACTTGCTCTACAAAACTCCAAAATTATATTTTCAATGTTCCATGTGTGTGTGTGCATATATGTATATATATATATATATATATATATATATATATATATATATATATATACATATATATTCCATCCTGAGTGTAATGTCACCCCGAGCCCCATCTACTCCTAATATGTAAAATAACTTACTTTTTTATGTTATGCTCATTGCCATATTGTAGTAACCAGTAAACTACAGTACCATAGGGCAAGCAGATTCATTATTTAGTTCAGTTCTGTATCCCAAACATCTAAAGCAATAATGATTATGCTAATAAATATCTATGTAGTTGAACTGAGTTAGGAGAGAAGTTATCTCAAAATATTTCTAGCCCTCAGTGCATGGTGAAACTGAAGGATGTTTTTCCTAACCATCTCAACAAAATCAAGTTCACTGTACTAAACACTCTCACAGCACCTAGTCCTTTTATTTCCTAGCACTCTTTAGAATCATGGCTTTATTTGCATTGCTTCTTTATTTATGTCTATGCAATGATCCCCCATGACAAGCAACATAGCTGCTTTTCTCTCACTAAGTGATGACAGCCTTAACCTACAGCACAAGGTAGACACACAGTGCATATCTGAGAACCTTGTTGATTCATTTAACAAACATTTGTGATGAGCCAGCAATATACTATTACTTCTAGACACCGGAAATATAGCTATGAGGAAAACAAAGCCCCTTTGACATAAATATATCTTCCAGATGGACTGAGAAATCAATGTTTAAATATTCTGGCATATCACAAGGTTACAAGGAGAAATAAGGAACAATAGGTGAAGAGCAATGAATAAGTGAATGAGTTTAAGAGTCCAACCTAGTGCATGGACTTCTATGGGCCAGTTTTGTACATGAACATTTCCTTAGAGATGGTTCAGCTGCAAAAGCAGAAAGATGATTTAGGAGCAGAGTAGAAACCAAAAGGAGATTTTCAAAGTGGGTTTACTCTAAAAGAAGAAAAATCCAACAACAAAGTTCACATTATAGGTAGGACATAGGAAAGACTCCATTGATATTGTGGATTCACAACTAAGGCAGAACCCACATTGCAGGGATCTGGAATATAGGAGCAGAGATTGCTATCTCAGACTTAGAATATTCTAGGACATCAACACCATGAGAATCAAAGAAAAATGTGTTTATAAGAGATAAGCCTATTTCATCTCTAAACAGTCATTGGCTAAAGCTTCTTCTGTGAATTAAACCCATTCCATTATGGGCTGTGTATGCAAACCTGTATCCTTAAGAGATTAAAGATGTAATTTAGGCACACATTTTAGGAGCTGAATGATCAAATCATTATCTTAGTACATATTGTCCATTAATCTGCGTTCAATTGGGAAGCCATTCGGAATGTGGTTGTCTGCTAATTAGCAGGATTCTACTGCTGAGCTGCTTCCTGATTAAATGTCCTCTAGAATCAATAAAACATCAGGAGGGATTGTGGTGATGTGGGATTAGCCTCATCCAGCCAAATAAAATGAGTTGTGTTCCCTTCTTAACCTAGCATGTAGCAAGAGCCGACAAGAAGAGCAAATTTGCCAGCCCTGTAACAAAAATAGTCTTTCTGTTTTTGATTTTTAAATAAATTTTTTTAGCTCTGAGATTTTGTTTTTATCTTTCCATTTTCCTAACAATTAGCAGAGACATTAGTGAATGACTGCCAAGATAAGGCGATTGTGAGGAAGACTTGATTACAATTTCTAATCTCCACTCTGAATCACCCTTATGTAAAATGAGCTCAGGTTGTGTTGGATGGAAATTATTATCCCTGTTCTTGGCTAGGGAGATGGAAGTCAGAATTCACATTTAATATTTCTACGTGACTTTGTAATAAATGGTAATTAAGGAGGGCAGAGAAAGAACAGGAGGCAATCTAATACTCTAAAATTATATTGGCAAAATTAAATGCTTCAAAGCAGTTTAGAACACGCATACAAGAGCCAAATTGTGTTGGGGGAGGAGATAAATAATAAAGCTGCAATGGCGGCTTCCTGAATAGACTAGCACAATTGACATAGCCACAAGTAGGACTTACCACACACATCTGGCCCATTATTGAAAATGGAGTTAGGTTGGAAAGGACTGTTTTTGCCAATCCTGGGGACAAGCAGAGGATTTGAGGAGATAAAGGAAACATGAGGTGTTTTATTCAGCAACTGCTGCTTAAGGAGAATAGGAAAAGTGTTAAGCAAAGAACTATTAGAGATTTGCTGTGGTATGCCTTTGGCTCAGTGTTAGATTGCAAACCCAGCTTCCAGTCCACAGTTTAATAATGATGAGACTGCTGATAAAGTGGATAGCATTTCTCTATAGAGAAAATGCGTAGAACTTAATAAATTCCAAGCAATATTTCCAGTGCTTTCTTAAATTTTAATTCCCATAACAGCTAGGAATTAAGGGTAGGTTCTATCTTATTTTCCAAATGAGGAAACTGAGGAGGCATGGAGACGCCAAAACCACTATGCACCTGATAAACAAATTCACCAGTAACGCTGAGTTGATGCAGGCTCCCAGCTCCAGTTTTAGGCTGTAGCCAACATACGGTAGCCATCTTCCTTCAAGTCCAGCAGTTCTGAAAAGCTTGTATGTGGTTCGGCCAGGTGCTTTCGACAGACCGTATCTGTTTGGTTACACTACAAATAAATTTTAAAAGAAAATTTTAAATGCTAAAAGAAAAAAATCCACTGCAGAATGTGGGAAAGGATGTGTAGCCATCTGTGCTGTAAGTTTCAACAACACTTTGAAAACGTTTCGACTCTAAAAGCTAGAAAAGTTAAGAAATGTTTGCTGTTCTTTTGAAGATGCAAAAGCCATGAATTCTGTTGATATTAATTGGAAAGTAAATAAGCATTGTGAGTCAAACAAATGAAAAATCATTAAAGATTAAAAAGCATTAAAGATTATTGGATAAAATCATGAAGAACATGGAGAAGTATGGCTGATTTCACAGAAACCACGCCTCTCAGGGAGAATTAAGGGTCACTAGGAATCAATTAAAAAAAAAAGCAACATCTATATGAGAAAAATCTAATATGCAATGTCAAACTTACAGGGCTTCTGCAGAACCTACCAAAAAATTACTAGGAAAAAATAGACAAAGAATAGTAGATACAAGATTAGAATAAATGCTCAACCTAAATTGACTTGGCATTATGGGAAATTAAAGACAAAATAGATAAAAAACTAAAAAGCAAAGTCATGATTATGGTAGCCCATTTTGTGCTGATACAACAAAAGACTCTGAATTTCTCTGCTATTTTTTTAAGTGAATTTTGGTGAAAGCACTGGAGACTGAAAATATAAAACCAGGTGTCTTCATCAGCAGGGCCCCTGGAAGGCCTCCCTCTATTTCTGTATCATAACATGACAGATGGCATTGTGGCAGAAATGCACTCTAGAAAGAGAGATTCCTTAGCAGGACATAAAGCCATTGAGTTGGAAGAACAATATTGTTAATTTCATAACAACTAATTGCCAAGGAATTTACCAGGATCCCCTGAGAACTATATTGATATCTTCCAAAGACAACAGTCTTGGTGCCTAATAACTTTCCTTAGGTGTCATATCTCAATGACTTTATTGCCTCAACATTGTCATGCTGCAGAATAAAAATCAAGTACGTAAACCTTAGATGACTCACACAAGCCATAGCCAAGGGATAGCACCAACTAAAGAAACTTTGCAGAGCTGGCAAGAAAGAGCCACATGTATACAAATTAAAGGATCTACCTATGATCTAATCTAAATTAAGAAAAAATGTATCTATGAGTTTGTATATGGCAATGAGAATTTGCATTATAAAGACAAGCAAAATTTTACAAAGATCTTTACTAAAAACAAAATAAAATCAAAAATTAATTATAAATAAATAAAAGTCACATTGACCTCAGACTTCCACAGAGTAAATGTTAGTAGACACTGAAATAATATCCATAATTTCAAAGTGAAAAACAAAGGTCTTCAAAGTTGTAAGACTCCACTTCTGGATCAGGTGTGCATGTGTTCCTGTAGACATCAGAGGGAACCTTTTGGAAATCAATTCTCTCCTTCCACTGTGGGTTCTTGATATCAAGTTCAAATTACTGGTCTTATACAGCAAAGTCCTTTATTGACTGAGACATCTCTCTGGCCCTTCTCTTCTTGATATCTGAAAGAACATGGTCTAACATTTCCTGACAGCTCTGAAGAACAAATGAAATCCAGTCTGTGACTATCTAGGCTCTTTGTTATTATGCTTTATTGTTAGAAAGTTGGAAAATGCATATGCCTGCACTTCCTAAGTGTCTAAACAGCCGCAGTGAAGAAAATTTCAAAAACAAATTCATTTATTGGTTGATGGGGGAGCAGCCTTACCAGGCCACAGAGGAAGACTATGAAAGACAGTCCTGATGAGACCTCAAAGAAGAGGGTCAGATTAAGGGGAGGAGGTCCTCCACTATCAGTGGACTGGGGGAGGGGCATGGGAGGAATAGAGGGAATGTGGGATAGCAGGATTGGGAGGGGATGTGGGTGGGGGCTACAGCTGGGATACAAAGTGAATAAATTGTAATAAATAAGAAATTATATTAAAAAAAACCACTGCAGTCTGTTTCCAGATCTAAGCTAATGCCTGATGCTTGTATGATTATTATCACTCCTCACAAGAGTTTATATCCTCCAGCTTTTACCTTCTCAGGCCTATAGTCACCAGATGTTCAGGTTGCAGTATTGCAAATCATGGCTTATCTCTTCCTCACATGAGCTCTGGAGGCCACATGTTCGAAGCTCCTATCAGAATACACATGTTGATCAAAGAAGGTTTCTGACATGCAACCCATGTACAGGAAAAGGTTTATGAGGTATAAACAAAACAAACTGGTTTCATATTTAACATATCACTTCTACTTACGTAGAATAAAATCATATAACATTAGAAAACTTAAGACACATGTTTGCCAACTTCCTCTCCATCTCAGTTGGCTGGGTGAGACAGCAACAAAACTTCTCTCCATTTGCAGGTTGTTTTCCAGCAGCAGAAGCTGTCTATCACCACCATGAACAAATGTAAATTTTTTCATCATTTTACTAGTTCCTTGAGAACTTCACTCAATGTATTTTCATCATATTCACTTCATTCCCTATCTCCTCCTAGATTCATTCCCACATCCCACTCACCCGACTGTGCCCTGTCTTTCCCTGCATAAAGTCTAACTTGTGTTGCCTGTATACTCTTGAGTGGGTAGCCTTCACTGGAGTTTGGCCAAACCACCAGGGTCAGATTTCATCCCTCCTCCTCTCCCATGATAGGATGTTGCCTGGCTTGAACTTGTGTAGATCTTGTACACACACTCTCTCGGCTGTTGTGAGTTTATATGTGAAACTGCTCTGTTGTATCTACAAAACAGTTTCCTTTTACTTTACCCCTTCCTCTGGCTCTTACAATCTTTCCAACCCCTCTTTCTCAGTAAAGACTGAAACTTGGGAGGAGGAGGTGTAACAGACATACCATTTAGGGCTGTACATTTGGCAGTCTTTTATTCTCTATACCTTGACCAGTTTTGAGTCTTTGTGTTAATAACATGAAATGACTTATAATAATAGGAGAAA
Organism: Meriones unguiculatus; assembly: GCF_030254825.1. Taxonomy (NCBI): domain Eukaryota; kingdom Metazoa; phylum Chordata; class Mammalia; order Rodentia; family Muridae; genus Meriones; species Meriones unguiculatus. The sequence continues at coordinate 75,427,645 of NC_083360.1, read as the reverse complement.
ATAAACAATCAGTAAGGGCCAGAAACAAATTTCATGACAGAGATTAAAAGAGAGACACAGGGTGGGAGAGAAGTGAGAAGAATGAATTTAAAAAAAATACAGGTAGGTGGGTCACAGCCTTAGCTGAGAAGGATATGGATATTTGACTGTAGTCCTAACCACACTATATAAAAGTATGAAAGGAAACCAGGCATCTCTTACTGCCATAGAAAAATGTATTTATATAACATATAAATGGGTGGTAAGCAAGCAAACATAAATTATTTCCACTACCAAAGCTTTGCTAGATCATTTCAAGCTTTAGATGACTGATTTCAGTTGTGATATATTATTCCCCAACACAATTTCTTCTTGGGCTATTTATTAAATATGATCTAAGTCCAGCACATGTAACTCTTCCCCCTTCTATGTTTGTTCAGTATTGCAATTCTTTCCACAGTTGTGACAGCAAAAAGGTATGTTTCTAATAACCACTTGGCTTGAAGATGTCATGGCTGATTTAACTTGTCATTGAGAGGTAAATGTGTAAGATTTTGAGGTAGAAACGTGGGCAGAATGGTGACCACAGACAGGTCATGGACTTACTCCTTTTGCTGTAGCAGTAACAATGCAAAAACTGGCTAGTTTTTACTGACGTCATAATAGTCACTGATTTCAAGGATGGAGGTAACCGTGGCATTAGCCAGATTTTTTCATAGTCCCCGGGTCTCTAAATGCCCTGAGCTTAGCAATAGACTCCAGTATCTAATTTGCTGGCCTTGGCAATAATTTGTTTGTTCTGGGGACGTTGTGTTTCTAACCCAGGGTCCACTATTGTGTGTGTGTGTTTGTTAGACAGTGAGTCCCTGCACCACCGAGGCTGGCCGCAACCTCTTGATCCTATCCCTGGTATTCTGGGACGGATGACTAGCCACCACACTCAGCTCCTGCCATAGCTCTGAGAGCATCTAATTTCTTGTACCAAAGTCATTTCTAACAGATGTACCTAAAGTAATCTCTGTTTCCTGCACTGATTTCAAAACTCTTTTCAGTATTGCTACCAATCAGGAAAACTCAGCCTCAATGTGCACGCTTCCAAGGTAGTGGAAGCATTCCATCTCATCACTCAGATCCCATCTCCGTCTCTTACACAGGTGGCAGAACTTTGTTAAGTGGCTGAAGAGGGCATCTTCCGATTTGTTACATGATGTGCCAACAGGTGAGTCCTGGTCTTTTTTGCTCCTCAGCAAATGTAGCTGCGTTTTAGGTCATTCTTCCCAAAAATAGTCAGTGAAGAAAAAACAAATAGGACTGAAAATTACCTTTAAAACTATTCTTTTAGTATAATTGGTAATAAAAAGCATGATTCTCCAAGCTGTGTATTTTGACTGTTACGGTGACTGTCATGAATCTAGCATACTAACATAGAAAGTTGATATTATTGACTTAAAATTTAGGAGCAATATCTTTGATCTATCAATCCTTCAAGTAGGTATTTATTGGCTGGCAAATCACCAAATATGTAAATACATAGCTATCAAATATACATGTGTATATAGATATATGTTTAGTGCAACAACTTTTATAAGTGTCTTAAAATTGGAAGCAATAAAAAGAGCCTTTAGAGACCATTTGATTAAATTAAAGTAAAACCAGTTGATTAAATTGTGGAGTTGTAAAACAACATGACTGGGCTGCTACAGAACAATTTTCATGACATATTATTTAATAAGATTATAAAGATGAATAAGGAAAAACATTTAGCAATTAGCAAGCTTAAATGACAGGTGAAAATAAGCATTTATATTAATCTATTGCTAGGATTTCGCTGCCTAAACATCCAGTAACTACTGTGAATGACAGTGCAAAGTACTAAGTGTGTGTGGTGTGTTTTGATTTGGGATGAATATATATGTCTATATCCAAGTAAGGAAAAAAAAAACAAGGTTTATTTCAAACATGGAATCAGGAACAGGGCACTAGTCATATATGAATCAGAGTCTGAAAAATTTCAAATGAAGAATGTATTCAGGTTCCCAACTTCTATAATAAAACCTCACCACCTTGGCACTTAAAACAGTAGGGAATTATTCAGTCGTAGTTCTGAAGTCTCAAACTACTAAACATGAGTGTCAAGTCTCTAGAGGAGCATGCCTGTATCTTTCAGCTTCTAGTATCTCTAAGCTTCCCTTAGCCTGTTACATATGGCTCCATTCTCTGCTCTTGGCCTTCTTTTCTTTCTTCTCGATCTATGTGCCCAAATACCTTCTCCTTCCTCTTATGAAAGGCTAACTGTTCTAAACTTGATTATGTCTATAATTCCTTCCAATAAGACAAACTCACAGATACCCAGGGGAGAAGTTGAAAGTATCACTTGGGAGAGATATGAACAACCAGGACCCGAGTGACTAAGAAACATTTCTAATTGTTGGGGCTGGAGAAAGCATAATACAGATTGGCATGCTATGTGAACAGTCTAAAATGCAGTGTTCTTAAACACCTAATCAGGTATCTCTAAGGAAAAATCAAGGAACTCTAGAAAGTATTCCCCAGACTTGCTGAGTATTAACGTGCCACGTAGTTTGTAAGATTACTGTTCCTGTATTTCTTTTTTCTTTGAGCTAGAAATGATTGATTTATTTTGCGAGCCATATTTATTTCTGTGACGTATGTTGTTAACAGATCACAGAATTATCACAGGCTTGGTTCAATATGAGATCTTTCTCAACTTTAAAAGACAATGCAACTTTCTCATTTAAGAAGGGATAGCACAACCATTGTTGTATTCTTAGCCCTTAGTAACAGTAAGCAAACCTGAAAATATATTGTAGAGCCTCCAAAGATCCTATTGGCTCCTTCCCTACATACCTTGGATTAACAACTTTGTAATATCTAGCATACTTGTAAAAGCAATAAACTTGGGTTTCTGGGATGTGTTCTAACAATGTCAGGCATGCTTTAATTTTTTTCTTCATATTTTGATAATTTTGAAATAAGGATGAACGGTGTAGAGTGAATGTACAGTAGATATATTTTTATACTCATTTATAAATGGATATTAGACATATAATATAGGATAATCATATTAAAATCTATACACCTAAACAAACTAAACAAGGAGGAGGACCCTGGGTAAAACGATCAATCCTCATTCAGAAAGACAGATGGGATAGACATTGCAAGAGGGTGAAAAAAGGAACAAGACAGGAGCCTACTACAGAGTGCCTCTGTTCTTGTATCTCAAACAGAACACCATGTTATAGTACTGAGACCAATAAATGGGTGTCATATGCCGTATGTTCACACATGACTGCTGTTGAGAATGATGAACAGCATAGCAGCTCAGCCCCTCCTTATCACCAGGTAAATGCTCACTACATAATTATTTGGTTTTCCTCTGCATGCATGCATCCTGACACCTTTCTATGTCCATGCTTCCTTCTCTTTTAAGGCCAATGGTTAGATTGTGTTGGTATGTATCTAAACTGCCTCAGTTTCTTTAGGCACTATCTTAAAGTACAGTTATACTCCAAGCTCTCTGGCATTAGAGTATCAGGATACAAATGCTACAGAAACACAATTCATCCAGTAGCACACGTCATAGCTGAAGTATTAGTTTTGAAGCTGGTGTGTCTTTATCATCATTAAAATGAAGTGAGAGAAGTGAGTGAACATTGCTACAGACAAAGATTCTATTAGGTCTTTATAGTCACTGTGAGTCTGACAACAGAGCAGAGAACATCAGTCACTGTAGAGCAACAGGGTTGGCAGGGTAGTATTGCTGTTGCTGCATTGTGTTAGGCCTCATGCTTACTGGTTTTTAATGTGATAGGTTTTCTTTTTTCCATTTCTAGATCACTTGATCTATGATGATGAGGGATGATGAAATATTCTCAAGTTTTGAGTGAGACAATAATAGCAAAATCGAGGACGGTAGCAAGGAATTTCACTCTGTAATAAGGACTCAACAGAAGATATAAACTGAAAAATACACAAAGTAGATGTAATTTTAATAGATATGTATAATAGGAGATTGGACATACATACATATGTATGTATGTATGCTTACACACACATATATATATGTCTGTATAAAATGAAAAAAGGATTTGTGAGATTAACTGTAGTTTAATAGAAAATACACAGGTTGAAGCATAGATAAAAATTAAAAGTAATTGAGCACACTAGTCAAAATTATGCACGAAATGTACAGGAAAGGCTGGAGAGCTGTCTCAGGAGTGAAGAGAGCCTGCTGCTCTTACAGAGAACTGCCATTTGGTTCCAATCACCAATGTGGGACAACTCTCATCCTCCCACCCATAACTCCAGCCATAGAAGATCTTATGCCCTCCTGCAGTCTGTATGGGCACCTTCATGAGTGCTTATACACAGACACACACATACACACACACAGACACACACACACAGAGAGAGAGAGAGAGAATTAGAGAATATTTCCTCCCCTATCAGATGCTCAACTTCAATTTGATGTCCAGATTTGAGACAAAAGAGACTGTGGTTAGATTAGGATATTGTTTAGACTAACTAGAACATTCTCAGAACTGGAACTGGAGATCAAACCCACCAAACCATAGTACACTGGAATGGTAGTTGAGTGGTCTCACAAAGCAAAATGTAGTTTCTTTCTCCAAAAGGAAAAAAAAAGGAAGAGGAGACTCAGCAGGGAAAGAGTGTGGGCTAGAAGCTAAATAGTCATAAACCTGCATCAGTGCCAAACCTGCATCTGCCAGGAGTCTTGTAACTGAGAATTTGTTTTTCCACCTTTGCCTTGTGCTATCTTAGTTCTCCCCTTGCAGTCATTGTTGAATACGATAAACATTGCTTTTTAGGGCCTTTGCCTTTCCTTAACTTTCCCAGTGCTCCTTCCCCAGGTACTTGCCTGGCTTGCACTCTCGTTTCTTGTCTACTTAGTATTCTACCTAATTGTTATTTCTTCAGAGTCCTGGAGTGAACTCCTTGGTGATTCCAGTGGTTCTCACTCTTGAACTTGGGTCTAGTTCTGTTGATAACACATATCATACCTGATGTTGGTGTGTGTCTCTTTTCTGGCTTCAAAACTAGAATGCACACTTCATGAGGAAAAAAAAAAGAGCTTGTCTTGGTCACTGTTGTGTTGGCTTCTAGTGAGCACTTGACTAGTTTGTCCTCTATGAGTGAATGAATTGGAAATAGATTTACAGTTACCTCTGCTATTAAGCAAACAAGTGAAAATTTATCATGTTAGTTATCCTGTTGAGTATAGGTAATTTCTACCTTGTATAGTTATTCTTTAAATTTTGGTAAATGCCTCCCATCAATAAACACTCAATGGGTTAGTTTGCTGATCACACAAGGTTCACTAATTAGGACCCATGAATCCAGAAGCTTTTATTTCAGTCAAACGCCTTCAACCTTGTTTCATTTTAGCATCACCTAGAGAATACACTTAAAAAGTGTTGTGCTAGTTTCTCCGTGGCTGAAATCAGAATTTAATTGGTCTAGTGAGACACTTGAGCATTGGTCGTTTTTAAAACTCTCTGAGTTGAGCTAAGGTACAACCAGCAACAAACAGCACTGATTTCAGTAATGGGGAGAACAAACAAAAGGGATGGACATTACAGTGAACATTACAGTCCCCTGGCCACCTAATAAATCCTCATCCATCTCAGACTTGGAAACTTCTAGAAGGCAGTGGGGTTTATTTTCTTCAGTGCAATCCTTCCATTGGCTGACTACACAGATGGTTCTCATTTACCCTTCCTGCTGTGTTAGGGAGAAGAAGAAGAAATAAAAAGAGCTATCCAGCACAGGTCTTTCAAACAACGTTTACATATGTAAGCAATTACCTTAGTATATACCATCAGCAATGATGAAGAAAAAGAGTAAAACATAATAGAAACCAAATAGAGTTTCATATATTTTCCTAAGAGAGCATTGAAAAGTTCAGACAGCAAGAACGACCTAAACAGAGACAAATCTAGGTTCTAGATCTTATTCTAAAACGTGTCATGAATTAACTGGTGCACAGGAAAAATAGTTGGCAAGTTGAATGGTAAATCTCTCCTGTGAGGAAATGAGGTGTGCCTAAGATTAAGCACCTTCCCTTGTTGAATATTTTATATACCTAATTTTCACCTCGTGATAGTATGGCAAGTTCCTGGAAGTTCACAAATAAAAGGACACATCGAGAAGCTCACAGTTGTTAAAAGAAAAATGCAGGGTTAGTGTTTAGGTCTGTCTGACCATAAGTCAACATCCCTAACTTTATGTCATACAGAGCTTCTAGAGTCCCTTTAACTCTCAGTCTGTGTGTGTGTGTGGGGGGGGTGAATGTGTGATTAAGAGTAATCTGAAGCATTTTCTTTTGCAATAAAGAACAAACATTTTCTTTCACAAATGGTGCAGTGAGCAGACCTCAGTGCAAGTAGGTTCATGGGTTCCCATGACAACTTCAATTGTCCACAGACCTGTTCAGATTTGTCTTGAAGGGACTGCCATCATGATCATCAGTCAGCATCAATGTAGATTTATTCTATGGTATCTGAGTAGGTTATGAGAGATAAAGAAATAAAGAGACACATCTCTGTTCTCAGAGGACTGGAAAAGGAGTTGGAGAAAGGAGCTACATATTTAATAACTTTATCTTCCAAATGCCACATAAAAACACCTAGCCATTCACCTGTCGGAAAGCACTGAGGACTGTTCTCACACTGGGTGATGAGGCTTCAGGTGAACACGAAATCGCACTATCTTTTCCATCAAAAAATTGAAGAAGATATTTTCTAGTTCCCACCATTTCCTGCAAGATTATTCTGAGTGAGTTATCCCAGAAACAGAAAGACACACATGGTTTATACTCACTTGTAAGTGGATATTACACATATAATATAGGATAAACATACTAAAATCTATATACTTAAAGAGGCTAAACAAGGAGTACCCTGGATAAGATGTTCAATCCTCACTCAGAAAGGCAAATAGGATAGACATCAGAAGAGGAAGAAAACAGGAAACAGAAGAGGAGCCTACCACAGAGGGCCTCTGAAAGACTCTGCTCAGCAAGGTATCAAAGCAGATGCTGAGACTTACAGCCAGACTTTGGCAGAGTGCAGGGAATCTTATGAAAGAAGAGGAGATAAAAGAATTGGAAGGGACAGGAGCTCCAAAAGGAGAGCAACAGAACCAAAAAACCTGGGCCCAGGGCTCTTTTCTGAGACTGATACTCCAACCAAGGACCTAGAACCTAGAACCCCTGCACAGATGTAGCCCATGGCAGCTCGGTCTCCAAGTGGATACCCTAGTAAGGGGAACAGGGGCTGTCTCTGTCATAAACTCAGTGGTTGGCTCTCTGATAATCTCCCCTTGAGGGGGAAGCAGCCTTACCAGGCCACAGAGGAAGACAATGCAATCAGTCCTGATGAGACCTAGTAGGCTAAGGTCAGATGGAAGGGGAGGAGGACCTCACCTATCAATGGACTTGGAAAAAGGCATAGGAGGAGAAGAGGGAGGGAGGATGGGTTTGGGAGGGAATGTGGGAAGAGGCTACAGCTGGGATACCAATTAACTAAATTGTAAGTAATAGAAAATAAATTAAAAATATAAAATATAAAAAAAACTGAGGAAGTGCTAGGGAGATGTCTCATTTGGTAAATTGCTTGTTGCATAAACATGAGCACATGAGTTTGGTTCTCAACACCAATGTTCCTTTGTTTGTTTGTTTAAAAAAAAAAGCCTGGCAAAGCAGGGTGCCATTGGGCTGTAACTACTGGGCTGGGGCTGAAGATAAGAAGTCAGTCTACCCGATTGGGGAATTCTGGAAACCGGGGGAGATCCTGTCTCAAAATATAAGGCAGGGAGTAACTGAGAAAGATGCTTCTGGCCTTCATACACAACACACTCATGTTTGCAGTGCATCTATGCACACACACAAACATGTACACCCGTGTGTACTCTGTATGTGAAAACTCACAAACATACAAAAATTGAAGATAGTTTATAATGATCCAGAGACGGAATGCTAATAGTCTATTACAAAGGGGTCTTAAGTCTGATGTGGAACTTTAGGAAACACTCTAAACTTTTTAACACACTGTACACTTTCTGTGTTCTAGGTAATTCCATTTGGTCCTAACCATCACCCAAGGTCTACTCTTTCTGTCAGCAGAAGGCCTAAGGAATAGAGAAATGAGTAGGCACCAAAAGCTCAGGGCTCTTACAAAACAGCCAGGATTTAAACCCAAGACTTCTAGGCTCAGAACTGATAATATCACCCACTGTGTTACAGTGCCTCCTCCCAACATTGGGTAAAAGTTTTGGTTCCTTTTTATTGAACATAGTGTGGAGCAACTGAGAACTAATGCATTTTTTTTCAGTGACATATTTAAATTTCACTTGGTACTACGGCGTACTCACAGGGGTTTAGAATCAGTGAAGTCCTCCCTAGGCTTTGGAGGAAAAAGCAGAAGGTGGCTTTGCATCTAAAGCAGGTTGGTTTTATCCCTGAAGGCAGCCTGGGAATGTGAGGTGCTCACACACCTGAGGGTCAAAGGGGTATTGGTGCTTGCTTCACAGAAGACAGAGCCACAGTGTCCACCTCGCTAAGCTGCTTGGGCCTTTGTGGTCCATTCTTCCACAGGTTGTACTCTGGCTGATCCACACCTCTGCTTCATGGGCACTATTGCCATGCCTTTGTCCAGATGACTCCTGCTCATCCTTCTAATCACCAGTTGTTTAATTTCCTTTAAAAATAATAACTTCCCACTGCTTCCACTGCTCCTGAATAAATTTCACTGTTTTCCTTTTTCTATACATTTCCTTCCTGAGTAATGTATCTAAATAATGTGATGTATTTAAATAATACATTTGGGAGATTATTTATCACCCCCACTCATATTCTCAAATCCACAAGGTAAGAACCTGGCCTTTTATCTACCAGGGTTCCCCAGTGCCTAACACAAAGGAACCCCCCTACCCACTCACCCTGCCACAGCAGAGCCAGGGTATTGCCTTTGCCTCATGCATATGTGTATGCTAAATGTGTATATCTAGACCAACCCTTCTTCCATCTCCTTTTCTTGTTTAGGAAAGAGTGGAAAGAAATGCCCTGCTGACTTGGCTGAAGTCCCTGAGAGACCCCAAAGCAAGGCAGAGCATGTGGTATGCATCTGGACATGAGGAGCTACTGGGGTTGGGGGGGGCTTGAGGTCCCTTGACCCCATCCTGTCACCTCTTGCTGGTCTGGGCCTTCACCTTCAAGCTCTTTCTTTCTACTCTACAGCTTAGTGTCAGACTGACTTTAGGACCTCACACAGAAAGGAAAGCAGATTAACTCCTAGAATATCGGTTAGCTCCTAACGTAGTGACTATTTGGAAGCCCCTTGCCCTTGCTCAGTGACAGACTTGCCATGTGCCCCAAGAAATTGTTCTTCTGGCACATGCAAAGTTGAGCTTCCAAAGCTGTGACCACCAATTGTCATCAGACTAAAAGGTGACCAGAAGACCATTTTACTATCTTATCTCCAGCATCCAGAACCTGAGAGAGACCTTTCTCCAAGGGATCGCTTTTTAATATTCTGAGTTTTCTTAAAGGCAGAAGAAAAACAAAGAGGAGATAAATATGCAGCAAATGGTTAAAAAGTCATATTAATATACTCAGCATTTAACCAGGAGATATTGAAGAATTTAAAAGTAGCATGAATGTCTCTATTGTTGTTTTGAAATGTCTGGGTTAGAACATAATTCATCTTAGGATGATGTGAGGCCTCTTCATGCACTTCACACATGGAAATATTTTAGAAAACACTATCCATTTTGGCAAGCATCTTGCCATGCAAAAAACAACCACAAACGCTTTTTTTTCCCGAGTGTAAAGTCTGTTGTGAAGATGATTTTTAAAAAATACATTTTGCTCTTTTATTTTGCTTCTTGTTGATTTTTTTTTGCATTTCTGTGATAATTGACTCTTCTCACATCTTTGTATATGCAGTCCTCATTGCCCCACTTTTTAAAAAGAAGATGAAGCAGGGTGTTGATAAAACAACTTTTCTATTATACCAGTGAAAATAATCCATCCATATGTCCATTCATTCATTCATCTATTGACATATTTATTCAACAAGAATGTGTTGAGAATTTCCGTCAGCCACTAGCTAGACCTTGGAGATATTTCAATAACTATCTCATATGACCTTGATGATATCTCAATAACTATCTCTAGAGCAAGAGATACTTAGACAAAAATAGTATGCAGTGGTGAGTGTCTTGTTAGACAAAGGGTTGAGAGACCAAATTCTTGCCCATGCGGAGCCTTTTGGCAAGGCAGTAAAAGAAGTAAGATATAAGATGGGTCTTGAAAATTGAACAGGAGCCCTATCATTCTAGGCACAAGCATCAAAAGGGGGCTTCTGTAACAAAGGGAATAACATTATGAAGGCAAAGGGCATTTTCAGCTTTATGTGCCTAGAGAAAATAATATAAGATTGAAAAGGATAAACTGGAGAAATAAGCAAAAATAGCACTAATGTTCTCTGGGCCAAGCAAGGAATTTGGACTTCTCTTGGTAAGGAAAAGTGGTATAGGACATGTCAGTTACTTGCTCCTTTATTGAGCCTAAGTTGAGTTCACACTAAGCCTCTCTTCCCTTTGTCTTTAATTATCAGAGAGTGGGAAAGTATCCAAAAAATTAAAAAAAAAAGAAAACAGTGCTTTTTATGAAACTATCCATGTATTCAAGTTCATTAGATGAACAGATTTTTCTAAAGCTTTCCCCATTTCTAAAGTTATTCAAAGCTCTAAAAATGCATAGGAATAATCTCTCTGGTTTTCTATATGAAAACTTTCTCTTTGTCCCCAAATTAATCTTATCAAAGAGGAATCATTTTATACTCATCCTGAAAAATCTACTAGTTGCTGGTCAACTATGTCAGTGCAATTTCCTGCAGTGTTCTAGTGTTTCAAGAAAAAAATAAAATCTTCACATTCCCGGGAGCAACCTCATCCATGTTTGTTACCCAGATCATAGACAAGCTTTGTGTTACAGCTGCTCTTTGGCAGGAGTTTGGGGTGTTCACCGTTTACATGGGAGAAGTTTGGCATTAGGAAAATGACTGCAAAGTTTCAGACATTTGAAAGTTGGGAGGTTGCAAATGGTTGCAAATTGTTTTATGGTGAGTTATGAACATTTTAGATTGCAACGAACAGAACCAACTCTACTAGCTTAATTGACTGGAAAAATGGGAAATTTTATTGTGTTATTTATGGACAGAAATGTAACATGTACTAAACTAAGGAGCCACGCATGGGCAAGCTTTCCTATCTTTACTATGAGTTTCGTGTTCCTAACACCCTCTCTTAGACAATAGGTACACTACTTGTTTTGTGTTGGATGCCCAGTCCCAAACAAAGCAAATAGAACATGGCGCTTCTTCCTATAACCATGGGGACTGGACAGGTGGAAAGCAAATTTCCCAAAAGATCAGAGCAGCACTGAACAGGCCATTGACATTCAACCCTTCCACACAGAGGCCTCAGGATGCCTTACTTGGCACCACCTGGTCTCATTTGTCTATTTTGTTGTAAAAGCGCCTCTTCGTTCTGTAGTGCACATGAGACAAGGATATCGAATTGAGCTAAGCCTCACCTTTATGCCTTGCTTATAATTTTGCCCTATCTTATAAGTCTCTGGTTCTTTCTGAACTTCTATTTTCTTCATTAGGTTACAGTTAAAGAGACACTTAGGTAGTCTTTAAACTGGGCCCACAAGCATTATTTTTGTTCCAGTCAATCTTTCAACACAAACTGCTGAGAAGGTGGTGGCTTTTCCAAGAGCCCATTCCCTATAGATTCCTCTAACATCCTTAGAGAAGGACATCAGATCTGTCACCCAGGTCTCGAGTTCTTTGCCTGTTACAAAACAACAACAACAACAAAAACAAACTAGATAAAAGTGATGATGTCACCCTTTTCAAAGAAAGAAAAACTTGCCATGTTTGCACTCAGCAAAAACTTGGTAGGTAGAGCCTTCTGCTGCCAAATATGTGAGACTCTTCCTGGTTTCCCAAAGCCAGACCTTGCAATAAATCTAGTTGTGTGGCCTTGTCTTTTGCCAAGAGTCTGAAGAAGCTCTGAGCAGGGAATATGTGCCAGTGTGATGTTTATGTTGTTTCGGTAGAAAACTCCAGAGAAGAATCTGTGGCCAGAACACCCTATGACTTCAGCTCGACAAGAACCTGTGCCGTCCTTGAAGAACAGGCCAGTCTGCCAGACTGTGAGGAAGGAGAATGAAGAACCTGAGCTATGGATAGACAGATTCAGAAAGCTGGAAAAGGCCCTTTACCTGTGTGACCTGAGCAACACAGGTAAAGTATGAGTTTCAAAGCCCACCAGCCTATCTCTATTTTTGTTCTAACCTACACATGAATGTCTGGCTTGGTTTCATTTCATGAGTAAATAATACCTGTTATCTATGAGACAGGTGCCTGCTACAATTAGAAATCAGGAAGAGGAGTCAAAGGAGAATTCCCCATGAGGTGACTGGCAAAGTCATTGTGTTGCCTGTCTCTACTTCCATTCTTCCACCAGTCTAACACACACTTCATTCTTGTAATTCTTCTAACTCCCTTCTGCTCCCAAGATTAACACCAAGCTACATGACAGGTCAAAGCTGGGGCCTGCCCATCTGAGCTGTCTCTTCTACTCTTTTTCATTTTTAGTATTCCTCACACAATCATAAGGGTCACTTGCTTTTCCTAGGTCATGCCTTAATCTCCCACTTGTTTAAGTCTCCTGTCTTCCCGGTCTACTTCTCTTCAATCTTATTTTTACTGGAATCTAATCACGGTTTCTGGGGCTTCAGACAGATCTAGGTCAGACTTCATCTAGCCTTGCCAACTTCTTTAATATCTACCATATTATTTGATGTCGTGTATTTTTTATTTGAGGGTTCATTGCTAACTCATTAGTATTGGAACACATAAATGATTTAATGTGTATAAATAACTCAGTACAACATACAAGGTGACAAGTACTCTTTGATTGTGGCATGTGAGCATTTAATGAGAGAAGAATCCTTTTGTGGGAGCAGCAACACCTTCATTAATATTAAAATGATCACTTAAGGTTGAAGGCTGGTATACCCTGTAAAAGCACTCCTATGAAGATAGTAATGTCTTCATTCTCTTTGTGTTTCTTTTCTTCTGTTTTGAATTTCTAATACAATTTTGTACGTCATAAGACATACTAGCATAAATATCCCAAGATTTTTATTAATTGTGTGAAAGGAAGGAAGAAAAAGAAATCTAGAGAGAACCGAAAACTTTAAATACAAGATTCAGCTAGCTGAATAATAAAATATTTATTAAAACTATGTTAGTGACTCCAGTGCTGTGTTAGAGGCTAGACCAGAAAGAAATCCAGAAAGAGTGAGCCAAGCCCTGGCTTCTGGTTTCAAGGATAGGATTATAGGCAAGGCACAGAAACTGGCAGTAGTTAACAGTACTACAACAGAAAAGTAAAAAGATAATACATAAAAAATTTTATGATTAAAGGAAGAATTGAGAACTAAGTAGTCCAAAGGAAAGACATCAGGTGCTCAGTTACTATTACATAGGAGAAAGGAGTTCTAATGTACTATACATTTCAAAAAATCTGAAAAGGAATTATGTATACTTTTATTAAAATGATAAGTATTTGAGGAGATAAATTTGTTTATTCTCATTAAATTATACGAAGTTTATTTGTATTAGGACATCACATATTATTCTATAAGTATGTATCAATTAAAATTGCTAATGTAATAAAAGGAAAGAGCCAAGATATGCAAAGAAGCTTAGCATGTAATGTGAACTGAAGTACCAGAGACAGTACTGGGGAGACAGAGCTAGACCAGAAACATGATGTAAGGAATGTCTTAGTGCATTGAACAAGACATTCTAAGTTGAAAACATCTTTTCCAAATGTTAGGAGTTTTACTCAAGACAGAGTGGAAGGATGAACAAGAGAGGTGTGGAAGTATACATGAGGTCATGGTGCATTAGATACACGGTGAAGTTGAGCCTCTATTGTGAATCCTGGGAGCTAGGAAGAGGAGACATCCTTCTCCAACAGAATCCACCAGAGAAGGTCATCATGAAAGCTGAGATGGATCATTTAGGGAAGATTTCTATAGGAAAAAAAAGCGAGATTAGAAGGTTTTTGAAGTCATCCTGAGCCTAGCTATACACTGGGTCGAAAGAAAAGTCATTCCTAAATAAACTGTTAGGTCATGATAATGTACGCCATATCCTCAACTTAGTCACTGAAAAACTCCCCAAAGATTTGGACTTTTCTCATAGAAATTAAACAGTCTGAGGAAAAATGTAGTATTGTTGACTTTGGGGACAGATTCTGGTGGCTTTGAGAGGCCTTTTTCATGCCTCCTTTTCTGTTTATGCCTGTTTTCTGCGTTTCTATGAAGTTTGCTAGTTGCTCAACAGCCAAAGAATGTATCAGCCAGATCTGGGAACATCTACAACTGCCTTTAATGGGAAAGAGGATTAGTTAAGGTCACGGCGTTGGTTCATTAGCCACAGTGTTTCACAGACCATGAAGGCCTTTTCTAGATGTGGAGCTGACAACACCTGCTCTGCCCACAGATGACTCACTGTTCTTTATTATGTGCAAGGATCTAAGTAGGCCAGTGCATTCCCTATCCAGGATCCAACAGACCATCCATCATCACATCAGTGTTTCTGGGAACCTACTGAGCTTATTCTCTAATGGGAGTTGCAAAAAAAAATAAAAATAAAAATAAAAGCCTCAAAGAGAAGGAACAAAGAATGACAAGCATTCTAAAGAAAGAAAGGTGTCTGAAATAAATGACTGAATAAATGCTATAATCAGAATTCACCCAGTAAACCAAAGTCTAAATAAAAAAAAAATATATAAAGTGCAAAGAGGCAGAATGCCTTAAAGGACATCATTTCCATGTGCCTGGTGATAGTGTGCCTTTCATTTCTAAATTCTCACATCAGCCAGACTGAAAACTCAGTACCCGCTTTGCAGAGGAAGACCTCAAGCTCAAAATGATGACATAGTGGTCAGCAGGAATTTGATTCATAATTTAAACCTAGATCTCCTTGACTTCTTACTACAGCTAGTGCTCAAGACACAGTAGAGGATGAGGTTTTGCTTGTTTGTGGTCAGAAGATATACAGTCAAGCCCATACTCTATCAGTTAACTTTACCACTATTAAGACTGTCCAGCATCAGCTATCAACCCAGTCAATCCCCAACAACGTGCCCATGGAAAAACTTGATCTGAATAATTCCTAAGACACTTCTAACATGATCCTATGTTGTGTCATGTTGATACCAATTAAACAGGACATAAGAGAAGCATCTTTCATTCCTAAAGAGGTTGGGAAGCTTCTTTTTGACGTAGATCTGCAGAGTTCAAAGAAGAAAATTATACAATATGACCCATATTTAATCTCTTACCCTCATTTTATAATGTGATATAGTAGTTAACATTGAGAACCATTAAGCTTGTGATTGAACAACTCTAGTATTCAGTTCTCCCTTTGTGAAATAGGTGATGGTAAGGGCCAAAAGAATCAAAACTATAAAATGCTTGGAATGCAGCATGAGACATAACCTATTTCGAAGGTAAAAATTCATTATTGTAATGATTATTCCATGTCAGTTAAACTTTTGCCTAACTTATCTTCTCCACTGGTTGGAAATCTTCCACAGGCAACGGATTCTTTCTATTATTTCTCTGCATTCCCAAGTGTAGCACTTAACATGTCTCAGCTCACAATTCAGGCTTATGAACCAGTTCGTGGTCATTAGTGATGCTCGGATCCACACATCCACAGAGAGGATGCACAGTCCCTTCTGCAGCTATCAGCGCCTAACCTTCATGCAGAAAGCATGCTGACGCTGTTGTCGTGGAGGCATATGTCATACGGGTGACAGAATGCCAGAATGCATGCTGTGCAACCACACATCTATCACATAGGTTACTTGGAGACAGTAACGGGAAACGTGTCAGGAAGGAGCAGATTAACTGTTTGGCAATATTCATAGGTACTTTAATTAAAAAAAAAAAAGAATATTTAAGAACACTTTTAGCAAACACACCTACTTTTTGACGTTTGGACTTTAAATGCATGGATACAAATAAAAAAGCATAAATTCTTTAGAGCATATGTATGGTGTTCCCGGAGGCATCTGCTTTGTTCTACTCCAAAGTCATCTCCTAAGGTCTATAAGCCATATCCAAGACTCTAAATATCTTAGGTCAATTTTAATAATCTTAAAGTTATAAAACATTAGTGTTTAGCACCTACCTACAACTCATTCAAACTAACACATATCTTTTCTTGATCTATCATTCCTCTTTAAAATAATAAAATAAACGTAATCCTCCTCCTTCCCCATGTCATCACAGGAGTTCTGGAGAAGGAGCGAGCAAGGCGCCACATTTACAACTACAATCTTATTTACGACTTGTCCCTGAGTCCTCAGAGAATTGAACAAGCCTTGCGAAGATTCCACTCTGGAGGAAACATAATCTTGGGTCCAGTACTTCAGTACTTAAAGGAGCTGTGAAAACAAGTACAGGGCGTGAGAGCAGACTTGCTCTCATCCCTCTTTTAATGGGGCCTGTGCTTCTCCTCAGTCTGAGTCCTGGGCAGAGCTGGGACAGATGTAACTGTTCTAGCCACTTTTGACATGGACCTGGCTATGATAAGGAGCAGTTCCCAACAGTTAGAGAGACCCAGCTTTGTCTTCTGATATAACAAGAGTCCAAATCCTTAAAATGCTCTTTTGTACTTACAGTCCTTATTATCAGTGTGTTTGCTATTTTTTTCTACATCACTAACAAACTGTTTGGGGGGGGGGGGGGGAAGCATGAGTCCATGTGTCAAAAAGCATGCAGAATGTTGCTGTCTCAACAGAATTCCTGGTACAGGGCAGACCTCAACAGATCTTTTTGTTGGGTTAAGTTTTGAGACAAAGTCTAAATATATATTTCCAAATGTGCCTTCAATTTGTCATTTTACTGTCTCAGCTTCCTGAGAGCTTCAATCCATAATTCCCTATGTAGGTAAATACACCATTATTCTAATTACTATTCTAGGAAGGATTTCCACTATAAGAAAAACAATAGCCAGACGGTGGTGATACACGCCTTTAACCTCAGCTCTCATATAGCAGAGGCAGGTGTATCTCTGAGTTTGAGACTAGCATGATCTACAGAGAGAGTGCCAGGACAGCCAAGGCTACACAGAGAGTCCCTGTCTCTAAATAAATAAATAAATAAATAAAAACTATATAAAGAAAAATAAATATAAGTATTCACTCTGTATTAACAGTAAGCAGGGCAACAATTTCAAGTTTGAGTTTTCTACAGAAGTTCAGCATCTTCTCCAGGGCAAAAGTAGGCAATGTGAGCAGTGTCTTCAGGGCTATTTCCCAGGGTTCCCACGAGAAGGTTTAAGGAATGAAACCTGGGACTAGAGTTCCGGACATGCTCTGTTCTCTCAGGGCAGAGAAACCCAGTAGTTTCTACCAACCACACAGTTCTGTCTTGACCATCTCCATTTTTTTCATCTCTTCCCTTCCTAAGCAACGTGGAGATAGCTACAGGTTCACTTAAGGAACATAGCCTTGAAGATCCAGAGATAATATGTTTCCAGGACCTTCACTAACGCACCTGGCTTCTGAGCTTGAATGGTATGGGAGATAAGATGAATGAGTTAGGTCATGTCAGGGAACATCAAACAAAATGGCTTCAAAGCATGCCATATTGTCTATTTGGTCATGTGATGTCTCATGACCCATATCTCAAGAACAAAAGCACCTAGGCCCATGAAAATAAACTCTTTGGTTTTTGCCAACTGAACTTCTGGAACTCCTAGCCCTGCCTTGCTAGTCAACAGAGTAAAGATAGGCATGGCTTTCTCATTCTGATAATGTGCCAAGTAAAGAAAATGAGGCTTTTAGATTTAATTGTTTAATAACTACTAAACCAAAAGCTTGGCCCTTTGTTTGCCAAACTTTGACATCTCAGTAAGATGTCTCATAGGTCCATTTCAGTGATGAGAAAGCTGGATCATATATGTAGATAGCAAGGAATCTCTGGGTTGTGCTAGTCATTTGCTAGGGAGAGGTAGATTAGGGGGAAGCCCTGGACCCTATTATACTCTTTTTCTCTGGGCAAGTAGGCAAACAGGCAGCTAGAATAGATGGAACTTTAAACCTGACTGGAGATTCAGAAACTAAATCCTAATCCTCAACAGCAAGGATTTTGTCTTGCTCAGGCTCTTCTATCCAACATCCAATAGATTTCTTGATTGGTGGACTTAGTAACAAACTGATGTAAATGGCCAGGGTTCATTTACAGAAACTGCAGTGTGACATGTGCTCCCGGAGCTTTGTGACTGCGTGGGGAGGCTAAGCAGTGCTCCCAGAGTTTTGGCTGCATGGATATTTCTTTATGGAGGGAAGCCATGGCCAGATCATAACTCACAGTTTCCACCGGCATCATCCAGATTATACCAATAATAGAAGAGGAACAGGCTCTAAAACAGCTAAAATCCATTCAATATGCAGCAGACTTCACAGTGGCTTAGTCTCCAAGAACTTCAGCTTCTTCACCCACAAGGAGAAAGCGATTGGACTTCTTTGTAAGAGTGTGATAAACACTGGAAGCAATGCCATTTTTACAACTCTTTGCAAGCAAGAGATATGAACTCGCAGGGAACCTCAGAAAAAGAAAAAAAATGAACAAATGTTCTATGTGGGTAAACAGAAGGGAATCAAACCAGTGCCATACCAAAACAAGTAACAATTGCTTTTGAGTCTTCTTCAGTCTAGAATTCTTCACTGCTTTACTCTCAATTTTGTGTGTGTATGTGTGTGGGTGGGGGGGTGTGTGTTTTACTTGTTTTGAAAGAAAAAAGACAGGAAGTGAGAAAGTAGGGGGAAATTTTGAATCTGTGAGAAGTTTAGGGAGAAATGAGGTAGATATGATCAAAATATATGAATTTCTCAAAGAATAGAGTACATATTATTTGTAAAAGAACAATGATATACACTTTATTTAGAACTATCATGGTGGCATAGGGACTACTTCAAGGGAGTTGTGTCTGAGAGGAGAGATATTGGGGTCAACTCTAATATTACAAGGGAAAATGGGAATTTACAGCGAATGATCAACAAGGCAGAGGGGTGAATACATGGAAAATTCCAAAAGGCATCATTGGTGTGGATGGGGATTCTAATTGAAGTCAGGCTACATGAACACAGGACATTAGAGTTTTGGCAAGAAGTGAATATTTGTGTGCATGTGTGTGTGTGTGTGTGTGTACACATGTGCACCTTTCTATCTGTCTGAGTGTGTCTGTATAATGTATGTATATCATCACTTTTTCTGAGTAGAAATTAACTAAACAAAATTTAACATCAGAAGCTTGTTTATCAAGGTAACAATGTGACAGTAGAGGTCATATGAAGCCAACAAATGGGCAGAAGTAGCAATATGAGGTCACTGTGCTTCAGCATGTCATTGTGGCTTCTGTTATTTTCTGTTATTCTCAGATAGTGGATGTGGCATATTCATTGTGTGTCATTGTTGAATTCTAACAAACATGTGTGTGTGTGTGTCTGTGTCTGTGTTTGTGTCCTACATTTCCAAGAACCACAAGCTTTAAAGATGGAGAGAATAGAGGACAGAGGCAGTATCTCACGAAGAATAGACTCTCACACCAAGTAGCCTTAAGCAATTCACTATTTACTAGAGCAACACCATTCTGTTCTTATTAAATGAAATGCAGTATCAGTGGCTTAGCATTGTGTCTTGCAAGCCACAGAGAAGTGACACAGAAGAGACAAATGTCTTTTATTTTTATACAATATTTCCCTTTACAAGAGGCCTAATCATTAGTCTTTTCCAGATACTGAAGTAGCAACTTGGCTCATTCACAATGACTTCCTAGTCAGCAGAAGCTGTCTTTTACATTACTCTCCCGCCTGTAACTGCTTTTCATAGTACACATAGTAGGTTGGCATTGTTATGCCTATCTTACAGTTGAGAAACTGAGACTCGGGGTATTACTATACTCAACCTCGGTTCTAACAGGCCTAGTAAGAGTGAATGAGGCAGGAATGGAAAACCCCAAGTGTAAGCTGCAAGTGCAAAAATGCCATGCAGGCCACCCTGGCAGCAAACAGCTTGCAGAACATACCAGTATGAATGACCTTAGTCTCCAGCAAGCCTAGCATCAAATCCATGCTGGAGTAAAGCCTCTTCATCTTTGTCAGCAGCATGGAGACCAGATCCTTCAGCAAGTGGGCCACTGGTGAGCACCTATTGAATGGAGCCTGCCTGTGAACATTAGCAAAACCCAGCTGTTTTCTTCAGAGCCATCACCCCTCTGAGCCAGAAACAAAGAACTTCTCCAGCCACCTGGGGGTGGCATGCTCACGGGAGCAAAAGCCTAACAGAAGAGATAGTATGGTTCAGAGTTTGCTAAGTGCTCTCTAAGTCTTCCAAGGAATGTCCCAAGATCATTAAGAGGGACAATAAGGAGGGAGTGATATTCTAATTGGGATCAGAAACTGGAAGGCTTTGGTGCTGTCTAGAGAACTGTGAAGCTCTGGAAACAAGCCGTGCCTTTCTTCTCTCCCACTCCTGCCTGTCTCTATGAGCCTTTCAGCTACAGTTCCAATGTTCCTTAGCAACAAAGGCTGGCTTACCAGAGCTGGGTGCTTCAGGAATGCCAGCCCTTCCCCTCATTAGCATCGAGGGGCCTCATCTGCCTGCACAGTTGGCCAGGAACCATGCAAAAGGCAAAGTGGTTTGGGGGAGGCCCAGCATTTACCATGGCTTGTTGGAAAGTGGGAAGCCACCACAAAAGTTTCCAAACAAAAGGCATCAATATTATTTGCAGAGCCATCAGGCTGCCTGGGACACAATATGGCCCTGGCTTGGCCACATGCTCCCTCCCCAGGTTCTGAGCAAATACTCTGGACCTTCCCACATCACACCTTGGCGTCAGGTACTTGCACACGGCACTGTTTCCCTCCACCCTCTCTTCTGTTTTGTTGCTCTTCAGACTCAGTTTTTCCAAATTGAGCAATGGGTAGACTCCAGCTGGTAATGGAGCTGCCCAGAGGAAGATAGTTGACAAAGGGTAAACGGTCAGATGGTAGGACAATCACAAGCAGATGGTGCTTCTGGGGATAGAGTCCAGACATATTCACAGGCAGACAGAGCTCTGACAAAAGCCAAAGGAGATTTATCTTGTGAACAGCAACTGGGCACTTGGTACCGAGCCCTTAAAGCACACACACTGCCATCCCATGCAGCTTTCTGTTCTTCCATCAGGAAGATTCAAACTGAGATTTTGTCTCATCAGAATTCCAAAGTACTGGCTAGTTAGCCAATGCCTGGGAGATTACATCTGAAAGCTATGCTTTCACAGAGACAGCTCTGAGCAGATTCCTTGAGGTTCCCTGTGCTTGGACACCTTGTAGGATGTACCCCTCACTATTTGTCCCCTCAGACAAGTCTGACTTGTTCTTCCAAAAGCCATCCCTAAACTCCCTGTGGACACAGAGAAGGTAGACTGATGAATGTGCTAATGAGTGCCTGGTCTTTATTGGCGGAACTAAAGAAAGAAGGGATGCAGGGAAGGGATATAGGAATTTTGCTTCTCTCCTACAGTACTGACTCAAGTTCAGGAGGGTCAGAATCAAAGGAAGCTTGAGAAGCTTGTGCGTAAATAAATGCATTAGGCTACTAGAGCCTCTAGTTTAAATTATCCAATTTGGTTGAGAATTTCATACATGGATACTATTTACATCCTTTCCACACACTTCCCTTTCCCCTCCAGTTCTTCTCATCCCCCTCAATCCCTTTCAAATTCATGACCTCTATTATTTTTATGTAAGCATTCATACAAACATGCATACATAACTACATACATACAAACAAACATACATAGGCATATGTGCACGAGTGTATGTACACACATACAACCTACTGATTCAATTTAGTGCTGTTGCTCTATTACATGTGCTGAAGGGTAACCATTTAGAATTGGATAACCTGTCGGGAGCTTGTTTCTTGAGAAAAGCTATTCTCTGACAGCAGTTATTAATTGCTTGTAACACTTTATTGAGGGGTTGGACCTTGTAAACTTTCATCCATCTTGACTGGTGTGGTCATTACATAGGTCTTTTTTAAATAATTACACAGAGAAGCCCCACCCAAGCTGGCAGCTGGAGACCTACAACAAGGTAGGCTCCTGGGGGAAATGAGGGTGATTATAGATGAGACTCCTAGTAACAGGAGTCATGGAGATTGTGAAGGCCACCCGCTAACTAGACATGACTGCTAATAGAGGGGGGGGGAACACCAACCACCTGCAAAACTTCAACCCAAAATTTACCCTGTCCCTGTTCAGGGACAATAATAGAGCAGAGATTGAGGGAGTGTCCAACCAATGACTGGCCCAACTTGAGACTCACCCCTTGGGAGACAGCCAACCCCTGACACGATGAATGATACTTTGCTTACAAACAGAAGCCTAGCATAGCTGTCCTCTGAGTTGCTCTACCCACCAGGTGATGGAAACAGATGCAGAGAGCCACAACCAATCTTGGATGGAGTTCATGGAGCCTTGTGGATGAGTTGGGGGAAGGATATAAGGGCCTAGAGGGAACAGGAGCTTCACAAGAAGACCAACAGAGCCAACTAACCAGGGTCCAAGGTTGGGGGTGGCTGTGGAGACTGAAGCACCAACCAAGGACCGTGCATGACTGGACATACGCCTACACAGATGTAGCCGATGGGCAGCTCAATCCTCATATAGATTTCCTAGAAAGGAAAATGGGGTTGAATCTGACATTGACTCTATTGCCTGCTTTTCAATCAGTTTTTCCTGTGGGGATACCTTACCGTGCTGCAGGGAAGAGGATGTAATGTTTTCAGTCCTAATGCAACTTGATATGGGGGGGGGGCTCCTCTTCTCTGAAGAGTAGGGGAAGGAAACGGGATCAACAAGAAAGGAGGGTGGGGCTAGGAGGAGAGAGAGAGGGTGGTTACAACCGAGATGTAAAATGAATAAATAAAATTTAAATTAAAAAAATAATACTATATGTTAAGGGTTTTTTGTGTGCAGCTTCTCTGCCGTATATAGAAGATATTTTTGTTCCTTATTTTTTGTCTAGATGAGGAAGAGAAATATGGAAATGATCTACTATTAATGAGTTGATATTAATCTGCATTTTAAATCCAGTAGTATAGTTTTATGAAATTAGGTGCACCAGAATTTGGTGCATATACCTTTAGATAATAACATCTTTTTTGTTAACTATTTCCTTGACTAGGATGAAATAGCCATCTTTATTTTCTCTGATTAGTTTTAGTTTGAAGTCTATTTTGACAGATATTAGGATAGTGATGACTGCTTGCTTCCTTCGTTCCATTTGATTGGAGTACTTTTGTCCATACTTTCTTTCTAAGGCAATGTACGTCTATAAAGTAAAGATGTATTTCTCATACAATACAGATAGAAGTATTTCTTCTTGGTCCATTTAGTCAATGTATGTCTTTTGATTGGAGAAATCAAGACCCATTCAACCCATTCAAGAGAGAAATAGTTCCTGGTACCAGGATCCTAAACATGTGAAGTCATGAAACTTGTAAGAGAACCTATAACTACCACTTCATCAAAACAGCATAATCTCCAAGTACACTCTAAATACTTATCCTTGCACTCATAGAAAAAGTATCATTAGTCCTTGGACCTCATCAAAGAAATGTCTCTTTGTAACAGACAATGACCATTAAAAAAGACTACTCTCAAAATGCAGAGTTATGGAGCTCCATCCCGTGTGTGCATGTACAGCACAACTGCCACACTTAGGGCTGAGAGATCACTGGAGAAGAGCAGGCAGAACGATTGTAAGAGCCAGAGCATCGGGAGGTTTGCCATGACACTGTGTCTCCTAGGAACATCAGAGCTATAGCCATGAAGTTTTACCAACATGACTGCCCAAACGTGAGCTAACAAGGGCAGGAACAGTAGGCATGGTCATGTTGCCTGAGAAAAGCCCAGGAGGCTCCATGCTTATACAAAGAACTATAGGCAAGTAAGGCATCCTGCAAGGGGGATAAATAGTCTGCCCACAACTAGTTGGCTAGCCAGTGTCAAAGGGTCAGCGATGAAAACATATAAACAAGTAACTATACATTGTTCATTGTGTAGTACAATATATACAACATGATAATTATTCCTTACACAGACAGAAAAACTCGTGTTTATCTATTTAGGAACAAGTAACATTAAACAGACTGAAAACATATTTAGGAATTTGTGTGTGTGCGTGTGTGTGTGTGTGCGTGTGTGTGTGTGTGTGTTTATGAACTATAGATGAAAAATGAGACCATGAGTTTGTAAAAGAGTAAGGAAGAGGGGGGATATGGGAGGGAGGAAAGGAGTGAGAAGAAGGAAGGAGGAAAAGATGGGAGAAGTGATGTAATTATATTATAATTTCAAAAATAAAAATAAAAAACAATTTTAAAAAGATTTATCTTCGATATTTTTTTAATTTTTGTATGTGTGTCTGTGCTTGTGTCATCTGTGAGAATATGTACTGTGTGAACATGTCTGTGAGGGTGAAAAGAGGGCCTTGGATCCTCTGGAGCTACAGGTGGTCATGAACTGTCCAATGTGGGTGTTCTTGGAGGAACAAATGATGCTTTTAACCACTAAGCCATCTTCCTAGCTCATTGCTAGGCCTTTTTAAACTAAATACTACAAGCTGGGAAATTTAAGCAAAAATGTACTACTACTCAGACTGGAGGCTAGAAGTTCCAAACTGAGCTTTGGAGGCTAGAAGCCCTAGAATGCTAGAACTGGGGTTTGGCAGGGCTAGTTCTCTTTGAAGCCTGAAAGGGGTTTGTTCTATGTCACTTCCCTAGCTTTGCCTAGTGTTCTGAGATTCCTTGGCAGTCCTTGGATTTTAGGAGCA
The DNA here is from genome assembly GCF_030254825.1 of Meriones unguiculatus. NCBI lineage: Eukaryota > Metazoa > Chordata > Mammalia > Rodentia > Muridae > Meriones > Meriones unguiculatus. The sequence goes on along the minus strand of NC_083360.1, from coordinate 75,402,640 downwards.
TGACCTTGGTGTCTGAGCTACAGCCATGAAGTTTTACCAACATGACTGCCCAAACGTGAGCTAACAAGGGCAGGAACAGTAGGCGTGGTCACGTTGCCTGAGAAAAGCCCAGGAGGCTCCAAGCTTATACAAAGAACTATAGGCAAGTAAGGCATCCTGCAAGGGGGATAAATAGTCTGCCCACAACTAGTTGGCTAGCCAGTGTCAAGGCCATCTCCATATCTAAGCATCCCCTTTCCTAAGCATACTGTCACATTAAATAAATGTCTAGATATTTGAACTCCAGCAGCTCTTTAATGCTGTACATGACTGAAATTATGACAGGAGCATAACTGATTGTGTAGATGAGATAATCCCTTTCTTAGGCTTACCCTGGAAAAAGCAGGCCTAATAGAAAGAAGGAACATCTCCAATAGAATGCATCAGTGGGTATTTCCTGAGGAGAAAAGGCACTTACACTCAACTGAAATGCTGAGTTGGATTTTGCCAAGCAAGTGGAGATGACCTTTATGTATAAAAAGACAAAAGTTGATGAAACAGCAGTTATTAGAGGAGAGTATATAACCTCTACTTTCCTAAACAAGCATAATTGCGATATTCTATAAACACTGGTCCTTATATCCACAGATAAGTGTAGTCTTTAGCTCTCATCAAGGAAACTTCTCTATGTAACAAACTGAGACTACTACAACCATAATTGATCAAAGTGCAATTGAACTCAGTCATACTGGATATGTCTACAAAACACTACCATGCCCATGGCTCAGGAAACATTAGGGAAGAAGAGGCATAAAGATAGTAAAAGCCAGTTGATGAGGGAGTTTCTGTGAGATTGTATCTCCCAGGAACATCAGCAGCTACATCCATAAGTCTCACCAACTTCACTGCTCAAAGGTGAGCTGAACAAGATGACACCAATAGGCATGGATAGAGAGAAGGCTGTGAGGCTTTAACCCCACTCAAAGAACAGTAGGCAACTGAGAAAAGCTGGAAGCTGGACATTCCTAGAGAATAGGACACAACCGGTTGTCCAGGGACAAATGGTCATCCCTAAAAACCTGCACACACAAGTAACATAGGGAATAACCAGGTTATGTTTAGAAATATGTATATATCTACATATGTGCATGTGATAACAATCAATGACAAAAAGAAGCCATGGACCTGAAGGAGAGCAGGGAAATGAATTTGGGAGAGTTTGGAAGGAGGAAAGGAAAAGGATAAATGTTGTAATTATATTAATCTCACAAATAAATAAATAAACAAATAAATAAATAGCATATATGCTCTCCCTTCTGATGTTTGTCAAGACACACTGCCTACTTTCCCTAACACACACAGACACTATACATGGCACATCTTCCTCTGTGCCCCAGGAATGAATTGGGAAATCTGCTTTTCATTGTGAATACTATGCTCTAGAGACAACTGACACAGGCTTGGGTGCTCATAACCCCTGACGAATGGCATTTGGCCTCAGACATTTATGAACTTGTATAAGAAGAATTATGCTAACGGCTGATGGCATGACCCTTTCCTGAGCTGGTGAGCAGTCCCTCTGGACTTTCTGATATCCTAGTGCCACAGGATAAAAAAAATCTGGGTCACTCTTCACAATATTACACTGATTTTCAAAATAACTATTAATCAAATTTTATTTCTTTCCCCTGGGGCATAATACTCTCTTCCCTTATTGATATCAGATTTGGATTATGACTCATGCCTTTCTCCTCAGCAAGAGAAACATCAACTCCATTCTGCTTAACTCAACCTCATACTATCATCAGTAAGATAAGTCTCAAAGTCTAAGGCACAGTACAATTAAAATGAAATCAATCAAACAAGGAAATCAAAAAAGGAAAATTCTCAGCTTTTATTTTACTGTAAACATAGTCAATGAAAGTACATTTTATTTCCAAGTAACACCTAAACCATCTCTAGGAATTATGCAAGGCACTATAGGAAATCCTATTCAAGGTGATGTTTCAACACTCCTGGTCTAAGTTCCCTAATATGCACATCAATTCATTTGTGGTAAGATGTCCGGGTCCAGAATAGGGCTGTGTTCTGGGTGACATATACTAAATAAACACTACTGAGTAAATGAAAATAAGTATCACAAACTCCATTTAAAGGCAGTACCACATGTAACTGCCTCCTGCTTGGGAACATCTTGTATAAATCAACACTTCCTTGGGTTCTTCTACTCCTGCTTCATCTATGAGTGTTAGCCTGGATTCACTTCTAGACACATGAACACATACCTGCTTTCCAAAGAGATCATTATATATTTTTGTAGATGCTTTTGTTCCTGTCATAAACTCTTCCAGTATCTTTTTCTCTCTTTGGTTAAAGAGCTGTATTTTTATTTACCTTGCAAGCATCTAAATCACATGTTTATTATCTTTACAAAAATTTCTCCAACCCAGATGCTGGCCTCCATTTATAACCTCTATATGTATGAGGTTGGTATAAACCAGCCTAGCTTTTCATTCATTTGGATTTCTCATCAGGGCTGGCTTGGTTGAAAACACCTGCCCTTTACTCAGCAAGACTCCAACCACCCTTACTTCAGCATCTAGGAGAAAGGATGAAATAACAAAAAGGAAATAGTAAGATCTGGAGAGGACAGTAACTCCACAAGGAGAGCAACAGAACCAGAAAGTTTGAACACAGTGGTCTTTCCAGAGATTCATACTCCAACCAAGGACCATGCATGGAGATAACCTAGAACCCTTGCACAGATGTAGCCCATGGCAGTTCAGTGTCCAAGTGGGTTCCATAGTAATGGAAAGAGGGACTGCCTCTGACATAAACTGATTGGCCTGCTCTTTGATCACCTCCCCCTGAGAGGGGAGCAGCCTTACCAGGCCACAGAAGATGACAATGCAGCCACTCCTGATGAGATTTGATAGACTAAGATCAAAAGGAAGGAGAGGAGGACCTCCCCTATCAGTGGACTTGGGGATGGGCATGCATGAAGAAGAGGGAGAGAAGGTGGGATTAGGAGAGGAGGAGGAAGGGATACAAAGTGAATAAAGTGTAACTAATGAAAGTTAAAAAAATAAAAAAATAAAAACAAACAAAAAGGCAAGTGGGAAAAAGACTCTGCTTTTTAAGGACTAGACATATTGTGGGGCAGGAGGTAGAAGTCGTGGAGAAACCAGTTTTGATTCAACCTAAAGAAAATATACTAACAATCAAAACTGTTGTATGAACGAACTTGACTGCTAATATATTCAGTGGCTTGCTGCCCTCAGAAGCACATGTCTGAAAAACTGTCTGTAGAGAAGTAGAGGTGGTTGCTTCTAAATATTAGATATTATGCATGGCAGATGATTGGGTAATGAAGAATCAGTGTGGTTGTCAAGTTCTGTCCACCTTAGCACCAAGGCAGAATGGGGGAGAGGAACAGCACTGGCTCTAGACTATGACGGTCTATTACAGTCACTGTCACACTTGTAAACACACCAACGTCTTCCCTAAGTGATCTGAGGTTCAAAAGACCTCGTCTAAATGGTGCTCTGCTATTTCTCAGTTAAATTCCAACAAAGCCCAGTGCACAGTGGGAGCTCTTAGAACTTAAATTTCACATTGTGCACACTGGGAGCTCTTCACATTGCATCCTGAAAAGAGAGATTTAGCCTTATTATCCTCCCATATACTCAGAAAGATTGCTCTCCAACCAGACTGTGTGGTAATCTATGCACCATCCACTGTATGTATGTAAATGTATCTTTGATTTTGGAACAATACAGGAAAATAGCCCAAAGCAGGTTAGACACAAGAGTAATTGAGACCATGTGCCACTGAGGATAACGACAATCAGAAAAGTTTTATGACTTTGCTAAAGGCATCAGAGGAGTTAGACACAGAGATGATCCTCAGCTTCCTTCTCTATAAATTCTTTTTTTTTCCATTTCTACATGATTTTTTTTGTTGTTGTTGTTGTTGTCATCCTCATTAGACATGATATTTCTATTAAAGCCTATTAGCCAGCATCCTAGGTTAGGCAAAACCTCCCTGACAGGATACAAGGAATGCTGGTCCTATACAACATAAGCTTTTGAGGCTTTTTTCTTGTTAGTTACTTCATGCCAGGGCTCACTGAATCTAAGGATAAAAGAAGGACACTCAAGATTGGATACATGTTGTGGGCCTATGAGGTGGTATGATCTCTATTTTATAAATTTACATAGTAAGGTTCTAATAAAAAAAAGTTCATTAGCCGTGAATGACATACAAATATTCTCAGCTATGGAACCATGTGGTCACTCCCAGGCTGGGCTGCTCTGGAGTGATCAAAAAGCCCTAAAGGAATCTGACGCCTTTTGAAGCATCTACCTCTTCTGTCAGGGTTTGGAAAAGATGAGCTCAGCCTGTACATTTCACATTTTACAATTTAGTAACTCCTTGATGATTGCCTACTATGAACCAGGCATCAGTGAAAGTTTCAGTGAGTTTCCAAAGTTGTATTCAGACTTCTTTCATAATGGTCTTCCCCAAATGCCTTGGACTACCTTGGACACTTAACCAGTGCTGACCCTCATCTGAAATTCGCCTGTTGTTAACTTTGCCCTCCAGTACTTAAGGAATAAAATTTATGTGTCCACTCCCACTGCTTCTCTCCTAGCATAATCCTCCTCAGTCTAATAGTACCACTCACCCAAGATCACAGTTTCCCTCAACATTTTTTTAGGTTCCCAGTGAGGCATTAGTAACTAGCTTTTATCAAAATATATTAGGTATTTTTTTAATCTAAGGCCATCAAGACTACTACAGACATACTTTGTGAATGTTTTAGAAGAAAGGGCTAGTCACTGTTGTCCATCTATGTGTCCATCCATCCATTCATCAGTTTATAAAATACAATTTGTGTCATGCTGGAATCCTTCCACATAGTAATGAATAAGACAGAGTTTACAGGCTTTGGTGAAATTGAACAGTGACATGTTTAACACAACAGTATGTTATGTCCACAATATGTGAAAGAATGTCAGAAAGATCAACTATAGTGTTGGGCACAGAAACAGGAGCATGGCTACTCTCAGAGAATGACCCATCCAAGCCTAGACAAAGGAAAGCAACTGGCCAGAGTGGATTAGAAAAGGCCCATGGATAGCAGAGCTGAATAACTCTCTGCAGAGTAAGTAAGATGAGTAAAGTTTCCAAGTCAGGGCCCCACTCTCTGTTCTAGAAACTAAATTATTTGCAAACAAAAATAATGACCCAGGTGAAAGACAAAGATACAAAGCAGAGGAACCAGGATCAGACCCAATAATCTGTAAATATTGTTTAAGATGCCACATAAAGGGCACAGGGGTATCATGTGGCTAGATTAAGGTTTTGATTGCCACTTGGAGTAACAGGTCAGGTATGCAAAACCAAAGGTGAGGAAAAGCTTGCTTCATACTATTTGCATGACCTGGAGAAATCAATGTCACTGTATTTTGTATTCTTCATCCGGAAAATCAGCTCTAAAGTGCCTGCTTTGCACAACTACCATAAAAGTTGGAAATAAGACAGGGAAAGTAACACACATAGCAGCTAACGCTAAATAAGTCTCCTAATGGTAGCTATGTGTGTTTTGCGATGCTGATGCTCATGTTTTGCAAAAACTCAGTCACAGAGAGCAGCCTCTTTCATAAGAAGGGCATGAAGGATAATACCACTGGCAGAAATAGCTTCAAGGGAATTGTTGACACACACTGAGTAAATAATTTATGTGTTTGGACGACTTTTAAGAGCCCCATTATTATTCCTTCTCCTTGACTCACAGGGACACTAGTAGCTGCGGTACATTAGTTAATTCCATGGTCCCATTGCAAATCTGACAATATTTCATCCTCTTAATACAAAATAGTCACTCCAAGTGCTTCCAACTTCACAAATAAATAATTCCTGTCAGAAAATGGAGTTTTTCCAACTGCCCAGCCCATTTTCCATCTGTTCCTATGAGCTCATAGCAGGACAGAGCTGGGTCATGAGGCCCTGTTGATTAGTCCTGATGTAGGGAGAAGGAAGGATTCTCCCAGATGGATTTCACATCAGTGATAAAGACTGCCCACTGTTATTAGTTACTCTGTAATAAGAGTGGATGGAAAAATATTTGCTAGACAGAAGGAAGGATGAAAGAGTCACATTGACTTGGATTCTGCATGAGCTTGATAATCTTCTAAGCCACATTGACATAGCATGTGTGTTATTGCACAATTGCAGCAAACCAATAAGTACATGAGATGCCCACTTGACAGATGAAAAGACTGAGGATTTCACTAAGGTCACACAGTTTATAGGTGAAAGAGCTAAGACTATTTGCCAAACACCGACTCTTTTCAGAACATCAACTATTCAAGTGCTCTTCAAATGGTGAAGTCACTGTCCTAGAAATTGTGATTTTTGTGTCTTTTAAAATGGTGGAAAATTATCACAGGATAATTTCTTGTATAGTCCTCTGACACTGCCCTGATGCTAAGCAGTGAAGAGAATCACTTCTAGGTTAGATCATATTGGTAAAAGAAAATTTTATAGGATAAAGAACTGGAAAAATTCGACTTATGTCTGTATTCCCAATGTATTATTTCAATAGCCAGGACAAATTACTTCACTGCCTGAGGTCTGCTTCAATTGGAGTGTGATATTTGGAAGAAGCTTTCCCAAGATCTGCAAAGGCTGACTGCCACAATACAGTTCTGGCTGGCAAGTTGTACCACTGTGGTAACAGTGGCATGAAAGTTATGGGGATAAGAATACATTTTCAGGTTAGATTTGAGACCAGGGAACTCATGGCTGGTACTGCTCAGGAGGTCATAAGCATTATGGAAGGGCCTACTACTGTTGTTTTCTAAGTAGTAATAGCACTAAACTACTTTCTAAATATTTATGTTTATAAGCACAGGTCTGTGCTTTTTTAACATTGGTGAGAGAACACTTTCCAGGTAGTAAGACATTGTGAGTACTCAGCCATAAATAAGATATCTGTATTAACATTCGTTGCCACAAGCTCAGGGAACATCTCAGAAGAGGGAGAGAAAAGAAGTACAATGAAATGTTATCTTCTGAACACAGTAGGGTTGTAGTGCATGAAAGCAATAGTTTTTCTTATGTTTCTGACTCAGTGACCAAAGGTCAAGAAAAGTTGAGGTTAGGGTGATATAGTATCCATGCTCTAAATCTCATGACCACCCACAACAAAATCTAGCATAGAGGAAGGGCTGTAAGGTGCAACAAAATAATAGCCCTACCCTTAGAGACAAAGACTTGGGCCTGGATCAAGCTTGCTAGGTTCTCTGTGTAACAAAGAGCATAGAACCATAAGATTGTACATGCTAGCAGTGAAATGTCTTTAGGACACTTCGTCACCAGAAGACCTAAAACAAGTTATTCATTCTTTCAGTCTAAAGTTTTCTGTCCTTTTCACTCCTCCCCTGTCCTCTCCTCTGCTTCTTCCTCATCACCCCCCGCCACTGTGTGGGGTGTGTGTGTGTGTGTGTGAAACAATGGTAAGAAAAAATACGTACCACATATCATCTGATGGCAATATTAAATGGTACCAAGCATGTATATGTAAACTGCCATTCCTAATTAAAAGCTCAGACTTTGGATCTAGGGACTTCAGTTCAAATCCCATCTCTGCCAAGTACTGTGGGACCTTAGAGAAGTCACTTGATATCACTAAGCCTCAGTTTCATCATTCCCAGAAAGACAACAGTTAATATTACCTCTTCATGCTGCTATTGTGAAAACTTAATATGTTAAAAGTAATAAAGTGCATGTAGGTCAGTGTCTGTCTCAAGGCAAGTTTTATGTATTGTACCTGCTCTCACTGTAACTAACCATGTGTTTCCCTTCCAGTTTTTACTAGTGAAGAGAACCAAATTCACTTTGCCAAGAAAGGACCAAGTTTATTCTTTTTTATTTTTTTTCAATGCAGTTTATTCAGGAATCTGACCCTGGGGAAAGCCAGCCCACAACTTAAATAGCCTCTGGGTAGCCAACCCCAGCGTGCCACGTGGGCAATGCAGATAGGTCCACATACATGGAAGCAAGCCAGATCCTCAGCCTTAGCCAAATGTGGAATTGTTCGTGACAGAGAGCACTCACCATCAGGAAGGTGGAAGGCGGAAACCAGCTCCGTCTTTAAGGCACAGCATTCCACCGCTCTCTACAGTTCCCCCTTTTTGTTTTAGACGCATCAGGCAAGAGTAGAGGTCTGATCTCTGATATTAGAAATAAATTGGGACTTTGTACTGATGTTCATTTAGGTGTCATCCACCCAAAGAGCATCAGACCCGTCCAATACCTTTTTCTCAGAGGCTGGACCTGGGGCATCAACCCGCATGCAATCAGACATGCTCTTCTCTGGGTCAAAAGTGGCTGACCCTGAGTGCAGTGCTTAGCCTCGCATCCTGAGCGTAACATTTTAGCTTTTTATGGTAGCCAACCATGCTTGGGGAGACTGTCCTGCTTCAATGGCTGTAAAGGCATGAATGGTCATGGCTGCATTACGCTGTTGTGAGACTCTAATCTTGCATATATACCACAGGCAAACCAAGGAGTACAGCCACCATTGTTACTGCTATCTCATTGGCGGCTGTTGGAGCTACCACCGGGGCATTAGCCATGAGTCATACTGGGCAGACTGCTCAGACCCTGAATAATCATTTAGCCAATGTAGCTCATGCCTTAGTTATACAAAAAGGAATTAATGCTCAACTAAAAGGAAGCTTGATGGTGTTCAATCAGAGGATTGACCTCGTGCAGGAGCAAATTGATACCCTATGGCAAATCGCTCAACTTGGCTGTCAATGAAAATATGCTGGACTTTGAGTCACTAGCATATAACATGAGAATTTTTCCTGTGCTGCAAATCTGTCTAAACAATTGTCGAGCTATATTTTAGGTAATTGGACTGGAGAATTCGATACTACGATGGAGCAGCTGAGAGTGGCCATTGTCACAGTAAATTCTACCAGAGTGGATGCAGGACTAGCCACAGGATTATCATCATGGATTGCTGCAGTCATGAATCATCTGAAGGAATGGGCGGGCATGGGAGCATTAGCAGGCCTTCTGGTGTTGGTCTCCTTGGTTTGCCTGTGGTATATATCCAAGTTTATTCTTTTAGACCCAATGTTGGTTGCCTTCCTGCCAAACTTGAATTAGGAGCTAACTGCTCCCTCTGCTGCCCAGAACTGAAGCAGCACCCTCTGACAGCTTTATTAATATTCTGTCCTTCGTGCCCTGCCAGTCTTGCCTCCTGAAAATGTGCTTCCGAGACTGATGAAATTGCTTTGATGTACTAATATCATCAGTGGTGCATTTTCCTAAGCAGCTGACTCATGGTTTTCTCAGTCAAAAACAATGATCCTTCTAGATTGGAGCTAGAATTGGGATCTCTGCCTTTACTCCACTCACATTAGAAAGGCTCAGGAGGCCCAGGAACAAAGAAAATCTTCTCTGCATCTGGCAAAAAGCTAGAGATGAAACGCTAGAACAGACTGTTTCCATCTATAAATCATTTCCGCGTTGTAACGTGTAATGTGGCCGTTTTCAAGGTTAAAACATTGGTCTTGGGAGAGTGAAGAGAGAGAGGAAGGGAAAGGAGGAATAAGAAGAAGCAGAGAGGAAATGGACTGGAGAGGGGCTTTATTTATGTCTTGGACTGCCTTTAGGAAGTTCTTCTCGGATTCAGAGGTAGAGAAATAGCCTTTTGTGGGTCTCATGGACTAAGTAAAATGGCTCCATGTCCTGAGAAAGGAAGTAGAGGTCATTGAAAGCTTATGATGCCAGAGGACAGGGGTGCAGTGAAATAGGCAGAGTAAGTTCTCAGGGTCCCCAGCAGCTGTCACTGAGTTATATAAGCATTGTATTTGAAGGCAGAGAGTAAAAAGACACTCAAATACACACACACACACACACACACACACACACACACACACAAAGATTAATGTTCAAGTGATTCAGCCATGATACAATTGTGTAAATAAATTTTTTAAAAATGCATCACACACAAACACACACACACACACACACACACATATATATATAACTTGTGACTTCTCTGGAAGACATTTTGTAAGTAATCCCTCATTCCATCCTCACAACATAGTGAGCTAAGGTTCCTATGCCTAGATACAGAAGGAACAAGTGAAACTTTAGACTTTCAAGAATGCTAGATAAAACTCAAGCCTCATACCACACTATCTCCAAAGACCGAGACTCTCTTTAGGGAAATACTGGGCTGAAATGGGAGGGAGAATATCAGAAATGGTTAGATAAGAGGTTCTTCAAGGATAATGTCCCCTGGCCCCAAGATGCGTTGTTGCCATGGAGATTCTCAAGGACCATGGGTGGGTCATCTTTCTCTTCCTTCCCAGGAGGAAACTTTGGTCATTCAAGAAGCACTTTGGGTCATCTGGGGCTCCCTAGAACATAAAAAACATCTTCAAAATGATGCAGTCTATTGGAAAATTCTAACCAATATTTAAGAAAAAAAAAAACAAAACAATTCTATACAGATTTTTCTAATATATAGAAGAGGGAGTAAGTAGCACAGACCACATATATTTTGATGGCTTCCAAAATGAAGACATTACAAAGAAATTGGCATGTTAATATCTCTTATGACTAGCACTCAAAACTCTGCAAAATGTTACCAAATCAAATCTGGCAATGCATAAAACCAAGTGAGACTATGCTAAGGGTACAAGTCTGGTTCAACCTCAAAAGTCAAACAATAAAATTACAATGCTAATAAGCTAACCAAAAAGAAGTCTCCATAGAAACATGAACTGTGGAATCTAATGCTGGAGTTCATTTAATGAGAATATGAAAGAGTTGATATTATCAGTGCCATAAACTAAAATAATAATAATAATAATAATAATGATAATATTGAATCCATCTCTTTGGAGCACAGAACTGTGTGTAAGGCCATTCTTATGGAAATCCACAAAAGTGCTCAAGTATGGAGAGGCAACAACACAGGTCCTCTGCTCACAAGGTCTCACACAACTATTTAATACTTCTATTCTTATTCCACACTAGTCATTTGATAACTTTGTCACAATCACCAAAGTGATAACTTATTAACTCTCAGTTTTGACTATTGAAAATATTACCAAAATCTAAGTGTCTTTTTTTTGTTCTTCAGATAAATTTTCACTAGTTCCATCCCTAAAAAATCTGACACCTTCCACTAAACACACATACACACACACACACACACACACAGAGAGAGAGAGAGAGAGAGAGAGAGAGAGAAAGCAAGGTGTCCTTGACCTGCCAATGGTGAATAATGGCACAGAGACGTATCAATTTTTATTATGGCTTAGGCCTTAGCTTGGACTACCTCCTGGCTACCTTATCGAACTTAATTAAACCAATTATTTCAGTCCACATTCCACCATGTGGCCTGTTACCTCTCTCTCAGTCCCAGTACATCTGATCTCTTCCATGTCCTGCTGGTGAATCCTCTCATCTCTCAATTCTTCTCCCAGAGTCCCTATCTTTATCAAGAAGTTCCTCTGAAAGCCTCTGCCCTACAGACTATCAAAGCAGAAGCTAAGCCTGATGGGAAACTGTTGGGCAGAATGAATGGAATTTTATGTAAGAACTGGGAAAGAGTAAGAGCTGGAGAGGACAGGGTCTCCACAAGGAGAGCAACAGAACAAGAAAATTTGAACACAGGGAACTTCCCAGAGACTCATATTCCAACCAAGGACTATTCATAGAGATAACCCAGAACCCCTGCACAGATGTAGCCCAGGGCAGTTCAGAGTCCAATTGGGTTACATAGTAATGTGAAGAGGGGCTGCCTCTGACATAATCTGATTGGCCTGCTCTTTAGTCACCTCCTCCTGAGGGGGAGCAACCTTACCAGGCCATAGTAAAAGGACAATGCAGCCACTTTTGATGTGAACTGATGGACTAAGATCAGAAAGGAGAGGAGAACCTCCCCTATCAGTGGACTTGGGGAGTGGCATGCATGCAAAGGGAGGAGGGAGGGTGGGATTGGGAGGAGAGGGAGGGGCTTATGGGGGGATGCAGAATGAATAAAGTGTAATTGATGAAAAATTGAAAAAAAAAAAAAAGAAGTTCCACCCTCCCTTCTTGCTTCAGCTATTTGCTGTCCAATCTTTATTTAACTAATCAGCACGTAAGAAAGATGTATGTTTACAAAATTACTGTGGCAGGTGATGAGCCATAAGAATAATGATACTAAAGTCCGGACAGTACTCAACTATCTGTCCATTGAGAATCAAAAATCAAATAATACAGAGACAACCTTTATATAGTGCTCCAAAAGATTACAACACACAGAGAAAGAAACTACTCTTCCTTTTCTGAATTCAGAATGCCTTGATGGAATATATTTAAACTCACTTTTATCTCTATGACAATTATCAACTACAAACGAGTCTTAGATGCAGCAACTTAAAAGTGAAGCAAAAATTGCTCAAGACATGTCTCTGTGCATTTCTTCTTATATTGTTGCCTGTTAAGTCTACTAACATTGGTTTTACTATTTATGATTTTAAGAGTATTCATATTTAATGCTCCATCTCATATATCTAATTTATAGTCAAGGTAATAGATCTCAGTGAATGAGGTAAGTTTCTGCCACACCCAGTTGTATGTGGCAGTAGCCATGAACTTAGACTATCTTATAAGGTATGCACAGGTATTACAGCATCCCTCAAAAGGATCAGTCTGATTGGTGGCATTAGGAAACTATGTAAACAATCATTTGTTAGTTGCAACTATTTAATGAGATCTTCCTATGCCCATTCTCATCATCTGTGTTAGTTGGATTTTTGTTGATGGGACAAATATCTGAGAGAAACAATTTACTTGAGAAAACATTTACAAGAAACAATTTACTTGAGAAAAAATGTCTTGCAAGTCTCAGACATTTCAATTCATTATGGTGGAGGAGAATGAAAGAGCAAACTAACTCACATTATGGCAGCCAGGAAGCAGAGAGAAATAGGGGTTGTGCCATAGGATGCCTCCATCTTTCCTTTTTGTTCCCTGAGTACCACAGCTTTGGGAATTGTGCCACTGATGTTTACATTGACCCCTTTGCTTATTCTCTCAGGAAATATGCTCACAGGCAAGTAGAGAAATGCTTTAAAAGTGTTCTAGGTATTCCTCTATCTAACAGATGGGGCAATCAAAATTAACTAATAAAATCTCACTTAACCCACAATCATCTCTTAGAGTGTAATCTTCCCCATTTCATTAAAATATGAAGAGATGGAGAGATGACTCAGCTGTTAAAGGAGATCTTGCAGACGATTTAAGTTCAGTTCCCAGTGCCTATAACCGACAGCTCACAACCAGCTTTCAGTCCAGCTCCAAGGGATCCAACACCTTCCTCTCACCTCCACATACCCACACAGAGCATGCACACATACACTTAATTAAAAATAAGTTTTTTAACAAACAAATAAAAGATAAAGCTGGTAACGGTCATTTAACATGACCAAAGAGATATATTACCAGTCACTGGCAGAGTCCAGATATGAGCTTAGTCTTGTAGTTAAACTCTGGGCTCATCAGAAGACTTCTACATCTTGTAAAAAGAGATTCTTTAAAAAATGTGTTTCAGATGTCATGGAAGTGATGTGTAGGGAGAATGTGGATGCTTGCTATGATTCTCTAGAGGAAGAGGACCAATATACATTTAAAAGGAGGTGTGTTAGGTCAGGTAATACGACAATGGCTGTCTTAACACTGTATATATTGAGAACCCAATAGTTGCTCATTACAGCACTCTGGAGGCTGTAGTCACCTCAGTTTTACAATGAAGGCCTAGAGGATTCCTAGAGAACCACTGCTCTTCCGTCCACATTGGAAGCCTGAAGAATCCGGTTCTGATATCAGAAAAGGAATGCCGTGGCAATGGCATCAGCAACAGTGGTGGGAAGGAGTGGAAGGATAAGCTTTCAAACAGACAGATAAACTCTACAGAAAGACATGAAGGTAAATGAACAAGAAAACCAAAGGAACCATTTTTTTTCTTTTATCTGGGCTGCCCACAGAAGGTACCACCCACAGTTAGAGTGGATCTTCCCATTTCAAATAACCTGGTCAAAGGTGTGCCCAAAATCCTGTCTCTTAGTTGAGTACAGATCCAGTGAAGTTGACAACCAAGATTAACTATCACAAGTCTGGATACCCACTTACCTCATTATGCCATGCTTTATTTCCAAATCAAAATAATAATGTGTTCATAATTCAACCCAATGTGATATAAGTATCCTATGCAAAACTGCAAACCCAGCATTTTCCCCTACTACAGATATCAAAGTCCTTTCAGGAATATTGAGTCTTTCAGAGTTCCATAACTTAAATATGATAGTATAGACTTTCATTACACTATTGACATTATATGATTACCAGCGTGGTATTACACAATACAGAAATAAAGGAAAGAACTTACAAATATCAGCTTAGTATATGTGTATAATTCACACACATATCCCTAACAAAATAGGATGAAAACACTCATGGCAATTACACTCCTCATTTCTGCAACCAGTCATGTGGTCTTGGCTGGTATTGACAATGGCCTTCCTCTACTAACTAGGCCATGTATTTACTCTCAGCAAGCCTCTGATGTTAGTTCTTTACTCAGAAGAGTCATTCAAACTTTCATTGCTGAAGCATTTGGTCAATTTATCATCCCATCTGGATCTGGTTGTTGTAGTTTGCCATTGATCTTGTTCACAGGGCATCCTGTCACCATGATATGCCATGAAGGAGCTCCTTCATACTTGATGTGCTCTTCTTCCTCACCCCCATTGTTCAGAAGCAGTCCAATTTTGCCCAAATAATCTGTATCAATTACCTCCATTAATACTGTTTTCCCTTTCTTTTTCCCTTTTTTAATTTATTTTTTATATTATAATATTTTATTTTTATTAATTACAGTTTATTCCCTTTGTATGCCACCTGCAGTTCCCTTCCTCTTTCCCTCCCATTCTCACCCTCCTTCCCTCTTCTCCACCCATGCCCTTCCCCCAGGCCACTGATAGGTCCTCCTCCCATTCCCTCTCACCCTCACCTATCAGGTATCATCAAGACTGGCTGTATTGTCTTCCTCTGTGGCCTGGTAAAGTTGTACCCCCCTGAGGGTGAGGTGATCAAAGAGCAGGCCAATCAGTTCATGTCAGAGACAGTACTATAGAAACCACTTAGACACTGAGATGCCATGGGCTACATCTGTGCAGGGGTTCTAGGTTATCTCCATGAATGGTCCATGGTTGGAGTATCAGTCTCAGAAAACACCTCTGTGTCCAGATTTTTTGGTTCTGTTGCTCTCCTTGTGGAGCTCCTGTCTCCTCCAGGTCTTTTTATCCATCCCTCCCCTTCTTTCATAAGATTTCATGTCCTCTGCCCAAAGTTTGCCTATAGGTCTCAGCATGTGCTTTGATACCCTGCAGGGTAGAGTCTTTCAGAGTCCTCTGTGTTAGGCTCTTATCCTGTTCCCTATTTTCCCCCTCTTTTGATGTCCATCTTCTTTGCTTTTCTAAATGAAGATTGAGCAACTTACCCAGAGTCCTCCTTCTTGATTAGCTTCTTAGGTGTACAGATTTTGTAGGTTTATCTTATATGTCTAATATCCACTTATGAGTGAGTATATACCAAGTGTGTCTTTCTGCTTCTGGGATACCTCGCGCAGGATGATTTTTTCTAGGTCCTACCATTTGCCTGCAAATTTCACGATTTCCTTGTTTTTAATTGCTGAGTAGTATTCCATTGTGTAAATGTACCACAGTTTCTGTATCTGTACTTTTTTCCCCTTTCTTAGCCTGTTGAATCAAGATTATGAGGAGTCCAAAATGGCCAAGGGATGTCTGAGCTTCCAGCCCATTGGAATATCTGTTGTGACCTCCTGGCAGAAACATTTGCTGTTCTGGAAATAAAACTTCAGGCCAACAAATCATAAGGTTGTGGGAACAGGAGGCAAATAATAATAATAATAATAATAATAATAATAATAATAATAATAATGTTCAAATGGGTTTGGGATTAATGGATAGAGCTACTATTCCCAGTTTTACTCTGATTCCTGGATCTGTGTATCCTGGCCACAGGGAGCAGGGGGAAACAGTACTATATATTGGGTGCTGACTGGGAGTCCAGAAAGCCTTTTAGACAGCCCCCACCTTTGCCCTTCAAGCTACCACCACCTAATGGGTACTGTGTGTCTTTCAAAGGACATTCCACTGTTCTATCAAGCCAGCCACTTCAGGGTGGTGGGAGACATGGTAAAGCCAGTAGATTTTACAAAGGTGAGCTCACTGCCACACTTCTTTGGCTATGAAGTGAGTTCCTCAATTAGAAGTGGGACTCTGTGGAGTAATGCGGTGCATCAGGCATTCTGTAAGCCACAGATGGCTTTGGGAAAAAAGTACTATGTGAAAGAAAAAAAAAACCCAATAACCAGATTAAGTGCTTATTCTAATAAGGATAACCATTGCCTGTTACCTGATGCAACTGGTCCAATGTGGCCAACATATCACCAGGTTCCTGGATTGACTATCCATGGGCAAATGTCCCATATCAGGGTCTTTACTGCTGGCAGATTTGACACGCAACAGCAGCCAAAGCTAGGTCAGCTTTGGGGAGTGGAAGACCATTGCATTGAACCAAGCATAACATCCATCTCTGCTTCCATGGCTATTTGTCTATGGTCCCATTGGACATTGGCATGTGTGTGTGTGTGTTCATGTGTGTATGTTCCATTCCTTCTGTGCCCTTTGAACATCATCGCTTGGTGGGTCCAACAATATTCACTTCATGATGTCAGCTTGGGTTGCCTGATGACCAGATGCCAAACACTCAGTTTCCACAGAAGGCCCAAAACCAAATCAAGAACTGTCTCACAAAGGTGAAAAAAATGTCTGCAGGTGATAGTAGAGCCCTGCTGCAAAAATCTAAAGCTCCTCCGTTATAATTTTCTTTTGGGGCCCCAACAAAGTCTCCAAGAAGCATCCCTACCTACCACCATCCCTTTGTGTACCATCTGGTCTTGTGGATCAGAGAACTCCAGTGGTGGAACAACTTATACAGTTTCCTGAGTCTATTAAAGAGCCTTCTTGTGTTCTGGGCCTACTCAAAAACAAGGAGTTTTCCAAGGCCCTTAGTCTTTAGAACAGAGAGAGACACCTATGTAAGAAATGTGTTTGCTCCTAAATTCAAATAGGCCCACTAAACATTATGTTTCTTTTCTGCTGACAGGAGGGGCCAGGTATAAAAACGTGTTTTGTTTTTTTTGTCTTAGAAGAGACATCTCTGCATGCCACCAAGATGATTCCAAATGCTGGATATAGAGCTGCTGGGTTTGGGTCTTGCTTTCCTTGCTATGTTCCAGTCCTTCCTTTTAGAGTAAGACTGTATACTCTGCTAATGTATGTTGGAGGTGTGTATTTTTTATATTAACTGCATGGGAGGGCCATGGTTAAGAGATTGCCTTGAGTCTAAAGGAAAATTTGGACTTTTGAACAAAGTTGGGATTGTTAAAGACTATAGGGACCTTTGAAGTTGGACTGAACGGGATTCTGGGATGAAACTTGTGATTTGAATGTGAAATGTCCCCTCTAGGCTCAGGTTTCAAATATTTGGTCCTCATCTGGTGCTGATGTTTGATAAGATTGTAAAGCATTGACAGAGAAAGTGGATCACTGGAGTGGGACTTAAGGCTGGCTCCACTTTCCTGCTCACACTGTCTTCTGTAAGCCTGAATGCAATGAGACTAGGCATCCTTTTGTTCGTGCCATCCTGCTTTTTCTGCCCACTACCATGCCTCTCTGTTGTGATCGACTGTATCCTTCTTGGACTGCAAGCAAAGATGAGCCCTTTCTCTCTTAAGTTGCATCTGCCGGGGTATTTTGTGGTAGCAATGAGAAATCAATTGGCGTGGGGTGTTAGGGAAGCAGTAGCAAGAAGAAATCACACATGTTTGGGAGGACATGCCAGAGAACCCTCCTAGCATTTGAAAAGCATCCCGACTGACAGATAATATTTGAAATAGTAGAGATGGATGAGAGAAAGATTGCAGATTTCTAGAGGAAAGCTGGGAAATAGGAAATGGTTCTGTGCATGCAGATAACTGTCCTGTGTAGAGCGAGGGCGTTGCCGCTTGGTGTTGCTACTGGTTATATAGTGTTTTATAAGAAATGTGATCCCGATGGTAACGAATGAAGGTTTTAATTTCCCCTATCAATTAGTATCAGGGTTTTTCTTACAGGTATCAGGGTTCCTGTACTCAAGAAACTACTGTTCTCCTTAGAGAGAAGACAAGCAAGCTGTAACGCAGCAGTAAGTTGTACGAAAAGAGTAAGCAGGGCCTCAGCCACTCAAACATAACCAAGGCATACTGAGGATGGAGTTGAGAACTGGGAGCTGCATGGTGTTGCTCACCAGACAAAGGAATCTAGTCCTGAGTTGTAGGAACAGCTTGTGCCAAGCCCAGACGGGAGACAGACCAGACGCAGCTTGTTTGGGAGGTTGCAGGTGTTAAGTACTGCAGAAGACAAGCGAGCAGGTGGGAACTGATAGGATGGAAAGCCAGGGGCCCACCAGAGGTCAGCTGCTGATGAGACTGTGTGGTGTTAACGCGAGGATGTGGTAGGGTGCCCTGGCCCTGAGCAAGCATGGGCTGGCTTCCCACTGCAGTCAGCAAATCAATTACGCCCTCCACCGACTTTCGCCTTGTGTATTTAGAAGGCATGGTGTTCCCCTGCCAAACATCTGCTCTCGCTATTAAGCATGCCATGGTAACCATTACACTCCGTGCGTCAGCGCCACCAGTATTGGTAATAATCACAAGTGTCAAAACAGAGAAAGAATGGGGAAGGAAAGCTGTGCAAAAATCCAGCAGCAAGATGATTGGACTGGAGCACCAGTCTGCAGCTAGCCAGCTGTGCCTTCTGCTGTCCTGCTGGGGGCAGGGGAGCTGATACGGCTCTGGCCTCCTTTGGCCCCTTCTGTTGATCCCTCTCCCTATATTATTCATTCATCCACTGCTTCCCCCGACATTGGAAAATATGCCCGGCCTTGCCAGCTCAACATATGTGCCCCTGCGCCATTGTGTATGATGAATAAACCCGCCAAAAGCTCACCAGACCTAGGGGCCTCTGGGTGCAGACCTAGCGTTGACATAGGCAGGCAGTGGCGTGTCCTGGCAAAGGGCCACAGGAAGAAACAAACCAGGCTTAGGTTTTCAGCATGGCTGCTTCAGAGCCTGGAGACTCTAACAAATCTCTTCGGCTCTCTGAGCCCAGCTTTTGCCCCTTCAGAAAAAACGGGAGTAGGAGCATTTATCAGTTACAGCTATTACAGCCACTTGGGTACTTAAAGGGGACCCGGTTTTTATGGGAGCCCAGCATAAGCCTTTAGGGTCAGTTATACGATTTTCTTTTTAGTTGTGCTCTCAAAAAATAGAGAGATAAAATTCCTAGGCACTATGCTGCGCGCCTTATTCAAAGACTGGATCGCCATGGCCATCCTTGGGAAACACGGCTGATAACTGTTTCGTATGAAGACTGAGTTTAGGAGATAGTTAAAGGTTTACTGGCTTGTAGGAGCCCTAAGGAGGTGGCATTAGCAGGCTGAGCTTGCTCTTCAACCGTGGCGCTCGCTCTCCTGCCTTGCTCTTCACTACTGAGAAGGAAATACTATTTATAGGCCCCACGTCAGCCGCAGGAGCCATAAAATGAAGCTATTTCTGCTTCCAAACAAAAGCCCTTCAGAAAGGCAGAGCCAGCTCCCGCTGCCTTGAATCTGAGTCTGTTCTGACCAATCTGTGCCAAGTGCCTGGGCAGGCGTCCCCTCCTCTAATTATTTCCCACAGGCCCCCCTCCACCTTGGTGAATGTCGCTTTTAAAATGGGCTCAAACTTGCTCTGTAGGATTGCTGAGTGGGAGTTGGGGCTTCCCTTTCAGCGACTCAGCACATTTAGAGGCTCACACATAGGAGAGTGGCGGGTTTGGTGCCACCATCTGGCGCATGCCCCTTTGGATGGCTTCTGAGCATCCCTGGTTACTATCGCCAACGAGGCTCAGTAACGTGGGTTCCAGCGCCCTCAAGTGGACAGGGAGAGAAATCTATGAAAAAGACACAATCATTTAAGAGGACTAAAGAGAGAACTCCCCATTAACAAAGAAAAATAACTCCCCAAGGCACAGCTACTACTTGCATCTCTTTCCAGCTTGGTGTGAGGTGGTCCCGAAGCAAGCAGGAACGTCCTGACCACCGCTTCTATGTCTTGTGCCAACCAAAGACAATGCATTTGGCCCCTAAGACCCCTGCCCTGCCTTTAGGGAATCCTCACCGACAGCCCAGTCCAGACCCAGCGTTCATCCAACTGCCCTAAAGATGTAAGTCCCAGGTTCAAGGTTCTAAAGAGTGAAATGTTTCCTACCACCTCGGCCTCATAGAGTTCGGAAACTGAATCAATGAGCAGCCACCTGGGAGCAAGGAAAGACATAGCTGAGGCAGTAGGTATAGCTCAAGGCCGGAAAGCAACTTGAGTCACCTCAGTATTGGAGAAATTCACAAACGCACTCCTGCTTGGGCAAAAATTGTCTGGGAGTTGTTTTGGTTTGGTTTGATTTGGTTTGATTTAGTTTGGTTGTTGTTATTGTTGTTTAACTAACTGGGAGTCACAGGGCAAGATACTGTACGAGTGTCTCCATGAGTGCTAACATTAAATTGTCATCAGGAGCATTCCAGCCAGAACCAAATCTTGAGAGACTCAGGAGACTGCTAAACTTTTACAGCAGAGTTGGAAACCAGTCCAGATTGTTCACCAACTACTGTCCCCCATAGACATGGTATTGACACCACGGCTTGGCTCTTTTGTGGTAACCAGCCAGTTTTCAACATACCATACGGAGATACGGCAAACCATGGAGTTACTTCTGCTGCCATCACGTGTCTTAGTAATCCTCAAGCTGCATCCTCCTAGTCAATTCATACCCACCCGATGTCACTGCTGGTACAGCTCTACAACCCATAGGACACTGCACCACGATGACAGTGACCTAGGATGCCAGTGCCTCTGCGGGGACTCCCCATGGAGGGATGTCCTAGAATCAAAGCTAACAACCGCCTTCCCTGTTCAAGCTGTAGCCCTTCTCCCTCCCTCCTCCCTGGAACCCCAGCTCCTACAAGCACTCCAGTAGCTGGCCTCTCCTCGGGGGGTTCCAGTTGCAAGCAGACCAAGAAGGGATAAAATAGGTGAAAGGGGGCCACCAAACAAATGGAAGAACAAGACATGGAGACCAGCAACAAGAAAGAGGAGAAACAAGGGAAACATAGGAAACACAATGTCATAATAATTTTAAATATTTTAATTTGTTTTAATGGCCATAATTCCATCTTAAATTTGGTAATTTTGGAATCTTCATTGAAGAAAAACTTTTTTGAGGAATAAAAATGATTAGTAACCGCAAAGTTTCTATTGAGAGTTGTAATATCCACTTCAAATAAGCAATTTCTATATTTTATTTCTGTTACCTTTAACACATCATAGTAGATGAAGATACAATGTGGAATGGCCTGCATGCCTTTCAGATCATATCCCATTTTGTCCAGTAAAAAATAAATAAAAGAAGAGGAAGAAGATGATGATGATGATGAAGATGATGATGATGAAGAAGAAGAAGAAGAAGAAGAAGAAGAAGAAGAAGAAGAAAGATCTTATACAAGAGATTAAGATAACACAATTCAAGGACTTATTCAGAGATCTAGACAGAACTAACTAGCCTGGTGGACTGCCAAGTACCTTAACTTTCTGTATATTTAATATTTTGTACATTGATTTTTTGAATATTGATTTTGTGTATATTGAATTTTTTACATATCAAAATTTTTGCATAATTTGTATGTTGACTTTTGTATATTGAATATTCTGTACATTATCTCATGATAAAATGACAAAATTGTAGATGTATAGAAATATTTTTCAGTTTTATTCAAAAGCCCACTATTCATTGCTTAAAATACTATAATGCCATTATGTCTACACCCACTGCAAACTCTCTCTTCTCATGTGATGGAAATGTGAAAGGAGCTATCTCCAAGACTTAGACACAAAAGGCAGGTACTTTAGGGAGTATATTTTTCATCCTATTTAAGGTTAGATTCTAGACATCCCAGAACTGCCAATGGATATACACTCAGAGACTTCAGACACAAAGCAAGAATCATCTGCGGGAGGCAGATAATAAGGCAGGTGCAGGCAAGCAAAGGCTGTATCCCCAGCCCACCCAAACGCTCCGGGTCACAGAATCCCTTTTCCTGTTGCTTGAGGGCAGGCCATTTTAACACAGCTTATGGATTATTTTCTTCTTAACAAATAGTCTGGTCTGTAAAAGCCCATCTTCTTTCAGCCTTTGGCCTCATGCTTTGCTAAGCTTACTGGGTAGAAACAGCTCCTTTTCAAAGAGAAAGTTGAATGTAATTTGTGCAAGCCCCCTTTGAGACACTCGCATTGACTTCTTGCTCCCTCCTCCAGTCCTGGCTTTGCGGTGCCTTCAGCCGGAGCTCTCTTTCATGTTTATCTCAGCTTATCCTTAAAACTCTTGTAGGCTTTTGAATCAGGATTTCTCAACTTGAACCTTAAACTGCATCTTATCACAGGCTGACTTATTCAGAGACGGGGGCCAAGGTCGTGTGTCAAGGGAAGAATAAAAAGGGGAAGATTTTGATAGGTGTGTGGAAGAATTTCACCCAAAGGCCTAAGATTTTCTAAATCTATATAGCGTGAGGCATAAAGGCTATGATGACAAGATAAGTAAATGCCACCCACCTGCACAATTAAAAAAGTAGTAAGAAAGCAGCCAAAGGTGCTTGGCTTGGTGAGATGGACATAAATGTATGCTTCTTACATTCTTCTCTCTAATCTGAACTTAGACAAATTGGTTGATAGGTAAAGACAGTGAAGAGCCTTCATCTTTTATTACCATTCATCTTTCTGTAAAGATGTTTCTACTAAAGATGTTCAGCCCATTTAGACTTTTAATCAGTCCCATCTGCACTATTTCCAGAGAATCCTACCAAAACACACCTAGCAGTTTTGTTACATTTTCAGCTAATGTGTTAAATTCCATATGGCATTTGACAGAAGCAGTGTAATAGAGCAGAAAAAAACATCAGTGTTAGAGCTAAACTGATTTGTTCCTAGTTCTGCCATCAAAAACTACAGATCTCCTTGATCTTCAGGTTCTACATCTGCAAACCAGAAGCAGTAAAGTAAGAAATATCTACAGCATAGGACTGCAGTGATAATTCAGTTAAACGGGGCAATACACATATTTAGACTTCCTGGAATAGATCAAGCTTTGCATATGCGGCTCCAGAAAAGGATACAAGTAAGGAATGACCAGGTTGGTGAAGCGAAATCAACAGAGATGGGGATTTTCTTTCTTTCTTTCTTTCTTTCTTTCTTTCTTTCTTTCTTTCTTTCCTTCCTTCCTTCCTTCCTTCCTTCCTTCCTTGTTCCTTCCTTCCTTCCTCCTTCCTTCCTTCCTTCCTTCCTTCCTTCCTTTCTTTCTTTCTTTCTCCTCCTCTCCCTTCCTTCCTTCCTTCCTTCCTTCCTTCCTTCCTTCCTTCCTTCATCTCTCTCTCTTCTCCCCCTCTTCTGTCTCTCTCTTTCTAAACAAGGTTTCATCTATAACTGGCTGGCCTTGAACTTTGTAGGTAGTTTAGAGTGACCTTGAATTTCAGCAACTTAGTTACATCCACCTCAATAGAATGATTGCTAAAACTATGAAATGTAGAATAAGATGTGACTCTTATCAGTTCTCACTCACTAGAGCTATTTACCAGTTGATGAGAAAGATACTTATGTTGAGAAACAGCCTGGCTTCAAAGAACTGTAATGCACTGTTCTCAGCTATGTGAGGAGAGTGGTTTGTTTAAACACAAGGCAGCCAAATGGCATGTAGTTTTAAACTCAGTAAAAATAAATGATGACAAACTTGGGTGCCTTTGTATTTGGGTCATGGATGTTAAGAATTGAAATGTCATCTTGGTGGATTTTTTTCTTTGGTGAATATGCAGTGTCCTTCCCTCTCTCTTTTGATTAGCTTTGCTTTGAACTCTATTTGTTAGATATTACAGTGGCTACACCAGCTTGCTTCTTAGGTCCATTTCCTTGAAATACCTTTTTCCCAACCTGTTGCCCTGAAGTAATGTCTATTCTTAATGTTGGGGTATGGTTTTTAAATGCAGTAGAAGGATGGATCCCATTTCAACACCCATCCTTTTAGTCCTTGTCTTTTTATTGGAAAATTGAGAGCATTGATATCATGAGATATCAATGAACAATGATTGTAAATTCCTGTTATTTTTGTTGTTTGTGCTGGCTGTGGCCCTGCTGCTAGTATTGATAGTATGTCATTATGTCTCTCTCTTTCTCCCCACCCACCCCAGGGGCACACGAGCATACACGTGCGTGTGTGTGTGTGTGTGTGTGTGTGTGTGTGTGTGTTTTCCCCTGGATTTTGTTAAGAAATGAAAATTCATTTCTTCTTTGAAGACCTTTTTCATTTACGTGTAGTTGGTTTTAAGGTTTTTTGCTCTTGTTTTAACTATGATGAAATATGCAGGATATGCTGTGGTAAAATAGCTGAGCTCTAGTGAGAATATAGTGGCCTGGCTGTTACTGTGTTTTTATGCTGGAGTCTAGGAATTTGGGTTTGGGATGATTATAAGTCTAAATGCTGATTTCTGGATTCACCTTTTTAGGTGGGTGTTTTTATTTTCCCTTGGTTTTCTGTTTTTACTTTGGATCTTCAGAAAGGGTGATGGTTTTGTGTTGCCTGTTCTCCTCCTTGACCAGCTTATCTCTTATCACCAGGTGAGACTTCCACTGGTGGGACAGGGCTATACACAATTGAGTTATTGGCCAAGGGTGACCCCATGGAAATCCTCAAACAATCCAGGCTGTGGTCAAGACAAAGGATTGCTCTCTACAAACTGACAACGGAGCCCATTGCCCAGTATAACACCTACACAACTCATTCAACATGGAGAAGTTGAACTGTGCCTACATGGAGTACCTACATGTAGCCTTCATCCCTACGTTCTGGTCTCTTTGGTGAGGGAACATACTCTGCAGGTTACCACAAAAGAATTATGGAAACCAACACAGCCACAAGAGCTTTGAACTACAATGTATTTTGCCTGCAAATATACTAGGGCAATGGTGGCACACTTGTGGATGTGGCCAACTTTGCTTTGCTTATTTCTAGGAGGATCATTCAGGTACAGCAAAATGAGGCAGCCCCAGACCTGCCTGTTAGGAGAGCCCTTATTATCAGCCACTAGGGATCTTCCAGGGGATAGTTCTACCTCTTATTCACTCTTTTGCCATATCCAGATATGTTAACAGGCCAGAAGCAAGTGTACAGCATAATAGAAAGAAATAAAAGATACAGCTTCTATGATGTTATTTATGGTTTAGATAATTTTTATTTCACTACTCCCCCCCCCCCCGACTCTGACTCATGTAAGTCCTTTGTTTATGCAAAGAACCATCATTCTCTGCACCTTTGAGATGAGAAGATGGGTCACTGAGCACATGAGTGACTTGCCCAGAGACAACATGGAGACAATAGTTGTCTAGAAACTGTATCTAATTTTCTTAGAGGATATCTCTTCATCTTTTGTTTCCTTCATCCTGTTCTCTCCCTTGTGAGCAGGCCCTAATAGCTTAAGAGCACACATCAGTTCTTTCTGTTCTCCTTCCTCTTTCTTCCTTAGACATCACAGTCTAAGAACAGCATAGACCCAATGGCCTCCTGGGGGAAGCATGAGGTCAATTCTGGACTTTGTACTCAGCTTCTCATTGGCTGGGTTCTTGAAAGTAAATTTTTGCAAAAGAACAGAGAAGAAAATGAGCAGCTCAGACCTGGGCACTGTTTTTCCAGGGCAAGCTCACTTTCCTGCAGAACCAAAACAGAGGTACAATCATTTTTCCAGCTAGTATTAGTGGGTCCAGGGACTGATATCTTAATACCTCTTTAAAGTCCTGAGTTGATGTTGAAATATGTATTAAACTGCTCATTTTCTGGTATCTGCCTTGATATCTCAGAGCACAGAATCTGGAAGTCCTAAGTTGCAAGTTAAATGCTGTCATGGGCAGGTAGGTCTTGGTTAGAGAAAAGTGTAGGATGGTAGAAATAGGTGTTTAGAGGTCACAAAGAAAGTCTAAAAGCATTTAAAACACAGTTAACATGTATCATTGATATAACAGCAGCAAAATTTTTGATGGTCTTCAACCCATAAAGGAAATACAAACAAGTTTGTCAGCAAAGTGTACCTGCAATAAAGGTCACCTTTCTCCACTGCCTACATTACTTATCAACTTTGATTGATGTCAGTGACATGGGTGGCCATCCTTTCTTCAAAAGGAATGTAAGACAGGAACTGAAGGGGAGGAAATCAGGACATTCAGGAACTAAGCCATGGGGGAGTGTAGAAGTCCCATTATTTTCCTGGCCTCTCCTTGGGACAGAGAAGACTATACTAGCTCATCCCCACTGGAAAAAAAATGGCTGGAATTTTTCTCCAGACAGGCTAGAGAATTCAGGTATGACTAGTAACAACCTTATCCTAAAAATTGTCAGAACATGCTGTGGTGGAAAAGATGATAAGATATTTCAGTGAGAGCCAGAGCTTTCAACCTCAGCGTCTTGGTGTGCCCAGAATACTTCTTACTGTATATTTACATCTGAATGTACCTTGAAATTATGACCATCCTATAATACACCACGCCAAAACCAGACCAAAACAAAACAAACAAAAAGAAACAACTAAGAGCAGTTGACTCATAAAACCATTCCCCTCATTGTTCTTCTCTTAGTTCAGCTAATAGCAGAGCATTTGCTTTAGATTCTTTCTCAGAGTTGTGAAAATTACCTCTAGTTATCCACAGTAATGGTAGCTCTGCCAATGCTACAATTTATTAGCCTTTTCCTTTCTATCACCTTTGCATCTTTATGGTATTGTTTTCTACAATTTCTAAGTGAACCATTTCCCACAAATCCTGATCTGGAGGCTCCTTGTCTCCAGGTCTGTTTTGGGAAGCATCTGAACTAAAACATTTCTGACTTCAACTTGTGTATATTGTTGGAGAAGTTAGGGCCATAAAATCTAATCCTTTGGAGAATTTTCCTAAGTGGGGAAGATAACAGAGAAAAGTGGGGTTGAGTGTTTTTCACATTTGATAATATTAAGGATGCTTACAAACTTGTGAAAACATTTCAGCAATTTTAGAGATATTAATGATGTAATGAGGAGGTGCCTAACTTCAGAGAGAAATCCTTGAGAAGGCATGAGAGATGCACACAAAAGGGAGCAATGGCTTTAGAAACAGTACCCAGTAGATAGGAGGAAACACACCTATCAGAATAAGGTTCATAAAAATCAATACTGGTAAAAGGTGATCCTCTAAGGCAGTGAATAAACTTTGAATGGATAGTGAGTAGTAGGGTTGGTCTAGTTCTTTGTATTCAGATTCTAAATACTGGTCCCCAAGTTTCGTTTTCAGTCCAGGTGAGCACATTCTTACACACACCAAATGATGTGTATAGCTTTTTCCCAGATTTAAAGTTGGTTGGTTAATAAAAATAACTAGAACCCTGTAGCTAGGCAGAAGAGTAATAGGTGGAGCTTAGGTTCCTAAGATTGAGGTCAGATGAGGACAATGAGTTGGGAGAGAGACAGAGAAGAAGCTGGAAAAGAAAGAAGTTGGCATGCGACTGTATGGACCATGAGCATGTGGCCATGAGGGCAGGCCTGATGGAACAAAACTGTCCAGGCAGGAACAATTATGTCAGGTAACTTGAGGTGTGTAGCTGAGAAATAGCAAAATAGCTTAGAGAATTGGTATCTACACATATTTAGTTCTTTAAAGCTTATCATAAACCTAAAATGTCTCTGTGTCTTTTATTCAACAATTAAACAATCGGAAGTGAGGTAGAAAATCCAAACAGTTATTTAAGAGCAAGGGAGAGGGCATAACAAATCCCCTGAAAAATAATTTTTACTAACAACAAATTCAAAGAAAACATTAGGGATGCTGGATAAAAATCACAGTCTTTGCTCACATAGAAGTAATTGTATGGGAAAGTATGGCCACGGTGAAGAGGAAGTCGCTGAAGGGAAGGAGACCATGGTACTAAGTGTTATATGGGGGAGTCACAATGTTTGTAACATTGAGAAGAATGAAGGAGTAGATGGTGTGGGAATGAAGAAAGGAAGCAGGATGCCAATGAACAAGGCTGACAGGCACTAACTGGCTGGACAGTGAGGTTAAGAGGAGCATGCTTCACAACTACTTTGACACTAAATCAGAGAGATCCGGTGTGCAAAGAGGCATGGGCTAGATGCTATTTTGATTCTGTGAGTCACAGGGTGCGAATGGAAATAAAGAACACACACACACACACACACACACACGCACGCACGCACGCACGCACGCATACTGTGTGAAATGACTGCAGAGGATGTGGTGTCCCTTGGGAGAATCTGATTCCAGATTCTCCAGAACAAGAAAGTGGAATAAACATTCAAACAAGAGGCTAGGGACATGATGACTGTTGACTACAGATTAAGAAAGATTGTGTTCTAAGGTGGAGTTAGTTTTGTCAAATCAATGAATACACAAAAGTGTTCAAAAACAGATGTAAATATTGTGTAAAGATATTAAATCTGGAACTGTAGCACCTTATCATCATAGAAATGATTCTGGTGGTCTGGTAGAAGAAACTGACAACTGGTTCTAATTTTGTCGTCCTTCATGTGTGTGTGTGTGTGTGTGTGTGTGTGTGTGTGTGTGTGTGTGTGTTTCTAATAAAGCTTTTTTCTTTATACATTATGGTTACACTGAAAATTTGCTGGAATGTGTGTGTATAAGCAGGATACAACAGAGGACTTTACACTTCTCCACTCCTAGCTTTAGCATAGTGACTTGTCCTCAAGTTCTACTCTGCCTGGTATTGTTCACTTGAAGCATTTCTGCTTCAGCTTCTCCACAGAGAGGCATATTATATTTTGCTAAGACAAAGTGAGAGCACCTACCTAGCTGCAAAGGATAATGCAAAGCCTTGATTGCCATGTGAGACTAAAAGGAACACAAACAATATTCTTTCTAGATTCAAGTCCCACCTTCATCTCCTTTGGTAGGAGTTTCCTCCAAAGCCCTTTATAAGGTTCTTTGTATAAACTAAAATTCTCTTTGCTCACATTTCCCTTTGGCAACCCTTAGAAACTCATTCCCTCTCTGTTGACACCTCTTTCTTTTCTGTCTTTCATGAGCCAGTGATCTAACCCAAAACAGTGATTTAAGAGAAATACAGCCATTTATGTTCTCCCACAGTTGCTGTGGGCCTAAAATTCTGGCTGAATGGACTATGGGCTTGTATGCTTTCACAACTCTCATCAAATAGTGCTAGAGCAGGATTATAAGGGAAGCCAAATGTCTCTTTGTGAGTCTTTGGCTCCTTCCTGAGACCTCTGCTTAAGGGCCACTTGGAGGCTTCAGGATATGACTCCAGAGTTCTGGAAACCACGTAGAAGCTACAGCCTTCTCATGACCCCACCAGGTGCTATCTCAACCAGATCTTCATCTCTTGTACTCATCGCCAGATTCCAGAGAAGGCAACACAGGCTTACTTGAAGGAGAGGCAGAAAACTCACAGAATGTTACCATTTATTTTTGGATTATGTTTTACTTTTTAAATTTGTTTTTCAAAAACAGGTTGAAATATCTGTCGTTTGGATGGTGATTGCTCCACTGTGGACACAGCCAGTCACACTGGAAATTAGTTTGCCTTTAGAAATCCAGTACATTCTATGCTACCAATGTAAGGCTTCTTGTGCCTTGGAAATTGCCTCAGCTATTAGATTTAGTGATGGTAGAAAGACAAACATATAGCCAGATATCTGGATATTTGAAAGCTAGTCCTCTAAACCTAAAATAATATTGCATACAAATATGCTTAGGTAAGTAATATCTGATCTAAGACATATTCTGTGTGTCTCATTTAGCAGTACACAATGATGATTTTAAGGTCACATGGAGCATTCTCTGCAAACTTTCTCATGACTGCAGAGTTTCTAACTTTTATTTAAAGATAACTTCAAGCTCACAGTAAAGTATGAATAGACAAAATACATAGAGCACTTCTTGTTTTCTTGGCTAGCAACATTTTAATCAATTTGCCATTTGTCTCTTCCCCTGAGTACTTTCTTTCCCCCTCTCTTCATGTGTATACAGAGATAATATGTATATGTCATAACTCGATGAATTCATACACCTGTGAAAATGCATATTTTTCTAAATCATGTGAGAATAAAGTTTTACAAAACCACTGTGAGTACCTCTTTACCACCAAATGCTTCAGAAAACACATTTTATTTCAAGTCATTAAGAATTTTGTATAATGAGTTTTGGTCATATTTATCCTACTGTACGAAACCCTTCCCAAATCAATGTTCTTTTCAATTTTATTCCCACCCACCTCTTTTTTTTTTTCCTCCATCAAGGTTAATCTATATTGTCCAGATAGGCTTGCACGTGTGGCCTTCCACTTGGTGCAAGGTTGACTTGTTAGGAGTTGTACTCTCAGAGAAAATTGACCCATCCTTTCTCAGCAACTAACAAATGCCAATAGCTCTTCAGCTAGGGGTGAAACTTCATGGCCCATTTTCTCCTTCATGCTGAGATTTGGTCTGCCTGAAGTTAGCCCATGTCTTGTGCATGCTTTTACAACTGCTATGAATTCATATGTGCAATTGACCTGCTGTATCCAGAAGATGCTATCATTAAAGTCATCCACCACCTCTGGCTCTTACATGCTTCTTCAAAGAGCCCTGAGCTTTGGAAGACATGGTTAAGTATATATGTTCCCTTTAAGGGTGAATATCAATGATTCTTTTGTTATCTACACCTTGGCCATCTGTAAGCCTTTATATGGGTTATCATCTATGACAAACAAATTTTTCAGATGAGAGGTACACTGGTCTGTGGGTATTATAATATGCTATTAGCTATTGATTTAATAGTATGTCCATTTAGTAAAATAGTAGTGATGTTTTCTCCCATAGGCCTATTTTCTTTTTATTTGTTTGTTGTTTTTTTGTTTTTTGTTTTGTTTTGTAGGAAATTATTTTTATTTTTATTAATTACAATTTATTCACTTTGCATCCCAGCTGTAGCCCCCTCCCACATCCACTCCCAATCCCACCCTCCCTCCCTCTTCTTATATGCCCCTCTCCCACTCTAATGACAGAGTAGGTCCTCCTTCCCTTCCATCTGACCCTTGTCTGTCAGATCTCATCAGCACTGGCTGCACTGTCTTCCTCTGTGGACTGGTAAGGGTGCTCGCCCCTCACGGGGAGATGATTAAAGAGCAGGCCACTGAGTTCATGTCAGAGACAGTCCTTGTTCCTATTATTTAGAACCCTCATGGACACTGAGCTGCTATGGGCTACTTCTGGGCAGGGGTTCTAAGTTATCTCCATGCATGGTCCATGTTTGGAGTATCAGTCTCAAAAAGACTCCTGTGCCCAGATTTTTGGGTTCTGTTGCTCTCCTTGTGGAGCTCCAGTTCCCTCCAGGTCTTTCTATCACCCTCCTCTTTCATAAGATTTCCTGCACTGTGCAAGAAGTTTGACTATGAATCACAGCCTATATTTTGATACCCTACTGGGTAAAATCTTTCAGAGGTCCTCTGTGATAGAGCCTGTCATGTTCCCTGTTTTCTCCCTCTTCTGTTGTCCATCTTGTTTGCCTTTCTGAATGAAGATTGGGTTTCTTACCAGGATCCTCCTTGATTAGCTTCCTTAGGTGTATGGGTTTTAGTATTATTGTCCTATATTATATGTCTAATATCCACCTATAAGTGAGTATATACCATGTGTGTCTTTCTCCTTCTAGGATACCTCACTCAGGATAATCATATCTACATCTCACCATTTGCCTACAAATTTCATGATTTCTTTGTATTTAATTGTTGAGTAGTATTCCATTGTGTAAATGTCCACAATTTCTGTATCCATTCATCAACTGAGGGACATCTGGGTTGTTTTCAGCTTCTGGCTATTACAAATAAAGCTGCTATGAACATGGCTGAGCAAATGTCCTTGCTGTGTACTTGAGCATCTTTTGGATATATGCCTAGGAGTAGTATAGCTGGATCTTGAGGTAGTACTATTCCTAATTGTCTGAGAAAGCACAAGATAGATTTCCAAAGTGGTTGTTCATGTTTACATTCCCACCAGCAGTGGAGTAAGGTTCCTCTTTCTTCACATCCTCTCCGGCATGTGTTGTCACTTAAGCTTTTGATCTTACCCATTCTGATGGGTGTAAGGTGAAATCTAAGAGGCATTTTGATTTGCATTTCCCTGATGGCTAAAGATTTTGAACATTTCTTTAAGTGTTTTCTGCCATTCAATGTTTCTCTACTGAGAATTCTCTGTTTAACTCTGTACCCCATTTTTTTAATTGGATTGCTTGATTTGTTGTTGTTTAACTTAAGTTCTTCATATATTCTGGACATTAGCCCTCTGTCAGATATAGGCTTGGTGAAGATCTTTTCCAAATCTGTAGGCTATCATTTTGTTCTGATGACAGTGTCCTTTGCTTTACAGAAGCTTTTCAGTTTCATGAGGCACCATTCATTGATTGTGTGTGTGTGTGTATGTGTGTGTGTGTGTGTGTGTCTTAGAGCCTGTGTTGTTGGTGTTCTATTCAGGAAGTTGTCTCCTGTGCCAATGAGTTCAAAGTTCTTCCCTGCTTTTTCTCCTAACAGGTTTAGTGTGCCCGTTTTTATATTGAGGTCTTTGATCCACATGGATTTTAGTTTTGTGCAGGGTGATAAATATGGGTCTATTTGCATTTTTCTACATGTAGACATCCAGTTAGACCAGCCCCATTTGTTGAAGATGCTATCTTTTTTCCATTGTATGGTTTTAGCATCTTTGTCAAAAATCAGATGTCCATAAGTGTGTGGGCTTATATCTGGGTCTTCTACTCAATTTCATTGATCCACCATTATGTTTCTATGCCAGTACCATGTAGTTTTTATTACTGTTGCTCTACAGTACAGATTCAGATCAGGAATGGAGATACTTCCAAAAGATACTTCCTTTTATTGTATAGGATAGTTTTAGCGAGTCTCAGTTTCTTGTTATTCTATATGAAATTGAGAATTTTTCTCTCAAGGTCTGTGGAGAATTGTGTTGGGAATTGCATTGAATCTGTAGATTGCTTTTGGTAAGATAGCCATTT
The DNA here is from genome assembly GCF_030254825.1 of Meriones unguiculatus. Taxonomy (NCBI): domain Eukaryota; kingdom Metazoa; phylum Chordata; class Mammalia; order Rodentia; family Muridae; genus Meriones; species Meriones unguiculatus. The sequence continues at coordinate 75,369,321 of NC_083360.1, read as the reverse complement.
TTTACTATGTTAATCCTGCCAAGCCATGAGCATGGAGATCTATCCATCTTCTGATATCTTCTTCTAATTCTTTCTTCAGAGACTTGAAATTTTTTTCATACAAGTCTTTGACTTGCTTTGTTAAGGTTACACCAAGATATTTTATGTCTTTTGTGACTGTGACTGTTATGAAGGGTGTTGTTTCCCTAATTTCTTTCTCAGCCCTTTTATCTTTTGTATACAGGAGGGCTACTGATGTTTTTTCAGTTAATTTTGTATTCAGCCACTTTGCTGAAGGTGTTTATCAGCTGTAGAAGTTCCCTGGCAGAATTTTTGGGGTCACTCATGTATACTATCATATCACCTGCAAATAGTGATACTTTATTTCTTCCTTTCTGAACTGAATCCCCTTGATCTCTTTTAATTGTCTTATTGCTCTAGCAAGGACTTCAAGTACTATGTTAAATAGATATGGAGAGAGTGGGCAGCCTTGCCTTGTCCCCAATTTCAGTGGGATTGATTTGATTTTAAATGGTTTTCTCTCTATTTAGTTTGATGTTGGCTATAGGCTTGCTGTATATTGCCTTTACTGTGTTAGGTAAGTGCCTTGTATCCATGATCCCTCCAGGACTTCAAACATAAATGAATGTTGGATTTTATCAAATGCTTTTTCAACATCTAAGGAGTTATCATGGGGTCTTTTTCTTTCAGCTTGTTTATATGGTAGATCACATTGATGGATTTCTGTGTATTGAACCACCCCTGCATACCTTGGAGGAGGCCTACTTGGTCATAATGGATGATCTCTTTGATGTGTTCTTGGATTCAGTTTGCAAGTATTTTATTGAGTATTTTTGCCTCAATGTTCTTTAGTGGCCTGAAATTCTCTTTCTTTGTTGGGCTTTTGTGAAGTTTAGGGATCAAGGTGATTATGGCTTCATAGAATGAGTTTGGTAGTGTTCCTTCTGTTTCTATTTTGTGGAATAGTTTGAAGAGTATTGGTGTTAACTCTTCTTTGAAAGTCTTTGAATTCTGAGCTGAAACTATCTGGCCTGCGCTTTTTTTGGATGGGAGACATTTGATGACAGCTTCTATTTCCTTGGGGGATATAATTGATTTACCTGGTCTTGATTCAGCTTTGGCAAGTGGAATCGATAAAGAAAATTGTCCATTTCATTTAGATTTTCAAATTTTGTGGAGTATAGGCTTTTGAAGTAAGATGTAATGATTGCTTGGATTTCCTCAGTGTATGTAGTTATGTCCCCCTTTTCATTTCTGATTTTGTTGATTTGGATAGTGTCTCTCTGCCTTTTAGCTAATTTGGCTACGGGTTTGTCTATCTTGTTGATTTTCTCAAAGAGCCAGCTCTTGGTTTCATTGATTCTTTGAATAGTTTTATTTGTTTCTAATTTATTGATTTCAGCCCTGAGTTTGATTTTTTCCGGCCTTCTCCTCCTCTTTGGTGTGTTTGCTTCTTTTTTTTCCCCCTAGGGTTTTTAGGTGAGCCTTTAAGATGCTTGAATGAGATATTTCAAATTCTTCTTTTTTTAAATTTATTTTTCAAAATTCTTCTTAAAGGCACTTAGTGCTATGAATTTTCCTCTAAGCACTGCTTTCATTGTGTCCCATAAGTTTGGGTATGTTGTGCCTTCATTTTCATTGAATTCTAGAAAGTCTTTGATTTCTTTCTTTATTTCTCCCCTGACCCAGTTGTCATTTAGTAGCAAGTTGTTCAGTTTCCATGTGTGTGTAGGCTCTTTGTTATTTCTGTTGTTGCTGAGATCTACCTTTATTCCATGGTGGTCACATAGGATAAAAGGGATTATTTTAATCTTGTATCTGTTGAGGCTTGCTTTGTGACAACTATAGGATCTATTTTGAAGAAGATTCCATGAGGTGCTGAGAAGAAGGTAATTCTGTACATTTCTGTTATGTTGTCTGTTTGATTAATGACCTCTGTCAGAGACATTGTTTTTTTGTTTAATTTCTGTTTTGTTGACCTGTCCTTTGTTGAGAGTGGGGTGTTGAAGTCTCCCACTACTAATGAGTATGTGGTTTCTATGTGTGGTTTCTGTTTTATTAATATTTCTTTTAAAATATTGAAGTCTCCCACTACTAATGAGTATGTGGTTTCTATGTGTGGTTTCTGTTTTATTAATATTTCTTTTAAAATATGAGTGCCTTTGTATTTGAGGCATAGATATTCAGAATTGTGATGTCTTCCTGGTGGAATTTTCAGCTGATGCGTATGAAGTGTCCTTCCCCATCTCTTTTTGTTAATTTTGGTTGAAAGTCTATTTTATTAGATATTAGAATGGCTACTTCTGCTTGCTTCTTGGGTCCATTTGCTTGGAAAATCGTCTTCCAGCCTTTTACTCTCAAGTAATGTCTATCTTTGTGACTTAGGTGTGTTTCTTGTATGCAACATATGGTTGGATATGCTTTACTTATCCATTCTGCTAGTCTGTGTGTTTTTATTGGAGAGTTGAGTCCGTTGATGCTGAGGGAGATTAATGATCAGTGGCTGTTATATGCTTTGATTTTGCTGTTGGTTGTGGTAGTGTGTTTGTGTACTTTGGTTCTTTTAGTTTTGCTGTAGTGTGCTTGTTCATTTCCTGTGTTTTCTTGAATGTAGTTAGTTTTCCTGGGTTGTATTTTTTCTTCTAGTATCTTCTGTAATGCTGGATTTGTAGGTATGTATTGTTTAAATTTGTTTTTGTAGTTAAATATCTTGTTTTCTCCACCTATGATGACTGAGAGTTTTGATAGATATAGTAGCCTGGGCTGACATCTGTGTTCTCTTAGGGTCTGCATGATATCCATCCAGGCTCTTCTGGCTTTTATGGTCTCTGTCGAGAAGTCAGATGTGATTTTGATGGGTTTGCCTTTATATGTTATTTGACCTTTTTCCCTTGCATCTTTTAGTATCTTTTTCTTTGTTCTGTATACTTACTGTTTTGATTATTATGTGGCAGGAAGATTTTCTTTTCTAGTCTAATTTATTAGGTGTTCTGTAGGCCTCTTGTATTCTTATTGGCCTCTCCTTTAAGTTGGGGAAATTTTTTTCTATAACTTTGTTGAAAATATTTTCTGGGCCTGGAAGAGGGAATCTTCCTTTTCCTCTATTCCTATTTATCTTAGGTTTTGTCTTTTCATGTTGTCTTAGATTTCTTGGACTGTCTGTGTCAGGAATTTTTTGGATTTAACATTTTCTTTGATGGATACATTGATTTCTTCCATTGTATCCTCCACTCCTGATATTCATTCTTCCATCTCTTGTGGTCTATTGGTTTTGCTTACCTCTGTAGTTCTTGTTTTCTTCCCTAAGTTATTTCTCTACATGATTTCCTTGGTTTGTGTTTTCTTTAATTTTTCCAATTCTCTCTTCAGATCTTGAGCCATTTTGTTGATTTACTTCACCTGTATGACTGTATTTTCCTTCTATTCTTTCACCTGTTTGAACATTCCTCTGTTTCTATTTCTTTCAGTGATTTAATTATTTCCTCTCTAAAGGCCAAAAACTGTTTGGCTGCATCTTTTTGTATTTCTCTATGGATGGCCATAATTTGTTTGGCTTTATCTTCCTCCATTTCTTTACAGATGGCCATAATCTGTTTGACTTTATCTTCCTCTAATTCTTCATGCAGTTTATTTGTTTCCTCTGTTATCCTCTTCATAAGTACAGATGTAACGTCATCTTCTTGAATTTCAGTTATGCTGGGGTGTTCAGGGCTGCTCACCCCTGGATAACTGGGTTCTGGAGATGCCATATTGCTCTGTCTTTGTTGGTTGAGCTTTTATGTTTGCCTCTACCCATTAGGCTACCTTAGGTGTTGGCTGTTAGTTTCTGGTGCTTTCTGGAATCCATCCTAGAGTGGAGAGAATCCCCTTGGCAAGAAGATGATTTATCCTGAAGGAGGCCTCCTCAGTTTTTTGGGTATGGTCACTGAATGGCTGGTGTTTCTCAGGAATTGTCACAGCTCACCTCAGGTATATAGACCTTAGTGGTAATTGTGGTCTTTGTTAGTCAGGAGGGCTCTCCTCTCAACCATAGAAGTCTTGGAGACCCCTACCCTGCTGCTGAGTTTCTTGCTCTGAATTTAGTGAGCTGCTGCTGTTGTTATACTTTTTTCCAGGCACAGCCTTTTTGGAGAACCTGGGAGCTGCGTGGTTTGGTCAGTTTAGTTATGGATAACTGCTTGCCCCTTGGAGCAGTATCTGGGATATGATCTCAGGGATCCCAGGCTTCTGTAGGTCTCAGGTTGGAGCTCTGTGCCCCAGTACCCAAGCAGTAATCAGTGACAGGTGAGTACAGTTCTCATGTGTGCAGCAGGATCTAGGGCCTGGAGCCGGTGGGAATCCAGACGCTTTTCCGGAGCTGGGTGTCCTGAGGTTGGACCAGATGTTTATCCCCCACAGTGGGTTTTTTCCCAACAGGGAGACCCAGTCTGTAGTGTTTGGGGTCCACAGTTCCATCTGGAGTGGAGCATAGAGCTTGCCGGTGAGTGGTGGTTCCAAACTGATGCCTGGGGCCCTGCAGGAACCCTGGAACTTTTCCCAAGAAATTTCCCGGGTAGGGGGTGGAGGGTGGGGGATGGGGGTCGGCTGAAAGCTCTCAGCTCAAACCTGCCGATTCCCTTCTTGTGGGGTTTTCTCCTGACAGAGAAACTCGGTCTGTGGTGCCGTGGGGCCGACAGTTTTGTCTGGGATGGTGAGTCGGGCATGCAGCAGGTCTCTGGGCCGACAGCTGAGGACCCTGTGCTGGGCTGTCAGTTGTGGGCCCTCGTCTGGGCCTCTGGTTGAGGTTCCTGGTCTGGGCTGAAGGTTGAGATCACTGCTCTGGAAGGCTGATGTCCTTGCTCTTGGCCGGCGGCTGAGGGCCCCATGCTGAGATGGTGGCTCTATGCCCACAGGTCCCTGAGACATTTTCCAGGGATTGATTGGGTGACCTGAGGTTGGTCCTGATTGATTCCCACACCTTGGTATTTCCTCTAACCTGGGAATCACAATTACTGGTGTTTTAGTGCCCTGAGTTCAGTCTCCTGGTCGCTGCGCTGACACTGCTGTCCTGCTCCTCAGACACAGTGTCCTCTTGGCGCCACCATCTTGGATCCTCCCCCTATTTTCTGTCTAGACATTGGTTCTCTGCCTGATAATAGTGTAGGTAATTCATCTTCTGAATTCTGCCTTGAATCCAATTAAAAAATGTGTGATTATTCTTATGATATTCAATCCACTACTGACTGTCTTCCAGAAAGTTATTGCAGGTTGCTGGTATGATTGCTGATTGTTTTTCTCCTCCAGTAGATTTCATATCACTTTCCAGAGTGTTGAAAGCCATCCCATATGAATGAAGCTTCCAAGTCAGTACCAGCTTCAAGAATGTGGAATCTGACAATAAAATTTTACCATCAAGTTCTAAAAGGCAACCATGAGCACTGGCAACAAACTGTGATATTTAGGTGTCTGTGCAACCTCACTGACCAAAATTCCAAAAGAAGTAACCCATTGATGGCAATAGACTTCTTTTTTGTTAGCTTGTGCAGTCTAGTAAGTACACTGTGGCCCCATTATGGGATAAATCTATTTTTATTCATTTTATATATGTATTTAAATGTACTCTAAAAATATTTATCAGTGGTAGGTTACCATATGACTTTTTTTTTCCAGAAAAGTCTTTAGCTTTCATGTGCTCAATAGCATTTTCCATGTGATATCTTTTTAATTTTCCTTAAACTAAAATATGTTCCCAGTCTTCCTTTTACTTTCAAAGCATCAGAAATGTTAAAGACTGTGGACAACCCTCCTCTCTGCATCATTTATTAAGACAGTCTGTTCTTTCATGATCTGCAATTTGTCAGAGAGACCCAGCCTGTAGGACAACCTCTAGCATGAGGAAAGAGCTCAAGAAAGACCTGTTAGATGCAGCCTTGGTGCTTTCCACAGTCAATCCTAGACAATGGAACTCCTTTAGAGAGGGGATAGCTTAGCAATCGTGTGAAGAACTCATGCATACTCCTTTGTCTATCACATCTTGAAGTCTTTATACGGAAAGCACATTGGCAGGCAAGAGGATAGTGTTCATGGATGGTCTCAGATTTGCTCTGACTCTACCCTTGTTTATTCTCCTCAACCCTCAGTTGCATCAGCTTGAGTTTCACTGTCTTCTTTATGCTCAGTATCTACTTTGTTCATGATCATCCTTAAACCACTCCCACTAAAGCTACATAAGCTATTTATCTGCTGGTTCTACCTCTTGGATACACTAACTCGTGTGTTGTATGTACAATAACATGTATAATATGTACAATATACAATTATAATTTGCCAGTCAAACATAATAATGATACAAATTTTAAAATGCAATGAAAATTAATGATTAAGCATCATTTTTTAAAAAGAGGACACCATTTATTGTCTACCACTAGATCCCAAGTACTGAGTATACTAGATTTAACCTATGTACTGCAAAGGCCAAGCAAATGTTTTGGGTATTTGTAAATGAATAAATGACAGTTCCCAGTTTATATTCGCTCCACATTAATGAAATCCCCATATTCCTAAGACATCATGTGTAATGCTGAGGATTCAGAAAATAACCAGACCCTCTTCTACAGCCTTTCCCGAGTCCCATGATCACTGTCTTTGCTGGTTTGCAGAGCAGTAGTTGCTCTCATCCAGGAAGGAGTCCTTCCCTCTCAGTGGTCCTCACTGCCTCTGTCACCAATTAGACAATGTGACTGATAACTTCACCTGGCATTCTACATGTCAGCATCTGGATCCCCACCCCTAACAAGCCCCATGCCTCCTCTCAAATCTGCCATTGCTAAGCACCAGCTGATGACTGCCCAGACAGAAGCCATCTGCTGGTGATTAGGGAAAGTTAAATAAGCCGAGGAGCTCTAGGGAAGTTTAGCAAGAAAGAGCACCATATGCATAGAGAATTGGCAACCAGTTTGTCCTGGTGACTCAGGGTTCATTATGGTGATGTTAGGCAGGCTTCCCTTGGGATTACTCTGTTGATTGGCTCAGGAGAAGACCCTCTGAAACAGTCTGTCTTTGTGCTCCTCACAGGCACAAAGAGAGCCCCTGCAGAAGTTCATTATAGTTCTCTGTCAATCTGTCAGACATGTGTCAGCTTCCAGGGTGATCCTGGAGAATAGTATTAGTTAGGTTAAGCTGCACAGTAGTTCCCAGGCCTTGTCTTGCACAGTCAGTGGTGAAAAAAACAAATAGACATGGCTTATCTTTAGACTGGGAGAATAATGGAGTGGTCACTTTCATGGTTTGGAAGGCAGTGAAAGGAAGCAGAGGAAGAGACACAATCCAAAATGTTGGAGAGACAAGCTATCATACTAAGTTAATAAACAGAAGTTCACCAATGTGGTCACACTAAGGACCACTCAGGGGGTGGTGCTATGGTGACTAGTAAGGGCAAGGCCGATACTTTGGATATTTCCCATGATAACCGTATTTGCTCCAGTCTACAGAGTGGGGTCAACATGGGTTTCCCAGAAATATTTTTGGGTCCACCCACCAAAATGATTCAGAGGGTAAAAGAGCTTGCATTGCAAGCCCAAGTATATGAGTTTTATCTATTGAGTCCATAGAGGAAAGAAAAACCTTCTAATAATACTTGTCCTTTGACCTCTACGCACATGATATTGTAATGCATGCAGGGAGCAGAGAGAATGCAATTTACTTTTTTGAAAATAAAAATGCAGTTGGGAACTCATTTGTGAGTACAACTCAGGAAAAGGTGTTCAAGAACATCCCATGAGAATGCAAGGGCACAGAAATAGAAAAGTGAGTGTATGTCCATGGATCCACAATTCATCCCAGAAGCCTAAGACCAACTGTGTCAAAACAGGGACACAATACTCAGAGGCAGGGTAGAAGGGAAGAATGGGTCAACCTTTGAAGCCTGGAGAGCTTTGTTTCTCTTCCTTTAATCATTACTTTCCTAGGTAGATTTGCATTTACACCAATGGTGTACCAAGACTGTCCGCTGGGATGTTGAAAAGCTTTGAATAATAATTGCAAGACAGGAATTGAAAAGCTTTGGATAATAATTGCAAGACAGGGAGTGTGGCTCGGTTGGTAAGGTGTATACTAAATAAACACGAAGACATGAGTTTGAACCTCTAGCATTTGTATAAAAAGCAGATGCAGCAGTATGCATCTGTGCTCCTGGTGTGGAGGAAATGGAGATGGGAGAATCCCTGGAGCTTACTGGCCAGATTGATGGACCAAATCGATCAGAGTCAGTGGCAGAATCTATTTCAAAAAGTTAAGTGGAAAGTGATAGAGTGGCTTCCACAAACTCACCCACACTTCTAAATATACACACTGGTGTATATAATATACACTAACCATAACAACAGTAATAATAGTAATAATAATGTCACAATAATCGTTAAAGTGAGGTACACAAGCAAGCTGAAAGTAGAAGAGTGTTGACCTACAAATTTCAAAAATATACACAGTAACCTTCCTCTCATTGAAAGTGGGAAAATATAAGGTCTAAATATAGAGTTAACATAGGATTTGTAGATACTGTTTGTGCATTCCGTACCATACATGGCTAATGAGTATTGTAGCACAGGCACATCAATAAATCTGTGTTGTGTGTGCACCAATTCCATCGAAGTCACTGTGGCAGGAGAAGGACAAACCTCACTGTGGCCCCGAGAGGTTAGGCTTGGAAATCCCAGTCTAACTAACAACTACTTGTAACAAGTTAAAAAAAAAAAAAATAGAACTGAAAAACCATCAAGAGACATGTAAGTACCCCAAGTGAAAAGTAGGAGTCCGAGCTAATTGTTTTTAATTGTATAAAATTCTTGAGATAAATTGAAAGTAAGAATATATTAGGCTCTGAGTGGTGATACAGACAGATAATCCCACCACTTGGGAGGTGGAAACTGGAGTTTTGAGAATTCAAAATCGATTTTGGCTACATAGAAATTTTAATGCTAGACTAGACCCTGCATGAGACAAAATACTTGTTTAGCGCGCCCAAAGTCCTGGATTCAATCACCACCACTCTCCTCTAACGAGAATATTTTAAATCATAAAGTGCACCCGCTTTCTGGAGGTCACATGCTCTTAGCTTCTGGGAGATACAAAAGCCAAACCAAACACTATTATAGGACTCTGGGAAAATAGACTGTCAGTGGGGGTGGGGGGAGAAGTAAGGGGGAATCATACAAATGTTTTAGCTGGGCTTTGAGGATACAGAGATATTCTCTAGGAGAGGCGCTCATATCAGGCATTGACACCACAAGTCCTTATAATCGGGAGCTTGGAGAGCAGGAAACAGGTGGCTTTGTTTGGAGAATAGGACAGGAGGTCAGGGCCAGGAGTGCCGCACTACCTAATGAATCCGTGCCTTATCCTGAAGACGTTTCCGATCATGTGTTTTTAATAAACACATTGATATGGGCCAACCCCTTAGATCTGGGGCACAGTGTTTGGAGGAAACTAAGTGCTATGGCTTGCTCTCTGTAGTTTCACATAATGAACACAAGAGGGCGATGTGAATCCGTCACATCTCAGATGTGCAGGGGCTTAATTCAAAATTTCAACTGGCTATGCCCTGAATTTTCCAAATCACTGCCGCTTGGGTGCTGTTCTGTGCTGTCTGAATGCATTTAGAAACAATAACAGAACTTTTACAGTTTTCACTATGCCTTGATCTTCTCCAGGTCCAATTCAAACGTGTTCTTTTAGTTTTCAACTACACGGATTATCCACAGAGATGACATTGCCCAGGGCTGGGCAGCAGCCACTAACATTTGTTTTACAGAATTCTGCATATCACCTAGCATAATCCCACATCCTGTTTTACAGATAAGAAGATAATTCCCCAGAGAGACAGTGACCAGAGGGAACACAGTTGTGAAATAAAAATAGCTTGATAGCGTTGTATCCAAATCCTGTCTTTGCCACTGGATGGGTAAATAACTTGGAAAAATACTTTCGACCACCATGCCTCAGTTTTCCCAAGCCACCTTCTTTACACCGAATTCGTTTTTAAATTTTATTTTAAGATGTTCCAAAGGCTTTCAGCAGTAAATAAAAACCATGTGCCTCAGATACTATCATTATAATTTTGAAGGTTAAATTGTCATAGTTAGGGATTGTGTTGGGGCAATTGAGACTATAAAGGACAATTTTGTTAGTATAGACTATTTCATTTTTACCTTATAAACTTTTATTTATTAAAATAAAATACTTTCACATACTATTTCAGTTCTTGTTTTTGTATACTAGCTTCTTAGACTGGTTTTTTTTTCTTTGTTTTATTTTGTGTTTTCAATTTATGCACTTGGTCAGCAAAAAAATGACTCCTGAGAATTTACTGTATACAATCAGTAACAATATCATCAGGACCCAATCAGACTGAAAGCTGCTCTTGAGGAGCTAAGTTCCTAATGGAGAGCAGAGAACATCCAGAAGTGTGCTGGACTGGGGGTGAGGTTTGTGCAAGAGACTGAAGAAACCTGTTGAGATGATTTCTGAGCAAAGCCCCTGAGGAGAATTTGAACAAAGCCACACAGCTGTCCAGCTCTGCCAGTGGGGAAGGGATTATGAGACAGGCACATGCTTCCTTCCTTCATTGAATGAGAATGACTACAGGTGAATGAACAGCAAGTACTGGGAAGGTCTGGGGGATTATAAAGGCTCAAATGTAGCCCATGGCAGCTCAGTATCCAAGTGGGTTCCCTAGTAAGGGGAACAGGGACTGTCTCTAACATGAACTCAGTGGCTGGTTCTTTGATCACCTCCTCCTGAGGGGGGAGCAACCTTACCAGGCCACAGAGGAAGACAATGAAGACAGTCCTGATGAGACCTGATAAGCTAGGGTCAGATGAAAGGGGAGGAGGACCTCTCCTATCAGTGGACTTAGAGAGAGGTAGGGAGGAGATGAGGGAGGGAGGGTGGAATTGGGAAGGAGGGGAGGGAGGGGACTACAGCTGGGATACAACATAAATACACTGTAATTAATATAAAAAAATAAAAATTTAATTAGGTGAAAAAAGAAAAAAAATAAAAAGACAAAGGCCAAATTATAGGGGCCATCCAAGACACGGTGAAGACTTTAGGTGAGAGAAGAGGACAGTAGACAACTGTATGAGCACCTCGCTGATAAGATCTGATCTTGTTTTTAATGAGTTACTCTAGCAAAAATGGGCAAGAATGTCCACAGGACAAGCATAGAGGAGAAAAGAGGTGAGGATGTCAGTAGTGGAGATGATGAGAAGGGACCAGAAGATGAATTTTTTTTTTTTTTTGAGGGCAGATTCAGCTAGATTTCCTAATTTCAGTTTAAAGTCTAAGAACTAAAAAAAAAAAAAAAAAAAAAAAAAACACAAAACACCAGAAGTTTTAGCCCTAGAGCAGAAGACTGGAGTTCTCACTCCTGAAAACAAAACCTGAGAGGGAGCTGACTTGGTAGTTAACTAACCAAGTTACCAGAAGAATTTCTATAGTGGCCAGGTTAATTGATTCCCAAGTTGGTAATAAAAATCATAATTAAAGAACATTTAGGGAAACGTGGCCTGGTATACACCATAATCCCAATGGTTAAGAGGTTGAGAAACAAGTTTGAAGTTGGCTTGTTCTATACAGTAAGTTCCAGGCCAGTAAGTGCCACATAGCAAGACTCTGTCTCCAAAACAAACAAAAGAATAGCTACAAAAATCTGAAACAAATGAAAGTTGTGAAGTGGGACAGCTAACATTAAAATTTACTAACACAAAAAGTACACTTCTGTAATTTCAAAAATGTCAATAGTAATAGCAAAAAAAAAACAATGGAAATTCCACAGAGCCTCAGTGATGGGTAGGTGATCTATAGACAGATAGCTGATAGATAGATAGATAGATAGATAGATAGATAGATAGATAGATATGTAAATAGGCAGACAGATTAGTTGATAGAATGATAGATAGTAGCTGATAGAAGGATAGATTATAGATAGCTATAGATGACAGATATATAGATGATAAATAAGTAAAAAATAATAACTTTCTTTGGAAAAAATAATAACTAGCTGGACATAGTAGCTCAGGCCTGTAATTCCAGCACTCTGGGAAGCAGAGGCAGGCAGATCTCTGTGAGTTCAAGGCCAGCCTGATCTAGAAAGTGAGTTCAGAACAGCCAAGACTACACAGAGAAACCCTGTGCCATATAACCAAAATAAATAAATACATAACAACCAAATGTCTTTTTCAGAGGTGTGGGTTCAGTCCAGACACAAAGGCACAAGAAGCAGGAGAGCCCTACAAATGCCTGCTTGTCTATCTAGCGCCTCACCCGCTCAGCTAGGCTACCCCTCCCTCACCCAAAGCAGAAGTGTAGAGTAGAAAATTCCAATCAGCCACGCTTTCCTGCAAGGTCAAGTGTCAGGTAAGCTTTATAATAAACAGGATGTAAGACGTGGGGATGAGCTCATACAGGGGTTTGATAAGGGACAGAAGGGGTGATCAGACTAGGTGATATGTGAGATTTCACTTGCCTTATTACTCAGGCAATGAGGAAATGGAGGAAGCTCGGTGTGTCCAGGGCTATAAAGATTGTTCTCTACAATCAGTGCTCATGCTATTTTGGGCTGAGACTGGACTTTGCAAAGTCATAAAAAACAAGTGTCTGGCTTTCACTAGTCTCTGGAGTCTCTGGAGCTTTTATTATGAAATGAGGATCTTTGTTTCTCAGACTTGTCTGGAAAAAGGAGCACTTAAAACCAGTGGGTAGAAAATAATTAAGTGGATAACAGCAGGAGTGGGTGCCATATCTCTACCTACTTTTACAGCAAACTTATAAGATAGTCAGAAACAAAGTAAAACTTAATCCAGGAAGTAAAATTTAAATGTGGGAGAATTCCATTGTACTTTTAAAGTGGAAACATCATGTCTAAGCATGGCACAAAGCTCTGAAGCCTTTCTGACAAGAGATTGAGAATACTGACAACAGTAAAAACAAAACAAAACAAACAAACAAAAAAACAATAAGCATTCTTTGCAATAGCAATACTGTGAAATTATCAGAGCACTTGTTTGAGAAATATTAACAACATAAAATGATTAATAAACACTTAATTCTCCTGATATATATTAGCATGTATGTCTTAGTTATTATTCTATTGCTGTGCTAACACACCATGATTGAGTCACCTCATGGAAGAAAGCATTTATTTGTCTTGAAGTGAGAGAGGATGAGTCCATGACCATCATGGCAGGGAGCATGGCAGCAGGTGGACACACTCGGCACTGGAGCAATAGCTGAGAGCTTGCTTCCTGACCCAACTACACAGGAGACTCAGAGAAAGAGATAACTGGATTCTAGCCCACCCACAGTGACACACGTTCTTCAATGAGGCTACATCTTTTTGTTTGTTTGTTTGTTTTGCATTTGGGGACAGCATTTTTCTGAGTACCCTTGGCTGTTCTGGACCTTGGTCGACAGAACCAAGGTGCCCTCAAGCTCATAGAAAGACACCTGCCTTTTCCTCCTAAGTATTGGGATTAAAGGCATGCACCACCACCACCACCCAACTGTGGATATACCTTCTAATTCTTACCCAAAAGTTTCACCAAACATCAAATACATAAGCCTTTAGAGGCCATTCTCATTCGAACCATCATATGACATAAATCAATAAGACAAGTATCAGCTACCCAGAAGAAAAAATCTGGATAGAAGAGGTTTTTTTTTTTAAGTAAATAATTACAAGTGTTTTTTTTTTTTTAAAAAAAGTTATAACACTGAGGCATTTTAAAATAACATAATTAAAATTAAAACAGAAATTAAAGTCAATGTCATAACTTTTCTTGTATTCACTCAACAAATAATCACAAGATCTAAACTGACAGCAGAAAAAGCAGGTATTCTTGTAGATGGTGGTAGAGACTCTAATCTGGTGATCAGGTTATATTTATCAATACTTCAGTATATACACTCATTCACCTAATTGCTCTCCTTTGATGAATTTGCTCGAGATGTTTAAATTTTGATTAAAATTAAATACAGATACTGTTGTAGTTTTGCTCTACAATCTTCTCACAAAGTTTATTCCTCCATTGAAGGTTTATTTCCCAACTGATGTCACTATTAGGAGTTAAAGGATTATTTGGATTACTGTAGAAGTAGGTAGGCTATTAGGAACACATCCTTTTAAAGACACGGTTTCCCTCTGAATGTTTTATCTCCGCTTTCTAATCAAAACAGAGGGAGAAATCTCCTCCAGTACCCACACCAGCTACTACACCTTGCTCAACACAGTCTTCTAGGCAATGAAATCAGATGACTGTGCACCAAAACCTCAGAAGACACAAGCCAACCTATATCTCCTACCTTTTAAATTATCACTGCTATTTAATCACCGCAATACAAAACTGATAGGACAGAAAACAGCTATCAAGAAATGGGGCTTCTTCTTTAGAACTGAACTGTAGAAGGAGCTTGGGAAAGTTTAAAAGCTCAGAATGCTGTAAATGGTGCCTAGTGGGTGATTCTTTTAGGAACCCAGGAAACCAGATTTCTGATAAGAATGTGGGTATTGTAGACTGTGCTCAAGAGGTTGTTCCACATAGAAAGGATATTGGACTAGTGGCCAACACGGTATGCAGGGAATGTGTCTTCACATACCCAGTGCTCTGAGAGTTACGTAAGGCTAAGTTCACAAGTGGCAGACTAATAGATTAGATAGAGGAGAATGTCAAGGCAGCACGTCACTCAGGCTTCAGCATGAGTATTTCTAAGTACCTTTAGCCAGGTTTGCAGGGAGACTAAAGAGCAGAAATACACGTAAACTTGAGGTGGGGAAAGGAAGCTGTGGAAGCTAAAGAGATTGGTGACATTAAAAAGAAGCTACACACTATTCCCTGAGACAATAGGAATGATGCAGGAATCAGCAAAAACATATTCTCCACAGGATCGAGGATGTAAAGACAGAGGTTTGAAAGAGTTTTGCTTGGAAAATGAACACTGGACAACATGTAGTGCTGGATCATCTTGTTTGTACAGGGGTGCCAAAGGGCATGGCGCCTGGGGATTCACTTCCTTGTGTTTATCTGCCTAACTAAGCCCTTCGGAGCTCCTGTAGCACACACTAAGAGAGCCTAACTGTTGTTCCCTTTACAAGGCCTCTCTTCACATGCCTCCTATGTGGTGCTGCTTTTGCAAGCAGGCAGAACACAAGAACTTTCCAGCCATGGAGGCTTCTGCTGCATTTTCAAAGACCAGGAGACCAGTATGCATGAAGCAGTGTCAGAACCAGGAAGTAGGCCCATTGAGGGCAATGCATGGAGTTGCATTAGCGAAGCCAGAGCTAAGGAAACTCAAGAAAGTTGGAGATGCCAGGAATGTGGAAGCCTTGCCAAAGAAATCTGTAGGCATCGATGAGATACGTGCCAAGGTAGCCAGGTGGCCTGCAGGTGGCAAGGCGAGAGACTCTGGGCATCCGAACCCCTTAGATATCATAGAAGGCCGTTCTGTGACCAAGATGTGAGACATGGAGATAAGAGTTTAATTAATGTCCTGCTGGATCTGGGTGTTGTTTTGGCCTATTTTCTCTTCTTTTCATTTGCCATGAAAATGCTTAATTCATTTCATTAGGCCTTGGAAATACGTACTTCTTTTTATTTTGTATGGGCTCATAACTAAGTTTGCCTTGACTGTCAGAGGAGACCTTACACTTGAACCTGTGAGCAATGCTGAATGTGTTCAGACTATGGAAAGTCTTGAAGATTCACTGAATCCATTTTGCACTGAGAATTTAGTATGTGGATCATGAGCCTTTAGGGGTTAGAAGTCAAATTTTTCACTGGGCATCTAAATGTTCCCTTGTTGATTGCTTTGTCCCCAACAAAGCAATGCTTAGAAGCAGATCCTCTAGGGAGTAAGTTCGTTGTGAAAGATCTGCCCTGCTCTGTTCTAATATGTTGTGGCTTGATGTTTTACTGAGTGTACGGGAAGGGGTTTTGTTATAAAATTGAATTATTGCTCTGCTTCACAATCACTGCAGCTTGTTACTCTCTGATGTAAGTCCACTGTGATATCTGATTATATCTCACTTTAGTCTGAGAGCAAAAATGAGACATACCAGTTAACAGTTAACTAAATCCTCCGAAGCTGTGGTCCAAAATAAATATTTCCTGCTTAAAAACTTCTCATCTCTTGCACTTTATTCCAGCGTGGTAGAGCAGGCTGGCATACATTTTCTTCTTCTTTACCCAGGTGAATATGCCACATTTTTATACTATCTAGCTCTTTTTCAAGGAATCTGCCTCCTTCCCTTAACATCAGCTAGCATTTCTGGATCCTTAACATTCAAATAAAAATTGCAGTTTGGGGTCAGAAAGACCTGTCTTGGCCACCAAACCTCTAGAGGTTGTCAGGAGAATTTGTTTGTCAAAACTTGCTTTAATTTTTTTCTCTCAATGTACTCAGGGTTGTCTAATTTTCATGTGTAATTTATTAGTTTATTGTGAGCTTTCTCCAACCTGGACATAAGTTTGATAAGAGCCAGGACATTGTCCTCTTCCCTGTTATATCTACAGCCAAGAACATAAGGGTAAGACAGCCTTGCCCTTAATAAAGGCTCAATAAATGTCTGTGACAGAGGAAGAAAATATCCTTATCAGCTACAATTAACCCATTTATGATCTTGCCACTTACTCTGATCTATGGCAAACTTAAAATAGCCTACACACCCGGTCACAAGGATTGTCTGTGGGTTACAGTTAGAGTTGCTGCAACAACCCATTTATTGACAACAATTATCTTCTCACCTTTGTTTGGACAAACACTGAGATAAACTACACCAGGACCTGCTGCTAGTCTTCCCCGTATGCACACACACTGTTCTGATTCTTATTGTCTCCATTCCCTTTCTACAGCTCTTATCAGGTCTAAGCTGGGATTGTTTGTGCAAAACAATGTATGTATGTACATAAAAGTGAATATGTGTATGCTCATAGTAAATTTGTATATGTGGTTGTGTAAATATGCCTAGACATACATCTTTCATATATTAGCCTGCATATGTAACATGCTAAATGTGTTAGCATGGATGTAAATGTAGATTTAGGTATACTTGAGATACATACCTGACCACTTAGTCTCTTTCTTCATTCCTATCCTAACAGTACCCTTGCTTTATTGAGAAGTTAACACGTTTTCCACTGTGTGACTTCTTGGTGAGGTTACAAATCAAGCCATCTGTGATAGGTTGTTCTAATTGTCAACTGAACACAATTTAGAATGACCTGGAAAGAGAATCCTAATGAAGGGGTGTATAAATTAGTTTGGCCTACGGGGTGTCTTTGAGTGGTGATTTTTTATTATGTTAATTGTAGAGGAAAAATCTGGTCCTCCGGGTGGCACTATTTCCTAGGAGTTTCTAAACAAGATATGTGTGAAGGACACAGGCAGAACACTAGCATGCACATCTTAATTCACTCCTCTCTGTGGATGTAACAAGTAGTTTCAAGTTCCTGGTACCTTGAATTTTCAAAAACAAATGACTGTACCCTGAAATTGTGAGCCACATAAGCCATTTCTACCTAAATGTGCTTTTGTCCAGGTAGTTTATCACAACCATAGGAAACAAAACTAAGACATCATCTATGTCTCCTGGCAGAGGAGCAAACATGTAACCTATCCAGAAACTCCCTCCTCTCCTCTGATACCTGGAAATATTTGCTACTCTAGATTCCTGCTAGTCACACTAGGCTGAGACTCAGGGAAGCAATTTTCACTATTCTTCCTGTCCTCCAGTATGATCTCACCTGTTTCCAGGACTGGCCTGAGCCCTGTAGCAACCTATTTGCTGGTACTTGTCCTCTCACACTACCACCATTCCCTGAAAACACTGTTATCCCTTTGTTTCTTGGTTCACACCCAGCTTTGATCCTCACAGTAGACCTTCTCAGCTCTCCTTTTTAGCCTATCCCCATTGCTTTATTAGCCCCCAATACCTAGAAACACTGTCCACCTGAAGGCCCAGTGACCACACCAGGCTGTGAAACTGATTGTCACTGTCCTTCCTGTCTTCCATTTTGATCTCTTCTTTCTCTCTCCCAGCCCTGTAGAAGCCCGCTTAAAGGTTCCCCTCTACACACTTCAATTCCATTCAATAGAGACTCCAGGTCTTGGTGTAGACCCAGGATCCCTCCAGCACTTATGTCCTTGTATCTCCAGGCATAGTCTTTATCTCACTACACCTACATGCAGGAACCCCTCTTACCAAAACTCTTACTCCCTGGAGACATACCCTCTTGCTGTAGACAAGATTGTCTTAGCCCTTTCCTGAAACCCCACTCAACTAGTCCAAATGGATTTCTCTTTGCTACCAAACTGCAGAGGCATTCTCTACCAGAGAACCAACAGGTACAAGTTTTCAAAGACACATAAAGAGCAACAAAAGAGATAAGGAATGGAGTACCTACCCAACAAAGAGCAGATATCAACATCAAGAATCACCTCAGTTATCATAACTCCAGATACCTATACACCAGCTCAAAACACCAAGCAGAAATAGCTAAGGCAATACACCTCCACTAGAATCCAGTAACCAAACTACCTCAGACTGTGAGAAATGCAATATATCTGATACACAAGACAAGGACGTTAAAATGGCGATCATGGACATGTTCAAGGATCTTAAAGAGAATGTGAAGCAATATCCTAATGAAGTTTATGAAGACAGAAAGAGTTGAACGAAATAAGAAAAACAGTTTAAGACATGAAAGTATAATTTAACAAGCAGAATCAATAAGGAAAATACAATGGATATCAACCATAACAGAAGTACATAAACTCATGGAAACTGAACAACTCACTAATAAATAAAAAATTATTCAAGGCATAAATCAAGAAGGAAATAAAAAACATTTAGAACTGAATGATAATGACAACACAAAACATCCAAAGCTTTGTCACATAGTGCAGGCAGTTCTAAGAGGGAAATTCTAAGCACTAAGAACCTACATAAAAAAAAGAATTCCAAGAGATTTCATAGCAACACATCTGTTATCTGTAAAACAAAACAAAAAAAGAAATAACAGCTACAAAGTGTTGATGGTGAAAAAAAAGTCAAACTCAAGTCTGAAATCAGTAAAAAAGAAACAAAAGAAAAGAAAAGAAATGAAGAGCTAGTTCTTTGAGACTGACAAACCCCTAGCTAAATTAACTAAAATATAGAGAAAGAAGATACAAATTAAAAAAATAAAATAAAATAAACAGGAAAGGGAGATATCACAGCAGGCACTGAGGAAATGCTGAGAATCATAGGGGTGTATTTAAAAATTTTGTACTCCACTAAACTGAAAAACCTAAAAGAAATTGATGATTTATGTGATATATCTGATATATCAAAGATAAATCATGATTATGTAAGCAATTTAAAGTGACCTGAAATCCCTAGTAAAACAGGAGTAAATGTGTCCCAACAAAAGCAAAACAAACAACCACAAACCAGGGCCAAAAGAATTCAGCAAAAAATTATTCCAGACCTTCAAATGAGAACTAACACTAACATTCCTCAAATTATTGCACAAAGTAGAAGCTGAAATTCCTTAATTCTTTTTATGAGGTCACAATTATCCTTATACCTAAACCAAACAAGGACCCAACAAAGGAAGGCATTACAGACCAGTATCTCTTACAAACATACATAGATGTAAACATTCTCAAAAAAATGCATGCAAACTGAATCCCCGAACACATCAAAAAAGATTTCCACTATAATAAAATAGGCTTCATTCCAGAGTTGCATGGATGGTTAAATTTATATAAACTGATAAACATAATTTTCCACAAAAACAGACAAAAGAAAAATAAAACATGATCAGCTCATTATTTTCATAAAAGCCTCTTGAGAAATATAATAACCCTTCATTATATAAGTTCTGAAGAGACTAGGGATATAAAAAATATAATTCAACAAAATAAAGGCATTGTACAGCAAGCCTACAGCCAACATCAATGTAAACAGAAAAAAACTCAAAGCATTTTCACTAAAATTTGTAACAAGGTTGTCCATCTTTGCCATATCTATTCAATATAATACTTGTCTAGAATAACAAGACAACTGAAGGAAATCAATGGGATATAAATATAAAAAAGAAGAAGTCAAAGTATTTTTCTTTTTAGAGGATATAATTTTATACATAAAACCCTAAAACTATCCAGCCAGAAACTTCTATAGCTGATAAACACTTTCATCAAAGCACTAGGATAAAAATTTAACATGCAAAAAATTAGTAACCTTCCTATATATAAAAGACAATAAACTGAGAAAGGAATCAGGAAAATAGTTTTTAAAAAAATCTTGGAATAACTCTAACCAAGCAAGTAAAAGACTTGTGTAATAAAAACCTTAAGATGTTTAAAAAAAAAAAAAAAAAAAAAAAAACTGAAGCTATCAGAACATAGAAAGATCTCCAGATCGCCTTTGCTCATGGATCATAAGGTAACATAGTAAAAATGGCCATCCTACCAAAAACAATCTACAAATTCAATGCAATCACCATCAAATTCAACATAATTATTCACAGAAATAAAAAAAGATAATCTTCAGTTTCATGTGAAAATACACAAAAAATAACACAAGGCAAGTTTAAAAAAATCGTGAGTGCTAAAAGTATCCCTATTTCCAATTCCACTTTGTATAGCAGAGCTATAGTAATAAAAGAGGGTGCTATCGGCATTTAATAAGATGAATTGACTAATGGAATGGAATTGAAGATCAATACATTAATCCATGCACCTATGAACACCTGATTTTTGGTGAAGAAACCAAAAATAAACACAGGGAAAAACAAAGTTTATTCAAAAACTGGTACTGATCAAACTGAATGGCTGCACGTAGAAGAATGCAAATAGATCCATAGTAATCAACTTGCATAAAATTCAACCTCAAATGGATCAAAGGCCTCAATATAAGGCCAGATATGCTGAACTTTCTGGAAGAGAAAGTGGAGAATAGGCTTATACTCGCTGGCACAAGAAAAGTCTTCCCGAGCAGGATGCGTACTTGCAGTC
This sequence comes from Meriones unguiculatus, assembly GCF_030254825.1. Classification (NCBI taxonomy): domain Eukaryota; kingdom Metazoa; phylum Chordata; class Mammalia; order Rodentia; family Muridae; genus Meriones; species Meriones unguiculatus. The sequence continues at coordinate 75,348,291 of NC_083360.1, read as the reverse complement.
ATTTATCTTCTAAATTACTTGTAGTTCATTGATTTTGTTTATTTGCTCTTTACTGTGTACTTTTTGTTTTATTTTGATTGTTTATTTATAAATTACAGTTTATTCATTTTTAATCCCAGCTGTAGCCCTCTCCCTCATCTCCTCCCTGTCCCACCCTTCCTCCCTCATTTCCTCCCATGCCCCTCTACAAGTCCACTGATAGGGGAGGGTCCTCTGCCTCTTCTCTCTGAACCTAGCCTATCAGGTTTCACCAGGACTGGTTACATTGTCTTCTTCTGTGGCCTGGTAAAGAATCTCCCCCATCAGGGGGAGATGATCAAAGCCACAGAGTTCATGTCAAGGACAGTCCTTGTTCCCATTACTAGGGAACCCACTTAAAGACTGAGCTACCATGGGCTACATCTGCGCAGGGGTTCTAGGTTATCTCCATGAATGGTTCTTGGTTGGAGTATCAATCTCAGAAAAGATCCCTGTGCCCAGATTATTTGGTTTTGTCATTTCCTTCTGGAGCTCCTGTCCCCGCCAGGTCTTTCTATCTCCCCCTTTTTTGATAAGGTTCCATGTAATCTGCCCAAAGTTTGGCTATGAGTCTCAATCTCTGCTTTGATACCTTGCTGGGTAGTGTCTTTCAGAGGCCCTCTGTGGCAGGCTCCTATCCTGTTGCTTGTTTTCTCCCTCTTCTGATGTCCATCCCATTTACTTTTCTGGGTCAGGATTGATCATCTTACCCAGGGTCCTCCTTCTTGCCTAGCTTCTTTAGGTGTACAGATTTTAGGATGTTTATCCTATATTATATGTCTAATATCCACTTATAAGTGAATATATACAATGTGTGTCTTTCTGCTTCTGGTATAACTCAATCAGGATGATCTTTTCTAGATCCCACCATTTGCCTACAAATTTCATGATTTCCTTGTTTTTAATTGCTGAGTTGTATATCATTGTGTAAAAGTACCACAATTTCTGTATCCATTCCTCAGTTGAGGGACATCAGGGTTGTTTGCAGTTTCTGGCTATTACAAATAAAGCTTCTATGAACATGGTTGAGCAAATGTCCTTGTTATATACTTGAGCATATTTCAGATAGGGTCCCTCTAACTAATTTTATTCTTGAAAAATAAAACAGCTCATTCTATTTATACATGTATCACATCTTATTTTCTTGTCTTTTCCCAGTTTTATCATTAAGTAATACCTTTTGTTCTCAGCATTCCTACCATTCTTGCTTATTTTGCTGTATTTGTTTTATATAATCATAATATCCACAGACAATGCCAACAGTAAACTGAACAAATGAAAAGCACTGTAGAATAAAAGGAAAAAATAGGTAAGAATCTAACATATATATAATCTGTTTTACTCTAGTGCATATGTGTGTGCCTTTTGAACACCCAGCCTACTGCAGCTGAACACAGGCAAGAAGATTAAATCTGTTTTTCTCCTACCATCTCTTTTTGATAGAGAGGGACAAAATACAATTTCCTGTCAATTGAGACAAATTAAAGTGAGCAGAGGTGAAAAACTAAAATATCCAGTGTGTTAGCTTCAGCATTGTGCTGTCAGTTGTTAGGACTCTCTACCAATTGCACATGGCTACTTTTTTTCCTCACTTCCAATAGATTTGTCTTGAGCAGCCTCTCTGGAAGTAGAAATGCTTAGAATTCTTACTTCTGTGTTATCAAGGTAGATTGAAAAGTCCCTCTTGATGCTTCATGTCTTCTGTATTCATAGACCAATGCCACCTGTAGCTTGAAGCTCAACAAGTGTCTTTTGCTCATTAGCAAATCAAATCACTGACTTACAGGAGCAAAAGCTTGGGAAGAATTTTGAGAGAAGCCTGAAGTAATCCATATGTATGTGCTGTTGCAGGGGAGTCTGCAAGCATCGGGACCAGCAGGAAAACAATCCACGTGAGGTAAAAATGAAAGTTGGGTCAGCATGACTTAACCAGTGTAAAAAACTTCTAGAGTATGACCAAGCATATTGTATTTCTTACATATTTAAGCACAGTAAATATTCAGGGAAAAGTTTCAAGGTGACAATTACCACAATGAAACTTTAGTCCGGGTTACATCTAAACTCCTACATCAGGGCTACATCTAAAAGTCCATCTCTTTAGTGAAGCACCTGCAACCATTATTTCAAGAATTGAGAGGTCCAAAAACTTAGAGTTAATTCCTGGAGCTGGGGGAAAATCACCAGACCACATTCTGCTCAGAGCAGAGGGCCTGCAGCAGTCCCCCAACAAGATAAACCTCAGGGTGGGACTGGAGTTGCATAGTACCTAAGAAGGCAGACAGGATGTGCTAAACCACCCCCCTGCTACAGCCTAACCTGAACTTGAGATGTCCCCCAGGGAACCAGGCCTGACCATTTGTGGTCTTGATGCCTAAAAGCAGACCAATCCTTCTAAATATCAGCTTCCCTAGAGACCCTCTTACCCAATCCTGTAATGCCAAGGCTTGTACTTCCCCACTTACATTTTGTCCCTTTAAAAACCTTGTTTTCCTGGAGAGGGGGCAGAGGGGTCACTTGCCTCTTTGTCTTTGTAAAGGGTGGCCACTCAGCTTGGGCTTATAATAAAAGATCCATGTGTTTTGCAACGGAGTCGATTCCTGTTGGTCTTTTGAGGGCTCGCGAACTGGGTATAACAGAATGAATTCTACAGACTGATAACTGAGTGCAGGAGTCTACACTTCAGGAGAAAGGATTTGTAAAAACCTAAGAATGGCTTCTAATTAGACTGAGAAACAATAGTCAGCATTCTGAGGATACAATGAAGGCTGGCTTTTCAGAAAGCAAAGATGACCATATGCAAACACACACTCAGCATTTTGCTCTAAAAACAGGCATACACATCCCTTCCATTGAAGAGGAAAGCTTGCGTATTTAACTATTCTGCTTTCAAAGTAACTATCTGAAAGCTGTGCCCTCCGTGCTGTGATGTGAAATGGCCTGAGCGGAGCTTTTTTAATCCCTAATTAGAAATCTCTAATAAAATCCCTAATTAGAAAGTCACAGCTGACAAGTTTGGGTCAGATTTCCACTTAGTTGCTAAGTATTTAAGAAATTGTCTGACACTGGCACCAAAATAATGATTACCTCAGTTTACCTCATCCCTCTCCTCTACTTTCACGGCTGAGAGCACAAATGTATGAGTGGCCAAGATATGTACAGCAGTTCCTCGAGCTGGAAACAGACATTTGTAATCCCAGCTACTCAGAAGCCTATGACAGGAAGAGAGTGAGTCAAAGGTTTTCAGGGGATCCAAGATGAAGTCAAGGTCATCCTAGGCAACTAAGCATGAATCTGCCACTAAAACCGCAGAGGTGAAGATCAGAATCAAGACATCACAGTGTATCATTTCTCCAGTTTGCTAACGGTCCAGAGTTTCAATTCCAACTTAACACTGAAAGAAAGAAAAAATTACAGAGGCAGGATGACCTATTGACTAACAAATACCCGATTTCATAACATTTTTTTGTAGAACACCAGAACACTACCAAAGTTTGCACATTCAATCTTTGCCTAAACTAAGCCCTGCTTCATTGCACCTTCTTTCTGGATATAGAGAAACAAAATAGAACAAAACAAAACAAACAAACAAACAAACAAAAAAACAGGTCTCTGGCTATCTGAAGTTAGGCTTTCAAAACTTCTAATTTTATTTAGTTGCTGGCTTTCCAAATCCTTCTTTCAGTTTCCTAATAGTTAGTCCTCAACTCCTGGCCTTTTGAAAGCAGTGAGCAGGTGAACTTAAATTCACTATGTGTGGTTAATGCTAGCCTGGATTTCCCTGAGCATCTTCTCAGAATTCTTTTTTTTTTTTTTTTTACTGGTCTTTATCACATTGCTTTATTAATTAAATTAAAACATGGGTACAAAAATCAATATTTTAATTGTCCCAAAACATTATAGAAAAGCATTACTGTATTTCTCCAAACATTCTTCATCTATAATCATATACTGATATCTTCATTTTATATTAAAAACATTTTCATAAATTATTTGAGAATCACTTGTAAGGTGTTTTCATCAAATGAAAACCTCTTTCCATCCTCCTCTTAGATCCATATCCCCTTTTTATACCTACTCCATTTTGTGTTCTCATTTTTATTTATTATTTAAAAATACATCAAATCCAGTTTGTACTGCTCTAGTAAACTTGGGTATGAAGCCATACACTGCAGTATGGTTAAAGCAAATTTCAAGCCAAATAGTTAGAGAAAATTGTTTCTCTCTCTCCCACTCTTTTTCCCCTCTCTTCCTCCCTCTGTCTCTTCCTCCTTCCTCCCTCCCACCGCCCCCTCCCTCTGCCAGCAGCTATTAATTGCTGTTACTCCTCAGTGAGAGTGTGATATTATGTTCACCTTCCCTCTCTATGCTGGAAATTTGACTGGCTTGAGTTTGTGCAGGATTGGAGCACATTGCCACACCTGTAAGTTAATATGTCCAGCTGTATGTCCAGCTGCAGTGCTTGTGTGCACACATTGCATCTGGCTCTGACCCTTTTCCATAATATTCTCTGAGCATTGCAAGACATGGCTTGATATGGGTGACCCATTTAGTGAGAACGCTGCAGTTTCTTATTCTCTGCATTCTCTCATTATCTTCATATGTATCAGTTAGTATTTTTCTGTATAACAAGCAATCTAAAATAATATTACTCATAGTTCCCGTTTATAACATACAGGTTAGTACAGTGGCTCTTGCATGTGTAGGGAGTCAGCTATCTGACTGCTAGTTTATGTTACCCTCAGTGGAAAAACACTGTTCTTCTCTCATGGTCTTTATCCTTTCAGCAAACCAGCTGGTTCTTCATATGGTGCTAATGAAGTCTCAATTGGAGAACATAAACAAACAGGTGTGGTGAGGTCCAGGATGGACAACGTAACACAATAACTTTAACCCAATAACTTCCGCTGCATTCTGATGGCCTAGATAAGCCACCAGGTCAGCCACAACTGGAGGGATAGGAAATTCTTACAGTCTTTAGTTGGAGTAGCGTCAAAGTCTCAGTGCACATAAGTGAAACATAGGGAAGATGGTGACCAGATTTGTTTTGTTATCATCAACTCTGTTTTATATAGAGGAAGAAAATTTATTCGCCCAGGCAAGAGTAAAGACCAGTTGTATTGAGAAGAAATTAGAAATAAAAAATGTCCGTAGTTAGCGTCATGAAACAGTTGTCTGGATTTTCTACCTTTGGAGCATAGCTACTTTCCCCATATTTTTTCTAGTCTTCCTACAAGCAACCTCCCTGGAAGAATGAAGTACAGCTATCAGCTTCTTTTATCCTGACAGATATAAATGGATATGTTTTTATTACCTCTACACTATCAGGGGAAATTGCAAAGTAATTCTTGAACTTTGCAGTTTCTATTTATAGCCCAAAGCAAAGGACAGTTTATGATATGCCAGACATTCCTTCCTCATTAACAGATAAGACCACTGCTTTACAGGGGAAAGGCCTGGGAAGAATGTTCAAAACCTGAGCCATTTCTCTTATTTCAGTAGTGAGGCAATTTATATGTGTATTTTTGTTGTTGTTGTTGTTGTGAAGATGATCCAAGTAGAGTTTTAATCAGGTCTTTCTACCATGCAACAAAATATATGATATAAGCAGTTGGAAAGAAGAAAAGAATTTTGGCCATTTAGACAATAATGATTTAGTAATTTAGACAATAACTTTGATATTGAGAATCCCTTGTTTTGTCAGTTACTTCCTAAGAATATAGAATTTAGACATGACTTTGATATTAAGCATTCTTTGTTTTGTTAATTATTTATTAATAGTGTGTAACAGACATTCCACTCAGTGAAATTGGTGGAAGTATTTTGTCAGTTGAGATTCCTTCTTCCTAAGTGACTCTAGCTTCTATCAAATTGACATGAAATCTGATCAGCATAGACTTGTATCTGGATAACAATGAAAGGTATGAAGATATGTTAACCACTTATGGGACACACAAGCACAAATTATGGCACAACATTATTGTGACACACAGTTAATGGACAGATTTGTCAATAAAAACTAGTTTTATTTCTTCAACAATTTATGGATGGTAGAGAACAATATGGAAGCATAAATTCGTGGGCAATTTTGTCACATTATTTAATATCATGGTTAAATACAAAGGTAAAAATCAACTTTAGAGTTGACATAGTATAATGCCTGCCATGATGTTCAGGGGAATCCACACAAGAGCTCCGAAATTGCACTGAAAGAAATTAGCTTTTAAAGGAAAGTGAGGACTACTGTAAGTGAGTCTTTCTTCTCTAGGAGGGCTGGGAGTTTAAGAGCCTTTTGTGAAGTGGAATGGAATCTTCTTCCCTTAACTTGGGATTGGCCAGGTGAGCAATGAATAAGTTGATGACCTCTCCACAATTTGAAGTAAAAAGGCCCTGCTTATTTGACCAGTCAGGATCTGGAAGCCTGAAGGGGCAGAGGGTGTAACCAGTGGGATGAAAGCCATCCAGACCTTTATATAAAGCAGCCAGGCCTTTGTCTCTGGTCAGCAGTGTGCAGAAGCAGCTAAAAGTTTGGCATCTTTATTATCCGCTTGTGGCCTCTTTGTCTGTCTGCCTGTCAGGAATCTGTCTAACTTCTAGTCCTAATTCTCTCAGCTCAGAGAGCTATCACCTTAACTGTTGTCAGGGGTTTGGGGACAGACTCTAACTTCTACTCTAACTTCTTTGATCTGACAAAAGGAGAAACGAGGACAAGGGCTGCGGGCAGAGTACCCTGGAAAAGGGTGATCTAAAAGGCCAGAATAAAGATTAACTTATGACAAAAATCCAAAACATGAGATAGCCACTTCTTGACCATATATGATGCTAGAGCATACTATGTGGGGGAGGCAGCAACTGTAGCATACAAAAACCAAGTTCATGTTATTATAATTCTAACTGAGAGGCTTTAAGAAAACTTAAGGATCTCTTACCCTATTATAGGAGCAGAACAGGAACAATGCCATCCAAAGGACCCTTAGCAAGCTCAGTCATAGGTGTCATCATGATTGACTCCTTTGCCACCATTGTCTGCTGCAAGTATACAGCATGGAGGCTATTACTGAGAACGAAAATTTGAGAAGCTTCTTGTCAGCCAATGGAAGTTAAGAAGCTAGCATCTAGGTTTCTGATGTCATAGGTTCATTTAGGACATCCAGGGACAAAGCTAAGAAGAAAAACTCCTTACCTTTGTAATCAATATAAATCTATTTATTAAAGCAAAATGTAGTGGTGTGGCTGGCTGAACCATCCGTCAGAGCCCAGTTAAAGAGTGAAGTCAGAGAAATGTTCCTCCTTATATCTACATTGACATAAATTTTGCTTGAGAGATCAAAGTATAACTTTGTTGTGAAAATATTATAATAATATTTTCACATTTGGCCTTGGCATTCAAGGCCAAATTTATAGAATGGAGTGGAGGGTGGAGTCTCCATGGACTCCCTGAACCAAACCACACCAAAACAAAACAAAACAAAACAAGTGACTCTTCACCAGTCAAGACACTTTGTATTGGTTTTCCTTTTAGAATATTATAAGAGGCAAGACACTTAATTGTATCTTATTTTTTATTTAATTTTGTTTATATATTTACCTATTGCAATTTATTCACTTTGTATCCCCTCTGCAGCCCTCTCCCTCATCTCTTCCAGTCCCACCCACCCTTCTTCTTCTCCTTCTATTCCCTTTCCCTAGTCCCCTGATAGAGGAGGATCTCCTCCCCTTCTATCTGACCCTAGCTTATCAGGTCTCATCAAGGCTGGCTGCATCATCTTTCTCTGTGTCCTGGCAAGGCTGCACCTTCCAGAGGGAGGTGATCAAAGAGCAGGCCACTGAGTTCATGTCAGAGACAGCTCCTGTACTCCTTACTAGGAAACCCACTTGGAAACTGAGTAGCCAATGGGTTTCCTCTGAACAGGAGGTCTAAGTCCTTTCCAGGCATGCTTCTAGGATGGAGTATCAGTCTCTGCATATCCTGGGCCCAGGTATTTTGGCTCCGTTGTTTGGAAGAAGAGGAAGATAGAAAGACTTGGAGGGGGCAAAACAATTTTAAAAGGTCATCCCCCAATTTCTTTAAACTTTATAAGGTCATGGATGCATGACAATTTCAATTAATGACCAAGTAATATGAAGCTGACCCTGATGTTTGTCACTTATTATTAGCTTATTGTGGGAAGGGTCTAACTTCTCACAATAAACTTGGGGTAACCAGCTGCTGGAACACGTGTCTGAAATGAAGGCCAGTAACCTGAAACTTTGATAGATATGTTCTCTCCTATAAAGTGATCAAGTTGTTCACTTTTTCCTTGGCAAATGGCCATTAGAGAAGTGCAAATAAGAGGGTTGATCTTGATTTTCATAAGGCCTCCCTTCCTTCTAGGCTCTACTAAAAAGGAGGCTCTGTGAACGTGATTGGAAAAAAAATTCCTTTACCATCACCTGCAAGAACAAACCCTCAGGGGATCACGTGGCCATTGCTTGTTGGCATAAAAACATGAGGTTATTTTCTTTTTGCCTGCATGTCTGAGGACCTAATCTTCCCATTCTTTTTCATAATGAAAGCAATTAAGAAATTATCAGAGAAATTTTAGAGCCAGTTTGTCACAACTCAAAAAAAGTAGGAAGAATGATAGAGGATTTTTGAGGAAAAGTCATCTCGTTTCCCATCTGTATCACCTAGCCTGTATGAAGGACAATTCCAGCCTTTTTATCAGGGGGAACCAGCTAGAGTGATCTATCCCATCCTAAAGAGAGGCCAGACAAATAATAGCACTTGCACACTCACCCCATGGCTCAGCACCTTGTTCTGACTCAATTTCCTCCCATCAGTTCACTTATGAGCCCACACTAAAGACAGATGGCAATCATTATCAATCAAGGTGGAAAAAGTCAGTGGGCATAAAAGAAAAATGACCTTTACTTTAGGCACACTTTGCTGACATACCTGTATTTCCTTTTATGGTTTGAAAAGCATTGATAATTTTGTCACTGAATCATGGTCTGTTGTATCAGTGATGTTTGTTAAATGAGTTCTGAAAGCTGTTAGGCTTTGTCAGTCATCTTTGGACTTCCATTTGCATCATGCTATACCCTGCTCTAGCCAACCACCTGTCCCTGTAGGCATTTGACTTGTAATTTTGGACTTTCATATTCTGTGCTCTCAGGAACCAAGGAAGACAGCAGATATAAATAAGCGGTTGAACACAAAACAAAGGCTCAACTCAGAATTTGAAAGATCCTTTAGATATCACTCCCCAGAAACACTAATACCATCAGTAAAAGTGACTCACCTTCTGTATCATTCCACAGGAAAGAGAGCTTTCTTGGAGAACAACTGGCCAGGTCTGATCTGTTCATTTTCTTCACTGCTCTTATGCAAAAATTTACCTTCAAGCCCCCAATCAATGAGAAACTGAGCACGAAGTTCAGAATTGGCCTCAAAGTTTCCCCGTTCAGCTACCGGATCTGTGCTATTCCTAGACTATGATATCAGAGAAGTAAAGAGAAAGCAGAGCAGGAAAAACTGACATGTGCTCCTAAGCCACTGGGGCCTGCTCACATGGAGGGGGACAAGATGAAGGTGACTGAGAAAATATGAGAGGATGGTGGCTAAAAAACTTGAGTACAGTTCCTAGACATTATTATCTCCATGTTGTCTGTTAGCGAGTCACTTATATGCCTAGTGAGATATCATCTAAAGGGTACAGAAAAGTATTCTTTACATAAGCAAAGTACTTATATGAGTCAGAGTCAGAAGAAATTGTGGACTAAAAACTATCTGAATCATAAATACCAGCATAGAAGTTATACCTTTATTTTTCTTTCTTTCAGTATGTCATAAGTGTGTACTTGCTTCTGGCCTATCGAAATTTAAATTCATGAATGAGCTTATAAGTTTTTAAAACAGAGAAGGCAAAGAGGACCCACAATGTCCTAGTGTTTGCAAAGTATGTCCACTACATATATTTGAAATTCATACAGCATGGTGAGGTCCAGAATATGACAGACCTGAAGTGAGGTCTAGCCCAGTAACTAAGCATCAAAGATGGCTTCCTCTGATAGGAGTCAGCTCAGTTACAACAGGAAACTCGAGAGCTCAACTCTTGGAGTACAGCCTTTGTCCTCTTGTCCTCATTGAAGCCTAATCATCTTTGTGCTGAGCACCAAAGGGGAAAGGTGAGGAACATTACAATGGAACACCCTGAGAAAAACACATGGGTCATTTCATTGCAGGGAGACATCAAAAGCTTTGCTAGGCCACAGAGGAGGACATTGCAGTCAGCCCTGATGAGACCTGATAAACTAGGGTCAGAAGGAAGGGGAGGAGGACCTCCCCTATCAGTGGACTTAGAGAGGGGCAGGGAGGAGATGAGGGAGGGAAGGTGGGATTGGGAAAGAATGAGGGAAGGGGCTACAGCTGGAAGAGAGAGTGGGAATGATTAGGGCAGAGACACAAAGAATGGAGTCAAGACAGGTCTCTGATCAAGACTCATTTATAAAGCACTCAAAGGTGTTTTTTTAATATTTATTTTTATTAATTACAATTTATTCACTTTGTATCTCCCTTGTAGATCCCTCCCTTTTTCCCTCCCAATCCCACCCTCCCTTCCCCTTCTCTATCCATGCCCCTCCCCCAGTCCATTGATAAGGGAGGTCTTCCTCCACTTCCTTCTCATCCTAGTCTATCAGGTCTCATCAGGAGTGGCTGCATTGTCTTCCTCTGTGTCCTGGTAAGACTGCTCCCCCCTCAGGGGGAGGTGATCAATGAGCAAGCCAATCAGTTCATGACAGAGACAGTCCCTGTTCCCCTGTGGAACCCATATGGACACTGAACTGCCATGGACTACATCTGTGCAGGGGTTCTAGGTTATCTCCATGTATGGTCTTTGGCTGGAGTATCAGTCTCAGAAAAGACACCTGTGCCCAGATTTTTTGGTTCTATTGCTCTCCTTGTGGAGCTCCTGTCCTCTCTATGTCTTACCATTTCCCACTTCTTTCATAAGATTCCCTGCACTCTGCCCAAACGTTGCCCATAAGTCTCCAGCATCTTCTTTGATACCCTGCAGGGTAGTCCCTCTGTCGTAGGCTCCTGTCCTGTTCCCTGTTTTCTCCCTCTTCTGATGTCCATCCTCTCTGCCGTTCTGAATAGGGATTGAGAATTTTAGCTAGAGTCCTCCTTCTTGATTAGTTTCTTTAGGTGTACAGATTTTAGCATTTTTATCCTTTACTATATGTCTAATATTCACTTATGAGTGAGTATATACCCTATGTGTCTTTCTGCTTCTGGGATATCTCACTCAGGATGATTTTTTCCAGTAAAGCAAAGGACACTGTCTCAGAACAAAACAACTGCCTACAGATTGGGAAAGGATCTTCACCAATCCTATATCTGACAGAGGGCTAATATCCAGAATATATAAAGAACTAAAGAAGCTAAATAACAACAAATCAAGTAATCCAATTAAAAAATGGGGTACAGAGCTAAACAGACAATTCTCAATAAAGGAATATCGAATGGCCGAAAAAAACAAGAAATGCTCAATGTCCTTAGTCATCAGGGAAATGCAAATCAAAACAACCCTGAGATTTCACATTACACCCATCAGAATGGCTAAGATCAAAAACTCAAGTGACAGCACATGCTAGAGAGGTTGTGAAGAAAGGGGAACCCTCCTCCACTGCTGGTGGGAATGCAAACTTGTACAACCACTCTGGAAATCAGTCTGGTGTTTTCTCAGACAACAAGGAATAGCTCTTCCTCAAGATCCAGCCATACCACTCCTAGGCATATATCCAAAAGATGCTCAAGTACACAACAAAGACATTTGCTCAACCATGTTTCTAGCAATTTTATTTGTAATAATCAGAAGCTGGAAACAACCCAGATGTCCCCCAATAAAGGAATGGATACAGAAATTGTGGTACGTTTACACAATGGAATATTACTCAGCGATAAAAAAAACAAGGAAATCATGAAATTTGCAGGTCAATGGTGGGATCTGGAAAAGATCAAACAGCTTTTTTAAAGCAAAAAGCCACAAGCAAGTTTCTCATAGCAACAGCCCATTTGTGGCGCTTGGCAAAACACCCAAGGATTCACACAAGCTTACAGGACGTTTATTACCTAGTTCTCAGGAACAGAGCACCCTGCAACTGGATCATGTAAGGAGGTCAGTCTCTGAGAAACTGAACTTTAGATTAAACCAACATCTCCCAAGGCCAAGAGGCAAAATTCCATTACTAGACTTCTCCACCTTGCTTAGCACTGTCAGAGCAAGGTGAGCTGTTTCAAAGAGGCCAGAGTGCTCCCTGGGGTACAGTCCAGAAACATTGTGTGCAATGTTTTCAAAGATTGTAGTCCCTGGTGAAAGTCAGTTTATAAAATAGGAGTTCAGATACACGTGATGTTCTCTGAGAGGCATCCAAATCACAAGCCGGATGAACAGAGGAAAATACCTTCTGAATGAGCCAGGCTTTTAGCCAGTACTGACATTCTCAAGTGCCTTCTTCCTGGAATCCGCCCCAACACCCCAGCAGGAATAGGTGCCAAAGCCTGAGAAAGGACCTGGAACTTGGGAAGGGGCGCGACCAGCTGTGTTGGGGCGGGGCCAGGGGCTTGTTTGGGTCCTTGAGAAGACTGGGTGAAAGTGAAGGGGCGCGGGGCCAAAAGCTCTGCTGAAGCTTAGGGAGCAGATAGGCAAGTTTCAGGAGAGGTCGCTGCCAAGCCTAAAGTGCGGAAGTGAACACAGATAGGCGGAGAAGTCCGCCGGAGGGGGGGGGGGGGAGATGGGCGGGGCCATGTGGACTGGGATGGGTTAGCCAAGGGACTGGCCCATTCTAGGAGCTGCAGACGCGGACCCTTAGGACCAGCCCCAGTACAGACCATCATTTCCCAGGAAAGCCTGCTCAGGTGCCAGCCATGCTCGCCGCAGGGGATTCCCTGCTGGCTGCCATCTGGGCAGCGTTCCATCTTCGGACTTTTCTGCTGGCTGTTGTCACCTTCCTGTTCCTGGCTGACTACCTCACAAACCGGCGCCCCAAGAACTACCCTCCAGGGCCATGGCGCCTGCCCTTCGTGGGCTGTCTGTTCCATTTAGGCTTTAAGCAGCCCCACATAACCCTTCAAAAGGTAGGAAGAGGCCAGGGTGCCTGGCTGTGTACTGGGTCGGGATATTGGCAGCAGGTACAGGAGGACGAGGCTGTAGGCTGATGCTGGCGGCCTGCTAACCCAGAAAAAAAAAAAGATGTTCAGATTCTAAAGAGTTTGAGATTTTCTTCTTATATGTCGAGGAAAGAGTCCCAGCATGATTTTCTAACCAGAAAACATATTGTGTGTAATTTTACTTCTTGTGGGTATGTCAAGATGGATTTGTTGACTTAATTTATCATCATAAATATGTCATTCTAGTTGAAGAAATGAGATGCCCTAGATGTTGGTTAGAGCACCTATCCAGTTTTTAAAAAAGGAGTGTGCTTTCTTCTTGACTTGCATCCATCTTAGTTCTCTTATCTGTCTTACTGAGCCTCGCTTGGTCCCTCTACACTCTTGCCATCTTCTCCCCTTCTGACTTCGTCAACTCCAGAGAAAGATTCACTGAATCTCCTGGCAGTCTGCCTTTTTCCACTCAGTTCTGGAAACTCTCCCCCTTGTATTAGAAAGATTGTTATGTGTACATAGTGCAGTAAAGAGACAAAAGACTGGCATGTCTTTCTGGTGAATGCCCATCTTCCCATGTAATGTTCCTCTTTATTAACAGTCATTTTCTCTGCTTAGATAGTAAATAATCTGGCCGTGTTTCATTATCCTTTTCACTTTCCATTACAAATGAAGGTTGACTATGTCTGATTATTTACTGTTGTTTAAGCCATAATATTTTTTTCTGTTTCCCCACCTATTTTTCTTTCATTTGCCCTTCCCATAGTGATTCTTGAACACTTTCCAAGTGATTGTTTTTGTCCATCTTCACTCTTTTGTTGCATCTCTTTTATCATCTTCGCTGTCACTGTTCCATGTTGCTCAATGCGCACAGGAAGCTTATGAGACTTTGCTAACACCACTTTCGATGTGAAGAGAAGCAACTGCAAACATGGAGGACCCCTGTCTCCTTTCTATGACACAGCTGTCTCCGTTGTCGTCCCCACTCACGCTGAGAACCAAAGGCAGAAGAGTCTGAAGCCTTTGGTCCTTACTCATCCCTCATAACTCTGTCTTTCTTCTGACTCTTCAAGTTCAGTTTCCTTTCTGACCTTAAGCACTTTCCCCCATTCCTTAGAGGAGGCTGTGGCAGAAGGAAACTTCTCACCTTGACCCCATCTCAGAATGCCTGTTCCTGCCATTCTCACACCAACTTTTCCCTGATTGTAGGACAGTAGGTTAACAAAATGCTGCACTTAACACTTTGTGGTTTCTAGTGAGGAATATTTGCAATCTCCCACACTGTGCTTTCAGTTTTTGCCATTTTTAGTTTTCAACTTGACCATGATGTTTATTTTTTTCATTCATTGAGGATTTTTTTTTTTTTTTGCAATTTGCATCTTTTACGTAGGGTTGTATTTTGCCACATTTGGAAGTGTTAGTAATTCTTCACGTTTCTCATTGTCTACATCCCCACCCCTCAAATATTTCTCTGGAATAGTTGTTTTCTATATACCCAACCCCTCTTTTTCTGGGACAACTGGACATTAATGACTGTTCTAATTTTATTTCTGTTGCTGTGACAAAATATCCTGAAGATAAACAACATAGAGGAGGAAAGAGTTTATTTGGCTTATTATTCCAGGCTGGAGTTTATCATGTGGTGATGTCAAGACAGGAACTCAGGTAGCTAGTCACATCATGTCCACAGTTCGGGGACGAGAAAAAAAAAAGAATACTTTGCTGCCTTCATGCTTACTGTGTTGCTTATAATCAGGAAGCTTTTATTCATTCTTAGACAGTTCAGGCCTGAGCTGTTAAAATAGTGTCCTCTGCTCACAATAGGCTGAGATTTCCTACAGCAATTTATAATCAAAACACCCCTCCATACTCATACTTTATCCTGATCTAGGTATTTCCTCAATTGAGGTTCTTATCTAAAGTGATTCTATGTTATGGCAATTTGATAATTCAAATCAATCAGCACAGTCCACCCTTTGACAACTTGTCACACAAATAACACTTTAAAGCCATAAGTTTTCACCCTTCCCCCCAAATTTCATTTTACTATCATTGTGTAAAATAAAGTTTTATTACAAAAATAACTCAAATCCTCAAATGTTCAAATTATTTAAAATCTCCAAATCTCAGCCAGGTATAGTGGTGCACATCTTTAATCCCAGAACTGGGAGGACAGAGGCAGGATAATCTCTGAGTTTGAGGTCAGCCTGGTCTACGTAGTGAGTTCCAGAGCTACATAGTGATATCTTGTCCCAAAAACAAAAACAAAAAGACAAAATTTCTTAACTGAAAGTTTCTACAAGTTAAAATCAGGTTATATACTTCCAACTGATAGTACCCATCAGGAACTCATGTACAGCTTACTGTACAGTGTCTGTAAGAAACATTATTTTATGTATAAACCAGGAACAAACACTAAACAAATTCTGTAGATGTGTAAGTCTCCTTGTGTGTGCATATTCATATATATTATATAAGTGTGTATAACAATACTAATTAAAGAAGAGAAGGTCATGAATTTGAGAAAGAAGTAGGAAGACAGTGAACACAGCTGTCTGCATTGGAAGCAGGAGAAAAGTTTAAAAATGTAAATACATAATTACATAAATACATAAGCATGTATGAGATCCTCAAATGCAATACAAATTTCGTATTAAAAAAAGGAATTCAAATTAACAGATCTTGTCACCTCTACTGGTGGCAAGGTAAACTGGAACTCTCCCCCCTCCTCTTTCTCTCTGTGTATCTCTGTCACTTCTTAGGTTTAAGAATGTAAAGTCAATGGAGTCTTTCAAAGTCAGGTCTCTTGGATTTCATGGCTCAATACCTTGTCTCACTAATCCTAGTTTTCTTACTTTCCTTCATTCGGAACATTCACTCTGCTGAATTTTGCCTCTTGAACTTTGTATGCTTATTACCTCTGTTACACTTCCTGTTTTCTACTGATTTTTGCTACATCTTGCACCCCCTTTTTCAATCTGTTGCTGTTTTTTTGTGTTATTATCGCCAATTTATACTTTATTTTACCTGTCTGGGCTTTCTTAATTTTAATATCTTTACATTTTTAAATGACTAATGCACAGTGTAATGCACAGTGAAAAGTATACTCTGCCTTAAAATGTCTCCTGAGAGGTCTTCTGGGCCATTTAATCCACATGAAGCAGTTGCAGACAGACCTGACTCACTTGAGAGTCAAAGACTAGAGCACCAGGAGACTTGGTGAACTGGCTATCTTGATTAAAAACAAACCCACAAACAAAAAACAACTTACTGTCTTATTTTTTTCTGAGCTAGGAATATACATGAGCAGAGAGCTTATATAGGTAGAAAGAAGACATTCACCTCAGTACCTCATCTAGACCAGTGGTTCTCAGCCTTCCACATGCTGCAACTCTTTAATAGAGTTTCACACATTGTGCTGATCCCCAACCATAATATTATTGTTGTAGTTACTTCATCTTTGTAATTTTGCTACTATTGTGAATTGTAATGTAAATATCTGTGTTCCCCAATGGTCTAAGGAACCCTTGTGAAAGAGTCATTTGACCCCCAAAGGGTTGAAACCCTCAGGTTGAGAACCACTCTCTTAGATGCTGGAATCTCTCTCAAGAACAAGCATAGGATTCAGGTGACATTCATTGCCATTTAGGAGTCACTTAACTTAAACCGTATTTTCACTTGTTTCCAGAACTTGTTTGTTTGTCAATATGATAAATGAGTCAACATAGCTTTCTTGAAAGGCCTAAAAAGTCATACAGACATCTGTGAAGAGAAAGTTAAAAACGGATCTATATTGCCACATGAACATTACTTCTATGTTCTAAAAGAAAGGACATGCAATTATGGAATCTTTCCTGACTAGCAACACTGCACAGGTTGTAGAGATAAAACAAAGTTAAAATAGGACTCTTGATTAAGAAGTAAGGAAGATATGCATATGATCTCTGTCTTGCCTTGCAAGATTTCAGGATGAAACCTAGACATTACATTCGCTTTGACATGGGTCACACAGGTCTAGGGCTCTGTGTCCAGTTCTGTACAGTTTACATGCACAAACATGACAGAGTATGAATTAAGCCCTTCTGTTTGATACACTGTTGAAGCTAGACATGATTCAGAAGGACAGAAGGCAGAAGTGGAGTCTTTAAAGGTGAACTCTTGAACATAAAGAGGGAATGAACTTTGATATTGCCCACTCACTGTCATTCAACTCAATTTGCACAAAATTTCACATTCTACATCATCATGAACGTTTTTCTTGTTTTTCTTACATTCTCCCTGTTTCCCTCTTCTCTTTCACTCAAACTGTCCACCCCTCATGATTTGCCTGCTTCCCACTCTGTAACTCTCATTAAATTCTGAGGTCATTTGGACATCTCAAGGTCATGTCTTGTCTTTTTTTTTTTCCCCTCAAAACTTACATAATGTCTGGAGATTCCCTTTGCAGGCAACATCTTTGTCTTCTTGGCTACACTACTTCACATACAACTTTTTTGCCTTCTTAGGAAGATGAAAAATGCTCATTATGGTGAGGAGATTTCAGGATGATGTGATAAAACATGAAAAAAAATGCCAATCCTTTACTCAGGGAATACTGTCCATGACCAGAGAGATTTAAGCTGCTCTTTTCTCCTCATCCTCATGATTTTATGCCTCACACATATTGCACATACAGCTTGCTAATTTCCCAGATATGCACAGGGAAGATGAGTGCCTACAATGGAAAAACAAAGTGACTTTCACGTTTTTACTTTCATTCTCACTTATGGAAACCAACGTAAGAGGGTTTTGTTTTTGTTTTTTTGTTGTTTGTCTGTTTGTTTTACCTTTCATAACTAAAGTTCAAAATTTCAAAAGATAGAGCAATTTCCCCAAGACTTCATAGGTAGTGCATCTTAGAACATATACGCTGACATCGCTCTAGAACTACAGGGAAGTTTCCACTCCAACCTCCACATTTTATTGTACTCTCTGATCTGGCAAGGTATGGGGAAGGGACAATCTCCTCTAACTAAACAAATACTTTTACTTAGTAATAGATCCATGCTTGGTACAATAGACTTTGAACACATAATTTCATACCTTGGTAGGTTAGGAACATCTGCCTTCACTGGCCTCTGGGATGCTTCAGAGTAAAAATGTTGATTCCTTTAAAACACTTATACCTTCATAACCTAGTCTAGGGACACATTGGTACGCATTCAATTTATATTAACTAATACATGAAAGAAGTTTTCCGAGGAAATTCTCACAGAGGAGAGGAGAAAAATCAGAAACATTCCCATCATACCAAAATACCGCCTTCACACACAAATGCCCACACTTCGCTCCATGTTTGCAAGAGTAGTTACACATGAATCTTTAATACATAGCAGATGTTGAGGACATTAATTTCTGCATTAACACCAAAAGAGTACAGACCTTTCTTGCCTTTCAGCTGTCATATATACTGTTTTCTCTGCTTTTATTGGAATTCAGGATACTTCCAGTTAGCGAACTTGCTTATTTGTTTACATATATTCTCATGACTCTTGCTAAGGACACAGGGTGGCTGCATACCTAATTCATATTTGTTAAATTCTCTAGAGATTTTCTGTAGAGAAATGTCTACTCTTATTGTACATTGAAAGTTTGCTTAATGTGTAAGAAAAGAAAAAAAAAGTTAAACATTTCCACAGAGTAAGATGCTTGATCCCATCTGCACACACATGGTCCTCATAGTCAACCTTTGTCCCATCGGCTACATGCATGCCTGCCATATCTGGACACACAGACGTGGGTTCACTCAATCGTGACTACTGAAATATTTTTCAGTTTGTGAAGAAATATGGGAATGTTTTAAGCCTGGATTTTGCTAACATCCCCTCTGTGGTTGTAACCGGCATGCCCTTAATCAGAGAAGTCTTTACTCAAAACGAGCAAAATTTTCTGAGTCGCCCAGTCATTCCTCTTCGAAAACATCTCTTTGATAAAAATGGTAAGTATATTCCTTGCGCAGTTTGTGGAGTGTATTTTAACTATCATGATATGTTAAAAGTTACTATTACTTGCCAACACTCCTATAAACCAACCCTATCAATTGTAAAAGAAGCAGTATGCCACATTTCCTGAATAAAAGCACCCATCAGAGGACTTACAGTGTTTCCTTTCTAGATTGGGAGACATCACATGCCTGTACACCAGCTCCTGATGCTTTAATAATGAGTCCAGCCAGGCACAGTGTGATCTCGCTTCCATTTTCCCACTCCAATCCTCTGCCCTAGGCACATAGATGTGAGTCGGCTTCTTCTTGCTGCTGCTCTTCTTGTTCATAACTTCTCATAGTCCATCATTAAAGTGATGTCATCATGGGTCTTTAGCCTTCTGGCCCATCATATAACAGTACTTATGTGAATACTTTCTATTATCGTGTCAAAAGTAACAATAAAAAAGTTGAAATCTGAATTCCAGTGTATCAATCAATATCATGGGGATGGTGAAAGCTAAGTATTATATGAAAAGGGTTTGAGGATTTCTCAGAAAGTTACAAAATTGACAGAAGCATGACAGTCCAGATGCCATGATAGCTGGTGAATGCTGAGTATACCAGAATGTTCTTCATCCTTGCTTCTAAGTTCTCTGTGTGTGAGATACTCATCCTTTCTATCTTCTTGAGTCATTTCTTCATTCTCTACTATATGCTTTGGCTAGAACCTCATCTATAAAACTTTCTTACCTCATATGTCTTGTCTTCTCCATGAGTGCATTCCTGTGGACTTTGGAACTGGAGAGACTGAAATAGAAAGTTGCTATGTACTGACTATATTTCTTTATAAAGCATACTTTATTCTCATGTCTCAGCTTTTACATTGGATGGAATGGGCCCGGGGTTAATTGTTAAAGGTTTATGGAATTTCTGAAAGTATTAAATCACATAATACACAAGGAAGGCTAAATTGTATGATGCTGAAAGTAACCAGTGAACATTAGTTCCTTTGCTTTGGGATTGGCTCTCTAGAGAGCTGCCAAGAGACTTTCCAATCCTTCTCCCTTCCATCAGACACATGCCCGTCCAATTTGCCAGGTAACTTTAGACCAAACTAACAATGCCTTAATTCTGAATCTCCTTTTCTAGGATTGATCTTCTCCAGTGGCCAGACATGGAAGGAACAAAGAAGATTCGCTCTGATGACCCTGAGGAACTTTGGATTAGGAAAAAAGAGCTTAGAGCAGCGCATACAGGAGGAGGCTCATTACCTTGTGGAAGCCATAAGAGAGGAGGGAGGTGGGCATTTCACAGGGCAGGTGCAGGTGCTCTGACTGTATTTTTTTTAACAGATTCTTATTATGTACCTAAGTGTTTATCAGCTGCCTGCTCTGGGATATGTCCTGAAGACTGAACAGTGAACTTTTAACTATGAGCTTGCCCTAGAGGGCCATAACCTAACAAACAAAATGAGTTATTAAGCACTGATGAATTTAAATCCCGGTCATCAATCTGACAGCCATTGTCAGAACTGGTTAATGTCAGCCACATGTGTATGCTGTTGCCAGAGCCCATTATTCCATTTTCTGCATTCTCCAATATTTTTGGGGGGTGGGAGGGGAGAGTGCAGCTGTAGAATTGTTTTATTTATAGACAATAGAAACATAAATATCTTTAATGCACCAGCTCTCTCTTTTCCCCCCTCCAGGACATCCTTTTGACCCTCATTTCAATATCAACAATGCAGTTTCCAATATAATTTGTTCTGTCACCTTTGGGGAGCGCTTTGAGTACCATGACAGTCAGTTTCAGGAGATGTTGAAGACACTGGATGCAGCCATATGTTTGGAGTCATCAATTATGTGCCAGGCAAGCCCTCTACCTTCTCAGACCTCGGGAAGGGTATTGGAGTGGGATTAATTCAAACAGACAGGCTCCTTCTTTTTGTATTTTAGGGCTTTTGATGTTAAAATATAATATCCAATGTATTTAACATGAATGTAATCAAATCTCTCTTTTGTGTTCAGGGTTTTGGTAATATGCAAAACTCTCACATGAAAAAAAAATATGTCTAATATTTAAATGAATTACCAATACTTGCAGGACTGTAGATGGGTGAATGCTGTTGCTGTTGCTGATGTTGTTGTTGAATAACCCTATCTCCAGCTAATCTTCCTTGGCATTTTCTCTGTGTATGCTGATTTTTGTTAACTGCAACTAGGCTTTGCAAGATATGGGACTTTAGCAATCTTTTCTCCACATTGGGGTTTTTGAGTTGGTTCCAGACTTGTGATGTCATAAATAATGTTGCAGTGGCTGTTCTGGTACAGGTGTTCATCTGAACCCAGTCACTCATTCTTTTTGAATTTGTATCGGCACATAAAAGATAACTAAAAGTTCAAAACTGGTTCCTACTTTTAATGCAGTTAATATTTGATGCTGTGAATCTTGTAGTACCATAACATAAAGTTTGATCTTCAAACTTCACCCCCAGCTGGGAAACCTATTTCCAAATTCTCATTCCTTCAATTCTTAGAGTCTCCCAATTATTTTCCACAGCTTACTGGCCTCTCAGCCACACTCCAATATATGAAAGACAGTTTTAAAGAAAAAATAACTCCTAAGGTTACTCACCTTTGATAGAGTCTGCTTTTCCTGTCTAGACTGTGTTTGATACTGGTTCTCAAGAGCAATTGCTAGCATATCATGTTACTCCATCTTTGTATTTTTTTCTTTACAATATCCTTAGATAAATTTTAATGTTCTCTCTTCCTAGTTACAAGTGTTATTTTTGTCTATTTTTCTTTTCCTCCTTCAAGACTCTCATCTAATATGCATGGGCTGCTCTGCTCTCCTTCAGTCTTAATCTGTAAAACAACTTTCTGTGTCTTATTTTTAAACTCTCATGTGCTTCTATTTTAGAAGATTTTCTTTAAACCATCAATTAGCTATAAATGCTGTGCCAAATTTGGTAATTGTTGCCTTTTTTATTAGTATACTTATATCCTTTTATTAAAAGTATTAAGGTGTTGGAGGGGTTAGAGAGATGGATTAGCAATTAAAATCATAGGCTACTTTTGCAGAAAAGTAGCAAATGTTGGGTGGCCACAGCATCTGTGATTCCAAGGGGCCCATTGTCTTTGGTCTCTGTAGGTACCTGAGCTCATGAGTTAATTTGCCTCCAATACACATAATTAAAAATAAAATAAATATTTTAAATTATTAAATTAGGAGAACTAATTTGTGATTATTTTGTAGCTTATAATTATATGAGTTTTCTTGTGTTTTAAGTTATTATTAAATGTTCTTATTTAACATCCCCATGTATTGATTGAAAGGACTTGTATAATTTTCTATTACTTTAGTCTTTACCTTAAAATTTGACAGTTGTATGGGGTGAGGAGATGGCCTAGTAGTTATGAGTATTAGTTGCTCTTTGTAGGACCAGAGTTCAGTTCCCAGCATCTAAACAGTGGCTCCCAGCTATCCAAAACTCCAGTTTGAGGGAATCTAATACTCCTTCTGGCTTCTGTAGACACCAGACATGCAAATGATGCATATGCATATTCAGGAAAAACATACATACACATAAAATACAACAAGTAAATCTAAAAAAATGGACAGTTTAAATATCCAGCATGTGGGATAAATAGTTTTATCCTTTC
Source organism: Meriones unguiculatus (assembly GCF_030254825.1). Taxonomy (NCBI): domain Eukaryota; kingdom Metazoa; phylum Chordata; class Mammalia; order Rodentia; family Muridae; genus Meriones; species Meriones unguiculatus. Next base: position 75,325,496 of record NC_083360.1, on the reverse strand, counting down.
TGAAATAATGGAAGATCTTTAGCACACTGCTTCTGAGCTCTTCTCTACCTTACTCCTCATGCATTTTAGTTTATTTCTATTTCAACAAGGATTTATACATCCACCTGGTTTATATGTTCTCTTTTAATCATCCTCTCTTGTAATTAGAGCCTTCTCTACAATTAAATTTAAGGAGTTAAAGTCTTTACATGGAAGAATTGAAATGTCTGTGGAGGGTGGGGATATGGAGTAAGAGTGAAACAGGAGTCAAGCTGTCTCCATTACCCCACTGTAAGAAACTAAGGGATAAACTAGGATCAGAAGGAAGGAGAGGAAGACCTCCCCTATCAGTGGACTTGGGGATGGGAATGTGTGGAGAAAGGGCAGGGAGGATGGGATTGGGAGGGGCAGAGGGAGGAGGCCACAGGGGATACAAAGTGAATAAAGTATAATTAATAAAAATTAAAATAAAAATGGAAAAAATAAAAGGATGTCCAAATTCATCTGAATTCAATGTGATATGTGATATTTAATAAGGTTTGTTGGTCAAATAATAGTATTTTTATCAGTGCTGAATTTATTGAGTATCACCATGATTTTACTGGTTGTTTAGATAAGAAAAGAACTGGGTGTTTTGATAAGAAAAGAACATGTAATCAGAATATATTATATGAAAAAAATCTATTTTCAATAAAACAAAAAATTTAAAGATGAAAAAAAAAAAGAAAAAGAAACAAAGGGAAAGACAAGGCTGTTTTGGAATGTGGCACCATGAGTCTTCATGTCTTATTTTTCCCAATCAGCTCTACAATGTCTTTCCAAGGATACTTCAGTATCTTCCTGGGTCACACCAAACATTCTTCAGAAATTGGGGAAAACTGAAACTGTTTGTTGCTAACATTATTGACAAGCACCGGAAAGACTGGGATCCTGATGAGCCGAGAGACTTCATTGATGCTTTCCTCAAGGAAATGACAAAGGTGGGGAAAACAACTGCTGTTTTGTCTTCTTGCAGCAGTTTAATGGTTTCCTTGAGCTTATTGGTTTGATAAGCTCAAGGAAATGGTTAGCACATGGTTAGCACAGATGTGTTCCCTCAGAGTTCTGTATGATTCCTGTATACCTGTTAGCCAGGCAAGCTTTGTATGGAAATAGTGAAGACTCATTATTTTGCCTGTTTTAGATTCTGCTGGACACAGATACCTTTTGTTATGTCTCCTTCCTTCATCTTCTATGCAATACTGTAGCATCTATTTCTCCCTGATCACTGCTTTCTTCTTTATATTTCATCTCTTTGATTCTGAACCCTGAGCCATCTAATATATGAATAATTCAGCATAGTCTTCCTTTTTAAAATTAATCACAGGGTTTATTATAAAGTATCAAGAAATATGCACAGAGATGAATAGAATGACATCTCTGTGGATCATTACTTAACACACTACAGGGAAACTAAATTACAAGGGGATAATACTTATGAGGTATAGGATAGCATTAATTCAGGATAATTAGAGTCATTAGAAATAGAGTTCATAGCCATTTCGTAGGAGTCCGTGATGATGCCAGATATTATCTTGCTGTGTCTGTCTCTTAGCTTTTGTCCATATGTGAGTGAGTAGTATCATAATTGAAAGTAGCAGTTAAACCTCAGAATCCCATTTTGTTACAACTGGTTTAGGGCCAGTTACTGACTGCATTTTGTCCAATGATGCGATACTTGAGCAACGTACAGCTGGATGCTAAAGTTTAACTATAATATTAGATGAAGCCTTCTAACTCCACACAAAAACATCCAGTGATACACAAGAGGCTAGACAGCATCCAGTTGGATGTGTTTGTTCCTTTAACATCATTATAATAATACCTGGGAAAAATAACACAAGAGAAATTTATTTTGGCTTGCAGTTTTAGGAAGTTTGGTCCTTCACTGCAGAGAAGGAATGACAGAAATCTAAGCTCATGGTAGCAAAACCCTGTGGTGACATCTGTTCACATAATGATGCATTAACAATCAGAAACTAAAGCAAACCCAGGGCCTTGATATAACCTTTAGAGTCCTGCGCTCCTTTTCCCCAGTATTATAGAACCTCCAAAAATAAATTATAAACTAACACCCAAGCATTCAAAACATGAATCTGTTGTAATTCTGAAATTTCATTTCAGATAAAATAAAAAAAAAAACATATCACAAATATATAGCCTGATCTCACTGTGCCTTTGATGGATAAACGTCATGGGATCAGTGGCATAAATTTGAATAAATTGGATTTTGGGCTCCTCCTCTAAGCAGAGGAAGAATTGTAATTTTTTTTCATCCTCTCTAGTTTTTCATTTTTCTTGGATAATATTGACAAAAGCAATATTTTTAAATTTTCTTTCAGTGGAAGAAATGAATAATTACTTATCGTATACAGGTGTTAGTCCATCAGTATCAAGAGCAATCTTAACAAACATGCTTCCAAAGGAAGCTGGTAAAGATGACGTTGTGTCATAAAAAATAACTGATGGAATCATAAAAGTCTTGGCTAGGAAATATGACTGGTGAGATCAGGAAATCAGTGAACAAAGAGGGCTCACTTGATTCTGGCATCAGCAAAATAATTTATTGAGTATTGACTGTTCCTGTAGTATATCACATAATTGATAATGACATGTTATGGTGCATTTCTTATTATCATTTTATAAAACTGAAGAAAAGAAATGTTAAGTGAGTGACTTAGGCCATGCAGTAACTTAGCAAGGTAGCTGATACTAAAAGCCAAATATAATTTTATCTCATTTTCTTATCACTGGACAAAAGGTTTTCTAAAAGTATAATTAGAAGACATAGTTGTAGTGATTTTCATCCACCCAAGAGCCATAAGGTTTTGGTAAGTGTGTAGCATTTGAGACAGGAGGTCAAAGAGAATATCACTTTATATGAATCTTTTCAAATTCCTACTCCAAGGTTGTTGTTGATTATTAATATTTATTATTGATTTAGCTTTTAAAGAGTGGTTATTCCTAAGCCAGCTGTATACCCAAAACCACACAGAGACTAGGATGTTTTTAGTTTACCAAGAGCACAATGCTGGGCAATGAGTACTCCATCCTAAGCCTCCAAGCCTGCATAACTTCCTCCCATTCAGATTTCCCACATTATGCTTGCTTCTAGTCATATATTAAGTCCAGTTCATCTCTCCTGGTGGTTCCAAGTCCTCTCCTCCCATCTCTCCTCTCCAACTCCTTTCCCTTGCTTCCTTCTCCTCCCTTCTGGACCACAATGTCCCACCCTATTCTCTCCATTGCTCAGCATTGGCTGGTTGTTTTATTGACAATACAGAGAACAAATGGTGGCATGTTTACACAAACATGAGACAGGTGATGCTTAAAATAAACATCACAATGCAATGTCCAGATTGAAACCAGATAGTGGGGTAGATAAATCAGCATTTAAATGAACAAGTGTAAATTGTATATATTCCACAAGAACATTATATCAACCAACACAAGGTCTTAACTGAAACCATATAAATAAATAAGTACACACTTTCTTTTTCAGTACCCAGATAACACTACAAGTTTCAATGAAAAAAACCTCATCTGCAGCACTCTGGACCTCTTTCTTGCTGGAACAGAGACAACATCCACGACACTGCGCTGGGCTCTGCTCTATATGGCCCTCTACCCGGAAGTCCAAGGTGAGCATACTCTGAATGTACCTGTACAATGTGGATGCTTCTGGAATCTATGGTTCACAAGGGATCAGACTATGGCATGAAGAGTTGGGAAAGGGTAGATGTATGTGAGATGATGTGCACTTGGGAAGGGATACATCCTCCTCATGTTCAGTCAGAATTGTGATGGGTTCATCAGTACCAACAATATAGCATCTGTGTACTCACAAAGCATAGAGCCTGCAACAAAGCAGAGAAGGGAAGTGGCACTGTGACCAGGTCCAGCAGAGTGGTTTTACCCTAGGAGCACCCAGAGACACCCGCTTTCCTTTTTAGCAATACACTCATATTTCCCGTGGATACTTGTGAAAACGTCTTCGTCTGGTTTCTGGAGTCATGTGATAATCTCCTCTCTGCCCATTCTCAACTCCACCCATCTTGCATGGTAGTCATCCTTTGTTACATGCCCTCTCTTGTCACTGTCTTTATTCGTGCGTCTAAATCATGACATCAAGACTTCCCTGAACCAAGAGTATACTGTTTGAATTTCTGCCACATTTAGAAGGATCTTCCAAGACTCCACCTTTCTAGGGTATTGCAAATTTCTCTAGGAGTTTTCTGACTGGGGAATTGCTGTTGCTTTCTTCCTCCAGAGATGAAAACTGCACCTCCTTCATTGAGCTTCGTATATTTCTTCTATGTCTCTCCACTGTCAGTTGAGATTTCTTTTCCTCCACATCCTAGAAGAGTTTAGCAGGTGCTGGTTAGGACCATTTTTCATACCATGGAACTTTGTTTTCAAATTGTGGATAACAGTTTATTCATTTATAAAGTCAAGTTAGTACATTTAGAAAACCAAAAAGACAAAGAGTTCTGTCAATGTGGTGAAGTCAGATTTGTCCATTATCTTTGTTTCATGTTTGTGTGAGTGACTCTCTGTGCATGTATGCATATGTGTATGTTCACATACATATTGAGTTTACAAAACAACTTCAGACCCTCTTCCTCAAGCACAGTTCATTTTTTTAAAGATAAGTTCTGTCATTATCCTAGAGCTCAACAAACAACTGTTGAATCTCAGAGGGTCCACTCATCTCTGCACCTCCAACATGCTAGTACTGCAAGCATTTGCCATCACACCTGACTTTTTTACATGCATTCTAGGACCAAACTTAGTTCCTCATGCTTACAAAGCAAGCATTTTACCAACAGGGCTCTCTCCCAAGGGTGACCTTTATTTCTTTATTAAAGTGAAATGTATATTTAATGTGTACCTATTTTTACCTGTATGCATCCTGGGTCATCATTTAAAATGCATTTTTATCTGAAAATTACATTTAAAATTTTGTTATATTCAAAAAGGGGTGGAGAATGCCATGGTACAAGTGTGGAAGTCATAGGAAAATTTCTAGGAATCAGCTGTCTCCTTCATCATGTAGACCCTAAGGTTTTATTTCAGGTCAGCAGATTTCAACAATGTCAGCCATCTGCTGTCCCAAAACTACATTATTTTTTAAATTAAAATCAACTCACTTAGGATATAGATTTGACTTCTGAAAATAAGACTCCAAAAATATCAGTAGATTATAAATAATACAATTACAATTGTGTTTGTTTCACAACACAATGGTAAAAAAACAGAGTGCCCATGGGCCATGAATACATAAAATGTAGAATGTACATGAGATCAAAAGAAAATTTAGCCAGAGATAAGAGGTTCTTTTTAAGAGGATTCAAGATGGTGTCACTGATTGCACACCATGCAATGAAGCAGGGCAGCAGAGACTGTACAGCAAACAACAAAACAAACTGTGGGCCCCCAAACACCAATGACTGTGCCCTCCAGGTAAAAGAAAACTCCCATGGTGAGGGAAACAATTGAGTCTGACCTTAAGTCATCCACCTAACCCCTTGAAAAGTTGCTGGGTTCCTGCAGAAGCCAGGTCTTGAGCACTTAGGCACATACCTGCATGCTGTGCTCACCTTTCCATACTGAATGTGGGGTCCAAAACACCAGAGATTCATCTCCCAGTCCAGAAGAAACCCGATGGTGAGGGAAACAATCCAGTCTGACCTCTGGGCATCCAGTTAATCCCTGGAAAAGTTCCTGGGTTCCATCAGGTGCCTGTGTGCTATGCTCACCAGCAAGTAAATACCTTCTGAGCACTATGGAACAGAACTCCAACTTCAGGCCTATAGATGCCTGGGAGCCACAGGACCAGCCCCAGAATGACCGAATGGATGCATAGACAGGACCCAAGAATCTGCTGCATACAAGAAACACACCTCAGCCACAAAGAAAGATATTACCTGAGAGTAAAGGGCTTGAAGAAGGTTTTCCTAGTAAAGGGACATAAGAAACAAGCAGGAATAGCCATTCTAATATCTAATAAAATAGATTTCAACCAAAATTAATCAAAAGGGATGAGGAAGGACATTGCATACTCAACAAAGGAAAACTCCACCAAGAAGACATCTCAATTCTGAACATCTATGGCCCAAATACATGGATACACACATTTGTAGAAGAAACATTAATAAAGTTTAAACCACACATAGATCCACACACATTAATAGTGGAAGACTTCAACACCCTACTCTCACCAAAGGACAGGTCAATGAAACAGAAACTAAACAGAGAAACAATGACACTAATGGATGTCATGAATCAAATGAACCTAACAGAACTTCTTACTCAAACACAAAAGACTATACCTTCTTCTCACCACCTGATGGAACCTTCTCCAAAATAAACCATATAGTCAGTCACAAAGCAAACCTCAACAGATACTACAAGAATGAAATAATCCCTTGTATCCTATCAGACACCATGGACTAAAGATGGACCTCGACAACAACAAAAATACCAAAAAGATTACACATGGAAACTGATCTACTTTCTACTCAACTACAGCTGGGTTAAGGAAAAATAAAGAAAGAAATTAAAGATGTCCTACCATTCAACAAGAACATTTGCTCAACCATGTTCATAGCAGCTTTCTTCATAATAGCCAGAATCTGGGAACAACCTAGTTGTCCCTCAACTGAAGAATGAATACAAATATTATGACACATTTACACAACGGCCTACTACTCACCTATTAAAAACAAGGAAATCATGAAATTTGCAGACAAATGGATGGCACTAGAAAACATCATTTTCAGTGAGGTAATCCAGAACAAAAATATATGCATGGTATATACTCATTTATTTTTTTTGTATATACTCATTTATAAGCAGATATTAGCCATATAACATAGGATAACTATACTAAAATCTACAGACCTAAAGAAGCTAAACAGCAAGGAAGACCCTAGGGCAGATGCTTAATTCTCATTCACAGTGGCAAGAAAGACAGATACTGCAAACCTTGGAAAAGAGGGAACAGGTTAGGAGCCTACCATAGATATCCTGTGAAAGACTCCACTCCACAGGGGATCAAAACAGATGCAGACACTCATGGACAAATTTTAGGCAAAGCATAGGAAGTCTTATTAAAGAAGAGGAAGGGGATAGAAGAACGCATAGTATGCAGGAACTCTACAAGAATACCAACAAAGACAGAAAATCTGGGCCTAAGAAGACCTACAGAGACTGATATACCAACCACTGACCATGCATGGAGAGGACCTAGACCTCCTGCTCAGATGTAGCCCATAAGCAGCTCAGTTTCCATGTGGGAACCCAAGTAAGGGGAGCAGGAGCTGTCTCTGACATGAACCAGGTTGTCTGCCCTTTGATCACTGAGGACACGTGATAGGCTAAGGCCAGATGGCCGGGGAGGAGGACTTTCAGTGGACTAAGGGAAAGGTTTGGGGGTGGGAGATTGATAGAGGGTGGGACTGGGAAGAGTTGAGGGAGTTGCTACAATTGAGATACAAAGTGAATGAATGGTGAAAACATTTAAAATACTTTGATTTTTTTTAATGTCATGTGTGTGAGTTCTTTGCTTGTATGTGTGTGCTTTGCCTCTGTGTATGAGTACTATATACTTGTCTCCTGCCTGCAGAAGTCAGAAGAAAGCATCAGAGTCCCAGGAACTGCCGTAAGCTACCATGTGTGTACTGGGAACCAAGTTCAAGGTCCTCTGCAAGAGCAACAAGCAGTCTTAACCCTTGAGACATCTTCCAGTCTCAGAAAAGGAATTCCGATGTTACACTAATTCAGAATTCTATGCTAAGTTAAAGCAGATGGTCCCAAAAGTACAAACACTGTACTATCAAACTGAAATAATAGTCAAATCAAATGCAGGTAGAAGGAAAATAGTACTTTTAACACGTGCCTAGAATTTTTTGCAAGGTGAAGTTCCAGCAATAGCATGTACAACATGTAAAAATGGTGAGATCTGTGATTGGTCTCACAAACCATTAATCTCAACTCTTGACAGACATGAAACTGCAGTGTTGAAAGCTCGAGGAGACCTTTGCTACTTAGGGAGAACTCTGCCTCAAAAGTACCATGGAAATAGTCATACATTTTATATTATATACATTTCATATAAAATTGATTTGTAGAGTAATAGTAAAGGGCTTGGAGTTCCAAATTCATTTCCAGTGAAATGTGTAGCCAGATGATTAGATGAAATTAGTTCAACCTCCATTACTCTTGAGAAAGAGGAGCCATATTGGCAGACAGCTTGTACAATCAATCATTTATTACTTTAACAGTCTGTGTAGATCTCAAAACATCCTCAAGATAAAGTAGACTTATTCCCACTAATCACAGGAGAAATTTCATACATAAAAAACGTAAGCACCTTCACCAGGATTCTGTCCAGCAACACATTGCTATCTAAGCCCACACAGATATATGTCTGTAAGAAATTAGTTTACAGATGTGTGGTAGTTTAAACATTTGTGTCCTCCTTGCCAAACCCATGTTCAACTCTAATTATTAATTATAATTGTGCAGAAGGTGTGAAGAAAAGTAGTGCCTTTCTAGAAGAGGTATCAGAGAAATTTCTTTCTCCTTATGGCACTCATGAGATAGAAAATTGTCTACCTAGGCAAGAAAACTGGTAGTGCCTTGATCTCAGAAGTTCCAGGCTCTAGATCTATGAAGAATACACTTGTGTTTTTTTTAACCCATTCATGAATGTTGCTTGTTTGTAGAAGCCTGCTATGAGTTCACCTGTGGTGATCTGAAATATTCAGTTCAGAATATATGGAAATTTATGATTATCTTGTAAGCTCAAAGAAAGTTATTGAATTGACAGTTTTATAATAAAACAGCCATTTGAAGGGTTGAGGAAAGTTTTACTTTTTTATAACCAAGACACTAAGATGAAATAAAAGCAAGTTCTAAGAGACAGCTTCTATATTGTTAGGGGGAAAAAAGCAAAACATTTTAAAATTAATAGAATTTCTGTGAGTTTTTGTTTTGTTTGTTTCTATTTTAGAAAAAGTACAGGCTGAGATTGACAGCGTGATTGGCCAAGGAAGATTGCCCAGCCTGGCTGACCGGGACACCATGCCCTACACTAATGCTGTCATCCACGAGGTGCAGAGAATGGGCAACATCATCCCCTTTAATGTTCCCAGGGAAGTGGCAGTTGACACCAAGTTTGCTGGATTTGACCTGATAAAGGTAAACACTTTCCCATCCTAAGATCCTCTAGTCCATTTCTGGCATCATTTATGGGAGTCCAAACTTAAAATGTGACATCTATTCCTGACATAAGAAATCATTTCAATGGGAAGAGAAGGATATTTGTGTTAAAAAACCCTTTATGTGTCTTAGTGGATATTCATATGTATTATGAGGAGTCTAGAAGAGAAAATTCCTAGATCGGGTGTGTTTAGGCCAAACCTGGCTCTCTTTGCTACGGGACACCTTAACAAAACTTTCCGTTCTAATGGTGGCAGAGGACCTTTGCTGCAAAGGCAGAGAGCAGTCTCTGTGTTTACTGTCCCCTTTATCACTGAACAGCTCATGGCTTGAAATTAGGTCTGAATTTTTTCAGTGCTGCTTGCATTCTTTTTCTGTGCATTCCTTCATCTTTAGACAACCAAACCATCCTTTTCCACAGATTATAGTAACATCAACTCTCTGGGTACTGAGAATTGTAAATGACTATCTCCAACAGAGGCAGAGAACCTTGGCCTTGAAGAAGATAGCTCTGCTCCAATGCTGATTTCACATTCTACCACTGTACAAGCACATTATCTAACCAACCACAACTTCAGCCTCTACAAAATACATTATACCCAGTTCATAGGCTCTTTATGGAAATATAAAGAGGTTACATATACATAATTTTATACTCATAATTGAAGTTATTATTTATTAATCAAGGGAATGTTCATAAACACCCACAAACTTTGGGTCTGGAGTAGGGATACCTATATAAAAGAATCTCCTGCTTATAAACCATGAGTACTGCTGGAAGGAAAGCATTCTGTTTCTCTGTGATGCTGACAAACAGGGGTGAGGAGCAGCAGCTAAAGGAATCAGTAGAAATCTGGAGGAAGAGGCATTGGAGCTAAGGATTGAAGGAGAGTTAAGAATTTTATCTGCCAAAATGGGAAGGAATATTCCTTTCAAAACAAGAAGCATTGGAAACGTGGCCAGGTTGAGGTCATAAAGGAAGAGGACTGTGGTCAGAGCACAATGAGAAGGGAAGAATGAACAGTGACTCTGGTGGTACAGAGCCTTGGATTTAAGAGTATAAGAAGCCGGCTTTCCAAGTTTTAATGAGTGGTTGGGCATTCAAACTGTGAAACAGAGTCATAGCTATTGGGCAGTTGCCAGAGCCTAGAAAGAAAGGATGGCAGCCTGCACTAAGGTTGCAGTTTGAAACTGGAGTAGAGACAATGGAATCAGGAGATATTTGAAGAGTGGACCAGCTTTGATGATTAAGTAACAAGAAGGAAAGATTCACTTTGGTGACATTGGTTAATGTGGCATATATCTGCCTTGACAAGGGTGCTTTCTGATACATCCCTGTGTCTTTGACTGACTGTAGTGAGATAGGTTGGCATCTCTTTGTTAATGTACGGGGAAAATGTAGAATCAGAGGTGAAGAAGACATTCAGTCATACAGCTGCTTTGGTCCTAATTGCAGTGACTAACAAGTTCATTATCTTCCTATGGATACTTTTAAGTCCCCTAATCAGACCTATACTAACCACTTTTAGTAAGGTAGATATATTCTTTAATAAAGCATGGTCTACCTACCTTTCTGGCTGGGATATGTCAGGCAATGGCAAATCAGTTGAGAAGAATGGGAAAGTTCAGGATGTCAAGTTCCTTGGGCATGGGAGCTTAAGAATTATTATCTGTCTGTGTGAGAGTTTTCATTAAGTCTTTACTTTCTGCTGCTTTTTAGGGAGCCATGTTTCTGACAAACCTAACTGCACTACACAGGGACCCCAAAGAGTGGGCCACTCCAGATGTGTTTAACCCAGAGCACTTTTTGGAGAATGGACAATTTAAGAAGAGAGAATCTTTCCTGCCATTCTCAATGGGTGAGTTGTGATGAGCAGAAGAGAGTTTGAAGCTCTTACTTAGCCTTTCCCTTCTCTCCTTCCCAAAATTATGTGCTTTATCTGGGATGTGCTCTATAAGCATGTCCATTGTGGCTCCACCTTTCTTTTTATATTATATACAATATATTAACATCATAGTGTCTTCTCTCGCAATTCCTCTCATGTCCTCCCCACCTTCTTACCCACTTTATGCCCTTTTTCTTACGCTCTTTAGAAAATAAGCAAACAGGAAAAGATTCTCTTTCTCTCTCATACACACACATACACACACCACCTCAAACCCAACAAAAATTGGAAACCATAATGTACAAGCAAAAGACTTACACAAGTCAAAGACCAGTAAATTAAAACAAACAAACAAACAAACAAACAAAGCAATATGAAATAAAAATGTTGACAAAAATAGCATTGAGCTCATTTCGTGTTGACCACCTACTCTTGGGCATGGAGCTTACCACTAAATTTGATTAATATATCCAATGAGACTCCAATGGAACAAACTAATTTTTTGTTTCTGAGAGGTTGTCAATTGTAGATAGCTTTTTGTTTAGAGCTGAGAGCCCATGTCAACTTCTCCCTCTCAGTGCTGGGATCCAGTCTGGATTAAACTTGTGCAGGCCCTAAACATGCTTGCCAGTCTCTGTGAGTTCATATGTACATCAGCCTTGTTATATGGAAGACACTTTTTTCCTTGGAGTCATCTATCCCCTCTGGCTCTTAAAATCTCTCCACCTCCTCTTCCACCTAGCTCCCTGAGCCCTGAGGGAAGGGGTTTGATGAAAACATACTATTTAAGACAAAGTGTTCCAAAATATTTTAGTTTCTCTTAGTCCAGTTGTGAGTTCTATGTTAGTTGCCATCTACAGCAAGAGAAAATTTCTCTTATGATGGTTGAGTAGGGCACTTGTCTATGGGGATAACAGAATATCATAAGACATCATTTTATTACTAGGTTCCTTTAGCATTTTTGCTTTTTTGTTAGTTGTTGTTGTTTGTTTGTTGTTTTTTTTTTTCCAAAATGGGGTTTTTATTGTAGCCTTCGTTGTCCTGAACTTTCTTTGTTGACTCGGCTGGTCTCAAACTCAGAGAGATCCACCTGCCTCTATCTCTCCTGCCTCTATCTCTGCTGGGAATACAGGTATGCCTCACCATTCTAAGCCATTTTCTTTTTCTTATAGATCTATGGCCTATCCACTCGTGGCCACCCAATCAGTATCAGCTATGGGTTCCATAACATGGTGTTGGCCTTAAGTCTAATCAAGTAGTGGTTGGTTACTTCTACAACATTTATGCCACTATTACACAAGCATATGTTCTAGGCAGGTCACCATTGTAGAATGCAGCTGGTGCAGCTGGATTGGTGATTATCTCCTGTTCAGTTAAAGTATGTTTGAATCCCAGAATACTGTGTATCAACATAGATTCAGACTATCTCTATTACAGATAGTCATCTTAATTTCTAATGAAGTTTTCAGGTCCTCTTGATACATTTATCACAACAGTGATAACAGAGACCCAGACACTTGCTTCTTGTTAAAAAAAAATGGATGGCTGCCATTTTTACTAATTTTTTAAATTTCCCATTTTATTTTAAAGGAGTGCGTGGAAATAGACTTTACTAAAGACGTGGGAGGATGCTAGACAGAGGTGTTCCCTACTTATCAAAATGCACACATAAGAAAATTGCTCAAAATGGCACCTTAACTAACTGGGCTTCTGCTCTATGCACAATCCCTTGCAAGGTCTTCCATTGTTATAATGTTAATTTCCTATTTATAATCCAGTAGATGAATTTATGTGGTAAAAACACAAAATTCCTCACCTGCCATAACTCCCCCACAGAACAGGTGTTACAAGGCATAGAAACACCTGAGTCTTTCCAGCTAAATGATTCCAACTTTTGTTTCACAGCACACAGTTTCTGGCATGTTGTTCCCATTAATACAACTTTTCTTGTTTTTTTTGTTTCTGACATGACATTCTGAAATTATGGAACAGTGTCTCTCTGCACACTCTACAAGATGTTTTATCTGGTGATTGCTGTGGTGAGAGGGATTGTAAGACACTCATGACTGAGAAAAGGGAGAAGAAATCTCTGGGGAAAGAGACAGTGAGACAGATTGTTTTCTTCATAGTTCAAATATCTCTTTCCTGTTGTAGAAAGTTATTAATATTTACTATGGGTTTAACTTCTTGTAATGCTGCTGTTAATCCTCAGCAGCTGTATAACCAAATCAACACACAGAGACTGGGTTTTTAGTTAACCTAGAACACAATGCTGGGCAATATTTACTGCCTCCTAAACCTCCAAGCCCTCAGTTTCCTAACATTTAGACTTCCCACATTATACTTGTTTTTTGTGAAATCTAGGTCTGGTTCATGCTCCAGGTCCTCCAAACTCTCTCCTCCAGCTCTGCTCTCCTCTTGCTCTCCTCTCCTCAAGCTCCTCCTCCTTCTCGCCCCTTCCTGTTCTCTAGCTCCTCCCCTCTTTCCTGTCCTCTGGCTCCTCCCATTGCACAACATTGTATCTAGTTGCTTTATTTGTGTCCTGTTTACACAAGAGTTGAGACAGGATGCTTATAGTGAGTATCACAATGCAATATCCAGATTGAAACCAGAGAGTTGGGGGTGGGGAAATCAGCATTTGAATTAACAAGGGTAAGGCATATACATTTTAAAAGAACATTATACCAACATTCCCATAGGTGCTTTACTTCTCCCCTGATTTGAAAATATTTCCTCACCTTTATTAGCTTTAGAATAAAAAGGGCAACACAAAGTGATTTACTGGTGCTTTGTTATTGGGACTTAGTTTATACCCTCTTATTACAGACTTCATTGGCAAGCACACTATCTCATGCAGTCCACTTGTTCACTGGTAATTGGAGAGAAAATGAATTGGTATCTTATTTCTTCCTATAGGCAAACTCAACATATCCCAATTGTTTAGCACAATTGGGCCTAAAGCTAAGTGGCCTACTTCTAGACCAGTTCTCTTTTACAACTAGAGTGTAATTCTCCTCCCTAAGTTACAGTTCCTTCTAAGATTCACTGACTTCATATGTATCACTGTCTTGCTGCATGAGAAGCAGCCCCAATCGTATCTTTCACACGGATATGAGATAAGTGATCTTATACATGTGAGAGGTGAGCTGGTTGAATGAAGACCTACCATGAACTCATCTAAAAAATATAGTGTTATTCCATGTTACCTATTCCTCTTTGGCAAACCAGCTGTCTGTTCATAAGGTAGTGATAATATCTCAAAAAGGAGGACAGAAACACACAGGCCTGGCATGGTCCAGGCTGTGAATAGTCCCATCATGATTTCCACTGCATTCTGGTGTTCTATTCAAGTCACAAGGCCAGCCACAACTCAGGGGAGATGGAAACTATTGCAGTCTTTGATTGGAATAGCATGGAAGACTAGTACACATAATATGAAACTCATGGAAGATGGTGGTGAGATCTCTCTTAATTTCAGCATCTCTCTCTGGTGGAGGGGAATAAAATTTAATTGCTTAAGGACACTCACACTAGTGTGGTGTAATGAAAACAAGTTAAATGAGCAGAATATAGAAAGGTAAAATGTCTCTTGGATTAGCATTGTGTCAACAGCTGTTAGTATTTTCTGCCTCAATGCCACTGTTGGCACACACCTACTTTTCCATATAATTCCTCTTGACTTCCTACGTGCATCCTCCCTGGATGAAGGAGACTCAGAAATCATCTTCTTTCTTCTTGGCAAAGATAAATAGGCATAGGCTTATTATCTGTGTAATATTATTACAGATGATACAATCCTTCTTAAACCTTCAAATCCTGCCTATTTAGAGACCAAATCACAGTAAGATTTATGCTAGTAAAGAGTCTTTTGCTTCTTAATGCATCAAATCACTAACTTATAGGATTTATGCTTGGGAAGAATTCTGGCAAAGGCCTGGGTCATTTTTCTCGTTTTAGTACTACGGCAAAGTAAAGTATTTTGGGATGTGAAATGGCCCAAGCACAGTCTTAACCAGGTAGTGCTGGTCAGGTGTCTATCACTGCAACAATACAACTGACATAAAGAGTTTGAAAAGAGAAAAGGTTTATTTTGACCCTTGATCTTGGGCCTAGTCTCTGATTTATAATAAAGCTTTCAATTTGAGTATCCCTTGTTTTCATCCTTTTGAAAGTATGTTCATTCCTGTGGGTTAATTGTGATGACAACCAGCCATGGAGTCTGGTTGCATGTTTGTCAAGTGAGAAAAATTTAGCCCTGAAAAACGAGTGTGTTAGTCACAGTCACACAGTGCTCCCTGATGAAGCCTGTTCCTGAGCATGGGTTTCTGACTTAAGGTCGGCCTTTGTCCTGACAGAGATATTCTTCTGGAGGAATCTTGGGAATTTACAGCAGAATTAATTTGGGTTCTGTTTTAAGTTAACAAGCATATTCCTAGGCATACTTAACAGGATGAAGATGAAAGGAGCAGGGACAAGTTAGACACAATGATGGGACACACAGACACAAACTATGACATCAGTATTATTACAACACACAAGTGAACAGTTTTGCCTTGCTTTTGTTTCTTGAGCAAGCTGTACAAGGTAGAGGGAAAAACAGAAGGATGAATTGACAATCGGTTCAGAATATTAATTAGTCTCCCTAGCAAAGCAAAGTAACAGATGCAACTTAGAGAGTTGGGTAGACAGTGGCTGTTATAACATTCAGCAGAATCCCTGTGACAACACTGACATGCATGTCATCATGCTTATGGTTCTGTCTGGACTGCAGAATTGTAAATAGCTTCTACTGTCTCCATTATATGTTTCCTTTTTGCTGACTTTATAGTGAGTACCCAGTACCTAAGTGCTTGTTTTTCCTATCCTGGCTTGTTTTTCTTTCATCTTATTTTATTGTCATTACTACTTTTAGATACCTGCTCCTATGCTAATAGGAGAAAGAAAGAGAGTGTTTTGATTTGGGTAGGTGAGTAAGTGGGGAGGAGCTGGGAGGAGCTGGAGGAAGGAAAAATGCAATCAGAACATAATACATGAAAAAATCTATTTTCAATTAAAAAATCATGGAAACAAAAAGAAAAAAAAATGAAGGTACTAGCGATGCACAGAAGAGAGATGATGATATGTGAATTGCATGTGAATGTGGCATTGCACACACTGGGTTAGAAGTGGATCCTCCTTCAAGAAATGGAGCAACCATAGCCTAGAGAGATGTTTGAGCAACGCCTAGCATCAGAGTTTCTGTGTCGATTCAGATATTCAGAGAGCTGTGGAGCCCATCCGTTGCTGAGATCAACCAAGGTGAAGGTGGACAATGGGCTTAGGTGAAAGATGACTTGTGCCTTAGGAACCCTGCTCAGATACCTGCTTATTTTTTCTTTTTCTTTTTAAAGGTTGAAAAGCATCTCGTGGGTTTTAATTGCACCGTTATCTGCTCTATCACTTATGGTTGTTAAGTGAGTTCGGGAAGTGTTCACGCTAGTCACACACTCCCAGTCAGCCCCAGCTCCCATTGTCCTATGCTCTCCTGGCACTGCCAGATCCCTGAGAGCGTTTGATTTGTGATCCTGGACTCTCAACTTGTGTGTTTTGGGGAGGCAGGGCAGATGCCAGATAAAAATGAGCAACTGGACTCCTATTCCAAGGTCCACTCAAACTCTGCAGAAGGTGCTTAGGGACACCAGTCCCTGGACAGTCCGGCAGCAGCTGAGTAAATCAGTTTTGTTTTTCTCTTACAGGAAAGCGAGCTTGCCTTGGAGAACAACTGGCCAAATCTGAGCTCTTCATTTTTATGACTTCTCTTATCCAAAAATTTACCCTCAAACCCCCAGCCAATGAGAAGCTGAGGCAGCAATTCAGAGTGTCTATCACCATTGCACCAGTCAGCTACCGCATCTGTGCGGTTCCTAGGTGGTGATGTTGATGAGGGAAGTATGAGGAAATGGCATCTGCTTGGAACACACTGCTGCCTGTTCACATTTAAGGGGACAGGATTAAGGTGACTACATAAATGGGTGTAATGAGACTAAAAAAAAAATAGAATCAAGTTATGGGTTCATAAGTGGAAAGCCATTTATGAGCTCAGTGACACAGTTTTTCATTCAAGACTTGCAGAGAAGAGTGATTTCTCCAGTAAAGAAAATGTTTGCATGGATCATGGCAAATAGTGGATTAAACTGATAAGTAAATAAAAAATGTATAACTTTACTTTGCCTCCTACTTTTCTCCTTTTGTTGACATGCATTTGAGACTGTAGACATATTTTTCTGTAAGTACTACAAAGAGTAAATAAGAGTTACATTCCCCAAGAGTTGATTCCCCAAGAAAGGATGCCAAGAGTTCTCTCATTGGCCAGGTCTGCAGCTGCCTTACCTTGCTGTGCCACAGAGTGGCCCTCTTGAATGTTAGCAGGGCAGGATGATTCCTAATAGGTAGGCTAAGCAGTTGCTGTGGAAGCAATTTCTATGATCCATATATATGATTCATATATAACAGTTGGACTTTGGACCCAGGACATGGTAAGGCAAATCCTGTAAGCAGATGTGGAGAGAAAACAGAAGAGGTTTCTCATTCTATAGTAACCTTTTTTTGCCTAGAGTTCTGCATTAAACATTTCTCTGGAGTCATTTTCACACGGGATTTGGTTATGCTGGGTATGAATATCACTCACTCCTGGCCTTTAAGATTTAGTGGTTCATGTTACTAGCATAAACTTACTGGGCCCTGGCAAACCATTTTTCAGCAGGGCATAATAAATGGCAGAATCCTTTCTGGGTATTATCAGTGAGGACAACTAATAATGATAAAGTAGGTCTACTAACTGCCAGGAAATTTTGACCTTTCTATGTTTAAAACAACAAGTAAATCTGCCTGATAAAGTAGACACCACCCCAAAATCTTTTGGCCCTCAAGAAGCTAAGCTCCTGGGATTTAAATACCTCAGAGACAAATAGGGCAAAGACTGATGATTTTGTAATTTAGTGAAAAGCTGACTCATGCAACACCTTGAGAAACAGCAGCACAAGCCTTGGAACCACTTGTCTGGGAAAGCCTGAGATTCCCAAGGACAGAATGTCTACAGGAGATGGCTAATGCTAACTCTCAGATCACACATTTCACAACATACAGCATATGTATTTCTGTATGTGTCCCTAATAGAGTAACACAAAGGGCTAAGAGGCCACAAGGTTCAGGGAATTTCAGAAAGGATTGGGAAGCCAAAACTTGAGATCTGACAGGCATGTAAGAGGCCCTGTGTTGATATAACAAACCAAATGGAGTCAGGAGAGCTGGAGAAGCAACAGTGGCTAAGAATAGGAACACTATGAAACAAGGCCTGTGAGAGAAGCTTTAGAGTGGAGTCCAGCTGCAGAGAAGAAAGGGTAAGACCACAACTAGATAAAACAGTGAGTTGGACTAGATAGATGGATAGCAGATCCAGACAAGCAAACAGGCAGCTGTCATCATCCCTGACAGACTGTAACTTTGTGCCTCGCTTCTGTTGTGGTGTTCTTCATACTCTTATAGGTAACCCCTCATCTGTGCCCTGTTGAGACCAGAAAATCTTATCACCCAGTTGGACTTGGATGGAATCAAACATGCTCACAGAATGTACTTTGGTCTATTGTCTGTTCCCTATCTAGGGTGAGCAGACTTTTGTCCATTTTTTTTAAGGCATAGTTATTCAGTTTATTTGCCTACTTATTAGTTCGATTGCATGTTTGCTTGAGTCTTGCTTGTTTGGCTGGTCATTTGTTTGATTGCTGTTGAATGAATAACTCACAAAGGTTTTCTTCTTTTCTGCAGTCAGTGACTTCATTAACATTAACATTTTTGCTGCACAGAAACTTTTTAATTCCCTGAAATCTCATTTGTCAATTTCGTGATTGCATCCTGACCTATCAGAGCTCAGGAAATCATTGTTCATTCCTATATATGATGTGTTTCACCATTGTTTTCCTGTAAGAGTTTCAAAGACTTAAGTCTTACATAAAAATCTTTTATGTATCCTGTTCTGATTTTGGTACAGAATGAAAGATATGTACCCAGTTTCAATCTTCTCCTTGAAGCTATCTAGTTTCCCAGCACCACTTAAAAATATGCTATTATTTTTCAGCATATTTTTGGTGTCTTTGTTGAGAATCAGATGCATGTAGTTATGTGCCTTTGCTTCTGGATCCTCTGTTCCATTCCATGGTTCTTTTTTGTTGTTGTTACATTTTATTAACTCTGTATCCCAGCTGTATCCCGCTCCCTCATGCCCTCCAATCCTACCCTCCCTCCCTTATCTCCTCCCTGCCCCTTTCCAAGTCCACTGATAGGGGAGGACCTCCTCCCCTTTCATCTGACCCTGTTTTATCAGGTATCTTCAGGACTGGTTGCAAAGTTCTCTGTGGCCTAGGAGGGCTGCTCCTCCCTTGGGGCGTGGGGAGGTCAAAGAGCCAGCCATTGAGTTCATGTCAGAAATAGTTCCTTACTAGGGACTAGAAGTGTTCCCCTTACTTAGGTACCCACTTGGTCACTGAGCTACCATGGGCTACATCAGAGAAGAGGTTCTAGGTTATATCCATACATGGTACTTAGTTGGAGAAACAGTCTCATATAAGACCCCTGTGCCCAGATATATTTGGTCCTTGTGGAGCTCTTATCCTCTCCATGTCATATTAACTCCCCCTTCTTTCATAGGATTCCCTGCACTCTGCCAAAGGTTTGGTGATGAGTCTTAGTATATGTTTTGATACACTGCTAGGTTATTTTGTGTTATTATCATAGTTGTTTTGTTACTAGGGTTCTATAGTATAATTTGAAAGTATGTTTTGTAATTATTTATTACCTCATGAGCATCATTGGTATTTTCACGGTGATTGCATTGAATCTGTAAATTAATTTGGGGAATAGGGCAATTTTCACAATATTAATCTACCAAAATATGAGAGTGGGGGCTTTTTCCATTTTTCTAGAGTTTTCCTTAATGTCTTTCTTCTCTGCTTTGCAGTGTTCATTCTCAATGTCTATTATTATCTTGGTTAAGTTTATTCATAAGATTTCATTGTTTTGAGGTTATCTTTACTAAAATTGTTTTTCTCATTTCATTCTAAGTTGGTCCATAATTGATATATCAAACTGGTTATTGTGTGCTAACTCGGTGTAGGCTGTTTTCCTGAGTTAGTCTTAGGCAATCTGTATTCTGTAGTATCTTCAAATAGAGGATCATATGGTCTACAGTAATACTTAGTTTATTTCCTTTGCTATTTATTTTTCATTTTTATTTATCTCTTTATTTTCATACAGTGCTTTGGATAAATGTGCAGGCACAATAATGAATATGTATAATGAAAGTGGACATCTTTGCTTTGTTACTGATTTTAGAGGAATTTTTTTTCTATTTTTCCCCCATTTGGTATGAGATTGGCTCTGGGTTTGCTACACAGAGTTCTTTTGTTTTTCTTTTTATTTATTTTTTTTAAATTGAGTTTTGACCCTTAATCCTGTTTGTGTAATATATTGAGCTTACTTATCTGCAAATGTTGAATAATCATTCTATCCCTGGAATGAAATCAAGTTGATTATGAGGCATGATTTTTTTGAGGCATAATTTTTTTAATATGTTGCTAAATTTGTTTGTAAGCATTATGTTAAGTGTTTGTATGTCTATATTCATCAAGAATATTGGTCATATCTCTTTATATAGTTCTTTTGGTTGTTGTATCCTTGCCTGGTTTTGATATTAGGATAATATTTAAGCAAAAACACTGAGTTTGAAAGTCTTGGCTCTCTTTTTGTTTTGTGACCACCTTGAGGAATGTTGGACATCAGAAATTCTATCCATTACTGGTCTTATCTTTGTTAGGAGATGTTTTCTTATTCTAAATCTCAGTATTTCTTATCGATCTGCTCATATTTTATACATTCTTATTCAATTCTATATGAACATTTAGAAATGTATTCATTATTGATTTTCAATTTATTGAAGGATGTTTTTAAAATAAATCCTAACAATTCTCTCAAAAGTATCTGTTTGAAAATGTAAACTGATAGTCTTGACTAATTATAAAGTTGTGTTTTCTTTCACTTTCCTTTTCTTTTTAAAGATTTTTTTCAGTCTCTTTAATCTTTTCAAAGAATTCTTTGTTTCACTCATGCTCTGTGTTTTTTTCATGGATGACTGCATTAATTTCAGCCTTCATCTTTATGATTTCTTTTGGGCTTTAGCTGATACTTAATTTTCAAAAACATTGAGCTGTACCCTCAGCTTATTTAGCTGATGTCACTGATTTTTTTAACGGAAGCACTTAAAAAAATATACTTACTTCTTTAGTAATAGAACACAGTTATTTTGCCTCAGCTCCTGAAAAAAAAAAATGCATTAGTAGATTTCCCTCATTGTATGCTTCCTTGAAAGCACTATTCCTTTGTTGTGTGGTTTCATGTTCATGGCTTGTTTCTGATGCATGGTTGGCGGGCATTCACCTTATCTCCATGGACACCAACAGCCCTCTGTCCTGTGTTTCTAAGATTTTTTTTTCATTACTTTTAGCAATTTGGGATAATGTGCGGATATAGTTTTCTTGGGCTTTAGTTTGACTGAGCTCCACTGAGCTCTTAGATCTGTGAACTTACCGTAAAAAAAAAAAAAAAAAAAAAAAAAAAAGCAGGTGGCAAGGTGGCTCAACTGGCTATGGCACTTTCTGCCTAACCAGATGTTTGGACCCTGGGTACTACATGGCGGAAGGTGGAAAAAATACCCTCACATAGACGACTGATCTCCAGAGGTAAGCCCAAGCACATACATTACATACATACATACATACATACATATATACATACATACATACATACATACACACATACACACATACATAATAGCCTTGTTATAGGCTCCTGATTTCAGTCCTCAGCACAGTGATTTTCTGCAAACAGGTGAGAATGCTGCCTGACAGACCGCCTGTTGGAGCCCGAATGTGTTAGGTGCCTTTGTGATTAGTTATGTTTCCCAGGAAGGGTATGGTCACTGTAGGAAAGTTTGCTTACAGAACAGGCTCTCAGATGCCCTTGATGCTCTCTGGAGTTCATGCAAATCACAAACCCTAAAGCCACAATTGTGTCTCTAGAGGAAAAGACTTTCCAAATGAAAAATTTATCTTAGACTGATTATTATTATTATTATTATTATTATTATTATTATTATTATTATATCAAGTCAGGGTCTCACTCTGTAGTTCTGGCTTCCCTGGAACTCATTATGTAGACCAGCCTTCCCCCGAACTAACAAAGATCTGCCTCATGAGTGCTGCTCCTGCCTACCTTTTTTAATTTTTAATTAAAATATAATTACTTCAATTACTCACCCTTCCTTTTCCTCCCTCCAGTTCTGCCCATGTCTCCCCACTTAACCCCTGCC
Source organism: Meriones unguiculatus (assembly GCF_030254825.1). NCBI lineage: Eukaryota > Metazoa > Chordata > Mammalia > Rodentia > Muridae > Meriones > Meriones unguiculatus. The sequence continues at coordinate 75,302,969 of NC_083360.1, read as the reverse complement.
AAACTGATGGCTTCTTTTTAATTATTATAGTTACACATGGATATATAAATGCAACCTGCTGAGTCCGTTTTGTTGCTTGTATGTACGTGATTTCAAGGCTGGCCACTTAGTATTGAAAACCAGTTAGAGTGTGTCTCTCTGGAGAAGAATAGGTCTCTCTCAAAAGCCCTTAGTTGCCTGTAATTATTTTTCTAAGGGTGGGGGCCCTTCAGATTTCCTGGTTCCACCTTAGCAGATCTACTATTGCCTTTTAAAACAAGGCTTCCTGTATATTCTCCTGAGAACACAGTGCCTGGGAGCCAGCTGGGCATGGCACAGCCACTACAGAAAGCATTCCCGGGGCACCCGCAGGGCAGAGCCCAGCAAGGCAGGACCCAGGAGGGAAGGGTGGGAAGGAATGAGTGAAAGCTCTGAGGGGCGGAGCGAAGAGCTCTCTCTACGCTGTTGATCAGAGGGGCTCCTGCTGGTTGGTTCTGGCGGATAGAAGCGTTGGGGTAGCAAGGAAAACCCTGGGGAGAGTCCAACTGCTGGGAGGGGACAGAGGAGCACAGGGGAGTGAACCAGGAAGGGATAGGGAGGGACTAACTAAGGGACCGGTTATGTAGGAAGCCCTTGTTAGCACCAGAAACTTTGCCCAGCTCCGACTCTCGGTCCTCGGTAGAGCCAGCGCCACTACTGGCCATGCTCGCGGCCGCGGGCTCCCTGGTGGCCACAGTCTGGACGGCACTCCATCCCAGGGCTCTTCTGCTGGCCGCGGTCACCTTCCTGCTCCTGGCTGACTTCTTTAAAAATCGGCGCCCAAGGAACTTCCCTCCCGGGCCATGGAGTCTGCCCTTCGTTGGCAACATATTCCAGTTGGACTTCCGGCAGCCCCACCTCTCAGTTCAGCCGGTAGGAAGGAACAAGGGTGTCTGGCTGAGTCCTTCCATAATCCTGAGCTACGGGAACAGGGGACTTCCCGGGAACAGGACTGAAAGCAAGGTTCAAAGCCTGGTCATGGCAATCTGCTATCCCGAACCCAAAACCTGTGTCCTCCTTTAAGAAATACCCTGTATGATTTTCAGATAGTTGGAGATTTTTCTTACGCTTGAATGAAGGGCTTTCATTGTAATTCTCTCATGGTCAGAGAATGCATTGCATGTAATTTTAATTCTTTAAGTCAAAGTCTATTAAAGGCATGATAATCTAGCTAGATAAATAAGCTCTGCAAATTTCAGAAATTGGTGGAAGGTGGTACCTCAACTTAGTTGGTTGAAGAGAGGGGAGGAGGGGAGAAAACCTCCTTTGATTGTAGTTTTCTACAAATATCACTTCTGTCTTACTGTTTTTTGTTTGGTCCTTTTACACCCTTGCTGCCTGCTCACCTACTCACTTTATCAGTGTCAGAGAAAGATGCGCCAAGAGTCTGTTTTACCACTTAGTTCTAGAAGCTCTCCACCTTGTTTTAGAATGACTGCTCTGTATACTTAGCACACAGTTAAGACTGGCAGGTCGTTTTGGTGAATGACTGTCTTCCAGGTAATGATCCTCTTTATCAACTATTTTTCACTGCTGAAATAATGAATATTCCGGACACGTTTGATAAGCGCTACCCATTACGTGTGAAGATTGACTCTGATTATTTACTACAGTTTAAGGGTGTAAGCTCATGTTGTTTGCTTCTTTTTTCCCACCTATTTTTTCTTTCATTTTCCCCTTCACATTTCTTGGACACTTCCAAGCAATTGCCTTTTCATTTGTTGCATCTATTTTTATCATCTTCCCTGCCGCTGTTCTGTGTTACTCAGTAAGTAGGTAGGTGCAGCTTGTGAGACTTTGCTAACACCATTTTCCAAGTGAGGCAAAGCAACTACAAACACGGAGGAGCCCTGTCTCCTTTCTATGACACAGCTGTCTCGGGTGTTGTCCTCACTCACACTGAGAACCACAACTAACATGCTCTTCAGTGTCTTGTCCAGCTGGAACTCAAAGGCAGAAGAATCTGAGGCCTTTGCTCCTTACTCCTCCTCCCATAGCTGTCTTTCTTCTGACCCTTCAAGTTCACAGTTTCCTCTTGGACCTCAAGTACATTCTTTCCCCATTCCTTCAGAAGAGGATGCAGCAGAAGGAAACTTCTTAGCTTTGCCCCACTTCAAACTGCCTGTCCCCTCCATTTCCACTCTCACTTTCCCCTGATTTTAGGACACAAAGTTGACAATCTGCTACACTTAAAGTTTTTAGATCCCCCTTTCCCCAGCTTCATTCTGGTCTTTGTGGTTGCACCATAATTACTGAACTATTTTCACTCTGCTTTCAAGCTATTATCTGGGTTTGTAGTTTTCATGCTGATATTGGTAGGTTTCCTTCACTTGTGGCTTCATGCTGTTGGCTACTTCATGGTAAGTCTGTATTTTGCCAGACTAGGAAGTTTCCACCACTCATCAAGAACTTTCTCACCTCTGCTTTCCCTTTCCTGTGTTTGGTGGACACTGAGGCCCAGCTGTGCATCTCTGGTTCTGGGCCTTGCTCTTCACCATCTGCTTTCTCTGCACTGTGCAGGGTGGCTGCTTCTCAGCCCTGCAGAGCCTATGGGTATTCTCACATCACTTTTCTGCCAAGCTCTTCTGTGCAGGCTTGCACTCACACCACTGCAGCTTTCTGTCCTCGCTTTTCCCTTTGCTTCCTCTCTGTATCTTTCAAAAAAAAATACTGACAATACCTTCTTTTCTCATACAATATATCCTGATCATAGTTTTCCTTCCTTCCACTCTTTCCAGCATTTTTGCTTCCCTTCCCCTCCAGATCCACCCTTTTTCTGTCCCTCATTAGAAAAAAAAAAAAAAAAACACATGCTTCTCAGAGATAACAATCCAAAATGACAAAAAAAATAGTAAGAAAAATAAAAAAATCTATCATATTAAAGTTGGATTTGGCAAACTAACAGGAGGAAAAGATTCCCAAGAGCAGGCACAAGAGTCAGAGACCCACTTTTTCTCACACTCATGAGTCCCCTAAAAGTTCTAACCTAAAAGGGATAATATATGTGCAGAGGACCTGATGCAGACCCATATAGGCCCCATGCTTGCTGCTTCAGTATCTGTGAGTTAATATGTGCCTTCCTTGGTTGATTCCTCCCTATATCTTTCATTTCTTTGTTAAGATCTCCCACTATTTGGACTATTTGTATGATAGTCTGTCTTAGTTAGGGTTTCATTACTGTAAGGAGACAACATGACCATGACATTTCTTATAAAGAAAAACGTTGTTTAATTTGGCACTGACATACAGTTTCAGAGGTTTAATGCATTGTCATCATGGTGGGAAGCATGGCAGTGTACAGGCAGACATGGTGCTGGAGGAGCCAAGAGTTCTATATCTTGATCCACAGGCAGCAGTGAGAGACTGTCTGCAACACTGGGGGTAACTTGAGCATCTATATATACGCTAATATATAGATGCTCCAGTGTTGCAGGCATATACACATGTCTTATGGGGCTGTGCTTTTTTGACTTTTGGTGAAAGAAACATTGGTTGGAGTTCCATTTTGTCAGATACTGTCATGATTTGCAAGAGTACAAATAGCATGCTTTTATTTTGTCTTGTCTGTTTAAATGTTTGGTTTGCTACAGCATGAAATGTAACTACAGAAATGACATGTCTGATCACAACAGTAACTTGTGATGAAATAAGTTTTGGAAAGTCTTCACGGTCCAGTCACTTTTCATCCATTGGTTTTATATGTTATATTGGTATGTGCTTTAATATTTCTGGCCACAAACAAATGAGGTTAAGTGGTCTAATTTAATTACAATAAAGTTTTGATTCTTGCCATTGGGAAATAATCCCCACAATCTGGTGGGTCTTTCTTCTGGGCTTGTATATTCCTCTTCATTTGGGCCCTATGATAAGTACACATATTAGCCATCTGTTATGAACATCATTTTTCATTGAGCAAACTGTCTAGGACAAATAACAGTGTGACTTGCCCACAGATTCAATGAATAACTATAAATAAGTGTATGAACTCAACTTGATTTAACAAAACCTTTATTCTCTTTATTTGCTGCTTTGCTCTTCATATGTAAGTAGAAGAGAGTTGATATTTTGTGACATGTAAGAGCATATTTATGTACTTATTGAGTGCTTATTACAACAGAGACACAGTACAGTACAGTCCATGATCATATTGGTTCAGCTGATGTAACCCAATGTGATATCAAATGAAGTCACATAGGTATCTCCGGGGATGATCTTTGGTAGATAAATTAAGCTGTACTTAGAGAGGATTTTAACAAGTGTCTAGTAGAGTAAGCAGGATAAGACATTTTAAATGGAGGAAGATAGCATGAGTTTTAACAGGATGAGAAAGGAGAGAACGCTGGCCTCCTGATTCTGCATGTGGGAAGGGTACATCCTTCTTACCATCTGTTCTCTCTCCTATGTCTCAATGAATCATTAGGAACATTCTTTAAATAAAAGTCTTATCAGACTAAAGTGGAAATGTAGTACATGATTTAGATACAAGCACGCACTACGTGTTGATTATAATAAGGCACCCAGAATGGTGTAAATAAGATAGAATAGTTTTCCTCTTATAGTGGGATTAAGATTTTTAGGCCGGAGGTCAGAGTTGTGGAGACTGCTTTGTGATGCAAGCTGGTTCAAAGTATCCAACTCCTTCTGTGTTGTTGCTCATCTCTCTCTACTGACACCATTTTTATATTTCTGGCATATGGGAGAGGAGAAGAGGAAGTATTCACCAAGTAGCTTTGATGATTTCTGACTTGGAAGATTCCTCTCTGTACCTTTCAATTACCTATTAAGATTTTCCATTATTTTCAAATATTTAAAGCAAAGGAAACATATATATATATAATATATATATTATATATATATATGCACACCAGGCCACCAGCACCCATACTTACGCACCATCAACTACTTTCAGTTACCCCACTCAGAAATAATTTCATATAACTTGTTCATCTGTGGTTTCAGATTTGATCGTAATAAAATAAAGTTATAGTTTATTAAAGTTCTTTGTATTAGTAGACAGGTTCCATGTTTCAAAGGAAAAAAAATTAATATCACATACAAAAATGTTTAAAAGGTCCAAACAAGTGACTTTTAAAAATGCAATAACCACAAAATCAGAAAAAAGGGCAGGAATTCAGTTGGCAAAGTGCTCACCATGCAGCACTAGGAATATGAGTTCAGTCCCTAGAATCGACAAGCATGTGGTATGGTAGCCTGCTTTTATAAACTCAGTAATAGGAAGGAGAAGACAGCCAAACCCCTGGAGTTCACCCCCTAACCACCACAAGCCTGTTCAGTGCTCACGAAATACACCGACTCAAAATAACAAGACCAGCAGCTCCTGAAAATGAAACCTGAGCTTGACCCCTGACACACACACTCACACACGCGCGCGCGCGCACACACACACACACACACACACACACACACACACAGCTCACTACGCAGAGCTGTAAGGATTCAGACTAACAGACCTTTTCATCTACTGCTAATAGGAGTGGGAGCTGAGGCTGTCTCCCTCCCCGCTGGCTGTCCCTTTGCTGTTCCTTCTTAAGGACCTCAATAGAGCTCCCTCATTTGTCTTCATGGATCATTTGTCTCAGTAATCCTTAGCATCTACTTTCTCTTTATTTGAGACAATGCATTCTGCCTCACTTTGTTCCTCAATAATCCACTTGTAGATTTGCTTCTATTATTAAATTTGCTGTCTCATTTCTTTTCTTAAATTTTACATCTCTTATTTCAATTCAGTGGTGTTTGTTTTCCTATTGTTATTTTGAATTTTAACTCTGTTTTGCCCTTCTGAGCCACTTAAAAACGAACAGCTCTTTTTAAATTTTTCAAATGACTTACTAAGCACGCAGTGAAACTGTGTTCTGCCTGCCTTAGGACATACACCCAAATGTCTGCTGGGTCATTTAATACACATCAAGCAACTGGCAGACAGAGAAGGCCCATTTGAGAATCATAAGGGTCAAGGCTTGTCCATCTCCATTTAGTTTAATCTAAGATATAATGTACTGATCCACTTCTGTTGCACTAGACACATATATGGACAGAGAGCTGATAAAAATGGAAAGAAGGCATTCACCTCAATGTCTAGTCTCAGATGATGGATTCCACTGGCACACGTACAGAATCTGTGTGGTGCACATTGCTGGTTAGGAGGCACTTAAGCCAGGTAATTTCTTTGTTAATATTGAAAGTTAGTCAATAAATTCTTATACAGCATATCTGTATAAGAATTCTATATAAGTATTTACACTCATCTACACACTGATCACGATGAAGTTAATTTCTTTTCTCATTTGCATACACCTATGTCTGATCTTTTAAAAGGAAAGACACACACTTGTCTCTGCCTTAGGAACAAGACAAGACAGATTGTGCTATAACTTAATGAAATTAGCAAGGACTCTGGATAAAGAACAAGGGAAGTTCTGAGTCTAAGGCTCTATCTATAATATGGTGTAAGGTCCTGGAGCACGACCAAATCGTTATGTTTTCTTTGACAGGGTTTACAAAATTCCAAGTCTCTGTAATTGATGTGATAGGATGTAAGTAAATGAAGATAAGAGTAGGACAGAAGACCACAGATACCTGGAAGAACTGACTTCTCTTTGGTACTGTTAACAACACCCAGGATGACAAAAAGCAAAAGTGGGTTGATACAAGTCTGATTTGTAAATACACAGGTGGAAGAATCTTTAAAAATAATTGTACACTCTCATCCACCTTTGTACAAAGTTGTGTGTTCTGTACCTTTGTGGATGCTTTCAGTCTCTCCAGCACCCTCTGCTGCTAACCCACACTCTCATGCCTGTGCTCCATTATCTAACTCCCACTAAACACCAAAGGTAATTTTTTTAATTTTCTCACACATTATGAGTTCCTTGGCAGAGTTCCTCCACCAGGCAAGAGCCTTTTCTTGACTGCATTACTTTACTTGCAGCTAATTTTTCTTTTTAGAAAGACAAAGAAAATGCTAGGTATGATATAACAGCTATAAAAGAGGAAATAAAGCACAAAGCATATTGAGCGTCCACTCAGTAAGTGTGGCTGTCTGGGACTAGCAGGTTCTTGTCCTGGCTCTCACCATGCATTTGTGTCCCCAAGCTTCTGGACACAGAGCTCATTCATTTCTCAGAGATGCAGTGGGTGGTTGGGTTCCTGTAACTAAACACTGCTTCTCACAATGTCACTCTCATTATTCCCCCAGAAGGCTTTGAGGGAGGGAATGACTTTTCACTCTTCCATAATGGGAGTCTGAGACTTGGAATAGAGAATATACCCCAAGAGTCCAGTTAGAGAACCATAAAGCCTACGTGCTTATCTCACTATAAATCTTCAGAATATCCAGCAAGGTTTGGAGATAGCATATCTACCTAAACCAATACTGGATAATAGATAAGGATTCCACAGTTGCTATAGAACACTTGTATTCATATACCTCAGTCTTTCTCTGGAAGGATGTCCTTTATTCTATACCTCACTGGATGACAGGATATTTCAGGTTAGAGCACTTGATGTCTTACACTTATAAACCCACGTGCTAGTCTAGGGACAAATTGATGCTCATTTGGTTCATGTTGGCTACCCATATGAACAAAAGATTTATAAGAAAATTTCTAATCCTCAAATTAAGTTTGGTGGAGATGGAAAAAAAATTATGGAAACATTTTCATCACACCAGCATACAAGAGGACACCACTCTCAGATTTGGTACACAACATGCCCAGACACCAAACTCTCAGCACAAAGGAGATTTATTACCCTAGAGGGATAAGTGTGGCAGGGAGGAGGGGTGTGTCACAAAGGCAGCAGAAGCAGCAGCAGCAATCAGGCAAGCAGTAAGAAAGAACAGGTGTTTCTACAGGAGTGGATTTTTAAGGGGAGAAGGGGAGTCTAAGCTAGAGTGAAGTGGCATATCATTAGACTTCAGGATGCTTCAGAACAGAGATTTTGCTTCTTTGTTGAAACTTATGTCCTCATGCTTTCTTCTAGGGATGCATAGTAGGTGCCCAGGCAATCATACAGCGTTATTAATGAATTTATATAGAGTCAATTTTATTCCTTCTCTGCAGTTTGAGTTTAGGGTGATGGAGAGGGAAACATCTTCAAAGTGTTTCCATAGACCAAGGTGCACCACATACAGCCTATATTCCACTCATGAGAACCTCTCAACACGAATCCCATTAACTACACACATGCCTGCCATCCCTGGATACATAAACACAGACATACTTAACTCTAAGTATTGATATATTTTCTAGTTTGTGAAGAAATATGGGGACATTTTTAGCCTGAATCTTGGTGACTTAACTTTTGTGGTCATAACTGGACTGCCTTTAATCAAAGAAGCCTTTACTCATGTGGAACAAAACATTATGAGACGGCCAATCACTCTTGTACGAGAACGTATCTCTAGTAACAATGGTAAGTTTATATGTTTGTTTAGCAATATGGCACGTCTATTGTCATGTTTATGATGTATTAAAGGTGCCTGTCTCTCACTTTCCAACATTCCCATAAACCAACCAAAACCCATCATGAATTGCCATCATTAAAGGAAGCGGGAGGCCACAGCTTCTGAATGAAAGCACCCATAGGAAAGGCAGTATCTGAGTTGCTGAAGGAGCAGTTCTGCATGCTGAGAGGATCCCCCAAGGATGTGTGGGAATCAGTGAGACCAAGGTTTCCTTTTGAAAAAGTTGAAGATTTCTCCAAAAGTTAGAAAATAGGCTTGAATGTGGTAGTGTATGTTCCATGAAATAGATGTTGGATGCTGAACACACCAGAATGTTTTCCTGTTAGGATACATATGCTTCTATCTAAGTGAGTCATTTTTCATCTGTTTTTTTTAAAGATTTTATTTATTTTTTGCATATTAGTGCTCTAAGAGGGTAGAAGAGGGTATAGGTGGTTGTGAGCCACCATGTGGTTGTTGGGAATTGAACTCAGGACCTCTGGAAGAGCAGACAGTACTCTTAACCACTGAGCCATCTCTCCAGCCCCCATTTTTCATGTTAAAAACTCTCTTATAATGCTTTCCTTTCCCTTTAATTTATGTGTCTTGTCTTATCCTTTAGTTCATTCCTATTATTAAACTTAAGAGAACTTGATAGACTTTCATGTCTGCATTGGAACCAGGGAGATGTGAATTTGAAGATGCAGTTGGCAAACAATTGAATTCCCTTGAAAAGTTTAATTTATATATATTCCTCATTTTCTTTTGTAGCAATTGGAATGGACTCATTGCTAGTTGGCAATAAACATGCAGAGTTCCTAAGAGGAAAAGATTCAATAGGTGAATCTTTGCAATATCATTGTGTGATGTTGCAGATCACCAGAACATGTGAGCTGTCATGATTCCTGCTTTGGAATAATCTCTCTAGAAAGGCATCAAGCCCCTTATTGGCCCCTCCCCTTTCAGTTGCACATGTGTCTAATACAATTCCCGAGGTAGTTTTAGACCAGAATTATAATGTCATAATGTTGTACCTCTTCCTCCCAGGATTGGTCTTCTCCAGTGGCCAGAAATGGAAGGAGCAAAGAAGGTTTGCCCTGATGACACTGAGGAATTTTGGCTTGGGAAAGAAAAGCTTAGAGCAGCGCATGCAGGAAGAGGCCTGCCACCTAGTGGAAGCCATAGGAGAAGAGGAAGGTAAGCATTTCACAGGGCAGGTGCATTCATTGAACAGATTCTTAATGAATGTCCTGGGTCCTGTACTGTGTTGGACACTGAGGATTGAACAGGGACCATCTAGCCATGACTCTGGCCCAGGAGTTCTGCAGCTAAGCACACAAATGGGTCACTAAACACAGTGTTGAACCTGAAGCCTGGTTGTCACTCTGACTTCCCAAGCATTAGCAGAGTCCTTGATGCGTGTCAGACCCCATGTAGTATGTTCTTCCCAGAGCTCTGCAATGTGTTTTTCTGTCATGTGAGGTCAATTTGTTATAGGAAATAGAAACAAATTAGTAACTGAAGGACTGATCTCTCCCTCTTCCCCCCTCCAGGACAGCCTTTTGACCCTCACTTCAATATCAACAATGCAGTTTCCAATATCATTTGCTCTATCACTTTTGGGGACCGCTTTGAGTACCATGACAGTAGGTTTCAGGAGATGCTGAGGCTACTGGATGAGGCCATATGTTTGGAGACAACACTGATATGCCAGGTAAGCACTTTCCTTTACATATCTTTGAAAGGTAGGGCTTTTTAAAGTTAATATATAATGTTTTAAATATTGAGTTTGATTGAAATATATTTCAAATCCAACTCTCGACTTTGATGTTTTTGTTAATATAGTGAGCAATATATGCAAAACATTTCTAACATTTGCTTGAACTCTTTTAATACTCGTATTTTCCAGAGCCCACTGGCAGAGTTCCAGAGCCCACTGGAGTTCTTTGGGCTCCCAATTTTTCTTGTTTTCCTTGAAGTCTAGCTGGATTACAGAGCTAAGTTTGTAATTATGACCAAAAACTAAGAAAAGAAAAAGCTAGTCTGAGAAGGCTGTATGAGTCCAACTACAAATACTTTCGAAAGGCAAACTATGAAGACAGTATAAAGATCTGTGATTGCTGCTGTTGTAGAGGAAAGACATGGAAATATGGAGAATAGAACAATTTCAGGCAGTTCAACATGAACAATGCTGTAAAGTGTGATATATGTCACTGAGGTATTGTGGAAAGGATAATAGACTCTAGAAGGCTTTTCTTCATCAGCTAGTTCCCAAATAACTGAAACAGTTCTTGAGCCGGGAGTGAGGATTGAAAGAAAAATTAATAAACCAACATGCAACACATGGGATCTTTCTGAGAGGGTTCTAGTAGAAAAACTAGTCATGCCTGGCTTTATTCCAGTAACTCCTTTTTAAGTCAGAGCAAAAGCACCTGAGTACAATTCGCAGGGAAGTCAAAACTTCTTTATCTCACCTACCTGTGTGTCTGATCCTCACACAAACAAAAGGTGTGAACTTGACAAGACATCCCACCTGCTATATCAAACAAAAGAAGATAGACTGGGCAGCTTATCGTTGACTCCAGTGAAGGTCAGGGTGAAAGCATGTCTTTCTGCTGCTGAGATCAAAATAACAGAGCAGCCTGGCAGACCAGTGGCTCCCCACATATGTTGGTCTATATTAATACATATGCAAATGTAGCTCTCTTTTAGAGAATGATAATGTTGATTTGAACTCTTTCCCATGCCTCTCTTCCTGCCTCATAGACATTATCTGAATGTACTTTCTAGTGCATTACCTTTCTTTGAGATGTGTCTTTGTGCACTGATCTTTGTTATCAGCAGGCTACCAGTACAGTCTGAATATGTTGTTGTTTTGTCTGCAGTTAGATAATTATGTTGTTCCTAGGTTTATGCTATTATGAGTAACAGTTCCACGTCAGTGTCCATGTGACATACTCATTTGTCGTATATTTGCATCTGGACATACAAGATAACTAAGATTCAGAAGGATGAAAAGTTCCCATACCCACTGGCATTTGATAATACTAGAAAATAGAAATCTTTGGGATTCAAATGTCACCTTCACTATGTCCCATTTTCTATCTGTAATCCTTATAGCTTCTCAAGTAATCTCCATAGTTTGCTGGTCTGTCAGCCACACCCATGAATATGGAAGACAGTTGTAGGTGAAATTAACCTCAAGTGCTTGCTTTTATCAGCCTGGTTTTCCTTCTGCTAGCCCACTAACTATTTTGGTATGTACACATTTGAGGATGTAAATGTTTGTAAGTTTTAAAAATATTTTCATGATCTTTTATTTAGTGTGTGTGCATGCACATATATACATTTGCTATGTGTGTGGGTACACACAAGTGAGAGAACAACTTTCAGAAGTAGGTTCTCTCCTTCCAGAGTGTTTGTATGAAGAATGAAAAAGCGTGTGTGAATTTGGGTGTGTGTGTTTGACATAGAGAGATCATGAGAGAGAAAGAGACAGAGATGACGAAGAAAGAGAATTTTGTTTACAACTGTTATCTTATTAATTATTTCCTTTACTTAATGTTATCATTTATCTCTTCTGACTAGTTCGTATTCGAAATCTTTTTCATCAGGTATCACAATAGCCATGTCAGCTTGTTCCATTTCTGTTCGCTTTATAGATTGGTTTCCTTTTTTGAATCTTAATCTGTAGGTATTTTTGCATATAAGATGTGCTTCTGAGAGACAACACAAACTTTGATGTAGGTTTTGAATATAGTGTGCTTTAGTGTCTCTTAGACATTGTGGTCATGCTCATTACTTTCCCTAATGGATATTTAAATGAAGTGTGTTATCAACATTGTGCTCCATTCCTGATTATTTTTCTGCATAGTTTAGTCTTTCAGCAATGTTTTCTACTATGTTATTTTTTTCATTGAGTTCTTATTTTTCAACATTTCCATTTTATTTTATCAGAGCCTCCATTCCCTTGATTCATGAGTCTTCCATGTTGCTTATCTTTTCAACCACATTGCTGATTTTCTCATTCATTTGCCTACTTTTGCCTTTCTACTGCTGACTTTCTGCTCTGGATACTTACTGAAATCATCTGCTTGCTTATCTCCTACAAGTCACTTATTTTTATTAGAAAAACATTTGCAACTTTTAAGTAGCATTTACTTGTTTCAGTATCTTTGAGTTCATTAGTTTAGGATCTTTCACTGGTATTCTCCTGGCTTGTATTTTCATATTTCCTATATTTCTGTATTACAATTTATGCTCTCTTGGACATCTCTTCCATTGGAGATGCTTTGGCTTTACCACCCTATGGGTACACAATTGTTCCAGAGAGAATGAATCTGAAGGACACTGACTGGTTCATTTTCTCTTTAAAAGTTCATTTTTTCTTTAAAACCTTCAGTTTCGATGTATTGACTTCCCTAGGATGCACCCAAATGTTTATTTATTCTCATTTATCCTTTCCCGACAAGGGTTGTTTCCTCAACTTCAATGATGCTATCACTAAAACCTATGGAATTGGTTAGAATGACTTACAGTTATAAAAAGCATAAAGAATGAATGCAGTTGCACCCATTGTCTACACTGTTTTGTGTACTTGTTTTAACTCTTACTCATGGTACATCTAAGTCCAGCAGCTCTATTGCTTTCTTCCTAGTAAGCAGAGTCTAGGAAGTCAGTGGAGTTCAGTGAGTGCCCAGACAACTTCTAGGTGTGTGTATCAGAGGGGACATTGATAGAAGGGAACAGAGAGGTTGCAGAGAGAGATAACAAACATTCTTGGAAAGATCAGTTACATTAGCCACTTTGATAGATGCTGCAAAAGTTCATTAATTTTCACATTGACATTTACATATAAAATGAGACAAGATAGTGTCTACAAGCTGGCAGATAGCACTTCACCAGACCTCTGTAGAATGCTTTGTGTGTCTCATGCCATTCAGTGTTTGGATACAGGGAGACTCCATTACCACATTGTGTATTATCAATACTACTTTTTAATAATATTAATGTCAACTTATTTTATCTATTACAACTTATTTTTACTAGAAGGGAACAGAGGTAGAAAGCACACCCATGCCTATCTCATTTTAAATCTTGGTGATTTATATTGTATCATGCTATTTGTTTACTATAAATTTTATTGAAACTTCATACACTGTGCTCCAGTAAAGATTGTGTATATGGGGATTAAATCAACGGTGAGGACACCAGAATGTACAGTTACCCGCACAACACGGTATTGGTAATTTTCCTGCGGGGAAAGAAATAATGGAGAACTAGAGGTGGAAGAAGGTGCCTGTCACTTTAAGGATAATCAGGCAAAATACCTCCAAGGAGTCTTGTGCAGTATATTCAGGAAGTGAAGGACAGTGTTATAACAATGTCAGGGGCACTTTTGGGGCACAGTGAATTGAACCTGCCAAGGCCCATCCGAGACATGCTCTCAGTGTGATGATGAGGCTGCTGGGGTTGAAATGACTAGAGAAACAGAGGCAATGATAAAGATTTTGGGGTGTCCCATCTCTGTAGGACTTAGAGGTACAAAGCACTATCACAGTATAGGGACAGAACTTGAATACTGAAAGTCAGAGAGTCAACATGTAGTGACACTGAGGAATATTTTATCTGTGCACTATATGCAAAATGAGTTATAATGGCATTTTTAGTATAATTGATAAAAGTGATGAATGCTGTCCCAGTGTCCAGATAAAAAGGTGATGCTGTGTAGCAGGTAACAGGCAGTTCCTAGTAAGAAGTCGTCTGAAGCTCAATATGTTTTGCATGGCAGAGTCAAAATGTTTTTGAGGTAGGTGAAAGGGAAAACAGAAGCTGGCCCCTCAATTTCACAGTAAGAAGCAAAGGAAAAGACAAGACCATATACTGAAACATTTTAAAGTGGCACCATATTGTCTCTATGATTGTCTTATTTTTATCCCTGATCAGCTCTATAATATTTTTCCATGGATAATGAATTATCTTCCTGGACCACATCAAACAGTTTTCAGAAACTGGGAAAAACTGAAATTGTTTGTTTCTTGTATGATCGACAATCACCGTAGAGACTGGAACCCTGATGAGCCGAGAGACTTCATTGATGCTTTCCTCAAGGAAATGACAAAGGTGAGGAAGATGTATGTAGTGGTTTCTCGGAGACAATGTAGTGGTTTAATAGTTTTCGCCTGATCCTGCAGCAGGATACCCCACTGTGATGGCTTTAACATGGCCCAGCTTTATTCTCTTATGGTTTTCCCAATCTTTTATTCCTGTTGGCCATACTAGGTTCTGTAAAAGGCAATGGAAACTCTTCAACCCTGCCTCTCCATGCTCCTGGAAGGCAAAGATACGTTTTGCTGTGGTCCTGCCCTCTATCTTCAATCCCCAAACTATAGCATATCTTTTTATTTGATCTAATTGGTTTTGATCCTAAGGTCACAAGTCCCTTCTCCAATTAATCAAATCTACAAAGCATATTTTGACTCGTCAAGTAGCATGTGAAGGTTCCAAAAACGAAGATATAGAAATCTTTGTAGATCAATGTAAGTGAAAATTAGCAGTAATGTTAACTCAGGGGTGTCATTAGGCATACAAGGGTCCCTGCCTGAAAATGGCAGATACGTTCCTATCATGGCTCTCCTTGCCTTTTACCCACAAATGAAAGAATTATATACAAAGTGAAAGTAGCGATTAAACTTCAGAGCTCTGTCTTTTGATGTGCTGATATAAAGCCAGTTACTCACCCCTTCAGCCCTACTGCAGGATGCAGGCGAAGTTCAGTGGAATGCTGGAGTCTGACTTTACTCCCTGGGTGGGGTATCCACCTTCATGTGGTCTCTTGTAAACATCATCCAATCATACAGAAGCAAACAGAAAGCAGTTGACTGAGTGCACAAGATACTTTTGCATCTTGTGACGATAACTGGTAGAAACATTTTAAGAGGTTGAAGGTTTATGTTTGCGTCATGTTTTCAAGGAATATTGGTCTATCATGAAGTAAAGAAAATGGAAAAAAAATATGTGTTGGAATCTGTTTATGTCATGGTAGATCAAAAGTAGAAGACTTTGCCACAGCCACAGGAATCTCACTTCTGGTGACTGACTTCCTCCAGCTCATTGCCCCCTGCCAGTGTTCCAGAGTAACCTAAAATACCACCAGCAGCTAGGAAACAAGAACTCAAAACTTGAGCCTGTAGGGATCATTTTAAATTCAAACTGTAACACTATTTTAATAGATTACATACATTAATAGATTATATATGTAATCAAAAACAATAACACTATTTTTAATGCTCTAATCTCAATATGCCTTTAGCAAATATACATCACTGAATCCTTCCTATGATCTTTGACTCATTAGACTATAGATTCCTTTTCTACCCAGGGCACAATAGTGAATTTCTTTCCTTGTTCTGTCATTGTTCATCTTCCTTGCACAGTATTAATAGAAACAATGTGTTACCCCCAGAAGAGAAATCAAATCGTTCGCTTTAAGGGGTACAGGTGTGAGACCAACAACATCACGAGCAATGTAAACATGAATTCTTCTAGAGGAAGTTACTAAGTTGTATCTCAAAGAAAAATTGATGGAATCAGCAAGGTATTAGCGATGAAAGATTAACGGGGAAGGCAAAGAATCAATAAACACAGAGAAGTCACCTGATTTTTTGTAGAATCAACAGAAACACTTGTATAGTGCTTGACATGTGTCTGTTGCATCTCATACAGCTGATCTGGTAAGTTAAGATGTATATGTTATGCTTGTTTCATAGGCTGAAACAGATAAATGGGAAATGAGTATCTTAGATCATATAGTGACTTAACGATGCAGCTAATGCTGGAAGTCAAATGTGTGTGTGGTTTGTCCTGTTTATCCTGTTCCATTAGCTTTTCCAAAAAATAGAGTCACAAGAAAATAGTCGTCTTGACTATTTTATTTAGTTCATCCACTCAAGTTCCAGAAGCGTTTGGTCAGCCTCCAGCGCAAGGAGCAGAAAAATGCTTGATATGGAGGTCAAAGTAACATCATTTCTTTTTTTTTTTTTGTATACATTATCTTTTATTTAAATGTTTTGTTAATGAATTCTTTATATCAAAAGCAATATTTCATATACTTTTCCACCTACAAGAAATCATTTTAAATTAATTTCCTTTTTATTAATTCCAATTTATTAACTTTGTATACCAACTGTAAACCCCTCCCTCACCCCCTCCCAATTCCACCCTTCCTCCCTATTCTCCTTCCATGCCCCTCCTCAGTTCACTGATAGGGGAGGTCCTCCTCCCCTTCCATTTGAACCTAGTCTATCAGGTCTCATCAGGACTGGCTGCATTGTCTTCCTCCATGGCGTTGAGGGGGAGGTGATCAAAGAACCAGCCACTGAGTTCATGTCAGAGACAGTTCCTGTTCCCTTCAATAGGTAACACACTTGGACACTGAGCTTCCATGGGCTACATCTATGCAAGGGTTCTAGGTTATCTCCATGATTGGTCCTTAGTTAGAGTATCAGTCTCAGAAAAGACCCCTGGGCCCAGATTTTTTTGGTTCTGTTGTTCTCCTTCTGAAGCTCCTGTCCTCTCCAGGTCTTTCTATAAGATTCCCTGCACTCTTCCCAAAGTTTAGCCATGAATCTTCGCATCTGCTTTGATATACTCCTGGGTTGAGATGCCTTTCAGATGCCTTCTGTGGCAGGCTCCTGTCCTGTTCCTTGTTTTCTCTCTCTTCTGATGTCCATCCTGTTTACATTTCTGTGTGAGGATTGATCATCTTACCCAGCATCCTCCTTCTTGCTTAGCTTCTTTAGGTATACAGATTTTAGTATGTTTATCTCAGAATATTATATATGTAATATCCACCTATAAGTGAATATATACCTTGTATGTCTTTCTGCCTCTGGGATACCTCATCTTATATATATTATTATATTTTCAAAATTGTATTAAGAATTTACATAAAATTATATAGGGAGTTGATATAGAAATTGGAATAGTATATTGGACTAAAGTACATTGAAATGATTTATAAAATACTCAGATACATAAAAAATTTCATGACATGATGTAGGAATGATCCTTTAATTTGTCTATCAGCAGTTTTGACAATTTCTACTTGTCTACATATGCTATTAAGTTGAGAAATTATTTGAGTTCTCTCTGAGAGACTACATTTATCCAGCTCTGAAGCATCTATATATTATCATTTTATGAAGACTAAAAAAATGTGTGTGTGATGAGTCATATTTACCATCAGTTCAATGGGAATGTCACCAATCTAGGAGACCATCTGATGGCATCACCCTTTCAGAGATTTTGAGTCTACTGCCTACTGGCTTTTTAGCTGTGGGTATATTTTTAACATTTTGCCAACAAGAATATGGGCTGAAGAAAAAAATCCTCATGTTATAGTGAATAGGAAGTAGAGAAAGAAAAAAAAAGCCTGCACTCATGTGCTTCTTCCTTCTTCCCTTTTCTTTTGACTAGATGGTCATTTCACTGAGTGGCACTGCTCGTCTTTAGGGCAGAATTTTTTACATCGATAATATTTTCAAGAAAAGTTCTCAAATGTAGGCAAAGAAATGCCATCAGATGGTCTCCTAGATTGGTGACATTCCCATTGAACTGATGGTAACATCATTTCAAATGAGTCCTCCTTAGTTTACTCCCCAGGGTGAAGAAGGCCTTTTGTGTCAATCTCATCGTGCTTGGGCACAATAATCACTTTAAATTACTGCATTTAAATTTGTTACTCAACATCAGAACCTGTGTATTGAGATAATCACAGAGTTTTGACTGAGCACTGTCTTTTCTAGTACCCAGACAAGACCACAAGTTTCACTGAAGCAAACCTCATCTGGAGCACTCTAGACCTCTTCTTTGCGGGAACAGAGACAACATCCACAACACTGCGCTGGGCTCTGCTCTATATGGCCCTCTACCCGGAAGTCCAAGGTGAGCTTGTGGTGAATGCACCTGGACAAGGCAGAATTCTGCTTCTGGAAGCGATGGCTTAGACAGGGCCAGAAGATAACATGGTGGAGTGGGAGGAAGTGGAATAGCTGCGAGGAAATGTGCACTGGGGAATATAGGCAGGGCTTCCATGTGTCTGTCAGGACTGAGATGGGTCCCAGGGTGGGGACGTGTGCAGAGCCCATCCTCTCATGTTCCTCTTCTCTTTTTCATAGGCTCTTCCTATTTTGCCCTGCATTCTGTTCAGACCCATTATTCTGGTATTCAATACGCTGTAATATTTCCTTTCTGCCTTTCAACCTCAAACCCACCCACCATGTATGGTGCCCTTCCTACATCTTGTGTCTTCTTTTGGCCCTATCTTTATTCTTGCCACTAAGCCGTGATATTGGCTCTCAGTTTAACTCCGTTAAGTGTTCTGTTACAATTTTTCCTCCATCCAGGAGAATCTTCTCAGCTAATACCTCCCTAGGTCATTTCAAAGTCCTCCATGAATTTGATGACTTGGGAATTACTGTCCTTCTCCTCCTCCAGGTGACCAATTACTCCTCCATGACTCTGCTTAACACATTGTTTCTATCTCCACTGACATACATCAGGGAGAGAGGTCCATCCTATCATTTCTATACCTTCTTATTCTAGAAAATTTTAACCATTTGAGGATTGGAACACTTTTTCCTGTTATTGAGCATGTTTTTTTGTTGTTGTTTTTGGAGGCAGGGGTTGAATTGTGGTAACATTTTATTCATGAGGTATAAAATTGATATAGCAGATTCAGCCAACTATTTTTTGCCTTAGGATGAATATTAAATAGAAAAAAATCATAGAGTTCTCCATGTTTGGTACCTGTGTGTGTGTGTGTGTGTGTGTAGACATGTATCATTCCTCAGGAACCATCCGCTTTTTGAGACACAGTCTCTCATTCATCTGGAACTTGTCCAGGAAACTACACTCTCTGGCCAGCAAGGCATGGGATTTGTCTGTTGCCGCCTTCCTATCACCTTGAAATTAAAAGTGCATGCCGCCATACCCAGATTTTTTTTTACATGAATTAAAAGACTCAGACTCAGGTCCTCATGCTTGCATGGCAGTCACTTTAGTGGAGCTATTTTTCACGCCCAAACAACAGTTTTCTTTATTAATGGAAAAAGGCCAAAACGCATATATATACCTGTATGTGCAAGTGTCTTGAGTTTCAATTAAAATGCATATTCTGAGGAATGATCTTTTTTGGTTTTAAAGGTAATGACTTAGAAGTTGGCTCATAGTTCCAGATACTGTCTGCCATGGTGAGACCTGGTGGTGGGAGCTTCAGGTAGCTGGTCACATTGCAGTTTGTATTCAGGAATTAGAGAAATGATGAATCCTGCTGCTTAGCTGGCTTTTTTCTTTCATGCAGTTCAGGATCCAACCTGAGGGGACTGTTTTTCCGATTTTAGCTTCAAATTTCTCAGATGAGTTAACCTAGGCAAAGTAATTCCTCACAGGAATAGAAGAAGACTGATCAAGGCTATCTTCCACAACAGTGACTAGAAGTTTGCTTTCTAGGTGATTCCAGTTCTGGCAATTAGAATATAAACACTACTTACAGTTTGAGAAGAAACATGAAGTTTGATTTTCTAAGTCTGGGTCACTTTACAATTATTATTATTTACAATTTATTCACTTTGTATTCCAGCTGTAGCTCCCTCCCTCATCTCTTTCCGTACCACCCTCCCTCCCTCTTAACACCCCTATGTCCATCCCCTAGTCCCTAGTAGGCCCTTCCTACTTGCCCTTAGCCTATCAGGTCTCATCGGGACTGCCTGAATCCTCTTTCTTTGTGGACCACTTCACCAGGTGGAATGATCAAAGAGCAGGCCACTGAGTCCATGCCAGACACAACCCCTCCTCCCCTTACTAGGGTATCCACATGGAGACTAAGCTTCCCATGGGCTACATCTGAGCAGGGGGTCTAGGTCCTCTCCATGCATGGTCCTTGGTTAATGCATCAGTTTCTGAAGGTACCCCTGAACTCAGATTATTTTGTTCTTTGGGTTTCCTTGTAGAGCTCCTGTCCCCTCCAAGTCTTTCCATCTCCCCCTTCTTCCATAAGATTCCCTGCACTCTGCCCAAAGTTTGTCTATGAATCTCAGCATCTGATTTGATACCCTGATGGGACCAGGCTGTCTTGAACTCAGGGATTTGCCTGCCTCTCTAGTACTAGGATTAAAGATGTGCACTACCACGACCAGGACCAATTGTCTATTTGTGTTTTGCTTATCAGAACTTAGTCACATGATCATTTACTGGCAAAGAAATCCAGGATATAGAGGTTTAAGCTGGATAGTGGTTCAATCTCTATTATCATATTGGAAGCCAGGTAATAACCAACCATTTGTATTAGGATTCTATTTGTCCATATAAATCTCAAACTGTCATAAAGGGAAGGCACAGTTATTCTCCTCAATCACATGTGGTAACTGAATTTTTAGGATTTTATTAGCAGTGTTGTCCAGCAACATCTTGCTATCCACGCTAATACATTTCTTTGAGAAATTGAAGTCTACGGATGTGCTGTGGTCTGAATATTTATGTATGGTTCATCCATTCACTTGTTGCAGCTTAATTACCAATGGTATGATGTTAGAAGGTGAGTAGTCCTATAAGTAGAATTAATGCCTTTAAAAGAGGTACCAGAGGAGCCAGGGAGGCAGCTCATAAGATTAAAAATCTTGCCATCTAGGCATTTGTCATGAGTGTACTTCCCCCCAAAAAAAACTACTATGAGCAGTCCTCTGACCTCCACTATCATGCTATGAGACACTCTTCCATGACAATCATTATGTTTTAAAGAAGTACAAAGGAACTTCAGCTATGTTGAATAGATATGGAGAGAGGAGGCAGCTTTGTCTTGTCCCTGATTTTAGTGGGCTTGCTTTAAGTTTCTCTCTATTTAATTTGATGTTGGTTATTGGCTTGCTGAATATTGCCTTCGTTGTGATTAGGTTTGTTCCTTGTTTCCCTGATCTCTCCAAGAATTTTAACATGAAGGGGTGTTGGATTTTTTCGAAGGCTTTTTCAACATCTAGTGAGATGATCATGTGGACTTTTTTTTTCAATATGTTTCTATTTTGGATTACATTGATGGGTTTTCATATACAGAACCACCCCTGCATCCCTGGGATGAAGTCTACTTGATCATGGTGGATAATATCTTTGAAGTGCTCTTGGATTCAATTTGCGAATATTTTATTGGCTGTTTTTGCATTCTAGCTAGAGCAATAAGACAACAAAAGGAGATCAGGGGATACAAATTGGAAATGAAGAAGTAAAACTATCACCATTTACAGATGATATGATAATTAGTATACATAAGTGACCACAAAAATTCTACCCAAGAACTCCTACAACAGATAAACACCTTCAGAAAAGTGGCTGCTTACAAAAATAACTCAAAATAATAAGTAGCTCTCTTTTATACAAACAATAAATAGACTGAGAAAGAAATTAGGGAAACAACACCCTTTACAATAGCCAAGAACAATATAATGTATCTCGGTGTAACCCTAACCAAGCAAGTGAAAGGCATGTATGACAAGAACTTTAAGTCTCTGAAGAAAGAAACTGAAGAATATATCAGAAGATTGAAAGATCTCTCATGCTCATGGATCGGTAGGATTTATACAGTAAAAATGGCCATCTTACCAAAAACTATGTACAGATTCAATGCAATCCCCATCAAAATACCTACACAGTTCTTTACAAACGTCTTAAGAACAATTTTAACTTCATATAGAGAAACAAAAACTCAGAATGAATACAATAAACATATACAATTAAAAACAAAATCTGGAGACAACTTCATGCCTGATTTCAAGCTGTACTACAGAGCAACAGCACTAAAAACTAGTGATATTGGCATAAAAATGAACTGGTTGATCAATAGAATCAAGCCACAGACCCAGAAAGAAATTCACATTCCTATATGAACACTTGATTTGTTGTTGTTGTTGTTTTTTATTTTTATTTTTATTTTTTTACAAAGAAGCTAAAACAATACACTGGGGGAAGAAAAAAAGACAGCATTTTCAACAAATGGTGCTGATTTAAATGGATGTCTACATGTAGATAAATGTAAATTATTCTATTACCCTGCTCATAGCTCAAGTCCAAGTGAATCAAAGAACTCAACATAAAGCCAGACACACTAAATTTATTAAAAGAAAAAGTAGGAACGGGCCTTGAACTCATTGGTACAGGATACAACATGCTGAAGAGAACACCAACAGCTCAGGTACTATGATCAACAATTAATAAATGGGACCTCTTGAAATTGAAAATCTCTGTAGTCAGTAGAACAGACTAAGAAAAGATATCCTCCAAACCCACATCAGACAGAGGGCTAATATCCAAAATATATAATGAACTCAAGAAATTAAACATGAACAAACCAAATAACCCAATTTAAAATGGGGTACAGAGATAAACAGAATTCTCAACAAAGAAATCTCAAATGGTTGAGAAGCACTTAAAGAAATACTCAAGGTCATCAGTTATCAGACAATTGCAAATCAAAATGACTCTGAGATTCCATCTTACACCCATCAGAATGGCTAAGATCAAAAACTTAAGTGACAGAGCATGCTGGAAAGGATGTGGAGCAAGGGGAGCACTCCTCCATTACTGATGGGAGTTCACACTTGCACAATCACTTTGAAAATCAATCTGGAGATTTCTCAGAAAATTGGAAATAGATATATCTCAATACCCAGCTATACCACTCCTGGGTATATACCCCAAAGATTCTATACCTTACCACAGGGACACTTACTCAGCTATGTTAACTGCAGCATTATTTATAATAGCCAGAAACTAGAAACAAACTAGATGCCCCTCAACCAAAGAATAGATAAAGTAACTGTGGTACATTTATAATTTGGAAAACTACTCAGCTATTAAAAACAAGGAAATCATGAAATTGGCAAGCAAATGGATGGTGTTACAAAAGATCATCCTCAGTAAGATAACCCAGACCCAGAAAGACAAACTTGGTTTGTACTTACTTATAAATAGATATTAGCCATATAATACAGGATAACCACACTACAATCCACAGACCCAAAGAAGCCACGAAAAAACTCAAGGGAAGATGTTTGAATGTCACTCAGAACAGGACAAACAATAGGCGTATGAAATTAATGGAAGGAGGAAACTGGGTGTGAGATGGAGTGGGGAGGATAAAGGGGTAGGGGATATGGTGGGCAAAGGAAGTGAGTGAGGAGAAGAACTGGGAAAGAGAATAGAAATCGGTGGGAGGGTTCCATCTCTGAGACAGGGCAAGCTTCCAGGAGTCTATGGCGGTGATCCTAGCTGAGACAACAAACAACAGGTGTTAAGGAGCATAAACTCAGCACCTCCTGTAACCAGGTGAGGCTCAAGGTGTAGGGAGAGGGACACCAACCCACACATGAAACCTTAGATCCAAAATGTGTCTTGTCTACAAGAAGTGTAGGGACAAAAATGGATCAGAGATTGAGGGAATGACAAACCCGTGACTGGCCCAGCTTGAGACCCACCACTCAGGAGAGGACTGACCACTGTCACTATTAATGATACTCTGCTCTGCTTGCTGACAGGAGTCTAGCATAACTGTCTTCTGAGAGGCATCATTTGGCAGCTGACATAGACAGATGCAGAGACCCAGGGCCAAGCAATGGACTGAGCTCAGGGACTGCTGTGGAAGAGTGGGTGGAAAGATAGAGGGAGCCAGAGGGGTCAAGGACACCATAAGAAAACCTACAGAGCAATCTAATCTGGGCCCACAGGGGCTCTTGGAGACTGAACTACCAACCAAAGAATATTTACATGGACAGAACCTAGACCACCTACGCATATGTAGCAAATGTGCAATTTGGTCATCATGCAGGTCCCCTAACAACAGGAGCAGGGGCTGTCTCTGGATCTGTTACCTGCCTCTGTGTCATTTTCCCCTAGCTGGGCTACTTTGTCTTACCATGTGCTTTGTCTTACCATGACTGGAGATACCAGGGTAGACTAGTACCAATTGGGGGTTTCTCTTTCTCTGAGAGGAAGGAGAGGGGGAATGTGAGGAGGTGAGGGTGGGGGTGGGGCTGGGAGTAGAGGAGGGAGGGGGCTGGGTTCGGGATGTAAAGTGACTAAATAAATAAATGGAGAAAACAAAAGAAGTACAAGAGATACTTCTTTTTCCCCCATTACACAAGGACACAGCAAAGCTTTTCCATCTATGATTCAGAAAATTGTTCCTACCAGATGAGAAATTTCTTTGTGCCCTGCTCTTAGAATTAATTCCCAGACTATGAAACATGAAAGTGAGTTCCCTTTAATCCACTTAGCGTAAAAATCTTATTTGTACCAAACTAGGTACCGCTTTGAGACTAGCCATGCTATTCACATATATTCAGTTCAGGATGTATGGAAAGTTATGATTATGTTGTAGGCTCAAAGAAAGTCACAAAGTTAGTGTTTTCTTCTAATCAATCCTGTGAAGACCTAAAGAAACTTATTTCCATATAGCCAGAGCACTAAAATGAAATAAGAGCAGGTGTGCTATCGGGGACAGCTTCTGTATCATTAGAAGAAATCGTTAAATTTGAAAATTAGTAGACCCTCTTGTTTTCTTTCAGAAAAAGTACAGGCTGAGATTGACAGAGTGATTGGCCAGAAGAGGCCAGTGAGCCTGGCTGATCGAGAGTCAATGCCCTACACCAATGCAGTCATCCATGAGGTGCTGAGAATGGGCAACATCATCCCCTTGAATGTTCCCAGGGAAGTGGCAGTGGATACCAGTTTGGATGGATTCCACCTGCCAAAGGTAACTATGCGCTCCCAGCCTCAGATGCCTCCGTCCATTATTTTTTTACATCATCATAGGAACCTAAACTAAAGGTGACATATATTCCTGCCATTAGATCACTTAAGTGGGAAGAGATGCCTCCATCCATTTTTTTTAACATCATCATAGGAACCTCAACTAAAGGTGATGTAATTCCTGCCATTAGATCATTAAAATTTAAAATAATAGATTTCCTCCATGCATCTAAAGAGATATTTACATATATATTGCGGAAAGAAGACTCCTTGATCTATTATGTTTACAGAAAGCCTGGCTTTATTTGCTAACCACATCTTGGCATCTTTCTGTGCTAACGTGGGCTCAGAGCAGCAGTTCTGCGTTACCCAGTGTTACCTCAGTGAGCAGCTCTCAAGACTAAAGAACTACCAGGCTTAGGCTAGAAAATGCTTCTAGACTAGCCTTGAAATACGCAATTTGAAATGTGATTGAAATTGGAGACACCTGCACTACCATCATGGCGAGACCGGTGTTTCCAACTCAGTGACCCACAGTCTTATTTCCAGTGTTAACTTACATACAAGAGATCTCACAGGGGACGCCATTCCAAAACAAAGTATTAGAACAGGAAAGGGTCAATATTTACTCAGCAACACCTGTGGGCTGTTGACTTTTACCCATCAGAATGTCTTATCAACTTTTAAAAATAACTATCCATTTCGTATTTGAGATTGGAAAGTTGAGGTTTAAGGAAACTAGATTTGCATAAAACCTCTCTACTCTAAGATAATAAAATAATGAAAGTGGGAATCCAGAACCAATCCTGTTCTGATCATCCCATTCTTCCTCCACAGGACTTGCATTACTTTGACATTAGAAGCATCTCCTTTGATGTTTTTCCATGTGTCCCTGTTAAATTCCCTATCTTTACAGACTAAATTCCCTTCACATTTCCCAGAACTCCCAGCGCAGGGTTTCCTGAAACTTACAC
Source organism: Meriones unguiculatus (assembly GCF_030254825.1). NCBI lineage: Eukaryota > Metazoa > Chordata > Mammalia > Rodentia > Muridae > Meriones > Meriones unguiculatus. The sequence goes on along the minus strand of NC_083360.1, from coordinate 75,276,719 downwards.
CTTCTGTGCGCCTGAACAGTTATCGTTCATTCTGCTTTTCTTTTCACTATGGATGATCAGAAATCAAAATTGTCTTGGCTATTACAAAATACCCAAGGTTTCAGTTCAGTGTGGCAAGGAGGTGGTAGGAAAGCCTATCAGATCACATAATGATGGTCAGGAAACAGAGAGAAAATCTCTGTGTGTAGTCACCTCTACCCTTTTTCATTTAATCCGTGCCTTCAGCCTGTGGATGGTGGCTATACACAACAGGAAAGGTCTGCTACCATTGGTTGATTGCTTCTGGAAATGTCTTCACAGATATTAGCATAAGATGATGGAAACATACTACAGAGTGTGTCAAGAAAATGATGGGAAGTGGAAAAGCTGGTATGGCTAAGTCACATTCACTGCACACTTCACTGTTAGCTATACAGCAGGAGATGTGGGCCTATGAGAGCAAAGGGGCAGCCTGCACTAACGTGACAATGGGAAACAGTAATTAATATGACAAAATCAAAAGAAGTTGAAAGAATTGGTGAAGTCCCTGAAGGGGTGCATGAGTTAGTGCGAGAGAAACGCGTACTTTAGGGTGTCCAAGCACAATGCCAGAAAGCCTGCTGGACTGGCCTTTCTTAGCCTGATATGCAGATGTGTTCCCAAACATGCTGTGAAACTGGGTTCAGAAGCTTCCAAGTTGAGGGTTAAGAATGGAGAAGCAGAGGTGAAAGACATGCCACTTCCTTTTATAGTCCTGCCACGTTCCTCACTGCAGGAAGTAGCTGGGTGGGTTTTTATTCTTGCCTGCCACATTATTCTCCTTCGGATGCTAACATGGCTTTCCCTAGGCCCATATAGACTTCTTCCTATAGACTTGTGTTCAGCATTAAAGAGCAACCTAATGGGCTCATTGTAAAGTTATCTAGATAAAGGAGTGGGAACTGAGAGGGCTGGAAGGATCCAAACGTTGAGCGGGCCATTCATGAGAAATTGAAAACCACCTACCTTCTTACAGGTCTATTCCATATATCAAGCCTTGAATCTTTGCTGTCATTTCTAGGGCACCATGGTCCTAACCAACCTAACTGCACTGCACAGGGACCCCAAAGAGTGGGCCACCCCAGACACCTTCAATCCAGAACACTTTTTGAAGAATGGACAGTTTAAGAAGAGAGACGCCTTTCTGCCCTTCTCAATGGGTGAGTTATGAAGAGCAGGAGAGCATTCAGGGCTCTGCCCCAGCCCTTCCTTTCTCCCTTCCTCTGCTTTAATGAACACATCTTCAGATGGCCCAGCGGGGCTTCATTTTTATTTTGGTTGCAATCCAGCATTCCTTGGACTTGGCACTGCATCAGGCCCGCCCTAAGTCTTTACCCTCCCTTGCCTCTGCTGAAGATTTCGGCCTCATTCTGTTTTCCAAACCACTAAGAATAGAGACCTGTCCTCTCCTTCTTCTTCACTAAGGTAGATAGGTGACACCTTCATAAGATTTTTCAGTGTCACAAACTATTTTTAAGGGATGCACCTTCCCGGGGCAGTGAAGTTGATTGTAATGAGATAATTAGTAGAAGCAGGAGACTGGTTGCCTACTGACCATAGTGGAAACATGAAACACTAATTGTAACTGTCATTTTCATGACTCAACTGGGATCAGTCCTATCCAAGAATTCTTTGACCTTGTAAGTCATTTGTCTCTTATGATTTTTAAACATTTTAAAAATTCTTTTAAAATTTTTAAAATTCTACGTAGATATCTTTGTGCTGGGAAATTTGATAGTCAGGGAAGGAGATGTAGTGATGACCCTCTCTCTTATGTTTTCTATCCAGCCAGGCATGAGCAAATACGTTTAATCTTACAGTTGTTGAACCAGTAACAAAATGCTCTAGTGTATTACATTTATTGGCTTCTATCTTTTGCACATATATTTTCAAATATTTTCCATTCTTTAATTCCATAAATATGCACTAAGCATATATTACGTGTCAAACACACACATGAGAGCTTGAAAGTAGTATGATAGATGAGTCAGAGCAGCCCCTTGGAGCATGTGTCCCAAGGCAGCCTTTTCAGTTGGACTCAGTCAGCAACACAGAGATAAAGACAGACACCCAGCCAAATGTGCTGCAGCTAGAACTCAGTGTCTACCTGATTGTCTCACGCAAAAGCTGGTGTTTCCTAACACTGCCTCCAGAGGGTGGCTAAATGCTACACAGAAGCCACACTGGAATCCTTGGCAAGGTCATCAAACTTGCTTGATTACCTGAGGCAGTGTCACCTCTCATGGCACTGAGGCTCAGGATGGGAGAAGCCAGAGTTTGCTGTCTTGCCATGGATCCAGTGCCAGTGTTTCTCAGTGCTGGACTGCCCTGGGTGTGCTTGGCAAAGACTGGTTCTGACCTCTTTGTCTTGTGGCCTGGGCTTGTCTATGCCTTTGTTCACTGTTTATAACTCAATTTAATAGGAAAACTGATAGGATGCAGGGACTCTGACCAGTCTTCCTAAAAAATTGAAAAGTTGTGAATTATAGTACAAAATCTCAGCTATATATTTCACTTATTCTAACTAGGCTTTTATTATTTTATTTTATTTTAAATGAAAATAGATTCTTCTCTTATATATTACATCCTAATATATAAGTTTCCCGCAGTTTCCCCTCCCCTTACTCCTCCCAGCTGTTCCCCAGCTCTCCTCCCACCCCCACACACTCCCCAATCCCTTTCCTCCTCAGGAAAGAGCAGGCCTCCAAAAAAAGACAAAGAGATATAATATAAAGACAAAGCAAGATATAATGCAGCAAGGCAAGAGCTCTCATGTTGAGGCTGGACAAGGCAACCCAATAAGAAAAAGAGTGCTAGGAGCAGACAAAAGAATCAGGGAAACACCCATTCTCACAATTAGGAGTCTCACAGAAACACCAAGCTAATAGCCATAACATATATGCAGAGGCCCTGGTGCAGTCCCATGCAGGCCCTGGACTCGCCACTTCAGTCTCTGTGAGCTCTGTGAGTCCTTCTTAGCTGATACAGTAGGACGTGCTTTCTTGGTGTCTGCCATCTCTTCTGACTCCTATACTCTTTCCTCCCCCTCTTCCACAGGCTTCCAGGATCTCTGAGGGGAGGCACCCCACAGAGACCTCCAATTTAGACTTTCTCTCTATGCATAATTTCTAGTTATGGGTCTCTGTACCCACTGCCATATGCCACCAAAGGAAGCCTCTCTGATGACAACTGGACAAGGCGCCGATCTATGAGTACAGCAGACTATCATTAGGGATCATTTCATTGATTTTTTTTTTCTTTTTGCCAGTCCCATTTGGTTCTACCCTGTCTCCTTTAGTTTATGAATCAGATGCATGAAATGTAAAAGTTCTAGAAGTATGGCCACCTTTACATTCAAAATTAATGCTTTGCGTGATGTTTCCTGAGACTGGTGAGAGGATTGTGAGTAAATCCCCAGCTGTGGCTTCTGTAGGGAGATGTTTCTCTAGGACCATTGCTGCTCAAGGACATGCCTTTTCTTCACAGTGAAAAATCTTCCCATAGTAACTTCATGTTCCACTCAGTTTAAACTGTTCTTTCATATGTATTAGCTGTAAAAATAAAAGCAGCAACACAGAAAGACTCACTGAGAATTATATTTCTTAATTACAGACTTCATTAGCAGGCAGCTTATCTCAGACAATCACCATAGCAATGTAATTTTTAGTAATTATGTAGGAAAGGAATTGAATGTTTTCATCTAATTTGTAAACCGCAAATAAGAAAAGGGTTTTTATTTTAGACCACACACCCACAGAAGTGGAAGAACAGGGCCTATGGTTTTTACTTCCAGTTGAGTTCTCTCTGAATTACAAGCAAGCTGTAAGTGATCTCCGTGGACTAGTTATGGACTGTTCTAGTTTAAGATTCACTGAGTTCATATCCTATGTGTCAGCTCACAGGCATCCCGAACTATATAATTTATTGAGAACCAGTTGTTGCTCACAGGTTTCCTGATAGTTCAGTGGGTTGGCTTTTCTTGGCTAGCCTTCTAGGTGACCGTTGCTATGTGATGATCTCAGTGAAATGGCAGAGTTCTCACATTATCTCTCACTAGTAAACCAGCTGTCCATTCACATAGTCCTATTGCTAGAGGGAAGACAGAAGTCCACAGGCCTGGTGAGGCCCAGTTTTAAAACTTCTTCTCCATTCTGGTGGCAAGTCACAAAGCCAGGCATAATTCAAGGGGAGGAGAATTGCTCCAGTCTTTCTCTGGCTAGCATAGAAGTCACAGTGCACATAATGTGGAATCAAAGATAAAGATTGCCCCTGTTTATTGCCATTATCTCAGTTGCTGCTGGGGTAAAATAAAGGGCATTTGCCTAGGGATGCCCAACAAAAACCAGTTAAACTGAGAGTGATGGACAAACCTTTGTTAACCCTCTTAGTTAGCAAAGCAAAGTGACTAGTTTAAATCACACTTTGATTTTTCTTTTTTTACCATTCTAGTGAATTTTCTTTCCATTTCTAGAAGTTTCAAAGGGAAATTGTTTGTTTTGTTTTTTTAAGAAAAAAGATTGCTAGAAGCAAAATGATTTTCTGTGGCTCACCACTGAAGATCAAAAAACTATATTTACATGAAAGTGTCTATCATTTTTGCCTTCCTCTGTGTGAATGAGTAAATTTAACAGTTTCATAATAGGTAAGCATGTCAGGTTCTCTATTTACAAATGGGGCCATAGAACATAAGAGCAGATTTTGTTAAGATTGGTTGTAGCCTAGGTCAACCTTCTTATTTCACTCAACAGGTTTTTTCTGGATTGGTATGGTTTATGAAAAGGAAAGGGTTCAAATAGCCTTTAGCCAAGACTGTCTTTGTCAATTTCTCCTCACTTAAACAATATCTGAGATGAATAGCTTCTTAGGAAGAAGTTTTATTTAGTTCATAGGTTCACTTATCTCTGTCTGTGGCCATGTGACCTGTGCCCGACACGAGACAGAGCATTTGCTAGAAGTGGATGGGTGAAGAACACACAGTGGCAAGGAAGCAAGGAGAGGAAGCAACCAAACTTCAAAAGTCCCATCAGGGGGTTGGATCAAATGACTACCTTAGGCATACTGTCTGTCATTTCTTAGTAGCGCATCAACTGACAACCAAGGTTGTAGCTAAGAGCACCTGCTGATAAATGAACAAACAAAATCTAAACTACAAACTTGAATGTTAAATAGCCTAGGTGAACACTGTGGTATCATTCGAGTTTCACATTTGAGTCACTGTAGTTGCCAGGGTCACACACACACACACACGCACACACACACTCACAGCACTAATAGTGCATCCTTGAAGAAACATAGCCTTTACTGAAAATGAATTAGCCTATGGAAAATGAATTAGTAAAAGATACATCTTGTCCTCTCCCCCATAATAATAGAGTAGGTTTTGCCTTGCCAGTCACTCCACTTTTCCAAACTTCCTCAGTCTTTGAAACCCTCCATCTGCAGTAAAAAAGAAATGTTAGGCCTCTCTAGCTCACTCAAAGTAGACCACCTCTAATACACATGTTATATGTCCTTCATCTTTATTAACTCTGCAAATTATAATTATTAAATGTGTCCTGGGAAAAATTAGAGAGATACTGTCTCAAGTGTAACGGTTAAAAGAGAGACGGGGGTAGCTCAGTGAAAGTATACTTTCTAGAATAGGAAAGATCCTAGATTCAGCATTTACTAGGAAAAGAGAGAGAGAGAATGAGCAAGTGAGGATTGGGAGGCAAGGAAAGAAAAACTGATAGACAAGGAACAGGAAAGAGGAAATAGAGGAAAAGAAATTTTAACACCAGCATCCACATTTGTTGGTATTATCAAGGGATAGACTTGGTACACTGTATGTGTTACTATTATTAGTGTGATTTACACAGTCACACATAATGCCAAAATGACCTTTGGACAAGTTGAAGAGTGGAAAAAAAAAAAAAAACAACTGAAAATCATTGGTCACTCATTGGTACTTCCCTGGAACTGGTCTATACATGTCAGTAAACTTGTATTTAGTTAGAACAGTCACTATGAAACCTTAGGCTTTGCTTTGGATTTTATAATATTACTTTTCTTTTCCATTCAAAATGTATTCTTTAGGAAGAAAGGTAGCTAATAACAAATAGCTTAAGGTACCTGACATGGCAGCTCAACTGATAAATTGTTCATCTTGTGAGAATAATTTACTGATTTGATTGCTAGAATCACAACTAAGAAATGAGCTCATATGCTTGTACTCCTCCTGTTAGATAGTCAGAAACAGGAGGACCCTTGGGCTTAATGGCCAGCCACCTTAGCCTGATTTGCACAGAACCTTTCTCAAAAATAAATGCATGCATGAATAAATAAAGTGGATGTCACTTGGGTATCAACACCCATAACCTGCCTCTGACATCTTTACACACATGTACACAAATGTGTATACAAAATGAGAACACGTGAAAAAAATCTCCACAAACTTGGGCTTAAAGATGGGTCAGATATGTGAGGAATGTGCCAGTGCTTTGGGATTCATGGTGAGCATGTCCATTGAGGAAGAATACAGTGGAAGGCTGGGGTTGTCCTTGATCATCAGAAATCACCCATCTAAACCCAGATATTCAGTAGGGAGACTGGCAAGTAGAGAGGGATGGAAATGGAGATAGACACCAATGCTTGAGTCTGTACACACACTTAAGTCAGTATACTGTGTGCATGTGTGTAAAGATGTCAGATGGTGTGAGGTGACCTAGATCAATGGCACCCATAACTGTAAGAATGCCTATTACACAAATCTTGCCTTCCACATACTATTATCCAATGCAAGAAACTAGGATTCCTGGGAAAATGAGAGTTGTCTGGGCTGAAAACATAAGGTTGTGATATGTGATATATTGCTATGCTAAAGTCAGGAAACTACAGTTTGAAGCAGGCTCTGGTGGACAAATCAGGAAGTTGTTAGACATAATCATCTAGACACAAAAGCCTACAGTCAGCTCAGGAGATGTAGTAGGAACATGGGGACATTAGTCCCATGATGCACCAAAGTCAGCTGAGGAAGTGACTCTTCTGTTTTTGTCCCACAGGAAAGAGAGCCTGCCTGGGAGAACAACTGGCCAGGTCTGAGCTGTTCATTTTCTTCACCACTCTTATACAAAAATTCACCTTCAAGCCCCCAGTCAATGAGAAGCTGAGCCTGAAGTTCAGAAGTGGCCTTACCCTTTCCCCAGCCAGTTACCGCATCTGTGCTGTTCCTAGACAGTGATGCTGGAGAAGTATAGAGAAAGGAAGACTACAAGACAGGGTATATGCCCTGAAAGTTCTGAGCCATGCTCACACGAGAGAAGAAAGATGTGGTAAATGAAGATGATTCAAGACATACTGAAGAAATTGGACTAAGAGTATTTAATTAAATTTCTGGAATGCTTGCCCCTTAGTTTGGTGTTGGGGAAATCATTTATGAGTACAATGGCTTATCTTTTAATCTAAAAGTTTCAAGGAGAATGGTGGTTCCTCCTATAAAGAAAGTGCATTAAACTGAATTAACATTAATAATAAAAATTAATCATGATAAAACATGCGAAATGCATCATGAGTCAGACGTGTGTACTCAAGGTGTGTGCTGTCAGTTTACTTTCTCCTCCCTTTCATACAAGTGTATCTGTTTCTGGACCATTATAATATTGACCTGAGGTAGAACAAGGGAAGAAAAAGAATCAGAAGTTAGTTTCTGATTGCATCCATAGAAACAGGCCATGAATACTGTCCCAGATGGCAGATCTGTTCCTAACTTATGTAATTCTACCTCCAGGTAGTCCTGGAAACTAGCAGAGCAGTGATATTTCCCTGCTCAAAGGCAGGCAAAGCAAGTGGGATAAAAACAGTTTTCTCTCTTTTTGAAAACTTTTTATTGGTTCTTTGTGAATTTCACATCATGCACCCCAGGCCCTCTCATCTTCCCTTTACTGCATACAGACTCTCCCCTTCAAGAGAGAATGTTTTTCTTGTGGAAAATGTAGTGTGAAACCGTGTATCCCACAGTGCACCCTTTGTCCACAGGTCTTCATTTGCAAATGTTCATAGCAATCAGTCAAGATGGCTTGGTACAAGATCGTTGGCTTCTGCTACACTGGCGATACTTGACCTTCATTGTTATTCCTCTTGGATATCTGATTGTTGCCCTGTGTCATGGCGATAATGTTATTTTTGAATCTGTAGCCCCCTGACCTCATATACTCCAGCAGTTCATTGATGGGGTAGATGTTGGGGTGGGCCAGTTCAAAGGCCTGGATCTGGGACTGACAGATATCTCAACTGTTCAGTCTGCCAGCTTTCTTGCCCAATACCACTGGGAAGAGATCTGCTGACCTACCCTGGCTGGCCCATCCAATTTCACAAGCAGCAAGGGGCAGAACCAGCTCTTCTGCTCTCATGCCCTCAGGGCTGGCTTATCCATGCCCATGCCTTCATGGCCAATTCTACTGTGTGGAGTAGGGCCTGCTCTTCTGAGTGTTGCAGCAGGTGAGGGTCAGGACCATTTCCCTCATTCTCATGACCCCCAGGACCAGTTCTCCCCCTGCCATAGGTGTGGAGGGGAAGGGAGGAGAGGAGGACATCTTTCCATTGTCCTCTCCATCAAACACCAGAAAAGTGGCAGGGCCAGCTCTCCCATGACTTACTGCCAACCCCCATATCCAGGGCCAACTCTTTTGTGATATTGTGCAAAGCCTAAATGTTAAAGCAGGTGAGGGGCAGGGACACCTGTCATGAACCCAAGGCCAACTTTCCTGCCTGTCTTAGATGGCAAAATCAGTTTCTTTTCACATGTAGTAGTTTGACCTTGACCTTGAACCTAGGGCTAGGTCTCATGTGGTCACAGGTAAGCAAAACATGGAAGCAGTTTTGGAAGGCAAATGGTAATTGAAGGGCCCTCTAAGGCTTGAGCATGGCAAACATGTCTCTGACAAGCCTTGCCCTTTCCCCATTCCCTCAGTCTTGCTAAATTTTTAAAATACATTCCTAAAGCTAGCCACTAAGGTCTACTCCCTTATTTGGCCACTCTGAGGCTGACCAGCAAGGTCTAACTCTCAAAGTATTGAAGTCCAGTAATCAAAAGCCCCCTTTTGACTATTCTAATTAACAGGCCCAATCACTACAAACCAACTCATCCTAACACAGGGTTTCTCCCTTTCCTTTTATAAACTGTCATTAGCCTATGGGCTACATCTGTCTCCTGTCTCCACAGGTGGTCCTTTGACCCTCAGGGGTATATATCTCTTCTTTTCTCCTTTGTCCCCTCCCCCTTCTCCCTCCTCATCTACTCTATTGACTGTCTTTGTCTCTTGCTGCTCTTTGTCCCCCAGGGTCATATAAATGTCCTTTTTGCTGAGAACTTGGTCTTGTGGTATTCAGATGACTTCAAGGTCCTTTCAGCAATGTTTTCTGTGTTCAAATACCTGAGTAATGCCACTGGGACTTATGGGAGTTGGGAGTTATGTTGGTCTGTGACACATAACTCAGGAGGTCAAATGACAGTGATGTAGAAACCCTCATAAGAGACACCCAAGCTGTGTATCAAGAAGCATTTTTATTTTATGCATACAACAGTGCCTAGAGGACATTTATGTACTTATCAACAAGGAATCCCAAATATCACAAGATTGAGTGTTTTATATAGTTTTTTTTTTGGTCTGTATATTGCTATATATACTGTGATTGGATGTTTGCAGCTACTAGATGCTGATATCAACAATGATAGATGAGGAAGAAAGCACTACGGAGGAGACATGGACAGGTTTTCATGAATGACAGCACATGTCAGCTTGCACTTATGTCTGGACTGAACATTGAACAACCCAGTTGTCAGATCCTTCTGCCTTCTCTCTGTTTTCTAGAGCCCTCTCCAACTATTACCACCACATACTAGGGAGCTGTCACACTCACAGTGCTGGTGTCCACCTATTTATAGTGTCCAGCTGAGGAGTTAATTTATTGGCCTGGTGTGTCTAATAAATTTGGGGACCTGGTCATCTTGATAAGGTTTTAATAGTTCCATATAATCCCAAATTACTCTCATAAATGTATTTTCTGGCACTCTTTCTACAATCAGTGATGTTATTGTTTTGTCCATGCTTCCTTTGTGGAAAAATGGTATCATCTGGTGTCCACTCAGGTACACAATCATCTTAAAAATGGAGTCAAAATTGGTTAGTAAAACAGAGTCTCTCATGGCAAAGTGCATTCTGTACTGTTTTACATGATATGTTCCCTGCTCTCCATTTTGGGATTAGGACCCTTATGTGCTGCTCTAACTCAGCATTCCTTTCCACAGGTTTCATGTCATGTCTAAAATATTGTTGAATTCCAATGGATATACATGCTGAAGCACCATCAAATGCAATTTGCAAGGGCATCTCCAAAACATCCACCATCTCTAACAAAGGTGTAACCTTAGGATCATGCTTTCCATAATTTAAGGCAAAAGCCCACTGGAATTCTGAATATGAATCTATGGCAAGGTGCATGTATTTCAGTTCTCCAAACTCTGTAAAATGAAGCACACCAACCACTGTATGACCTTGTTCTAAGACAACACTAAGTAGGATCTTCATTTCTACTTTAGTATGTAAACCTTTATCCAGTAATTGAACTTTTAAAATACGCACACCAATATCCAGTCTGACCAAGTTGGCCTACAGCTGAAGACTTTCTCTCCAGTATCTCAATGGGCTGCCATTGTGTAATATCTTCAAGCCTCTGTGGACTTTTCTCATCTGGAAACACCTCTTTTGTTGTCAGTGCTAGTACCGGATTGGATTGCTGTGAATGCTCTCTATTTGGATTCAAAGATTTCCCCAACCTCTGTTCTATGGTCTTTAATTTAGCATCTTTTCTCAATCTCTTCTTTCTCCAACTCTGTCTTATTCCGATCGTTCCTAAAGAGGATATACAGAACTGAAATCATCAGTGAAAAATTATTTGTATAAAAAGGGAAACAAACTCAAATTGTATCCAGAAGTACTGTGTCATTGTGTCTTCCTCCATTTTCAACAAAGAAAAAATATTTTTAAATCTCAAAATCTTTCCCTAAGGACTTTACTTTCTTAGACCCAGCTTCCCTTTTAGACATCACCAGTTCAGATGTTTAAGGCTTCTCAGTTTGTCTCTGGATATATATATATATATATATATATATATATATATAATTTTATTTTATTTTATTTTTTGCTTCCCTCACTGGAGCCTGACCTCTTCCTCACTCTGGGAAGCTATTGAGTCCAAAATGTTTGCTCCTCAGATGAGCAACTTTGGGAAGCTTCCTTGTTAAAGAGCCACTTTTTTCTCTACCTAAAAAATCTGCCTCTCTGGGGTTTATATGTATCAATTTTCGTTTTATTGCAGCCTGCCGGGGGCCTTGCTGCTCTGCAGGGGTCTGTCTAATCAGGAATCTGTGAGCTCCTAGTTTAAGAACTTCTTTTGCTTTGTTTTTAAGGAACAGAAATAAAAAAAAAACTGCTCTATAGTTTTACTTCCTATGTAAGTTCTTGCTAGATTACTGTAAATTCTGCTAAACTTTGGTATGCCGTTTGTTGTGGGTTATTAACATTTATTATTGATTTATCTGGAGTTAAACAGCAGTTATTCCTAAACCACCTGTATACCCAAATCACCACATAGAAACTAGGATATACTTAATTAACCTAGAGCACAATGCTGGACAATGATTACTCCTTCCTAAACCTCTAAACCGCAGAGCTTCCTCCCATTCAGAATTTTCAACATTATACTTTCCTTTAGTCATATCTTAGGTCAGATTCATCTCTCCTCATGGTTCCAAGACCTCTCCTGCCTTATTCCTGCTCTCCTACCCTCCCACTTGCTTTCTTTTCCTCCCCTCTGGACCAGGATGTCCCACCCTATTCTCTCCATTGCTCAACATTGTGACTGGTTGTTTTATTGACAATACAGAGAACAAATGGTGGCATATTTACACAAACTTGAGGCCATCACAATGCAATGTCCTGATTAAAACTAGATAGTGGAGTAGATAAATCAGCATTTCAGTGAACAAGGGTAAATGGTATACATTCTTCAAAAACATTATACCAACAGAAGAGTGGCTATCTGGGCTGTTTTCCTGCCAACATTATTTCTAGTGGGTGGAAAGGAATGCAGCAAGGCTGATTTTTCCCCACAACTGGCTTGACAGGTCTCCAGTGCCTGGCTTTGTTCAGGCTTGTGCTTTAAACTTTAATTCAATAACCCCAAAATCCCGTTTTTAATTCTTTGTTGTCTCAGTACCTCATTCTAAGTCCTGAAAGCAGAAGGACTTTGGGAAAATTCCAAACGGAAATTTCCACACTAAAACACGCCCCCCCCCCCTTTTTCTTAAAGTTTGCTGGAAATGCTATATATAAAAAAAGAAGCATCCATTCCTTCAATAATTACACCACAGTTTTGTTAATGCCATATATAATGAGCATTTCTCATTTAATTTGCAGCTTTCCTTTCAGTCTACTTTTTCCTGGTACCTGTTCTACAAGGCATATGACAACACATGTAATCTCAAGATATGAATCTTCAATCTTTCTCCTCCAAAGAAACATGGAAACAGGCATGCTACCGTTTAAATTAAAATTAAGTAAGGCCCTTTGTGGACCTAGAACAGAGATAAAGGATCACGAAACGTCTCGGTCTTAAAAAAACAAACCAACAAAACCAACCAAGTGTGTGTGGTTAGATAACTGGACTATGCACACCATGAGGAAGTCCAGGGTATGACAGACTTGAGGTGTGCTCTAGCCTTTTAACTAAGGATCAAAGAGATCAGAGGAAGCTCAGTTACAACAGAAAGTCTAGGACTCTACCCCTGGAGTCCAGCTTCCTCTTGAGCTCCCTTAAGCCTGATGATATAAATTTTATACTGAGATCCAAAGGGGAAAGGTGAGGGATGTCAAATCGAAGCACCCATGGGCATCCCCATAGGACATGTGTTTTCCTGATCACAGTTAAATCTGTAAGCTTATTTTATCCTTATTGACATAGTCTCTGAGAGCAGAAATCTTACCGTATAATGGAACAAATCAGATTAAGAAATGTGAAATGTTGCCCCCACAAAGCATTTGATGGACAGGACTTGGTAAAGGAAAAAAAACATAAAAGTTAATTCATTCCCACTCTGCCTATCTCATGAAGTTTATAGAGAGCCATAAGAAACATCTATGTCTTTTCACTTTAGATTGAGATAGTACCAGTAGGACACAGAAAATGTACCCAGCTTGATGAACCAATAGATTTCTTGGAGTCACTCACAAGTGAATATATGATTCAAGGGAAACTTTTCATCAAGAAGTTTCCTGCTTGCTTCTCAGGCAGCTGAACAATTGAACTGTCTTCTCCCCATCCCACAACCTATCAATAGTTTCCCAATTATGTATCCTCAGGGAGGGGTCTTACCAACCTCATGAACCCTTCCTGTCTCTCCATGAGGCAATGCCAATAGGTTCCATGCATCAAAGGTAGCAAGCACCTAATCACAACTGTTCTATTTTGTCTCTGCAATGGTCCTAGAGAGAAATGATATACATAATCACTACCTGACTCCAAACACCTGGTGTCACTCCTTTTTTTTTTTTTTAATTCTAGGGAGAGCTCACCAGATTTGCCATAGTTTTAATACAACAGTACAATAGAGTTTGTAACCATTTAACACAAGTGTTCTTGTCATTCCTCCTTAGAACTCAATTGATCATGGTACCTTGTAGTTTAATAGGTATACAATATCATGACTCTGTAAAGTCTTTCTGCTCAGACCAGTTGTCAAATTGGTGGGATAAGCATTGCTTCTGCAAGCTCATATTCCTATTCACACACTCATTCCTTCATAATATCTGTCCACTGGAGCCTTCCCCATCTGCTGGCCCATCAGAATTGCTCTTGATCCATTCAGCATTTTTTTTCTACCAGTCCTCATCCTACTATGGGGCATCTTTTCCAGGTATATTAATCCTTCAGGCATTAAAAAGTTTGGATGTTGAGATGGCCTTGATTTTCCTGAGCCCACATGCTTTTTAAAGAATGGAGGGCGCTACAGCCTGGTCGGAGGCTCCTCAACCACTATTAACACACTGACTATTTTAAACCTGTTTTCCAATAAAGCTTATCATTCTGAAGAGCTTAAACAGTACAAGGGATCATCTCATCTGATGAAGGAGATCTATGTCCCTGTTGTTTAAAAGCAACTGGAGGAGAACATAGAGAGATGGCTCCAACAAGAGAGATGGTTCAGTAAGGAAGGGCATTTATTCTTGGTGACAATCAGGATTCAATCCTAGCACCCACATGGCAGCTCACAACTGCTCATAGTTCCAGAGGAGTCATTACCTGCTTCTGACATCTGAGGGCACCAGGCACACTTGTGGTGCATAGACATACATGCAAGCAATAATTGGGAGGTGAGAAGGTTCCTACAGTTAAAAAAAATAAAAATTTGGCTAATGTGATAATTTGCTCTTATTCAGGAGCAGTTAGAAAAGACATCTTCATAATGAACTGAAATCGATTCTGACTGCATCCTATACTAACATGCAAAGAGGTTGTAGCAGACATTTGGTAAAGGGGTCACTGGGCAAGAAATTGTCAAAAGAAAACACTAACACTGACTAAATCACCTTGATAGGAGTATATTGAAAGCAAGGTCATCAGATAAAAAAATGTAGGGTTGAGGAATGAGATCTTGTATCAAAGAGGATCTTTTTATCTCAATAAGTCTCCAGATACAAGTAAAAGATGTTCCTCTCATTCAATTAAGTTTACATTTGTGGTAATATTCTACAATATAGCATTCAGCTGGCATTTTCTTCACCACTTGCCCTTTCATAATTGAAAATAGATTCTTTTCTCATACAACATATTCTTATTATGGTTTCCACCCACCACTTATCCTCCCAGTTTCCTCTGCCTTCTCTCCCCTATAGACTTTTTTTTTCCATTTCTGTATCTCATTAGAAAGACCCGAAGGCAACAGGAGCTCAACAAGGAGAGCAACAGAACCAAAAAAACTCTGGGCCTTTCTGAGACTGATACTCCAACCAAGGATCATGCATGGCGATAATGTAGAACCCCTGCACAGATATAGCCCATGGAAGCTCAGTCTCTAAGTGGGTTCCCTAGCAAGGGGAATAGGGGCTGTCTCTTACATAAACTCAGTGGTTGGCTCTTTGACTACCTCCCCATGAGGGGCTGGGGGAGACTTATCAGGCCACAGAGGAAGTCAATGCAGCCAGTCAGTTCTGATAGGCTAGGATCAGAAGGAAGCCAGTCCTGATGAGACCTTATAGGCTACGGTCATATGGAAGAGGAGGAGGACTTCCACTATCAGTGGACTAGAGGAGGGGCATGGAAGGAGAAAGAGGAAGGGTGAGATTGGTAGGGGAAAATGGAGGGGGCCACAGCTGGGATACAAAGTGAATAAACAAGAAGAGCAACAGAACAAAATAAATCTGGGTGAAGGGGTCTTTTCTGAGACTGGTAATCCAAACAAGGACCATGCATGGAGATAACCTGGAAACCCTAAACAGATGTAGCTCATGGCAGCTCAGTTTCCAAGTGGCTTCCCTAACAGGGACTGTCTCTGACATGAACTCAGTGGCTGGCTCTTTGATTACTGCCCTGTGAGTGGGGAACAGTCTTACTAGGCCACAGAGGAAGATAATTCAGCCAGTACTGGTGAGACCTGATAGGCTAGGGTCAGATAGAAGGGGAGGAAGACCTCCCTTATCAGTGGACTTGGAGAGGGGCATGGGAGAAGATGAGGGAGTGAGAGTAGGATTGAGAGGGAATGAAGGAGGGGGCTACAGCTGGAATACAAAAAAGGAATACTGTAATTAATATAAAAAATAAAAATTATATTAAATAAATAAATAAGAAAGAAAAGAACAGGCTTCTAAAGGATAACAATTAACACAAAAAATAAAATATAATAAGATAAAAGTAAAACTTTAACATCAAGCCTGGGCAAAGCAAACCAACAGAAGGAAAATAAACCCAAGAAAAGGTACAATAATCAGACACCCACTAAGCAACACCTTTCAAAATAGACAATATTTACCTTGGTGTGACTCTAACCAAGCAAGTGAAAGACCTGTTTGGGAAAACAACAACAACAACAACAAAAACCTTTAAGTTTCTAAAGAAAGAAATTGAACAAAATATCAGAAGATGGAAAAAATCTCTCATGCTCATGGATTGGTAGGATTAAAATAGTGAAAATGGACATCCTGCCAAATGCAATCTACAGATTCAATGCAATTCCCATCAAAATACCAACACAATTCTTTACAGACCTTGAAGGAAAAATTCCCAACTTCATATGGAAAACAAAAACCCAGAATTGTCAAAATGATCCTGTACAACAATAGATCATCTGGAGGTATCTCCATTTTTTATCTCAAGCTGTACTACAGAGTAATAGTAATTAAAACTGCATGGTACTGGCATAGAAACAGAATGGTGGATTAATGGAATCAGATAAAAGACCCAGAAACAAACCCATATGCCTATGGATACTTGATTTTTGACAAAGAAGCCAAAATCGTACAATGGAAAAAAGACAGCATCTTCAACAAATGGTGCTGATCTAACTGGAGGTCTACAGGTAGAAAAATGCAAATAGATCCATACTTATCACCTTGAATAAAACTAAAATCCAAGTACATCAAAGACCTCAATGTAAAAACAGACACACTAAATCTGTTAAAAGAAAAGGTGGGGAAGAGCCTTGAACTCATTAACACAGGAGACAACTTCCTGAACAGAATACCAACAGCACAGACTTTGGGATCAACATTCAATAAATGGGACCTCATGAAACTGAAAAGGTTTTGTAAAGCAAAGGACACTGTCGTCAGAACAAAACAACAGCCTACAAACTGGGAAAGAATCTTCAACACTATATCTGACAGAGGACTAATATCCAGAAAATATAAAGAACTAAGAAACTTAAAAAGCAACAAATCAGGTAATCCAATTATAAAATGGGGAACAGGGAGGACAAGATGGTGGCACCAGGAGAACACTGCATCTGAGGAGCAGGACAACATTTTCCATAAAGCGACCAAGAGACTGAACTCTGGGCCCTAAAACAACAGCAATCATGTTTCCCAGGTGAGAGGAAACGCCCACAGCATGGGAATCAGTCAGGTCCACTCTCAGGTCACCCAGCCAAAACCCGGAAGAGATCCCTAGTCTCACAGGCACTAGGTCGCCAGACCAGAGCTATATGGCTGCGCGTCCTGATCACCTTCTCAGGCTTATCAGTGGGAACAAAAAACACTAGAGACTGGGAGTCCCTGTTGGGAGAAAACCCCACAGGGAAGGAAGGAAATGGTACTGACTTGGGTCACCCAGTCTTTCCCTGGAAAAATTCTTACAGACCAGTGGGTACAAGCCACCAACACTGAACTGGGCTCCAGCCACAGGCACAACAGTTGCTGCACGCCCAGCTCTTCCACACAGACAGAGCTGTGCGCCCCAGGGCAAAAGAGACTGGGAGTCCCGGTCTGGAGAAATCCTCATAGGAAATGAAGCAAAGGGGATGGACTTAGGCCACCCAGTATATCCCTGGAAAAGGGCCCGTAGACCTGCCCAACCCAGGGACCTGCTGTGTGCCAGATAGCCTGCTGTTACCAGGAGAGCCGTACCCACCCATCACAGATTACTGCTTGGGTACTGGAGCACAGAGCCCCAACCTCAGACCTACAGAAGCCCAGAATCCCCTAGATTAACCCCCAGATACTGTGCCCAGTTATCCCTAACAAAACTGACCAAACCACAGAACACACTGGTTACAGCAGCATCTCAATAAACTTACAGCAAGAAACCCAGAAGCAGGGCAGCTGTCTCCAGAACTTCTCCTGGTGAGAGGAGAGCCCTCTCGACTAACAAAGAGCACAATTACCACTCAGGTCTCTATACCTGAGGTGAGCAGTGGCAACTCCTGAAAAATATGGGCCATCCAGTGACTATACACAAAAAGTTGAGAAGGCTTCCTTCAGGAAAAACCATCTTCCTGCCAAGGGAATTCTCCCCCACAGGATTCCAGGAACCACCAGAAACTAACTCCAAACACCTAAGATAGCCCAATGGGTAGAGGGCAATGTAAAGGCTCAACCAGCAAAAGACAGAGCAATTGGCATCTTCAGAACCCAGTTATCCAGGGGCAAGAATTATAACCCAGCATAATTGAAATTCAAGAAGATGACCTAACATCTATTCTCTTGAAGAGGATAACAGAGGAAACAAATAAAATGCATAAAGACCTAGAGGAAGATAAACTCAAACAGATTATGGCCATCCGGAATGAAATAGAGGAAGCTAAAAACAAACAGACTATAGCTATTTTTAAAGAAATAGAAGAAGATAATAAGAAACAGATTATGGCCATCTGTAAGAAATACAGGAAGTTGCAGCCAAACAGTTTGTGGCATTTAGAGAAGAAAAAATTAAATCAGTGAAAGAAATGAAGAAACAGAGGTTTGTTCAAACAAACAGCTGAAGGAATTGAAGGAAAAACAAGAAAATACAGTCAGACAGGTGAAGGAAATCAACAAAATGACTCAAGATCTGAAG
The DNA here is from genome assembly GCF_030254825.1 of Meriones unguiculatus. Classification (NCBI taxonomy): domain Eukaryota; kingdom Metazoa; phylum Chordata; class Mammalia; order Rodentia; family Muridae; genus Meriones; species Meriones unguiculatus. Next base: position 75,258,119 of record NC_083360.1, on the reverse strand, counting down.
ATAGAATTGGAAAAATTAAAGAAAACACAAATGGAGGAAATTGTGGAAAGAAAGAACTTAGGGAAGAAAACAGGAAGAATCTCAAATGTGGAAGATACAATGGAAGAAATAGATATATCTGTCAAAGAAAATGTTAAATCTAAAATATTCCTGACACAGACTGTCCAAGAAGTTCAAGACAACATAAAAAGACAAAACCTAAGAATAATAGGAAAAGAGGAAAAAGAAGATTCCCTCCTCCCAGGCACAGAAAATATTTTCAAGAAAATCATTGAAGAAAATTTCCCCAACTTAAAGGAGAGGCCAATAAGAATACAAGAGGCCTACAGAATGCCTAATAAATTAGGCCAGAAAAGAAAATCCTCCCACCACATAATAACCAAAACAGTAAGTATACAGAACAAAGAAAAAATACTAAAAGCTGCAACAGAAAAAGGCCAAGGAACATATAAAGGCAAACCCGTTGGAATCACACCTGACTTTTCAACAGAGAATGTGAAAGCCAGAAGGGCCTGGACGGATATCATGCAGACCCTAAGAGAACACAGATGTCAGCCCAGGCTACTATACCCAGCAAAGCTCTCAGTCATCATAGATGGAGAAAACAAGATATTCAATGACAAAAACAAATTTCAACAATACCTACACACAAATCCAGCATTAGAGAAGACACTAGAAGGGAAAATACAACCCAAGAAAACTAGCTACTTTCAAGAAAACACAGAAAATAATTAACCTCATTACAGTAAGACAAAAAGCAACCAAGCACACAACCTTATGACCACAGGCAACATCAAAATCAAAGGAACTAACAGCCACTCGTCATTAATCTCTCTCAACATCAATGGACTCAATTCTCCAATAAAAAGACACAGACTAACAGAATGGATGCATAAACAAAACCCAGCAATCTACTGCATACAAGAAACACACCTAAGTCCAAGGATAGACATTAGCTGAGGGTAAAGGGTTGGAAGACTGCTTTCCAAGCAAATGGACCCAAGAAACAAGCAGGAGTAGCCATTCTAATATCTGATAAAATAGACTTTCAACCAAAATTAATAAAAAGAGATGGGGAAGGACACTTCATACTCATTAAGGGAAAATTCCATCAGGAAGACATTACAATCCTGAACATCTATGCCCCAAATACAAGGGCACCCACATTTGTGAAAGAAACATTGATAAAATTTAAAGCACATATTGATCCCCACACATTAATAGTGGGAGACTTCAACACCCCACTCTCAACAAAGGACAGGTCAACAAACCAGAAATTAAACAAAGAAACAATGACTCTAACAGAGGTAATGAACCAAATGGACCTAACAGACATTTACAGAACTTTACACCCGAACACAAGAGAATTTACCTTCTTATCAGCAACTCATGGAAACTTCTCCAAAAATAGACCATATATTTGGTCACAAAGTGAGCCTCAACAAATAGAAGAAGATAGAAATAATCCCTTGTATCCTGTCTGATCATCCTCAATTAAAGCTAGACCTCAATAACAACAGAAATAGCATAAATCCTACACACACATGGAAACTGAACAACTTGTGACTAAATGACAGCTGGGTCAGGGAAGAAATAAAGAAAGAAATTAAAGTCTTCCTAGAACTCAATGAAAATGAAGACACAACATACCCAAACTTGTGGAACACAATGAAAGCAGTGCTAAGAGGAAAGTCCATAGCACTAAGTGCCTTCAAGAAGAAATTCGAGAGAGCTCATTCAAACAACTTAATGGCTCCATAAAAAACCCTAGAAAAAGAAGAAACAGACAAAAAGGAGTAGATGGCTGGAAATAATCAAACTCAGGGCTGAAATCAATCAATTAGAAACAAATAAAACAATTCAAAGAATCAATGAAACCAAGAGCTGGTTCTTTGAGAAAATCAACAAGATAGACAAACCCTTAGCCAAGCTAACTAAAAGGCAGAGAGACACCATCCAAATCAACAAAATCAGAAATGAAAAGGGGACATAACGAGAGACACTGAAGAAATCCAATCAATGATTAGGTCTTACTTCAAAACCCTACATGCCACAAAATTTGAAAATCTAAATGAAATGGACAATTTTCTTGATCGATTCTGCTTGCCAAACCTGAATCAAGACCAGGTAAATCAATTAAATAGGACTATATCCCCTAAAGAAATATAAGCCATCATCAAATGTCTCCCATCCAAAAAAAGCCCAGGGCCAGATGGTTTCAACACAGAATTCTACCAGACTTTCAAAGAAGAGCTAACACCAATACTCTTCAAACTATTCCACAAAATAGAAACAGAAGAAACACTACCAAACTCATTCTATGATGCCACAATCACCTTGGTACCTAAACCTCACAAAGACACAACAAAGAAAGAAAATTTCAGGCCAATCTCCCTTACAAACATTGATGCGAAAATACTCAACAAAATTCTTGCAAATGAAATACAAGAACACATCAAAAATATCATCCACTATGACCAAGTAGGCCTCATTCCAGGTATGCAGGGGTGGTTCAATATACGGAAATCCATCTATGTGATCCACCATATTAACAAATTAAAAGAAAAAAAAAACACATGATAATCTCCCTAGATGCTGAAAAAGCATTTGACAAAAATTCAACATCAATTCATGTTTAGAGTATTGGAGAGATCAGGGATACAAGGCACATATCTAAACATAGTAAAAGTAATATACAGCAAACCTCTAGCCAACATCAAACTGAACGGAGAGAAACTAAAAGCACTCCCACTGAAATCAGGGACAAGCCAAGGCCACCCATTCTCTCCATATCTCTTCAACATAGTTCTGCAAGTCCTTGCTAAAGCAATAAGACAGTAGAAGGAGATCAAGGGGATACAAATTGGAAAGGAAGAAGTCAAATTATCACTATTTGCAGATGATATGATAGTATATGTGAGTGACCCCATAAACTCCACCAGGGAACTCCTACAGCTGATAAATCCCTTCAGCAAAGTGGACTGATACAAAATTAACTCTAAAAAAAATCAGTAGCCCTCCTGTATACAAAAGACTAAAGGGCTGAGAAAGAAATTAGGGAAACAACACCCTTCACAATAGCCACAAGTGATATAAAGTACCTTGGTGTAACCCTAACCAAGCAAGTCAAAGACTTGTATGAAAAAAAAATTTCAATTCTCTGAAGAAAGAATTAGAATAAGATATCAAATGATGGATAGATCTCCCATGCTCGTGGCTTGGCAAGATTAGCATAGTAAAAATAGCCATCTTACCAAAAGCAATCTACAGATTCAATGCAATTCCCATCAAATTACCAACACAATTCCTTACAGACCTGGAAAGAAAAATCTCAGCTTCATAAGGAATAACAAGTAATCCAGAATTGCTAAAAACAATCCTCTACAATAAAAGATCTTCTGGAGGTATCTCCATCCCTGATCTTAAGCTGTACAAAAATAAAAACTGCATGGTACTGGCATAGAAACACAATGGTGGATCAATGGAACTGAACAGAAAACCCAGAAATAAATCCCAGACACTTACATGGACACCTGATCTTTGACAAAGATGCCAAAACCATACAATGGAAAAAAGATAGCATCTTCAACAAATGATGCTGTTCTAACTGGATGTTTGCATGCAGTAAATTAATATAGATCCATAGTTATCACCCTGAACAAAACACAAGTTCAAGAGGATCAAAGATCTCATTAAAAATCAGATACACTAAATCTAATAGAAGAGAAAGTGAGAAATAGCCTTGAATACATTGGCACAGAAGACAACTTCCTGAACAGAATACCAACAGCTCAGACACTAAATTCTACAATCAATAAATGAGACCTCCAAGAAACTGAAAAGCTTCTGTAAGGCAAAGGATACCATCAATAGGACAAAATGGCAGCCCAGAGAATGGGAAAGGATTTCCACCAACCCTACATCCAACTGAGGGATAATATCCAAAATGTATAAAGAACTCAAAAACTTAGACATAAACCAACCAGATAGTATAATCAAGAAATTAGTTATAAGGGCTAGAGGGAGGGCTCAGAGGTTAAGCTCACTGGCTGCTCTTCCAGAGGTGCTGAGTTCAATTCCCAACAACCACATGGTGGCTCACAACCACCTATAATGAGATCTTGTGCCCTCTTCTGGCTGCAGGTGTACATGCAGGCAGAACATTGTATACATAAGAAATAAATAAATATTTTTAAAATTTTTGTTTTTTTATATTAATTATAGTTTATCTACTTTGTATCACAGCTGTAGCCCCCTCCCTCATTCCCTACCAATTCCACCCTCCTTCCCTCATCTCCTCCTTGTCCCTCTCTAAGTCCACTGATAGGGGAGGTCCTCTTCCCCTTCCATCTGACCCTAGTTTATCAGGTCTCATCAAGACTGGCTGCCATGTCTTCCTCTGTGGCCTAGCAAGGCTGCTCCTCCTCCGGGGGTGGGGGGGAGGTGAGGAGGTCAAAGAGCCAGCCACTGAGTTCATGTCAGAGACAGTACCTGTCCCTTACTAGGGAAAACCCACTTGGATGTTAAGCCGCCATGGGCTACGTCTGAGTAGGGGTTCTAGGTTATATCCATGTATGGTCCCTGTTGGAGAATCAGTCTCAGAAAAGACCCCTGTGCTCAGATATATTTGGTCCTCGTGGTGCTCCTGTCCTCTCCAAGTCTTACTAAGTCATATGATTCCCTGTACTCTGCCCAAAGTTTGGTTGTGAGTCTCAGCATCTACTTTGATACACTGATAGGTAGAGTCTCTCAGAGGTCCTATATGATAGGTTTCTGTCCTGTTTCTTATTTTCTCCTACTTCCAATGTCCATCGCATTTATCTTTCTAAGTGAGGGTTGATCATCTTACCCTGAAGGAAATGACTTATAGAGCTAGACAGAGATTTCTCAACAAGGAATTTCTAATAGCCCATAAGCACTTGATGAAATGTTCAACATCCTTAGTCACCAGGGAAATGCAAATCAAAACAATTCAAAAACTTCATCTTATACCTGTAATAATAGCTAAGATAAAAAACTCAAGTGACAGCACATGCTGGTGAGGATGTGGACCAAGGGGAATGTTTCACCACTGCTGGCAGAAGGGTAAACTTGTACAGTCACTTTAGAAATCAAATTGGCTATCTCTCAGAAAATTGTTCTACCTCAAGACCCAGATAAACCACTCCTAGTCATATATCAAAAAGATATCACAAAGACACTTGCTCAACTGTGTTCATAGCAGCTTTATTCATGATAGTTAGAAACTAGGAACAGCCTGAATGTCCCTCAACTAATGAATGGGTAAAGAAAATGTAGTACATTTACACAAAGAAATACTACTCAGATATTAAAAAGGAGTACATCATGAAGTGTGCAGACAAATGGATGAAACCAGAAAATATCATCTTGAGCAAAGTAACCTAGATCCAGGAACACACATATGGTATATACTCATTTATAAGTAAATAGTATCCTTAAAGTAGGATAACCATGCTCCAATCCACAGACCCAAAGAACCTAAATAACAAGAAGGTCTCAAGAGAGGGTGTTTGGCTCTCACTCAGAATGAAAAAATAAAATAGACCTAGGAGGTAGAGAAGGGGAGAAACTTGTATGGGAGAAGGGTAGGGAGTATAACAGGAGAGATCAAGAGTGGGGAAAATTTAGGGAGAGAATTGAAAGAGAGAACTGAAATCAGGTGTAGGACATCCATGGAAAGAGCCAGAAATCTTGGACGAGGGGAAATTCCGAGTAAACTAGGAGGCTGACCCTAGCTAAAACTCCTAGCAGAAAGGATTTAGAACCTGTAATTGCCACCTCTTTGGCCACCAGGTAAAACTTTAAATGGATGGCTGTGATCACCATCCCCCTAGCAAAACCTTCAACCCCAATTGTTTTCCTGCCTACAAAATATGCAGGGATGTAGATGGAGCAGAAATTGAGGGAAAGGCCAACCAATGAATGACCCAACTTGAGATTCATTCCTTGAGAGAGAGCAAACCCCTGACATACTGATATTTTGCTATACTTGTAGATAGGAGCATAGCATAACTGTCCTCTGAAAGGCTTCACCCAGCAGCTGATGGAAACAGATGCAGATACCCATGGCCAAATAGTAAGCAGAGCTTGGGGAATCTTGCAGAAGGGGAGGACTGAAGGAGACAGAGAGGTCTTGGATATCCAATAAAACATATAGAATCAACTATCCTGGGCCATAAGGTGCCCACAGGCTGAAACACCAACCAAAGTGCAACTTTAGGAGGTTGCAACCCTCTACACATATGTAACTGATGTGTAACTTGGTCTTCATGTGGCTCCCTTAACAACTGGAGAAAGGGCTCTTTGTGAGTCTGTTGCATGCCTTTGGAGCCCATTCCATTAACTGAGCTGTCTTGTCTAGCCTCAATAGGAGACGATGTGCCTAGTCCTTCAGCAATTTGATATGACAAGGCAGGTTGACATCCATGGCAGGCATCCCCTTACTGAACAGAAAGAAAGGAGGAGTTGGGGGAAGGTGAGGTAAGAGGGAGAGACTGGTAGTAGAGGGGAAATGGGAAGCTGATATCAGGATGTAATGTAAATAAATTAATTAATGGAAAATAATAAATTGATAATAATAAACAAATCAGAATAATAAATACATGAAAAAATAAATAATAAAAATAAATAGAGCTGTGTTTTCTGGTGTTTCTCTCTGTGGGTATGTTTGTTGTCATCTGCTGCAGAAGAAAGCTTCTGATAATGGCAGAATAAGGTGCCATCAATGAGTATAATATAGTATCATTAGTAGTCTTTTTATTATTAAGGTTTCTATTGTTTTTGTTGTTTAGACCAGAATTACCTATTTTTACTCTATGACTCTGGTTCTTTGTTACGAAGGCAGGGTGCAGTATGGCCTTAAGTCAATTCAGACATTCATTTACAAAGTTTATGCCACAATTGCCCTAGTATATTTCGAAAGTAGAACAGATTGTAGATCAAAGGTTTTGTGGTTGGGTTGGTGTTTACTTTTATATTTTACTAGCCTGCATGGTACCTTTTTCAATTATTGATCCTAAGACGTAGGATGAAGCTTTTATGTAAGCACCAACTCCACCTCTACAAGGTCAATGAGTTGTGTGGGTGTTGTCTTCGTAATATGACCTTGCTGGCAGTTTGTGGAGAGTAATATAGTATCTTGAATGCACACGGAGTTGTTTGGGGACTTCCATTGGATCTTTTGAGCCAACTACTCAATTGGATGAAATCCAGCCTTTGCACTGGAGGCTTCATTTGGTGATAAGAAATGGCCAGTTGCATTTCTGTCTCCATCATTTGGAGACTTTACTGAGTAAGTCATCATATATTACAGGAAGTTTAAATATACTAGGTTTCTATATGTCCGCTCAAATGCCCTTCAGTTCCAGCTGTCTCTCTCCTCAGTCCCTCCTTTAATCCCATCTCCTATTCTACTTTTCACCTGATTCTTTTGTTCTGTTCCCTCCACATCCTTCTTCTACAATCTATTGTATTTCTCCCTTTTAGAGAGATTCATATGTCACCCTCACCCCCATTCTCTTATTTTATACCTAATCTCTCTGGGTCTATAGACAGTAACTTGGCTGTAATGTATTCAAATATCTAGATATAAGCTAATAGATACCATATTAATATTTCTAGGTTTGGATTGCCTCACTCAAGATAATTTTTGTAGTTTCATTCATTTGCTTGTAAATTCCATGATGTTATTTTTAAAAAGAGCTGAGTAGTACTCCATTGTGTAAAAGTACTACATTTTATTCTTGCATTACTCAATTGAGAAATATTAGATCATTTCTAATTTCTGTGTATTACGAACAGAGCAGCAATGAACATGATTGAGCAAGTGAACCTGTAGTTGGGGATGTGACAAGAGTGATACAGCTTGGTTTAAGGCAGGTTGATTCTCCTCATTCTCGGGAACCTCCGTACTAATGTCTGTAGAGGCTGTACAAGTCCACTCTCCCATCAGCAATGGAGAAGGGTTTATCTTGCTTCACATCCTCAGCAGCATGAGCTATCATTGGTATTATTGATCTCATCCATTCATATAGGTATAAGATGGAATCTCAAAGTAGTTTTGATTCACATTTCCTTGATGTCTAATGATGTTGAACATTTCTTTACGTGTTTCTCAGCCATTTTTGTTTCCTCTGTCTGACTTTTATGTTTAGATCTGTACCCCATTTGGAAATGGGTTATTTGGCTTTTGATATCAGATTATTGAATTATCTATATTTGTCTTGTGCATATATGCAGTGAAGTAAGGTGTAATTGCATGGTCCAGCCTCTTAAAGAAAAGTGTGACCTTCCCCACCCCTACAAGAATCTGTCAATTGTGGAGAGCTACACTTCAGCCTCTTTATAAAAAATTTTATAAGGTTCTCTTTAAAGCTTCATATCTAAGCTGTTACATCTTTTCTGAGGAGTAATTGGAGGGGTTGTCAGAGTTTTCTATGTCTCTCTTTTTTAACCATGAACCTGCTGTCATCAATTCCTGTGCAAAAGATGCTTCTGTGACATTTACAGTCAGCAGGATCATGAATCATAGGCTTTCATATGGTTTCTTGTTAGAGAATGGACCACAGATATCCTCATGACCTCATGGGTCAGCCTTTGCCAAGACCTAAGCATGTTCTCTGGTGGCAGTACAGACTACGGACATCAACAAGACTTTCCGCGACAGCATTGGCCATGGACACTGTGATAAAACTTGGTAGCACCACAGACAGTAGACTACTCCATGTCCTCTGGAGCAACAGGTATCATGGACAGCAATACGGTCCGTGATGGCAGATCGGTCCATGGACAGCAATATGGCATCAGGAGGCAGCACAGACCAGGGTCATCCACATGGTTTTCAGTGGTAACAAGGGGCATGGACATCAATAGGGCCCCAGGCTGTAGCAGGATCACAGACCCCAACATGGCCATTGGCAGCAGCACAGCCCACAGACATCAACATGGCCTCTGGCTGCAGCAGGACCACAGTTTCAAACATTTAACCAGTCATTTTAAACCACGTTGGGTGTGAGTTTCTGGGAACACAGTGTTTGCCCCCTGGGGATGATGGACTCAGTACTTGCAAGTGAACATGCCTTGGCAGAAGGAGCTGAGCAGAGCACACCAGGAGGAGACTAGAGAGAGAGGGGTGTGGAGTAGATTAGGTAAAAGTGAAGAGGAGCAGAGGGCTCTTTGGTTGCCTACTGTATTATCCAGTGATGAGGAAGGGGCAGGGCAGAGAGATGGGGCTAGGCCAATAGGAAAGAGTAAACAAGCAGAAGAGAAGGGCACTGGAAACACAGAGGGAGGCTTGGTCTGCAAGGAATAGGGTAGAACATAGCAAAGCACTGTGAGTACTGTCAGCAGACTGGCCCAGCGCAGACCCTCACCATGACTAATACAGAGGGTTCCCTGATGACTGATATCTGGGCAAGGATCCATCTCTGGACTCTGCTGCTGGCTGCTCTCACCTTCCTGCTCCTGGCTGGCTACCTCAAACACAGGCATCCCAAGAACTATCCTCCAGGGCCCTGGCGCCTGCCCTTCATTGGCAACATGTTCCAGTTCAGTTTAGAGTTGTCACATCTGCATTTGGACATCCAGCCGGTAAGAAATGGAGAGGGTGTCTGGCTATGCCATTATCCAGTCCCGAGCGGTAAAAATGGAGATTCTTGTACTGCGATCTACAGAAACTGGTTGTAGGTTAATGCTGGCTGCCTGCTAACCCAGCCAGTAGAACTAGTGTCTAATTTGTGCCCTCATTTAAGAGACAGAAGTTTTGTTGCCAAAACGTTCATTTTATTATCCTTGTATGAACTGTTTCCATTGTTAGTTCATTATGGTCTTACAACACACTGTGTATGATTTCAGTTGCTTTAAGCATGTCAAGGTTGATGCATTAATTACTAGTTCATCTTGACAAAGAAGCCCTGTTACTTCCAGAAATGTGTACGCAAGTTTTGAGTGTTAAACACTCATGCAGGAAAGACAAAATGAAACTGTTCTCTTGATCAGAAATTTCTGTAGTATCAGTTCTCTCCTAAACAGGCCTGTTTAGTGTTTCCACATCCTTGCTGACTGCTTGCTTACTGACTTTATCAACTATAGAAAAAGGTGCATTAAGTTACCAGCTCCACTTGGAGTTGTCCACTTGTCCTCATATGTCTACCTCTGGTCGACCTACCTTGGTTGGTTTTGTTATAGTGTGTGTGTGTGTGTGTGTGTGTGTGTGTGTGTGTGTATCTTTGGTATATACTCATTTAAAATCAGCAGATGTTTTAGTACAATAACCATCATCCTTCCTAATGTCACTTATTATCTGTTGTAATTTTCTGAGCCCTGTACCTAGAAAAAAAACTAGTTGGACCATGTTTTTAATTATCATTTCTACTTGTTGGTCCACTATTTATTATTTTATCTTTTACCGTTAGATGGGTAGAGTATGCAATTTTGTATACTTAAACATGAAATTTTTTACTCCTTAATTTTATTACTTTATCACTATATGTCTCTTTCTTTAAACTTTCATTCTTGTTTCCCTGTGTATTTGTTAGACGCTTCGGAGTAACTTTTTATTCACCTTCACTCTTTCATTACAATTTTTATCATCCTCCCAGAAGCTGCTCTGTTATGATATATACACATATAACTTATGAGACTTTGTTAACAACATTTTCCAAGTGAAGCAAAGCAACTACAAACATGGAGGACCCCTGTCTCTCTTCTATGACACAACCATCTCAGGTGTTGTCCCCATTCACACTGAGAACCAGGTCAGACACTAACCTGCTCTTCAGTGTCTTGTGCAGCTGTGACTTAAAGGCAGAAGAGTCTGAGGCCTTTGATTCTTACTTATCCCCTCTTAGCTCTATCTTTCTTCTGACCCTTCAGAGTTACAGTTTCCTTTCTGAACTCAAGCACATTCTTTCTCCATTCTTTCAGAGAAAGCTGCAGCAGAAGGAAACTTCTTATCTTTGCCCCACCTCAGAATGCCTTCTCCTCCATTTCAACACTATTTTTCCCAATTGTAGGACACTAGGTTGATAATCTTTCATCCTTAATGTTTGTAGATATTATCCCACTTAGTTCTATCCTTGCTGGTTTCTGCATAAGTGGTAAATTATCTTCACTCTGCTTTCAAGAGATTTTCTGGTTTTAGTTTCCATATTGATGGTGGTGATTTTGCTTAGTAAAGTTTGTGACTTCGTGCTCTTGAGTTCTTTATGGCAGGTTTGTATTTTGGCAGACTAAAAAGGTGCTATCATTCCTTAATTATTTTCCAACCTATACTTTCTACTTCTTGTTTTTGTAAATGGCTGGATGCTGCGGCACAGCCATGGCATCTCTGGTTCTGGTTCTTGCCAGTTGAGATCTGCTTTGTTTGTGTTGTGCAGAGTGGAGCTTCTTCTCACCCCTATATAGCTCATGGTCATTCTCTGCTGAACTTTTCCGTAAAAATTTCTACTTAGGTCATTGCACCTTTCTGTCCTCCAATTTCCCTTTGCTGGCCCTCCCCAACTTTTATTTTTTGCTGAGACTACTGACCATTTCAAAATAAATTATGTTTGCTTAATAAGCTTTCATTATGCATAATTCCAAAGTTTGTCATCTGAATAGGCTTGAGATGTTCTTGTTTTGAGGCAATTTCACTTGCACAGGTAGATTCTTGGGGATCTGAACACTCATTTTTTTCTGAGTAGGGATTCAAGAGTAAAGTTAGGTTATAAAAAGTCGATAGTGTGAATCTTGGTGACCTTACCAAATGTGATCCCCACTCCCACACAAATTCACCTGACAATGTCATCAGCACAGTCTTCTGAGAATGAGGACATCTACAGACTATAAAAGTCCATCAGAATATTGAGTCACACAAGTCAGAGATGTCTTCCTTCCTCTGTCCTATGAGGAAGAGACACCTTTGTTACCATAAGAGAAAGTAGAAGATTAGAGTCCCAGTCTGACCTCATTTTCAGACTGTCTTTGTCACAGAACAGCTATGAAGCTAATAATTCTGCTCATGTACTCAACCCAGGTGTGATGCCAAGGCAGAGTGAGTGATAGAGCTCCACTCATGAACCCAACTACTGCACTCCATTGAAGGTTTGGAGAAGTCCATGTTGTTTATGGTGGTCAACTCAAAGACATATAGGCAGGAATGCAGACATCTTGTCCTGTTGGTCTGTACTTTTCATGGCTTTTGGCTAAAGCCTGCAAGGTCTCTTTGGAGTTTACTCTCTGTTCAGTGCTGTTGTAATTAGCATGATTAAGAAATTGTTTTACATGACGTTAGAGTTACTTAAAAATATTGATCTTTATCTTTTTTTTGCAAATATATTGGATGTGTCTTCACGGCTTAGGTGAAAGGCCTAATGTCACAATAGTTCAGGATAAAACTGAGACTGGGCTTTTCTTCCCAGGAGATTGAATTTTCATCGCTTTATTTTGTACTTTTATGAGTTTACATTTTAAGATTTCTGGGCTGTTCTTTTCTAGCTCCATCCATCTGCCTACAAATTTCATGATTTCCTTTTTTTTAATTGCTGAGTACTATTCCATTGTGTAAATGTGCCACAATTTCTGCATCCATTCAGGGATATCTAGGGTGTTTCCAGATTCTTGCTGTTACAAATAAAGCTGCTTTGAACATAGTTGTGCAAATTTCCTTGTTGAATTGTGGGGTATCTTTTGGGCATATACCCAGGAGTGGCATAGCTGTATCCTGAGGTACTGCCACTCCCAATTTTTTGAGAAGGTGCTAGACAGAAAAGTAGGCATGGTATACACTCACTTATAATTGGATATTAGCCATATAATATTCGCTAGACATACTGAAATATACAGGGCTAAAGAAGCTAACACTAAGGAGGACCCTAGAGAGAATGCCTAAATCTCATTTAGAATGGCAAACAGATAGACACCAGAAGCAGAGGAAGAGAGGAAACAGGATGGGAGTCTACTATAGAGGGTCCTCTGAAAGGTTCCACCCAACAGGTGATCAAGCAGATGCTGAGACTCACAGCTAAACTTTGGGCAGAGTGCAGGGAGTTCTATGATTGAAAGGGGGTATAGAAGGACATGGAGGGGACAGGAGCCCCACAAGGAAATCAACAAAGCTGAAACTTCTAAGCCCAGGATGCCCAGCAGTGACTGATATAGAAACCAAGGACCATGCGTGGAGAGGACCTAGACACCCTGCTCAGATATAGCCGATTGGCCGCTCAGTCTCCATGTTGGTCCCAGAGTAAGGAAAGCAGGGTCTGCTTCTCTCATGAACTTGATTGCCTTCTCCTTGATCACTTGACCTTGGCCATGTGATCTTGCCAGGCCACAGAGGAAGAGGATCCAGGAAGTCCTGATAAGGCTTGATAAGCTATGGGCAGATGGCAGAGGAGCAGAACTCCCCCTTTCAGTGGACTAGGGTAAGAGGATGGGGGGGAAGAGAGATGAAAAGTAAGACTGGAAGAACTTGAGGGAAGGGTCTTCAATCGGGATATGTGCTGAATAAATTGTGAAAAAATAACATAAAAAAAAGATTTCTGGGTATAAAGAAGTACCCAGTGGAGTAGAAGTATAAGTCATTCTAAATGGAGGAGCTGGCATGAGTTAAGACACAGTGACAAAGAAGAAGCTGGCCTTCTTGTTGAGCATGTGGAAACTGTGTTTCCCACCCACCACACAAATTCCAAAGTTTCTCTAGTGCAGCTTACTGATTATTTTAAGAAAAATATTCTTAAATATTTATTATATATATGTATGTATGTATGTATGAGCTTGTACCTGTAGCTTCAGAAATAAGTATTGCTGGATTCCTGAAAATGGAGTTACAAGCCATTGTGAGCCAACCAACATGGGTGCTAGGAATCAAACCATGGTCCTCTGCACGACCAGGAATCTCGCTTCACTGATGTGCCATTTCTTCAGCCCTGGAACTTGCTGTAAATAAGAACAAAATCTAATGAGTTGAAATGGTATGTAAGTTATATATTTAAATGAGTTATTAGCATTGTATGTTTGAGTGTTTTTTTTCTATATGTATGCTTACAACAAGAAGAGTGATTATTCCATTAGAGTTATCTATAAGCTAGCGTGTGTTTGATAGGCCTTGAAATCAGAACTTCTAGAAGAGCAAAGCACTCAAGACACCTAACCGCTGAATACCTCTCCAGCCCTACCGAATAGTTTTTCAAATTTTATTTTTATTCATTTATGTATTTTTTTTGCATACCAGGATTATATTTGTGACCTTCTTGCTAGATAAGCCCATCTGCCTGTTCTCTGAGCTCTACCACTATATCCACTTTCATTCCTATTAATAAGAAATACATTCCTCATTATGTAAATAGCTAGGATAATTTTACTTCGTTTACTTGTCCTAATTTTTGTGAGAACCAAGTTATTGATGAGAAGTAATAAGTCCTATACTTCATATATTTGAAAATCAAGACACATAAAACCTCACTAACTTTTCCCCAAAGTAAGCACATAATAAAAAGCATAATCTTCACACAAGCTGGCTAGCAGTCTCTACATCCAAATTAGTATATACTCACTGGGCAAACCTTCATACCCAGAGGCCTTTGGTTTCTGGCTCAGACTCGGCAAGTTGACTACTGAAGCTGCAGCGAGATGCCTCAGCAAAGGGTGCTCAGCAGTCTTGCTTCCCACCTCACTTTTCATGAGCAGCCATTTCTTCCAGGAGCCTGACCTGCTACTAGTTCTCTCATGTGATTCCTGACTTCCTCTCTTTAAATAATTCATAAACAGTGTGGTAATAAGACCTGAGTTTTTATTTGCATTGGATTGTGAATTTCTTGAAGCTAAAATCACCAAAATTTTTAGCATTTGGCACTGATCTTTGGCTGGGTGATGCTTACCACGAAGCTGGGAATCTGAATTCAGTTTCCAGAACCTACATTTGAAAATCTCAGTGTAACAACCTACAATTGTAAATTCTGGGCTAGTGAGGAGCAGACACGTTAATCTCCAAGGCTTGCTAACTAGCCAGCATAGCTTTCCCAGGCCAGTGAGAGAACTTAACTCAAATAAAGCAAGGTGTATGACTTTTCACAAAGATGCCTGGTGATGAACTCTGGCCTTTACTCATACATATAAATATGCACACAAATAATGATACACAAAGATAAAAACATTTAATTCTAAGGCCACAGAGACTGAGGTTCTTTTGTGAACATACAAACATGCACACACACACACACACACACACACACACACACACACCTCACTGCCTTTCTTAGGTACTACTTTATTTTTTTTCTTCACTATTTATTCATTATAAATAATGATTGAAGCTCCCTCCCTCAACTCACCCATTCCCACCCTCCCTCACTCTTCCCCTAGGCAAACTGGTAGGGGTATTTCCCGACTATTGTCATCATCCTATAGCTTGCTAACTCTCATTAGGAGTGCCTGGATCCCCTTCTTCTGTGTCCTGGCAATGCTGCATCATCAGGGGCGAGTGATCAGAAAGCAGTCAACTTTGTTCATGACAGAGGCATTCCATGCTCCCCTTACTCAGAAATCCACATGGAACTGAGCTGCCAATAGACCACATCTGGAGCAGGGGTTCTAGGTCCTCTCCATTCATGGTTCTCTTTTGGTGCATCAATCTTTGCAGGACCCCATGAGCTTAGAACTTTTAGTTTTTTTGGTCTCCTTGTGGGGCTTCTGTCCCCTCCTTGTCCCTCTACTCCCACCCTTCTCTTCCTCCATAAGACTCTCTAGGCTCTGCCCAAATTTTTTCCCTGAGTCTTAGCATCTACTCAGATCCCCTGTTGGGTGAATCCTTTCAGTGGACCCTCAGAGGTAGGCTCCCAGCCTGTTTCCCCTCTTCCACTGCTTCTGGTATCTCTCCTGTTTTCCCTTCTGAATGAGAATTAAATATCTTCCCTAGGGCCCTCCTTGTTGTTTAACTTCTTTAGCACTATAGATTTTAGTCTGTTTATCTCGTATTACATGTCTAACATCCACTTATAAGTGAGTATATACCACATGTGTCTTTCTCCTTCTGGGGTACCTCACTCAGGATGACCTTTTCTAGTTCCACCCATTTACCTGCAAATTTCATGATTTCTTTGTTTTTAATAGCTGAGTACTATTCCAGTGTGTCGATGTACCACAATTTCTGTATTGATTCTTCTGTTGAGGAACATCTAGGTTGTTTCCAGCTTCTGGCTATTACAAATAAAGCTGCAATGAACATAGTTGAAAAAAAGTTCTTATTGAATGGTGGGGCACATTTGGGTATACTCCCAGGAGTGGTATAGCTGGATCATGAGGTAGTACTATTCTGAGAAAGTGCCAGATTGATTTACAAAGTGGTTATACAAGTTTGCAAATCTTAGAACACATGAAAGATATCATCCACTATGACCAATTAGGCTTGATCCTAGATGTGCAGGGGTAGTCCAATATATGGAAATCTATCAATGTAATCTACCATATAAACAAACTAAAAGAAAAAAAGCACATGTTCATTTCCTTAGATGTTGGGAAAGCATTTGATAAAATCCAACACTTTTTCATGTTTAAATTCCTGGAGATATCAGGGATACAGGGCACTTCCCTAAATGTATTAAAGGTAATATACAGCAATCCTATAGCCAACATCAAACTTATCAGAGAGAAACTAAAAATCAATTTCATTGAAATCAGGGATAAGGCAAGGCTGTCCACTCTCTCCATATCTTTTCTATGTAGTTCTTGAAATCCTTGTTAGAGCAATAAGACAATTAAAGGAGTAAAGGGATTCAGATTGAAAAGGAAGAAGTCAAAGTATCACTGTTTGCAGATGATATGATAATATACATGAGTGACCACAAAAATTCTACCAGGAAGCTTCTATAGCTGATAAGTACCTTCAGCAAAGTAGCTACCTCTTATAGGAGAGGTAATTGTACATTTTTTTTCTTTTCCTTCTGGATGACCTTTTTTTGTTGCTTATTAAATTTAAGAACATTGATATTGTGAAATCTTTTTTCAAGTTGCATTTTTTATTGATTTGAATTTATTACAATTTGTTCACTTTGTATCTCTGTTGTAGCCTCCTCCCTCATCTTCTCCCAGTCCCGCCCACCCTTCCTGTTCTCCCCCTTCTCCTCTCCCCTAGTCCACATGGATGTAGTTTACATGCATGTCAGGTGCCCACAGAAGCCAGAAGATGTTGGATACCCTGGAATGGGAGTTAGAGACAGTGTGAGCGGTCATGTGAGGGCATTAACACACAAGATTAGAAATGAATTTGATTTTAATGACTCCATTAGTGACATCTCTTATGATAAAAGACATGCGTTCATTGATGCTGGCCATATGACCAAGACAGGGCTGACTTGCTGAAGTTAAATGATGTTTTTAAGGACTATGAACACAGAAAAACAGGAAGACTGATTCTAGGCTCTGACTTTAATGTGGGTGCAAGATTCTCAGATGAGACCCCGTCATTATATTTGTTTTGACACTGTTCCCATAGTTTTAGATCTCAAAGCAGTAGGGTGACAGTGCAGGAAGATGGGGATGATATAAAGGACCAAAGTTACCTGAAGTAATTGAACTCCTGTGTTTGATACCACTGTTACAGTTGGACAAGATACCACTGTGGCAGGTATACAAAAGGCAGAGGTGGGGTCCACATGGTTCTGATTCTTGGGCACACAGGTACTAGAGTCTTCAATATTGCTCACACCCTCTCATTCAAACCAACCATGTTTTGTACATTGTGCATTTCATGAAGACCCTCAATCTCTTCCAAATACCCCATCATACTCCTGATTGTTCCTCATACTCAAGTCATACTCATCTGTAGCATATTCACCTTCTTATAGAGTACATACATGTTTAATTGATTTGGATTTAATTCAGAGGAGGGGAAAACGTTTTCAGAAACACTTCCAGAGATCAAGGTGCATCCCTTCATTCACATTGTTACACACATATCACAGCACAAGTCCGTTGAGCGAACACCAGACGGCCATCCCTTGACACACTGACACAGTCACGCTCAACTGTGACTATTGAAATGTCTTTCAGTTTGTGAAGAAGTACGGAAACATAATTAGCCTGGATTTTGGTAACATCTCCTCAGTGGTCATAACTGGATTGCCCTTAATCAAAGAAGCTCTCAGTCACATGGAACAAAACTTTTGGAAACGCCCGGTTTTTCCCAGCAGAGAACGTATCTTTAAAAATAATGGTAAGTTTATTTGGCCTTTACTATTGAATTCAGTGTGTTATTTAAAACAAGATATGAATTTGTATGGAAAATAGAACATATGTTTGGAAAGGTTCCAGGGAGACCTGGAGGAAGGAATAGAAAAAGGATATGACCAAAATTATAACATCGGTGAAATTCTCTATATGGGTCTTCCCTAAGAATGATAGCATGTATGGAAATAACCCAGAACCCCTGCACAGATGTAGCCCATGACAGTTCAGTCTCCTAATGGGTTCCATAGTAATGGGAACAGGGACTGTCTCTGACATAAACTGATTGGCCTGCTCTTTGATCACCTCCCCCTGAGGGGGGAGCAGCCTTGCCAGGCCAAAGAGGAAGACAGTGCAGCCACCCCTGATGAGACCTAATAGACTAAGATCAGAAGGAAGGAAAAGAAGACCTCCCCTACCAGGATACTTGGGGAGGGGCGTGAGTGGAGAAGTAGGAGGAAGGGAAGAATTGGGAGGGGAGGAGGAAGGGAACTACAGGGGGATACAAAGTAAATAAATTGTAATTAATAAAAAAATAAAAATAAAAAAAATCTTCATGTAAAAAAAGTGAAAAGTGTACAGATAATATTAAGTTTCTGATAAAAAAAGGTGATTTAGGATGACAGGTAGAGAACAGAGGAATGAAAACAAAGACATCATTTTAAGTTATAAAAGGAGTGTGAACACTCAAGGTGACAAAAAATGACAGTAGGCTAGACTGGGGTGGTGACATTAAAACCCCATGGACTGAAGTCATTTAAGAGAGAAAACACCTGTGTAGGTGACTTAGGTCCAGTCCAAGAATAGTCCTTAGTTGGTCCTTCAGTTTCCACAAGTCCCTCTGGAGTCTGGTTATTTGGCTCTCTTAGTCTTCTTGTGGTGTTCCTGTCCCCTCCAGGTCCCTCTATCCTCCATCTCCACATATACTTTTTCACAAGACTTCCTACACTTCTCCCAGTGTTTGGCTGTGTGTCTCAGCATGTGTATCAATCTGCTGCTGGTTGGAGTCTCTCTGAAGACAGCTGTGCTAGGTGAGGGATAGCTTGAGATTCATGTGGATTCCCTAACAAGGGATTGGAGAGCTGTGTGTGACTTAGGCTCTGTACCTGATTTCTTATCACCCCCCCCCTTCCCCGGCAGGGATGCCTAGCCATACTGCAAGAGAAGAGAATAAGTTCAGTCCTGATGTGACTTGATGTGCTGTGGTGGGTTGTTGGGGGTTTTATGTTTCCTGAAGATTAGGGGACAGAGGAAAGAGAGAAGAGGGAGGGAGGGAGGGAGAAACTGGAAAAAGAAAGAGGGGCTAGGATCAGAATATAAAGTCAATAAACAAATAAATCGTTTTAGGTTTTTTTTGTTTTGTTTTGTTTTGTTTTTTTTTTTTTTTTGTGAGAAGCCACGAAGCCATCACGGTCTATGACTCAGATACCTTCAAAATGGGGGTACTGGGGAAGTATCACAGGGGTGGGTGATGAAAAAAGGAGCAATGACGGGAGACAACATGATTGGTGGTGGTAACTTCTATTTGGGAGAAACAGTATTTTCAGAAACACAACAGTGGCTTATGTGATACATGAGATGAGTCTAAATTCCTGTAACTGGCAAAGTTTGCACTCATCTGTGTGACTCAGAAGTGATTACCTTCAGGGTAAAACTACAGTTACTATCAGAAGAAATTATTTAAATTATTGGAGTTCATTAGATTTTTTGAAAGAGAAAATATGCCTCTCTTATCAGTGGACTTGGAGAGGGGCATGGGAGGAGATGAGGGAGGTATGTTGGAATTGGAAGGCAAGGAGAGAGGGGCTACAGCTGGGATACAAAGTGAATAAATTGTAATTAATAAAAAATTTAAAAAGGAAAATCTGGTATAAAAGGTGAGTTTTAGACATAGTCTTTAAGAACTCCAATGTTTCAGGATTTAATAGAAAAAATTAAACAACAAAATTTATAAGAAATACCTGGCAAAGAAGTAGGAAGAAAGTCTATAGCTGAAGGACCAAGAATTAAAAGGAGAGTTTCAAGAAATAAATGATTGAGTTGATGAAAGATCACATAAGATGGAGGACAGGTCCTGTGCTGATGGAGTTGAATATTCTTCTGAAAGGTAAGACATGGTCAGGGGCATGGGTGGCAATGTATGTGCCCTGAGACATGATGCTGAGCAGAGCAGCATGTTCCTCCTCTTTGCTCCCCATGTCCCACCTGTGTGTGTGTGTGTGTGTGTGACTACCTGTGTGTGTCTGCCTGTGTGTGTGCATGTGTGTGGGTCTGCCTATTTTTTGTGCATGTTTGTATGTGTGTATGTATGAATGAGAGAAACAGAGAAAGAATCAGAGAAAAGAATATTAATCCTTCCTAACTTCTTGAAACATTTTGTCATCTTTTAATGTCTGTGTTTTATGAACCTTTCTTTTACTGTATATTTACATTCTATATAGAAGTATGCCTTGACTATCCATATATACATTCCGGGTAGTCATTGGGATAAATTGGCTTATACATTTACTAATCAAAGGGGATGCTTTAGAACCAAAACACTTGAATTTGAACACCTAGATTTGAACAACATGTTGTCTTTCTAATCTTATTTTTCAATTTGTTATCATGCCTCAGCATTTTAGCAACTGAAATGGACACTTTCTTAGTTGGTAGTAAACAAATGGAGCTCTTGTCAGAACAACATTATATAATAGAAAGGAAGTACTTACTAAATTATGTGCTGTTGCAAATCACCAGAACATGTTAGCCACTTGCTTTGGGATCATCTTTAGAAGCTATGAATTTGCATATCTGCCCTTCATTTCATCTGCATGTGTGTCTAATACAGTTTTCATGTATTTTATAGCCAGAATCGCAATATCATAATATTAAATCTTTTTTTTTTCTTTCCAGGAATTGTCTTCTCCAGTGGACAGACATGGAAGGAGCAAAGACGGTTTGCATTGATGATGCTCAAGAACTTTGGACTAGGGAAGAAGAGCTTAGAGCAGCGCATACAGGAGGAGGCCCTCTACCTTGTGGAGGTCATAGGAGAGGAGGAAGGTGGGCATTTCACAGGGTAGTGCAGGGTGCTCTGACCATTTTGTTCATTGAACAGATTCTTATTGTCTCAAGCTTATCCTGGTACCTCAGTGAGCTGGGCACTGAGGATTGAAGAGTAAATATCTAGCAATGTACCTGGTGCAGGAGTTCTGCAGTTAAACACAAAAATGGGTCATTTAACAGGTCCCTGAACAAAAAGCCTGGCTATCTATGGGACAAATATTGACCAAGTCCTTGAATCATGCCAAGCCCCATGTAGGAGGCTGTGGCCCCAGGTTTTCATATTATACTTTATTATGCATACTTTATATCACACAGAGTTGAAATATTTAATAGAAAAAAATAATAAAGATAAAGAAAGAGAGAAAAATAAAGTAAAAAAGAAAAGAAAGAAAAAAAAAACCAAACCAGTATCTTTGAAAGACTCTTCCTTCCCCATCTCCACCTCCAGGACAGCCTTTTGACCCTCACTTGAAGTTGAAAAATGCAGTTTCCAACATCATTTGCTCCATCACCTTTGGAGAGCGCTTTGAGTATGAGGATGGTCAGTTTCAGGAGCTGCTGAAGTTAGCAGATGAGACAGTATGTTTGGAGGCATCAATGATGTTAATGGTAAACTCCCTGCTTTTGCACATTAAGGAAAGAATATTGGATTGGGAATGGGGCAAAACCAAGGTCCTGTTTTGTTTTGGTTTGTTTTGTATGGGGGACTCTTTGAAGTTAACATACAATGTCTTAAATGTGAAATCTAATACAAACCCAATCACAATGTATGAAAATAGCCTATATCTGTACTATTTTTTATATTTACATTTGCATATATAGATAGATGTATGTGGAAATTTCCCTTTATGAAAACAAATAACCACAAAGAGGTTAGGGACCCTGGCCCCTTACCTGGACAGCACAGTAGAACTGACCCTGGCTGTGGGAAGGTGGGTAAGCCAGGGCTGTGAGCTCACGAAAACTGGCTTGACCCCTCATCTGCTATGGTGTAGTGTGAATAGGGGAAAGATGCTCTGCCCCCTCACTCCTTGCCAATTGCAGCCAGCAGGTGAGCTGGCCCCAAGGTCATGAGAAGGAGAGAACTGGCCCTGCCCCTCACTGGCTGCAGCACATGGGAGAGTGGGCCCAGCACCTCACCTAGACAGCAGAGTTGAGCTGGCCTTACTGAAGTAGGCACAGGTGGCCTTGCCCAAGGACATGAGTGTAGGAGAGCTGATCCTGTCCCTTTGCATGCTGCTGTATTGGGTAAACTACCCTGAGCAGTGCTGGAGAGCTCGTCCTGGTGGTGCAGGAGCAGGAAAGCTGGCAGGCAAACCAAATGAGCTGCCTCCAGGCCCAGATCCAGGACTTTGAATTGGCCCACCCAACATCTATCCCATTATGAACATGTGAAAGGACCAGCCTACAGAGTCAAAACTGCAGGATTTCGATGACACAGGGCAACAACAGGATATTCTAAATGCTCTAGGATAGCTAGTGTAGCAGAAGCCAGAAGCCTCAAACCAGACCAATGATGCACTACAATGAACATTTCAAGTAAAGATGCGTATAAAATGGAATACGCTGACACACACTGTGATACACTGCAGTTTCTATGACTTGTTTATTTTAAGTCCATCTAGTTTTGTTTTAGTTTTGTCAGGGAGAGGTTGCAAGGTCAGATGGTAGATTTACAGGGATAAGGAAATGAGTTGGATTGTGGTACTTGCTGTGAAATTCAGTAAAGAATCAATAAAAGGTATAAAAAACAAATAATGTTGAAATTGACTGGGATTGTCTCCTTTTAAAAAGTTATCTACTATCTATTATTTATTTATTTATTGCACTTTATTTACTTTGTACCCAGCTGTAGCCCCTTCCTTCATCTCCTCCCATCCCATCCTCCTTCTCTCCCTGTGCCCTTCCCCTAGTCCGCTGATATAGGCCATCCTCCTCCCCTACTATCTGACCCTAGCTTTTCAAGTCTTACCAGGACTGGCTGCATTCTCGTCCTCTGTGGCATGGCATGGCTGCTCCCCCTCAGGAGGAGATGATCAAAGAGCCAGCCACTGATTTCATGTCAGAGACAGCCCCTGTTCCCATTACTAGGACACCAACATGGAGACTATATGGGCTACATCTGGATACAATATGAATAAATTGTAATAATAAACAAATAAACAAACAAAAATATATAACGAAGACTGGGCTGCCCATGGGCTACATCTGTGCAGTGGGTCTAGGTCCTTTCCATAAATAGTCCTTGGTTGGAGCATCAGTCTGTACAGGCCCCCAAGGGTGCAGTAATTTTGGCTCTGTTGGTCTCTTTGTGGAGTTCCTGTTCCCTCCAGGTCTTATTATATTTTTAAGATTTTAATATAATTATATAATTTCTGCTTTAATTTTCTTCTTTCAGATACTTCCAAGAAGCTCTCCTTGCTCCCTGTCAAATTCATAGCCTCAAAATTTTATTAATTATTGTTTCTTATATGTATATATATATATATGTAGAAACATTTCTAAATACATTACACAGCTTGCTCAGTGTATATTATGTTATATTTATGTGTGTTTTCAAGAAAGACCTTTTGGTGTTGGATAACGATGATAATGATAAGCTCTTCCCTGTAGTGCTTTGGACAGGGTTGATGTCTCTTAGCCATGTTTATTACTGTTGCCCTTATTTAACTCACAGATAACTTTGATTCTTATGTATCTGATAAAACCTAATTGGTGGTTTACAATGTGTTTTTTTATTTTATTTTTTATTAATTACGCTTTATTCATTTTGCATCCCCCCATAAGCCCCTCCCTCCTCTCCTCCCGATCCCACCCTCTTTCCCCTTTCTGCATGCATGCCCCTCCCCAAGTCCACTGATAGTGGAGGTTCTCCTCTCCTTTCTGATCTTAGTCTATCAGTTCTCATCAAAAGTGGCTGCATTGTCTTCTTCTGTGGCCTGGTAAGGCTGCTCCCCCCTCAGGGGGAGGTGATCAAAGAGCAGGCCAATCAGATTATGTCAAAGGCAGTCCCTCTTCCCATTACTAGGTAACCCACTTGGACACTGAACTGCCATGGGCTATATCTGTGAAGGGGTTCTAGGTTATCTCCATGAATAGTCCTTGGTTGGAGTATGAGTCTCTGGGAAGTTCCCTGCGTTCAAATTTTCTTGTTCTGTTGCTCTCCTTGTGGAGTTCCTGTCCTCTCCAGCTCTTACTATTTCCCACTTCTTACATAAAATTCCATTCACTCTGCCTGACAGTTGGCCATCAGGCTCAGCATCTGCTTTGATAGTCTGCAGGGCAGAGGATTTCAGAGGCCCTCTGTGGTAGGTTCCTAGTTTGTTTCCTGTTTACTTCTTCTGGCATTCAGAGGCCCTCTGTAGCAGGTTCCTAGGTTGTTTCCTGTTTTCTTCTTCTTCTGATGTCCATCCTCTTTGTCTTTCAGGATGGGGATTGAACATTTTAGATGTGTTTTGTATCAGAGAAGGTTCTTTATGTGCGTTTCTAGAAAGAAATACCATCAGGCTATCTCTTTAAGACCAGGGTGTGTTTTTATTTGACTCATCAAGCACTTTACATATTAACATTTGCTTTTGTTTTTGTTTTCTTTCAAACCTCAGATTCTTCCCTCCATGTGTCTTCCATTTTACTGAGCTTTTCAACCATCTTATTGATCTTATTGATCTTGTTGACTTATTCTTTTATCTTAATGAGTTTGCTGTCCAGGCCATTATTGAATTCAGTTGCCTATTTGAATGTCCTTTCAGCCTACTGATCATTTCTATAAGAAAATGTTTGAACTTTTTGTGCAGCACTTAACTTGTTTCCAGTTACGCTTCTGTTCATTTGTTCAGGAGTTAATGACTCTTAGTGACACCCTCCCAGCCTGTTTCTTCATATATATTGTGTATATGTGCCACAGGCTACGTTAACCAGGACATTCTTCTGGAGTGTGTGCAAGTAACAATTGCAGGCATTTTAGCTTACCATAGACTGGGTATGCAATGGTTCTAGAGAGTAGGAATCTGAAGCTGTCACTGGTCCTTCAAAAGTTCATCTTTTCTCTTTAATACTTTCTGTTTCTGTGCATCAACTTCTCTATGATGCACCCAAAAGTGGATTTGTTCTCCTTTGTCCTCTCCCTACAAGCACTTTATCCTAAAGTTCAGTGATGCTATATCACTAAAAACTACGGTATTGGTTAGGATGACTTACAGGAATAAAAAGGAGCATAAAGAATGAGTTCAGTTGCACCCATTGTCTACACTATTTTGTGTACTTGTATTAACTCTTACTTGTGGTAGTTGCAAGTCCAGCAGCTCCATTGCTTTCCTCCTAGTAAGCAGAGCCTAGGAAGTCAGTGGAGTTCAGTGAGTGCCCAGACAACTTCTGAGTGTGTGTGTGAAGGGAGAAATAGTTAGAAGGCAACATGGAGGTGGCAACAAGTGATAATAAACATTCTTGGCATGACCAATTACATTAGACACTTTGATAGACTCTGTAAATAAATGTCTTCATTTTTTTCAATTATACTCTACACGTAAAAAGATGCAACATGATGTCTGAAACCTGGTACAAAATTATGCAAGCAATATAGACAATAGTCCATAAGTCCTCTGTATAATGCTTTGTGTCTTGAATACCATTCAGTGGGCAGACAGAGTGAGACTTCAGTAGTAAAGGATCTAATATTAACACTATTGAATATTATTAATGATATTAAATATTGACATATTTTAATGTAATTAATAATATCAAATGTTAGCACATTTTGATGCTAAGAATATTAATAATTATTATTGACAAATTTAACACTATTAGTAATATTAAAATATTAATATTATGTTATCTAATGTGAAGTTAGTAAATGAAAGAAAAACATATATCTGACTCATTTTAGATACTGTTGATTTTATAGCACTCTGCTATTCTATTTACTACATATCACTGAAACTCTATGATCTTCCTTACTTAAATAAATGTTGCCATCTTACCATATAGTAATTAAATCATGTTGGGGATACCAGCATACACAGATACCTACTAATTTTCCTGAGAGAAATACACCCTGTTAAAAAGTTAGAAAGAATTTACTGTTACAATGGCCACTCTCAGCTGCTCCATCGTAGTATGGAATTCTCCAGTCCAATTACCTAAAATATAGCTCGACAATTGTTTAGACAGATTTGCAGCACAGGAAAAATTCTCATGTGGCCATTGTCACAGTAAATTCTACCAGAGTGGACGCAGGACTAGCCACAGGATTATCAACATGGATTGCTGCAGCCATGAATCATCTGAAGGAATGGGCGGGCATGGGAGCGTTAGCAGGCCTTCTGGTGTTGGTCTCCTTGGTTTGCCTGTGGTATATATGCAAGATTAGAGTCTCACAACAGTGTGATGCAGCCATGATCATTCAGGCCTTTACAGCCATTGAAGCAGGACATTCTCCCCAAGCATGGTTGGATACCATAAAAAGCTAAAATGATACGCTCAGGATGCGAGGCTAAGCACTGCACTCAGGGTCAGCCGCTTTTGACCCAGAGAAGAGCATGTCTGATTGCATGCGGGTTGATGCCCCAGGTCCCGCCTCTAAGAAAAAGGTATTGGACGGGTCTGATGCTCTTTGGGTGGATGACACCTAAATGAACATGGGTACAAAGTCCCAATTTATTTCTAATATGAGAGATCAGACCTCTACTCTTGCCTGATGCGTCTAAAACAAAAAGGGGGAACTGTAGAGAGCTGCGGAATGCTATGCCTTAAAGATGGAGCTGGTTTCTGCCTTCCACCTTCCCGATGGTGAGTGCTCTCTGTCACAAACAATTCCACATTTGGCTAAGGCTGAGGATCTGGCTTGCTTCCATGTATGTGGACCTATCTGCATTGCCCACGTGGCACGCCTGGGTTGGCTACCCAGAGGCTATTTAAGCTGTGGGCTGGCTTTCCCCAGGGTCCGAGGATTGTTCAAGGTTCCTGAATAAACTGCATTGAAAATATATATATATATATATATATATATATATATATATATATGTATATTTCATTTAAAAAAAAGTTAGAAAGAAGGTGAAAAGATGACTATCTCTTTGCCTCTAATCAAGTAGCATAACTTCCAGGGTAGGACATTTCACCATTACTTTTATGAACTGAAGAACAGGGACCATGCCAGTTTTAGAGATATTCTCTATTCCCAATAAATATAAATGCATAGACCTGAAATAGAAATGCCCTCCATGTGATCACAGAGGCAAATATGGTTGTACTATTAAAAGACATGTGAAAAAATGGTGACGATTTGGAAGACTCCAAATCTGTAGGGCTTAAAGTTACAAAGCACTATGTTTGGCCTTGAGTATAGTGGTGGCTTATAAGGATAAGTCAAGAAGTGAAACCATGAGACCATACTGGCAAATGTTCTCTATGGAAACGTTTTCAAATGATCTGAGTAGGCAATGAAGGTGGAATAATAAATGAATAGTATGCAGCATTCAGATGGAAGAAATGATGGTATAGAACATGGAGGAAGGAGTCAAAATCATTAAAGTGGCCTGTTGTAGCATATGTTTTTTATGGCACCTGTTTAAGCAGTGGTGAGAGGCAAACCAGAAACCAAGATGACCACAAAGTTCCAATAGATGAAACAATGGGAAGGACAAGATTATTTAGAAATGTGAAAAAGTTATTCCACGTTTTCTCCAATATTTTCTTATTTTTCTTCATAAGCTCTACAATGTCTTTCCATCCATAATTAAATATCTTCCTGGACCACATCAAACACTTTTCAGAAACTGGGAAAAACTGAAATTGTTTGTTTCCCGTATGGTGGACAGTCACAGGAAAGATTGGAATCCTGCTGAGCCAAGAGACTTCATCGATGCTTTCCTTACAGAAATGACAAAGGTGAGGAAGGTGGTGTCTGGGTCTTTTTAGGAAAAATCATACGGTGATTTGGAGGTATTCAGTTGATCTTGCATCATGCTGCCAGATATTTAAGGGGATATCATTGTACTGAGTGTATTACTAGGTGAATCCCTATGTCTTTTGGCCAAGTGGGCTCTAAGAATTATGGGACTCCATCACCATGATGTTCCAAGCTCTCAGAGGGCACTGATATCCCCTGCTATGGCTCCTTCCTTCATTCTCAGTGCCAGGCTTGTAGCATCTTTCTCATCTCATCATCTGCTTCCGTCTTTACATCTCCTTTCTCTGATCAAGGGCCCCTCTAATAAGGATAATTAATGTTAATACTCCTTTTTGAAATTAATCACAACAGCAATGTCAATTTTTGCTTATCAGTAAAATGCACAGCTTATAAAATGAAGATCTGTGCATCTTTGCAGATCAGCAATTACACGTTGTGGGAATATAAATCAGGAATAGTACTTCAGAAGTGCGTGAAGTGGTGTGCCAAATACATCATTAGAAGGAGAGGGTTCACTCTTTGAGATTCTCTTGATGGAAGATGATGTAGCTGTGTGTCACTCTTTAGACTTTGCTCTTAGGTGAAGAATCTATTCTCAAAGAGAAAAAAATAGCCATTAAACTTTGGAGCTCTAGTTATTGATGATTTGGTCAAAGGCCAATCACCCACACCATCTTAGTTAAAAATGACTTTAATAGAATAAAAGAGTTTAACTCCAAAATCTGGATTAGACATTGCCTTCCTCTAACCCCATATCAAGACTCTCCAATGACATAAAGGCCAGAAAGTAGCCAGTTGCATGTTTGTGTTGCCTATGCATCATTTTGACAATACTCAACAAAACCAATTTGAGATACTGAAGATTTATTTTCATTCACAATTTCAGGTGTTTGATCCATTGTTACAGAGAAGGAATGGCAGACTAGTTATATTCAGGATGGCAAAAGTATGGTGTAGCCTGCACATCTTTATGTAGCAAAAATCAGACAGAAACCAGAGTCCAGGACCTTATAATAACTTTGAGTACCTCCCCTGGTGGTAGAAACTACAATGGACCCTAATTCTCTAGAACACAAAAAATAAGTTCCACCAGCTAGGAAACAAGTGTTCCAAACATGAACCTGTAGTTGTTTTAGATTCGGATCATAATGCTAATTTTCCTGCTACAATCTCAGTAATGTGGCTTATCCACATTACTACATGTGTCACAGACTTTTTGACTCACTGGATTCCAGGTTCCTCCTCTGAGCAAGTGAACAGTGGGTAATGCCTGTCCACCCTCTCATTTATTTCATATGTCTGCCACAATTCAATAGAAGCATCATTTTACCCTTAGAGGAGGAGGCAAATTATTTACCATATAGAGTTCATGTGTGAGACCATCAACATTAACAGGAACACAATGCAGCCACCAAGGACAATGCTTGGGGAGGACCTAGACCCCAGGCTCAGATGTAGCCTATGGCAGCTCAGTCTCCAAG
This sequence comes from Meriones unguiculatus, assembly GCF_030254825.1. NCBI lineage: Eukaryota > Metazoa > Chordata > Mammalia > Rodentia > Muridae > Meriones > Meriones unguiculatus. The sequence continues at coordinate 75,228,464 of NC_083360.1, read as the reverse complement.
TGGGTTTCCCTAGTAAGAGGAACAAGGGCTGTCTCTGACATGGACTTAGTGGCTGGCTCCTTAATCAGTTCCCCCTGGGAGGGCAGCCTTGCCAGGCCACAGAGAAAAAAGATGCAGTCAGTTCTAGTGAGACCTGATAGGCTATGGCTAGATAGAAGGGGAGGAGGACTTCCCCTATCAATGAACTAGGTGAGGGGAATAAGAGGGAAGGTGGAACTTGGAGGATATCAGGGAGGGCACTACAGCTGGGATGCAAAGTGACCAAATTGTAATAAATAATCAAAACAAAGCAAAACAACAACAACAAAAATTGATTCTTCCAAAGAAAGTTGTAAAGACAGTATTACATTCTTTAGAACTACTGATATGTGTTGGCTGTTCACTCTAATAAAAATGGTCTTCCCTGCTGTGTACTCTATTCCTAAACTTTATATACTTTCTAAACTTCATAAACCCTCAAGGCAGGAAATTGGACAGGCCCCAATATGATGAAATTTCTTAGTCAATCCCGACTCCACAGACTCACCTAAAGGCCCTAGGGTACTATCATGGTCATTCACAGCCCTGAGTCAGGATAGTAGCCTAGACCACCCTAAAAGAAAAATAATTCCACCCATCCCTGAACAGGAAAACCCACCAATCCTGAGCTCCTCCAAGGTCAGGTATTGAAATCCCACTAATCTTCACCCTGTAAATCTCTACCCTAGAAACTGCCCATCCTACAAGAAACTCTGTATAGTCAGTGTCTGCTCAGTTCTCTGCTGTTCCTCATCTAAGCAAAGGCAGAAACACTACTGGGTTTTTTCCTCACAGTAAATCTCTTGTAGGAGGTTTGCTGTCCAATGTGACTTTATGGTATTCCTTGGATTCCAAAAGCCAGGATACTTTTCCCTTTAGATTGAAACACTTAAAATAGTTCCCAAGAGATTTCAATAATGAACAATTAATGAGAGTATTAATTAGGACAGTGAACATAAAGTTTTTACTTAATTTCTGTTGTGAGCAAAAACATTTGTTGAGTATTTGCTATATTTTCACTTAATTCACATAACTTATCATGATTCAGATGTGGTTTTGTATTATTCAGAGAAATCTAGACGAACAGAACTATAAGTCATTCTAGTAAATCATATATATATGATGTTTCTTGAGAATTAGGGTCTTTTGGAGTCTGTGATCCAGCTAGTCCAACAATGACTGTCTAACAATAAAAAGTCTAAGAATCATCCATGAACTGGATGTCTCAGCTGATCTTAAGTATATGCCAGAATCCCAAAGAAATATGCTCTAAGAACAGTGAAGGAATTGTCTTGCCAGTGAGAGGAGAAGCAAGCAGGCGAAGAGCAAAAACCTCTCTTATTCCATGTAGGCTGCTACCAGAAGATGTGGCCCAGATTTAAAATACACTTTTGCACCATTGAAGATCTAGTTAAAGGGGGATCTTCCCACTTTAAATGGTTTAATTAAGGAAAATTCTACACACATGTAGCTAGCAACTTGGATCTTAGTTAATTCCAGATATAGTCCTCTAACTCTACATTTTATGGTTATGCAGCTCAGTGTTTTTGTGGAACTCCTAATATTAGGATTTGGATGGGGGGTGTCTCTGACCCTTTTGCCTGTTCTTGGGACCTTTTTCCTCCTACTGGGTGGCCTCCATCCAGCACTGATCTAAGGATTTATACTTAATCTAATTGTAATTTCTTATGCCCTGTTTGGTTGATAGCCCTGGAAGTCTGCTCTTCATTGAAGAGAAACTGAGGAGAAGTGGATCTGGGGAATAGCAGAGATGAGGCAGAAGTCTGGAAGGATTGTAGAGAGGGGGAACTGTAGTCAAGATGTCACTTATAGGAGAATAAATAAAGAGATAGATAAACAAAGAGTAGACCTTAAAAAAAAAACACAATGTTTTCTCTAGAACCCAGACAAGACTGCTACAAGTTTCAATGAAGAAAACCTCATTTGCAGCACTCTGGACCTCTTCTTTGCTGGAACAGAAACAACAACGGACACACTGCGCTGGGCTCTGCTCTTCATGGCCCTCTACCCAGAAGTGCAAGGTGAGCATGTGGTGAATGCACCTGGATAGGCAAAATGATGCTTCTGAAAATTGTTGCTTAGATTGAGCCACTACTGCTACGAAGTTATTGCCATTCTCTGCATCAAGAGATGCAACAATGTGTGGCCTTGTTTTTGTTCCACAGACTTCCAGGCCTTCAAAAGTAGTGGACCATCCCATAACATTTTTCTCAAGGTTAAATAGAAGAGTTTATCAGGTGGGATATAAGAATATGCTTTGAATTGTTTTAATTGTTTCTAATTTATTGATTTCAGCCCTGAGTTTGATTATTTCCAGACGTCTACTCCTCTTTGGTGTGTCTGCTTCTTTTTTTTTTTTCTAGGGCTTTCAAGTGAGCCATTAAGTTGCTTGCATGAGGTGTTTCGAATTACTTTTTGAAGGCATTTAGTGCTATGAACTTTCCCCTTAGCACTGCTTTCATTGTGTCCTATAAGTTTGGGTATGTTTTGTCTTCATTTTCATTGAATTCTAGGAAGACCTTAATTTCTTTTATTCTGAAAATACTGCAACCCTTCCCTTCTCTAAAGGTCTCACGGATTCCCAAATTACACCACCTCCTAGGACTAAGTGTTTAAAACTATATGCTATTCTTTACACTTCTCATTAAATCCTCTACATTTGAGGTCTTGGCCTCTGTGTGTTCATGGTATGTTATAATGCAAAATGTGATTTAGTCTAACTTTAATACTCTCCATAGTCCTTTACAGTCTAAATTCTGTTCAAAAGTCCAGAGTCTCTTCTGAGACTCAAGGCAATATCTTAACTGTGACTCACTGTAAAACCAAAATGCAGATTTATATACTTCCAGCATACACTGGAATAGAGTATACATTTCCAGTGTAAAAGAGAAGCATGGAAGAATGGTGAGGAAACTCTAAAACAAAGCAAGAATGAAACCCAATTGTTCAAACACCAAAGCCTGAAACTCCATGGATGATGTCTGGAAACATAGTTTCAATTTCACCCTTCAACATAAGTCTATTTACTATCCCTTGCAGATTTTTTTGGAGATGTCTCTTGGGTAGGGCATCTGCAGCATCTTTGAAGTTCTACTGGTACCCAGGCTTCACTTTCAATGCAATGTGTTTTCATAGGCCTCTCATGGGGACTCTCCTGTTATATGCCATGTTGCCTCGTAAGATCTCATAAACTACAAAGGAAGAATCATCAACCATCTTGCAGCTCCCAAATATGAGGATGACACTAATAAGTTTAACTTCCATGTTGTCTTCGCCCCTTGGGCCATTGGATCATATTGGCAGAAGGTTTTGATTTCCAGAAGCTGAAGACTTAATTTATGGCTCAAAAAAAAAAAAAAAAAAAAAAAAAAAAAAAGACTCTATAAGAGTGGGGGGTGGGGGTGGTGAGCATATAGCCAGATCTTGAACCTAAAAATTCATATCTCAAGTACAAACAGGGCACAGAGAGCAAACTGGAAATTGTGCAAGATTATTAACAATCAAAGCTGACCCCAGTACCTGAGCTTATGGAAATCATTTTTTATTCAAACTTGTACAATATGCATCTTGGGTTAAAACAATTTAAAATTCACATCTCTTTGAATATGTGCATTTTAAAAAAGTTAAAAGTTGCTGAGATGCAGATGTGTCTTCTGTGGCAGAGGCTCTAGAATGTCAGCAGATTTAAGTAACACTTACTGTACCCATGATAATTTTGCAATATACACAGCAGCTAAGACAGAGGACCAGCCAGAGTATCGATGGGCTGTGAATAGATGAGGCATGACATACATGAGCTAGAGAGGCAATCCAGTCACAAGGAAGTGAACTTTGGTAACTGCACTAGCATTGATGAGCTTTCAGGACATGGTGATGAGTTAAGCAACCATTTGCAAAATTTCACAAACTGTCCTGTCCCACTCAAATGAGTTACCTAGAATGGTAAATTCTCTATATGTAAAAAGTTGAATGAAGATGGGAACTTAAGTGTATTTAATAGATATTAAGTTTCAGTTTCAACTAAAATTTCTTGATAATTACACCACAATAATATGAATATGCTTCATGATTATTGATTTTCACACTTTTTATTAATTTTTATTTTTTAATATTGATCACAGGTCATTTACTTTGTATCCCAGCTCTAGTCCCCTTCGTCATTCCCTCCCAATCCCACCCTCCCTCCCTCATCTCCTCCCTGCCCCTTTCCAAGCCCACTGCTAGGGGAGGTCCTCCTCCCCTTCCATCTGAAGGTAGCTTATCAGGTATCTTCAGGACTGGCTGCCATGTCCTCCTCTGTGGCCTAGGAAGACTGTTCCTCCCTCAGGGAGGAGGGGGGAGATAAAGGAGCCAGTCAATCTTTCAGTTCATGTCAGAAATAGTTCCTGTTCCCCTTACTAGGGTAAACCCACTTGGTTACTGAGCTACCATGGGCTACATCTGAGCAGGGGTTCTAGGTTATATCCATACATGGTCCTTGGTTGGAGAAAGTCTCATTGAGCACCTCCATGCCCTGATATAATTTGTCCTTGATTTGTACACTTAAACATACTGTTTATCCATAGTTCGTGAACCACACACAATTAACCATAATTCTTGAGATTCTAAGGCAAGATTAGTACAACTCTGAGGTTATTGTATACAAAGGAAGACCCTACTTTAAAAAAATTGTGGCTATGGTGATCATGTTTGTTATATAAAATGTCAACTTAGGTATTTAACAGACTATTGTTCACTGATAGACATTTATTTACATTTAAAGTAAAGTCTAAATTAGAAAGTGTAACAGGCAAATTACTCCAAATTTTTTTAAATTGTTAGGGAGTGAGGCTTATCTCTACCCTCTCTGAGGTGGCTTCAATTAGGACTGCCTTTTTTTTCTTTTTCTTTTTATTAATTACAGTTTATTCACTTTGTATCTTAGCTGTGGTCCCCACCCTCATCCCTTCTCAATCCCACTGTTCCTCCCTCTTCTTATCCTATGCTCCTTCCCCAGTCCAAAGTCCTCCTCCCTTTCCATCTGACCCTAGTCTATCAGTTCAAATCAAGACTGGCTTCTTTCTCTTCCTCTTTGGAGTGGTAGGGCTGATCCCCCCTCAGGTGGAGGTGATCAAAGAGCCAGCCCATGAGTTCATGTCAAAGATAGTCCCTGTTCCTGTTATTGGGGAATCCTCTTGGACACTGGGCTGCCATGGGCTACTTCTGTGCAGGGGTTCAAAGTTATCTCCATGCATGGTCCTCATTTGTAGTATCAGTCTCAGAAAATTTTTGGTTCTGTTGCTCTCCTTGTGGAGCTCCTGTTCCCCCTTTCTATCCAATCATGTTCATAGCAGCTTTATTTGTAATTTCCAGAAGCTGAAACAACCCAGATGTCCCTCGGGTGAGGAATGGATACAGAAATTGTGGTACATTTACACAATGGAATACTACTCATCAATTAAAAACAAAGAAATCATGAAATTTGCAGGCAAAAGGTGTGATTCTAGAAATGATTGTCCTGAGTGAGGTATCCCAGAAGTAGAAAGAGACACATGGTATATGCTCACTTAAGGGTAGATATTAGACATATAATGTAGGATAATCATACTAAATCCTGTACACCTAAAGAAGCTAACCAAGGAGGAGGACCCTGGTAAGAAGCCCAATCTTCATTCATAAAGGCAAAGGAGATGGACATCAGAAGAGGGAGAAAACTGGGAACAGGACATAAGCCTACAACAGAGGGCTTCTGAAAGACTCTAACCAGCAGGGTATCAAAATACATGCTGAGATTCATAGCCAAACTTTTTGCAGAGTGCAGGGAATCTTAGGACTGCCTTTTAACCTCAGCAAAAGAACATGGGAAGGAAGCAGGGAGCCATCTTTTCAGATGTTGTCACAGGGTCAAACATCAGGTCTATTTGCATTTTACTGGGCAGAACATAGTCATATATTCAGATTGACTCCAAAAAGAATCTAGAAAATCAAGCTTTTAGTTAGAAAACAGTAGAACCTCTATTATGATCAAAAGTGAAGAAACCATATGAAGGACACTTAGCAGTTTCAACTCTTTGTTTGGCTTATATAAGTCCATGAAATTATCAAAATATGTATAAAATAAGATCTGCTTATTATTAGTTGTCAGATTAGGAAATGATGCATTTAAGAATGTAAGTAGCTTCAGCAGCAAATATATTCTCTCACAGTTTGCAAGCTCCTTGGGAAATCACAGTCTATAAATATTCAGGAGGAAGAAAGTTTGTATCCTCCTATGAATGCATTTCATGAAATTCATTTACCAGTGGAGATGTGTTTGGAGACGATTAGAATTGTGAACTGTATTATCGCCTTTAAATAGGCCAGTGAAATGGTTCAGCTGGGAAGGCTACAAGCCTGACTTCCTGCTTTCAATATCTGGAGCCCAGATGACACAAGAAGAGAACTCACTCCTACAAATTGTCCTATGCACTTCACTCCTTCATTTTGGAATATGTGCATATGCACATAAATAGGAAAATAGAAATTCTCTTCAACGTTTCTTTTTAAAAACCAGGAATCAGAGAAATTCCCTTTTCCTTAGGACACTAGGACACAGCAAAGCTTTGCCATCTAGAGACAGAATATTAATCCTTATCAGATAAGAAATGTCCTGATGCCTTGATTGTAGATATTCCAGACACTCACACTCAGAATATTAAGCTTCTGCTTTCTCCAAACCATTAGATTAGGGGATCTTATTTGCAGAAACCTAAATGGGACTGCTATGAGCTTAGCCATGCTGATCACAGCTATTCAGTTCAGGATACATGGAGAGCAATGGTTATATGGTAGGCACAAGGAAAATCACAGAGATGACAGTTTTTCATAGCAGTTTTTTGAGGAGATGAGGAACATGGTGTTTCTTTATAAACAAAACACTGGGTGAAATGTACAAAGGCAAAGTCTTAGAGACAGCTTCTCTGTCTTCAGGAGAAAGCCCTAAACACTGAAGCTAACAGAGCCTCCTGTTTTCTTGCAGAGAAAGTACAGGCTGAGATTGATAGAGTGATTGGCCATGACAGGCAGCCAAGTACAGACGACCGAGAGTCCATGCCCTACACCAATGCTGTCATCCATGAGGTGCTGAGGATGGGCAATGTCAACCCCTTGAATGTTCCCAGAGAAATAACCGCTGATAGCACATTGGCTGGGTACCACCTACCGAAGGTAATTTTTCACTCTCAGCTTCTGACATCCAGTTAGTCTTTGGCATCATCTGAAGAACCCAAACAAAATAACACATATGTCTGTCCCAAGAAGTCATTTAAATTAGAAGAGAGATATTTTTTGCATTTTTTTATTAATTTCATTTTATTTACTTTGTATCCCCCCTGTAGTTCCTTCCCTCCTCCCCTCCCAATCCCTCCCTTCCTCCTCCTTCTCCATGAATGTCCCTCTCCAAGTCCACTGGTAGGGGAGGTCTCCTTTTCCTTCCTTCTGATCCTAGTCTGTTAGGTCTCATCAGGAGTGGTTGCATTGTCTTCCTCTGTGGCCTGGTAAGGCTGCTCCCCCTTCAGGGGGAGGTGATCAAAGAGCAGGCCAATCAGTTCATGTCAGAGACAGTTCCTGTTCCCATTACTATGGAACACACAAGGAGACTGAACTGTCATGGGCTACATAGGGCTTCTGGGTTAACTCGATGCATGCTACTTGGTTGGACTATCAGTCTCAGGGAAGACCCAAGTGCCCAGATTTTTTTGGATCTGTTGCTCTCCTTGTGGAGCACCTGTTCCCTCCGGGTCTTACTAACTTCCACTTTTTCATAAGATTATTTGCAATCTCCTCAAAGTTTGGCCATAATATTTACAACAAAATGTAGCATTCATTTCACGTCAGCACCATGAGAATAGAAAAAAATAAGATACTTTGGTTGGATTTTCTCAGTCAAAGTTAGCTTTATTTGCTAATGAACATCCTCATATTTTCCTATGCTAATGTGACCTCACAGGAGTAAGAATTTCTTTTCCTTATGCGTGCTAACATGTGCTTTTTCAGATTTTGCTTACTCTCCCATAGTTGAGAACTTTCTGTCTCACAAAGGAAACCAGTCCAAAGAAAAATATTACATGTAAGAAATTGAGAGAAAAAAAGTAGATAATTCCAAAGCAAACATGTGCTGAGGATGCTTATTTATTTCAAAATGTCTAATCTTCTTTTCATAAGCATTAATCCCCACTCTATACATTAGAAAGTTGAGACTCAGTGAAATAAGTTTACACAAGGCCTCTCAACGACAATATAAAATGACAAAAGATTTAGAATCTGGAACTAAACCTGTTCTGATTGTTTCTACTGCCCAAGACTTACTACTACACTGGGAGATATCCATCATTTTTTACTCCATGAATCCTATTTACATTCCCTCTGTTTGCAGGCCATATGCAGACCGTAGTTTGGGATCTAATCAGGGTTTCTGCAGAGAGCTCTTCTGATCCCATCACACTTTTTCTACACAAGGCTATTTAATCATCTCTTCCTTCCTTTCTGTATAGTATATATTGAACAAAATCAGATATTTCTTGGCAGTGAAGGGTAGAGGTCCAAGGTTTCAATTCAGCATGATGAATGGGAAAGGCAGAGCAGGGAAGTCTATATGATAGTTGTCAAGGTGCAGAAGGAGAGCTTGAAACAGACTATCTGCCCACCAAGTTCCTAAGTGAGGGGTATGGTGTCACAAAGCCATGGAAAGTGTACTGCCATTAGAAAATATTCTCTGGAAATGTCCTCATGGCCTACCATCAGTGGGGTTCCGTTGTAATCTCCTAGACAATTATCAATTACGAGAGACCATAATCAAGATTAACTAGCATAGGTAGCTTCTGTGGATTTGTAGTTCTTTGTCTTATATGCTCAGAATATGTTGTTCTCAGGAAAACTTTCAGAGTTAGTTAGGATCAGGAAAGTCTACCCCAGAGGCACACATATAACCATGCATTTAACCCCAGAGAGCAGACCACTTCAACATATGTCTTCTGACATGCACCTTCAATGCCAAGTCTAAGAGAGGTTCTAGGCACTGACAATCCAACCAGATAATATGCAAGTGTAGCAAAAATCCAAGGCTTTGACCTTACATAATCCTAGGTCCAGAAGAGACTGTGTATCTGTCCACTGTGCGACTGTCATGGCAATGGATCTTACATCTCTTCACTGCAGTGGAAACCACGATACAGAATAATGTGCAGTACTCACAGAAAGGGGGGTCATCATGCAGATCTTCCTACTCTGTGTATGAGATACGATTTTTACTGCTTGCACACCTGAAGATTTTCTGTCTGTATAACATCCTCAGCAAAATAAGCATGTTAGTGTCATAAATATAAGTCATGAGAATGCCCAAAAGAAAGAACTCTGGTCATAACTAGAGGCAGAAAGGCTGGAATGAAAGATGAAAGGCAAAGCCTGAAAAAGAAAAAGAGAGGTTCTAAAGGAAAAGATTGTAGTGCTGAGAATAAAAAAAAAAAAAAAGCATTAGACTTTAGTCAGACATCATAGAGGAAGAATAGTATTCATGACAAAAGAAACAATGTTTAAAGGGGGATTGGAATGAATGGGAAACTGTGCTGTTAAGAAAACAAAACAAACTATGGCAGCCAAGATGGTGGAGGAAACTGATCCTGGAGAATCAAATAATGCCTCTTCACACTAAAACTTATGGAATTATTTTACAGAGCAGATAATGAAAATAATGGGAAATGGTGTTGTGATGTGGTAATGTTGTATTTATGCCATGCCTCCTTGTTATCTGTGGAGCAGATGTGGGACTGAGAGAGCAATTGAGCAGCCTGTAGTAAGGCGTCTGTGTGAAAAAGTAACTGACATGACAAAATCAGAGACTGAGACATTCAGCGAATGGTTCAGGTGATAGAATGGGGCAGAGGAGTAATTGTGAGGTAAAGGCACACTCTGAGGAGTCCAGTCAACATACCAGGAGCGTGATGGACTGGACTTGCTAACACTGCATGCAATTAACTTCCCATGCATGTTCAGATGTCTTCTCCATATCACATGCTGACTTCTTCCCACAAACCTGCAGTTTGTAATAAAGAGAAGTCTAATAGCCCTGAAATATGCAAAGGACACACAGTCCATAATTGATCTGAACTAAGAATGGGATTTTGTGGGGAGCTAAGGAGGCAAACACAAAAGGGATGTTGGGAACCCCCACCCCTTGTCTAGGCCCATTCCACACATCAAACCTTGACTCTTTGCTGTCCTTTCTAGGGCACCATGGTCCTGACCAACTTGACTGCTCTGCACAGGGACCCCAAAGAGTGGGCCACTCCAGATACCTTCAATCCAGAGCATTTTTTGAAGAATGGACAGTTTAGGAAGAGAGACTCTTTTCTACCATTCTCAGTGGGTAAGTGGTAATGAGAAGGAAACAGGTCAGAATCCTACTTCACCCCTTGCCTTCTCTTTTTTTAAATTTTTTTAATTAATTACAATTAATTCACTTTGTATCCCTCCTGTAGCACCCTCCCTCTTCCCCTCATAATTCCTAACTTCCTCCCACTTCTCCACACATGCCCTTCCCAAAGTCTACTGATAGGGAGGTCTTCCTTTCCTTCTTTGTGATCCTAGTCTATTAGGTCTCATCAGGAGTGGCTGCATTGTCTTCCTCTGTGGCCTGGTAAGGCTGCTCCCCCCTCAGGGGGAGGTGATCAAAGAGCAGGCCAATCATGTCCTGTCAGAGGCAGTCCCTGTTGCCACTACTATGGAACCTACTTGGACACTGAACTGCCATGGCCTATATCTGTGCAGGGGTTCTAGTTTATCCCTATGCATGGTACTTGGTTGGAGTATCAGTCTCAGGCAAGAGCCCCGTGCTCAGATATTTTTAGTTCTGTTGCTCTCCTTGTGGACCTCCTGTCCTCTCCAGATCTTACTATTTCCCACTTCTTTCATAAAATTCCTTGCATTCTTCCCAAAGGCTGGCCAAAAGTCTCAGCATCTGCTTTGACAGTTGACAGTCTGCAGGGCAGAGCCTTTCAGAGGCCCTCTGTGGCAGGTTCCTAACTTGTTCCCTGTTTACTCCTTCTTCTGATGTCCATCCTACTTGCTTTTCTGGATGGGGATTGAGCATTTTAGCCAGTCATCCCTCTTGATTACTTTCTGTAGGTGTACAGATTTTAGTAGGTTTATCCTATATTATAAGTCTATATGAGTGAGTATATCAAGATGATCTTTTCCAGTTCCCACCATTTACCTGCAAATTTCATGATTTCCTTGTTGTTTTTTGTTTGTTTGTTTGTTGTTGTTGTTGTTTTATTGCTGAGTAATATTCCATTGTGTAGTTTTACCACAATTTCTGTATCCATTCCTCCACTGAGGGGCATCTGAGCTATTTCCAGCTTCTACCTAGTACAAATAAAGCTGCTACAAACATGATTGAGCAAATGTCCTTATTGTGTACTTGAGCCTCTTTTAGATATATGCCTAGGAGTGGTATAGCTGTATCTTGAGGAAGTGCTATTCCTAGTTGTCTGAGAAAGCAACAGATTGATTTCGAGAGTGGTTGTAAAAGTTTACTTTCTCAAAAACAGTGGAGAAGGGTTCCCCTTTCTCTACAACCTCTCCAGCATGTGTTGTCACTAGAGTTTTTGATCTTGGCCATTCTGATGGGTGTAAGGTGAAATCTCAGGGTCGTTTTGATTTGCATTTCCCTCATGACTAATGACTTTGAGCATTTCTTTAAGTGTTTTCTGCCATTTGATATTCCTCTACAAAGAGTTCTCTGTTTAGCTCTGTTCCCCATTTTTTAATTGGATTACTTGATTTGTTGCTTTTCAACTTCATTAGATCTTAATATATACTGGATATCAGCCCTCTGTCAGATATAGGTTTGGTGAAGATCCTTTACCAGTCTGTAGGCTGTAGTTTTGTTCTGACAGCAGTGTCAACAGTGTCCTTTGCTTTACAGAAGCTTTTCAGTTTCATGAGGTCCCATTTATTAATTGTTGTGTTTAGAGCCTGTGCTGTTGGTGTTCTGTTCAGGAAATTGTCTCCTGTGCCTATGAGTTCAAGGCCCTTCTGCACATTTTCTTCTAACAGATTTAATGTATCTGTTTTTTTATTAGGTCTTTGATCCACTTGGAATGTAGTTTTGTGCAGGGTGATAAGTATGGATCTATTTGCATTTTTCTACATGTAGACATCCAGTTGGACCAGCACCATTTGTTGAAGATGGTATCTTTTTTCCATTGTATGGTTTTGGCATCTTTGTCCAAAATCAGGTACCCATAAGTGTATGGGTTTATTCTGGGATTTTCTTTTCGGTTCTGTTGATCCACCATTCTGTTTCTATGCCAGTACCATGTAGTTTTTATTACTATTACTCTATAGTACAGCTTGAGATCAGGGATGGAGATACCTCCAGAAGATCTTTTATTGTAGAGGATTATTTTAGCAATTCTAGGTTTCTTGTTATTCCATATGAAGTTGAGAATTTTTCTTTCCAGGTCTGTAAAGAATTGTGTTGGTAATTTGATGGGAATTACATTGAATCTGTAGATTGTTTTTGGTAAGATGGCCATTTTTACTATGTTAATATTGCCAAGCCATGAGCACGGGAGATCTTTCCATCTTCTGATTTCTTATTCTAATTCCTTCTTCAGAGACTGAAAATTTTTTTGATGTAAGTCTTTGACTTGCTTAGTTAGGGTCACATAAAGTACTTTATGTCATTTGTGGCTATATTGAAGGGGGTGGTTTTCCTAATTCTGCTCTCAGCCCTTTTCTCTTTGAGTTAATATTGTATCCAGCCACTTTGCTGAAGGTGTTTATGAGATGTAGGAGTTCCCTGGTGGAATTTTTGGGGTCACTCAGGTATATTATCATATCATCTGCAAATAGTGATGCTTTGACTTCTTCCTCTCCGATTTGTATCCCCTTGATCTCCTTCAATGATCTTACTGTTCTAGCAAGGACTTCCAGAACTATGTTGAAGAGATATGGAGAGAGTGGGCAGCCTTGACTTGTCCCTGATTTCAGTGGGATTGTTTTAAGTTTCTCTCCATTTAGTTTGATGTTGGCTATAGGCTTGCTGTATACTGCCTTTACTATGTTTAGGTATGTGACTTGTATCCCTGATCTCTCTACTACTTTAAATGTGAATGGATGTTGGATTTTGTCAAATGCTTTTTCAGAATCTAAGGAGATTATAGTGTTGTTTTATTTTTTCTTTCAGTTTGTTAATATGATAACATGTTAATATGTTAACATTGAGGGATTTCTGTATATTGAACCACCCCTGCATACTTGGGATGAAGCCTACTTGGCCATAGTGGATGATATCTTTGATGTGTTCTTGTATTCAGTTTGCAAGTATTTTGTTGAGTATTTTTGCATCAGTGTTCATAAGGGAGATTGGCCTGAAATTCTTGTTCTTTTTTCGGTCTTTGTGAGGTTTAGTTACCAAGGTGACTATGGCTTCATAGAATGAGTTTGGTAGTGTTCCTTCTGTTTCTTTTTTGTGGAATAGTTTGAAATGAATTGGAGTTAGCTCTTCTTTGAAGGTGTGGTATTATTCTGCACTGAAACCATCTGGTCCTGGGCTTTTTTGAATGGGAAATTTTTGATGACTGCTTCTATTTCCTTAGAAGATATAGGATTATTTATTTGATTTACTTGGTCTTGATTTAGCTTTGGTAAGTGGAATTGATCAAGAAAATTGTCCATTTCACTTAGATTTTCAAATTTTGTGGCATATAGATGTTTGAAGTAAGTCCTAACAATTGTTTGGATTTCCTCAATGTCTGTTGTTATGTCCCCCTTTTCATTTCTGATTTTAATTTGGATAGTGTCTCTCTGCCTTTTAGTTAGTTTGGCTAAGGGTTTGTCTATCTTGTTGATTTTCTCAAAGAACCAGCTCTTGTTTTCATTGATTCTTTGAATAGTTTTATTTGTTTCTAATTGATTGATTTCAGCCCTGAGTTTGATTATTTCCAGATGTCTACTCCTTTTTGGTGTGTCTGCTTCTTTTTATTTTTCCCCCTAGGGCTTTTAGGTGAGCCATTAAGTTGCTTGAATGAGCTGTCTCGAATTTCTTCTTGAAGGCTGTGATCTTTCCTCTTAGCAATGCTTTCATTGTGCCCCATAAGTTTGGATAAGTTGTGTCTTCATTTTCATGAATTCAAGGAAGACTTCTATTTCTTTCTTTATTTCTTTCCAGACCCAGCTTTCATTGAATAGCAAGTTGTTCAGTTCCTTCTGTGTGTAGGCTTTTTGCTATTTCTGTTGTTGTTGAGGTCCAGCTTTAATTGTTCTTGATCAGATAGTATACAAGGGATTATTTCAATCTTCTTTTATCTTTTGAAGCTCCCTTGTGACCAACTATATGGTCTATTTTGGAGAAGGTTCCATGAGGTGCTGATTAGAAGTTAAATTCTTTTTTATTTGGGTGTAAGGTTCTGTAGATATCTGTTAGGTCCATTTGATTTATGACCTCTGTTAGAGACATTGTTTCTTTGTTTAATTTCTGCTTTATTTACCTGTCCTTTGTTGAGAGTGGGGTGTTGAAGTCTCCAACTATTAATGCGTGGGGATCTATGTGTGGTTTAAGTTTTATCAATGTCTGTTTTACAAATGTGGGTGCCCTTGTATTTGGGGCATAGATGTTCAGGATTGTGATGTCTTCCTGCTGGAATTTTCACTTGATGAGTATGAAGTTTCCTTCCCCATCTCTTTTAATTAATTTTGGTTGAAAGTCTATTTTATCAGATATTAGAATGGCTACTCCTGCTTGATTCTTGGGTCCATTTTCTTGGAAAGCTGTCTTCCAGCCCTTTACCCTCAGGTAATGTCTATATTTGTGACTAAGGTGTTTTGTTTTGTTTTTTGTTTTGTTTGTTTGTTTGTTTGTTTGTTTTGTATTTTTTATGCAACAGACTGCTGGGTCTTGTTTATGCATCCATTCTGTTAGTCTGTGTCTTTTTATTGGAGAATTGAGTCCATTGATGTTGAGAGAGATTAATGACCAGTTGCTGTTTGATCCTTTGATTTTGATGTTGGCTGTGGTAGTAACTTTGTGTGCTTGGTTACTTTTTGCTTTACTGTAGTGAGGCTAATTATTTCCTGCATTTTCCTGAAGGTAGTTAGTTTTCCTGGGCTGTATTTTTCCTTCTAGTGTCTTCTGTAAAACTGGATTTGTGTGTAGGCATAGTTGAAACTTGTTTTTGTCATTGAGTATCTTGTTTTCTCCTATGAGTACTGAGAGTTTTGCTGGGTATAGTAGCCTGGGCTTAAGTCTGTGTTCTTTTAGGGTCTGCATGATATCTGTCCAGGCTCTTCTGGCTTTCATAGTCTCTGTTGAGAAGATGTGATTCGGATGGGTTTGCCATTATGTGTTTCTTGGCCTTTTTCTGTTACAGCTTTAGTATTTTTTCTTTGTTCTGTATACTTACTGTTTTGATAGTCATGTGATGGGAGGATTTTCTTTTCTGGTCTAATTTATTGGGTATTCTGTAAGCCTCTTGTATTCTTATAGGCCTCTCCTTTAAGTTGGGGAAATTTTCTTCAATGATTTTGTTGAAAATATTTTCTGTGCCTGGGAGGAGGGAATCTTCTTTTTCCTCTATTCTTATTATTCTTAGGTTTTGACTTTTCATGTTTGTTGTCTTGGATTTCTTGGATAATCTGTGTCAGAAATGTTTTAGATTTAACATTTTCTTTGACAGATATATTGACTTCTTTCATTGTATCTTCCACACCTGAGATTCTTTCTTCCATCTCTTGTACTCTATTGGTTATGCTTAACTCTGTCGTTCCTGTTATCTTCCCTAACTTCTTTCTCTCCATTTCTTCCATTTGTGTTTTCTTTAATTTTTCCAATTCTATCTTCATATCTTGAGTTATTTTGTTGATTTCCTTCACCTGACTGTATTTTTCTGTTTTTTCTTCAATTCATTCGTCTGTTTGTTTGAACAATCCTCTGTTTCTTTTATTTCTTTCAGTGATTTAAATATTTCCTCTATAAATGCCACAAACTGTTTGGCTGCAACTTCCTGTATATCTT
The DNA here is from genome assembly GCF_030254825.1 of Meriones unguiculatus. NCBI lineage: Eukaryota > Metazoa > Chordata > Mammalia > Rodentia > Muridae > Meriones > Meriones unguiculatus. The sequence continues at coordinate 75,212,392 of NC_083360.1, read as the reverse complement.
TAGGGATGGCCATAATCTGTTTGTCTTTTCTTCCTTGTATTTCTTTACGAAAGGCCATAATCTGTTTGACTTTATCTTCCTCTAGTTCTTTACATATTTTATTTGTTTCCTCTATTATCCCCTTCATAAGCTTGGATATTAGGTCATTTTCTTGAATTCCAATTATACTGGCGTGTCCAGGGCTGCTTGCCCCTGGATAACTGGGTTCTGGAGATGCCATATTGCTCTGTCTTTTGTTGGTTGAGCTTTTATGCTGCCCTCTACCCATTGGGCTATCTTGGGTGTTGGGTGTTAGTTTCTGGTACTTCCTGGAATCCTGTAGTGCAGAGAATCCACTTGGCAGGAAGATGGTTTTTCCTGAAGGAAGTCTCCTCAGCTTTTTGGGTATGGTCACTGAATGGCCGGTGTTTTTCAGGGATTGCCACAGCTCACCTCAGGTGTACAGACCTGAGTGATAATTGTGGCCTTTGTTAGTCAAAGGGGCTCTCCTCTCATCCAGAGAAGTCCTGGAGACAACTACCCTGCTTCTGTGTTTCTTGCTGTAAATTTACTGAGCTGCTGCTGTAACCTGAGTGCCCTGTGGTTTGGTCAGTTTAATTAGAGATAACTGGCTTCCTCTTGGAGCAGTATCTGGGGGTAAATCTCGAATCCCAGGCTTCTGTAGGTCTGAGGCTGGGGCTCTGTGCCCCAGTACCCAAGTGGTAGTCAGTGGCAGGTGAGCTCTGCTCTCATGTGTGCAGCTGGAGGCTAGAGTCAGGAGACTGTGGATAGCCAGAAACTTTTCCTGAGCTAGTTATCTTGAGGTATGGCCAGTTGTTGCCCCACTGTGGGTTTTTCCCAACAGGAAGGCCCAGTCTGTGGTGTTTGGGTTGGCACATAGAGTGCACAGGTGCTGGCAGGTGTGGCTCCAACCTGGTGACTGGGCAGGAATCTGAGACCTTTTCCTGGGAACTTTCCTGTGTGTGCTCGTGGTGGGGGTGGGAGGGAGGGTCAGCTGAGTGTTCTAAGTTGTTTCCCTCCCTGTGGGGTTTTCTCCCAACAGAGACTCCCAGTCTCTAATGCCCTGGAGCACACAGTTCTGTGATGGAGAGTCCAGTGAGCAGCCGGTCTCTGTGCTCCCTGCTGGAGCCCTGCTCAGGGCTGGTAGTGTGTGCCTGCTGGTCTGCGGGACTTTTTCTAGGGAAAGACTGGTTGACCTGAAGTCAGTCCCATTTCCTTCCTTCCCTGTGGGTTTTTCTCACAACTGGGACTCCCATTATTTGGTGTTTTTGTGCCCACCGTTCAGTCTGGGAAGGTCATCAGGACACACAGGCATGTGGTTCTGGTCTGGCGATCCAGTGCCTGAGAGAACCGCGATCTCTTCCGGGCTCTGGCTGGGTGATCTGAGAGTGGACCCGACTGATTCCTGCACTGTGGAGTTTCCACTCACCTGGAAAACATGCTCACTGTTGTTTTAGGACCCAGAGTTCAGTCTCTTTTTCATGATACCTACGTTGCTGTCCTGCTCCTCAGATGCAGTGTTCTCCTGGCACTGCCATCTTGGATCCCTTCTCTTAAGCCCACAAATCTCCTCTGTAATTTGAACATCTCCATATAGCTCTAGCCAGTGCAGCTCCAGCATGTTGTTTGCATCCCAATGTTCTCTGCAACTAGCACTGCTTGTCACCACTCCTTTCTCTCAAGCTCTTCCTTTGCCTCTGATGGAAATTTTGGCTTCCATTGTTTTGTTTCCCACAACATTAGAAACAAGAGAGACCGAATCTTTCTTCCTCCTCATCATAAGAAAGTATTCAGATACATGACATCTTTTCAAATCTTTAAATATAAAATTATCGTTAAGTAATGAGCACTCAAAGGTAAATATCTCAAATTTGTAATGAGGTGGGTAGGCGGCATGGGAGACTGGCTACCTACTTGCCGCAATGGGTATATCAAATGATAGTTATAATTGTTCTTTGCATAACTGTTGTGGGTTATGACCTATAACAATGCTTCTTCTATTGGAAGTAAGTAATTTTCTTTTATGGCTTTAAGCATGCTTTTAAAAATCTAGTTAGATAACCTGTTTTCTGAAACTTGATAGTCGGTTAAGGGGATATGGTGATGATCCACTCTCTTATGTTTTCTCTACAGCCAATAATGAACAAAACTTGTAGTCTTGCTATTGCTAAACAAGTAACAAACTGTCCTGCTGTATTACAGTTCTTGGCTTTTATGCATTGCACATATAATTACAAGTAATTATGTAGGTCCTTAGTTCCATGAATATATACTGTGATATATTACATGTTAAACACACACAGAAGAGCATGAACGTAGTATGACAAAGAAGAGGCAGAACTGTTCCTTAGAGCATGTGTCCCTTTGCAGCCTTTCAAGTTGGAATTAGTGAGCACTGCAGAGATATGAACACAGACCCAATGTTCTGTAGCTAGAGCTCAATGTTCACCAGATTTTTTCACACTGAGGCTTGTGTTTTCCTAACACTATCACTCCAGAAGGTGACTAAACACTAAGCAGAGAACACACTGTAGAATTCTGGGATGCCCTGGTAGTGTCTGGCTGGAACTGTTTCTGTTCTTTTGGTCTCTCCATGTGCATCCCGTTGACATATCACAATTCACTTTAGTAGGAAATCTGACAGAGTACAAGACATCTTTCCAGTCTTCTTGTTCAAAGAAAACTAAAAGAAAATTCAATTATAGCTCAAAATATCAGTTACATATTTCATTTATTATAATTATTTTAATTTATCAAATCAGATCTTGAAAGTGTAGAATTTTGTTTCTTCTTACATCCCACATAAGTGCTTTCTGTGTTGTTTCCCAGGCCTCCAGTGAAAGAAATGTTAGTATATCCTCATGCTTTTTATAGGGAAATGATTCTCTAGGCCAAATAAAGCCTGCATCCATGCATTTTCTTCATATTGCAAAGTCTTTTCTCCATAGGGGCTTCATGTATTGTCCCTGTACCTGTTTTATCCACACCAGCTGTAAAGTAAAAACAGCAGTAAAAACAGCAACCCAGAGCCTCACTAGTGCTTTTCTGGTTTTTGGTGAAAGGGAAAGTGTCCAAGTAGCCTTTAGTCAAGACTATGTTTGTTGAATTTCCCTCCTTGACACAATATCTGAGATGAACAACTTTTTAGGAGGAAGTTTTATTTGACTCAAGGTTCTAGTACTCTCAGTCTGTGGTCAGCTGGCCATAAGACCAGTGCCTGCAGTGATATCGAGCCTTTATTAAAAGTGATTGACTAAAAACATGGCCACCTCTTGAATGTCAGAAGGCAAGGAAAGGGTGCTCCCAGATTGTGGGTATGGCTCAAACACACTTAATTATGTATAGACATACCACTTCCCAGTACTGCCATGTTGGGCAAACAAGCTTATAGATGGACTTCCTTGCTGACAAATGAATAAAAACTAAACTACACATGTTCAATTTACATAGCCTGAGTGTGGTATCATTCAAGATTCCCAGTTGATTGAGCACATTTTCCAGAGAAAGACCATATATGAGTAGGGAAAATGCATCCTTGAAGAGCTGTTAGCATTCACTGATGCTATGAGAAACTCAATAGTGAAGGCTACAGTTAGTGCTCTCCCTGGTGTGGGGAGAGGGAACTGCTAAAGTGTCGGGTTCATCTTACCAATTATTCCAGAATTCCAATCCTCCTCAGTCATTAAAATCCCGTTTGCTTTCTATTGCTGTGATAAAAAACCATGACCAAAATTTAACTTGAAAAGGAAAGGGTTTATTTAACATATAATTCATGATCACAGTCCATCACTGAAGGAAACCAAGGTAGAAATTCAAGACAGGAACCTGGAAACAGAAACTAAGGCACAGGCTATAGAAGCACTAAGCTTAGTGGCTTGTTCCCGTGGCTTAATCTGCCTGCTTTCTATTAATGCCCAGGACCATTTGCTTTCCACAATGATCTGGGATCTGAGTAAAGAGAAATAAGAAAAGAGGGAATTTAGAAAAAAAAAAGCAGAAAGAAATTCTTTTTAAGCATGAACTCTGACATCAACATTGGTCACATAATCTAGGGACAAACGCTGTAAACAATATGTTACTGTTACTATTTTTATTTACACACTCACGAGTACATTATAATAAAATAGCCTTCAGCAAGTTGGAAAGTTGGAGAAGTGGGCAACCAGTGCTGCCTAGTTCAAAAAACCTGAAATATTTGAAATAAGAAGCATCTATAATCCAGCCCATGCTTGAAACCCTAAAAGTATCCTGTAGACGAGGAGAGAGTCCAGGTTCACAGGCTGAAGAAGGTGGAGTGTGATGGTCATGAGCAGACACAGCAACTCAGTCATGGGGGCTCAGGAAGAGGGAGCCTTGACAAGTGACAAGTGTTGCTGAGCCGTATGCTACCATCCATGCTCAGGACAGGTTTCTTCTCAATTCAATGACCTATATGTCTATATTCAATGACCTATATTTAGTCATCTCTGAAATGACTTCAGAAATAGAACCCAGTTTTCTAGGTATCTCTCCGTCAAGATGGTAACTGACTCGTTTACTATTCTGTTGCTGTGAGCAGATACCATGACCAAAGTAAATCTTATTAAAGAAAGCACTTAATTGGGGGGTTTGCTTCCAAATTCAGAGAATTAGCTCATAATCATTATGACAAAAAGCAGACAGGCATGGCACTGGAGCAATAGGTGAGAGCTTTATATCCTGATCCACAAACAGAGAGAGGGAGAGGTTGTGTGTGTGTGTGTGTGTGTGTGTGTGTGTGACTGTTTAAAAGTAAATGTTATTTGCCTGTCTTTTTGTCACTTTGGAGGATTACTGCCTCTGTCTGCTAACCTACTGTCCAGTAGCTTCTAGCCTCCACACAATCTTACCTAGGCCTAAAAAGGTTTCAGCTTCCTAGAATGCTGAATAAACTCAACTTTCTAGCTCTTTTTCAACTTAGGCTGGCTAATTCACTCAGCTATTGTATTTCAAACTTCTCTCCAAGCTGACTGATTCAAACTGCTTTTTCTCAATTTTGACTGAATTGTTCTACTTGGCCTCAAATTAACTCTAGCAATCTATTGTAATCGCCTGGCTCCTTCTCATTTTCACGTTCATTCTGTCTTTACCTGTGTCTAGCTTGTTCTGTCTTCAACCTGACTCTGAAAAACTCTTCCAGTAAAACTGCCTCCTCTCCATATGAACTGAACATAACTGAGTGGAACTTCATGCTTTTAACTGAACTCTTCATTCAACTGAACTGTACCAATCTGCACTGAGCTGAACTCAACTGCATTGCCTGAACTCAAATGAAATGAACTCAATGAACTGCCATCGTTTCTCTCCTCTCTCTTAAGTTGGCTTTCATTCCTCTCTGTTCTTGTGAGAGATGGGCATATTGTATTCTGTCAAGTACTTCTCTTATTGTTTTATTTGTCATTTTGTCTGCCTCTCAGTCAGACAACAATTTCAAACATGGGTGCTTCCGTCTACAAACCATCATCATTTTTTGGAGATTGATGGTGTGTAGTAAGGGCTTATCTGTATTTGAGCTGGATCATACAGACCTAGAAGGACTTTGGCTCTGATCAGAGCAGCCATGTTGCTGGATTAAAATTTTTCTACAAGAAATGGAGGACAGAGAGAAGGGGGTTGGAAATTGGACCTAGTGTATCTTTTGATACTTCAAGCCCATTTCCAGTGACACACCTCTTCCAACAAGGTCATGACTCCTAATTCACAAAACAGTTTCATTCCCTGCTGACTAAGTATTTACTTGTATGAGCCTATGGGAACTACTCTAACCTAAACCACCATGGGAAACAATATTACCCATCACACAGGCCAAGCTTTTAATCACATGTTTCCTGCCGAACAACAAGTTCCCACTTACACTGTCACACTCAGAAAGAAAGAGAACATTTCTCATATTTGCCCACTTGGAGGTCTTAGATTCATGATAAAGAATGGTTTTGTCATAATCACAGAGGAAGTTGTAGTCAGGACATGTTACTAACCCAAACTTCTAAATTTGTATATCATGGTACGTGGATTCTTAACTTGGGAATTTAATAAGTTGATAACCATATTATTCAAGACAAGCGACAGAAAAATCTTGAAAAACACAAAGATGAATAAAACATATTAGTTACAAAAAAATCATATAAAGTAAGATGCTGGCATCATGTAATATATATTCATTTACTATGTACCTCTTCAGGTCTGTTTTCATTTTATTTCCTCAACAATATGTATTAGGCCGATAACAAAGTGGAAACATGTATGCATCAGGAAATTCTAGAATGTTTAATGTCATTGAAAACCAATGCAGCTTTGTATACAATAACTTATTGGAATGGTGCATACTATCATTCCTGCTATCATGTATTCTTGGAAACCCCATAAGGATAGAGGAAAAGAAGCTCAAATATTAAGAATAGCTTTGTCTTACTGCTGGTCTAAGCAAATTTTCTATAGCTAATACATTTCTTTTCCTAAATTATATCCATTTTTTAGTGAAAAATATATTATTTTGAAAGAAAGAAAGCACTTGATGGCAGAGTAGACATCTCACTTGGTAAAGTGCTTGCCTTGGTAGCATAGAATAATTTGGTCTCCAGAACTCACAAGAATAACTTGGAGCAGAGGAGTCTATGCTTATTATAATCCTAGTGCTTGAAAGGAAGGTTTCTTGGGACTCAGTGGCTTGGCTTACTAGGCAAGTTTCAAAGACTTAGGACCTTATCTAAAAACGTGGGGGAGGGGGTTGGCATTTGATGCTCAACACCCTTGTCCTCTGGTATTTATGCACTCATGAATACAAACTGAGAATACATATACACAAACAAATCCACACAAACAGGGGCTTAAAGATGAGTTAGAGACCAGATGGAGTACTGCATTGTTGTTGGGATACTTGATGAGAATTTTCACCAAAGAAGAGAATGGGGTAGTGCTGGGATTTTCCTAGATCATCAGAGATCTCCCATTTAAACCCAGGTATTTAATAAAGAGACTTACAAGAAAATGGACACAATTGATACAGCCAAAAAATACATGTGTTTATACAAACATTTGATGGATATGCAGTGTTCATGTATGTATGGTGTAAGGTACCCTAGAGCAATTGCTCACAGAGTTGTAAGAATGCCCCCTGCCCAGGCATTATTTACAAATATCAATGGAAGGAACCATGATACTTGGGAAAATGGTAATTCTTTGTGCTAGCAAAGTGAAACAAAAGTCTGAGACAAATTGTTATGCCAAAGGTCAGAAAATACCACTTTGAATCAGGCCCATTTGACTAAATGAGGAAGATGTTAGACATAATGAGCTGGACACAAAGCCCAGTGTCAGCTCAGAATTTGCAGTGGGAAGTTAGGGGACACCAGCCTGAAGAAGTAGTAAAGTCAGCTGATAAAGTGACTCATCTGTTTTTGTCCCTCAGGAAAGAGAGCTTGCCTGGGAGAACAACTGGCCAGGTCTGAACTGTTCATTGTCTTCACTGCTCTTATGCAAAAATTTATTTTCAAGCCCCCAATCAATGAGAAGCTGAGCCTGAAGTTCAGAAATTTCCTCACCCTTTCCCCAGTCAGTCACTGCATCTGTGCTGTCCCTAGACAGTGATGCTGAAGAATGAAGAAGAAAAGAAAACTGGAATATATGGTGCATGCCCTGAAGCTTCTGGGCCTTCCTCACACAAGTGAAGAAAGATGTCATAAATGAAGGTGATTCAAGACACACTGAAGAAATTGGGCTATGAGAATTGAATTAAATTTTTGGAATGCTTGTCCTTTAGTTTGGTGTTGGAGAAAACATTTATGAGTCCAATGGCATAACAATTTATATAAAAGTTTAAAACAGAAAGGTGAGTCTGTCTATAAAGAAATGCATTAAATTTAAATAAAATTAATAATAAAAATTTAAATATGATTAAACATGCAAAGTGCATCCTGAGATCGTATCTCAATGAGTGTGCTGTCAGTTTGCTTCCTTCCTCCTTTCATACATGTCTATCTGTTTTCTGCAAATTGAAATCTTTGCCTGAAGTGGGACAAAGAGACAATAAGTATCAGAAACCAGTTTCTGATTGCATCCACAAAAGCAGGCTGTGAGGACTGTCCTATATGACAGATCTGCCTCTAACTTATGCAGTTTTGCCTCCAGGTAGTCCTGGAAACCAGCAGAGCAGTGATGTTCTCAAACTCACAGGCAGGAAACACAAGTGGTATAAAATCAGTTTTCTCTCTTTTTAAAAACTTTATTGGTTCTTTGTTAATTTCACATCATGCACTCCCTTCCCACTCATCTTCTTCTTCCCTTATACCTGCCTTCCATGCTTGTTAATTTCCACTCAAAAGAGAGAAAAAAAATCTACTGTAGAAGCTGTACTGTGTCACAGTGTTTCCAATAGCGTATCTTTTGTCCATACTTCTTTGCTTGCAAATGCTCATAGCAGTCATTGGCTTGGTACAAGGTCACCAGCTTCTGCTACACTCTCATAACTAGAACCTTACTGGGACTCTTCTTGGATATCCAGTTGTTGACCTGTGTCATGGAGATAGTGTTGTTTTGAGTGTGTAGGACCCGCCTCATTTAAGCAGTCCAGCAGTTCACTGATGGGATAGTTGTTCAGATCAGACAGTCCAAAGCCCTGGATCTGGAAGAAACAGATATTTGAGCTGGTCAGCCTGCCAGCTCTCCTACATCAACAACACTGGGTGAAAAATACCCTGCCTGTTCAAGCTAACCCATACAATGCCACAGCAAGCAACGGCCAGAGCTGGCTCTCTCATGCACTCAGGGCTGGCTCATTCACACGTATGCCATCAGGGCCAGCTCCACTGACCTGTCCAGGGAAGGTACAGAGCCTGTTCTACCAAGTTCTGTACCAGGAAAGTGCAGAACTGAAGGTTCTCCATTAGTTATTCAATACCAAGTGTGTTGAGAGAGTATCATGTGTGTTGTATGACTGTAACACCTGTCAATTAAAAAAAAATCGGATGGCCTATAGTATAGGCAGGGAATAGGAAGTGGAACATCTGGGAGGCAGAAAGGATTCTGGGATATATCCAGGTGCAGGAGATTCAACCCACAAGATTTGAGGAAGATGGATGCATGGTACCTGAACAGAAGTAGCCAAACACATGGCAGAACCTTCAGTTCTAAACACCCTCAGCAAAGAGCCTGGATAAAAAATTAACTCAAACAAATCATTAGCCCTTGGTTAAGCAAAAGATAAACAGGATTAGAAAGAAATTAGGGAAACACCACCCTTTACAATGACCACAAATCATATAAATTGTTTAGGTGTAACTCTAACCCAGCAAGTAAAGCTCATGTATGACAAGAACTTCAAGTCTCTGGAGATAGAAAATGAAGACAACAACAGAAGACTGAAAGGTCTCCCATGCTTATAGATAGGTAAGATTAACATAGTAAAAATGAGCATCTTACCAAAAGCAATCTACAGATTCAATGCAATTCCCATCAAAATTCCAACAGAATTGTTTACAGGCCTTGAAAGAACAATACTCAATTTTATTTGGAGAAACAAAACAACAAACAAACAAAACTGAAGATAGCTTAAAAATCTTGTACAATAAAAGAACTTCTGGTGGTATTACCATCCCTGATTTCAAGCTATACTACTGATCAATAGTAATAAAAAAATATATGGTATTGGCATAAAAGCAGACAAGTTGATCAATGGAAAAGAAACCTATGAACATTTGATTTTTGACAATGAAACCATATAATGAAAAAAAAGGATAGCATCTTCAATAAATGATGTTGTTATAAGAGGATGTCTGCATGTAGAAGAATGAAAAAAGTTTTTTTTAATCACCCTGAACAAAACTCAAGTCCAAGTGAATCAAAGACCTCAACATAAAACCAGGTACTTTAATCTAATAGAAGAAAAAAACCTTAAGCACATTGGAACAGGAGACAACTTCCTGAAAAAAACACCAACAGCTCAGGCACTAAAATCAACAATTAATTATTGGGACCTCATAAGACTGAAAATCTTTTGTGAGTCAAAGGATGCTTTCAATAGGACAAAACAGTAGCCTAAAGAATAGGAAATGATTTTCCCCAACCCTACATCCAACAGAGGGCTAATATACAAAATATATAAAAAACTCAAATAATTCGATATAAAAAAAACAAATAACCCAAATAAAAATGGGGTATAGAGCTAAATAAAGCATTCTCAAGAGAGGAATCTAGAATGACCAAGAAGCACTTAAAGAAATGTTAAAAGTCCTTAGTTATCACGGAAATGCAAATGAAAACAACTCAGAGATTTCACCTTACACCTGTCAGGATGACTAAGATCATAAACTCAAGTGAGAGCACATGCTGGTAAGAATGTCAAGCAAGGGGAACCCTCCTCCATTGCTGGTGGGAATGCAAACTTGTACAACCACAGCAGAAATCAATTTGGCTACTTCTTAGAAAATTGTATTACTTCTAGCTCAAGACCCAGCTATACTACTTCTGGTCATCTACGAAAAAGATGCTCCACCATACCATGAGGACACTTGCTCAACTATGTTCATAGCAAATTTATTTGTAATAGCCAGAAACTTTTGACCTGCCTTTTGAGAGAGAGCCAACCCCTAACACTAGTAATGATATATGCTGTACCTGTAGACAGGAGCATAGCAGAACTCTCCTCTGAAAGGCTTCACCCAGCAACTAATGGAAACAGATGCAGAGACCCACAGCCAAGCATTAGACAGACCTTGCGAAATCATGTGGAAGAGGGGGAGAAAGGACTGAAGGAACCAGAGAGGTCAAGGACACCACAAGAAAACCTACAAAATCAACTATCCTGGGCTCACATGTGCTCCCAGATACTCAACCACTGATCAAAGAGCAACCACTGATGCACCTAAGCCCCTTACAGCTTGATCTTCCTGTAGGTTTCCAACAACTGGAGGAGGGGTGCCGGGGCCAGCCGGGCAGAGTCGAAAGGTTCTTGAGTTGGGTGTGAGGATTAAAATTAATAAAATAAACACACAGCACACAGAAAACTTTTTAAAGGTCCAGACTCGACAGCTTTTGCAAAAGGCAGACTGCTGCAGCAAGCAGTGCCAGCAGCCAGTCTCCAGTGCTGCCTCATCCTCTGCCTCCAGCCTTCTGACCACTTTATTTTTTGAGGAGTTACTTTAGCCAGTAAATCATCTCAGAACAATAGGTTAATTTGCACAAGGAGCCTGAGGAAGAGGTGTGACCCTCACAAGCTATCCCACCTGTTGTCACAAACAAAAGGAGATGGACTTGCAAGTTCTCCTCTGCCATTAGTAAAGGCCTGCTAAAAGCCATCTCTCCGCCGAGATTTAAATATCAAAGCAGGCCGCTGAGTCACGGCTCCCGACAGAGGGGCTCTCTCTGATTATGCTGTATGCCTTTGGAACCCATTCCCCTAACTGGATATCTTGTCTAGCTTCAATACGAGATTTGTCTAGTCCTACTGCAACTTGATATGTCAAGGTAGGCTTGTAGTCATGGCATCTCTCCTAATAACTGAGCAGAAAGAAAGTGGGAATGGGAGTAGGTAATGTGAGGAAGATAAGCTGTGATCAGGATATAAATAAATTAATGGAAATATTTAAAATAAATAGAGCTGTATTTCCCAATGAATTTCTCTGTAAGCAATGTCATTCTGTGGGTTCTGTATTTGTTCTCACCTGCTGCAAATGAAAGCCTCTTTGGGACTAATATCCAGAATATATAAAGAACTCAAAAAGTTAGAAAGCAGCAAACCAAGTAATCCAATTAAAAATGGGGTACAGAACTAAACAGAGAATTCTCTGTAGAGAAATATAGAATGGCAAAGAAACACTCATCCTGAGTGAGGTATCCCAGGAGAAAGGCACACAAGGTATATACTCACTCATAAATAGATTAGACATATAATATAGGATAAACCTACTAAAATATGCACATCTAAAGAATCTAATCAAGAAGGAGGACTTTGGCTAAAATGTTCAATCCCCATCCAGAAAGGCAAAAAGAATAGACATCAGAAGAAGGAAAAAACAGGGATCAGGACAGAAACCTGCCACAAAGGGCCTCTGAAAAGCTCTACTCTGCAGGGTATCAAAGCAGATACTGAAACATTTGGGCAGAGTGCTGGGAATCTTAGGAAAGAAGTGGGAAATAGTAAAACTTGGAGAGGACAGGAGCTCCACAAGGAGAGCAAGAGAACAAAAAATCTGGGTACAAGGGTCTTTTCTGAGACTGATACTCCAACCAAGGACCATGCATGCATGGAGATAACCTAGAACCCCTGCAGAAGCCCATGGAAGTTCAATGTCCAAGTGGATTCCATAGTAATGGGAACAGCAACTGTCTCTGACATGAAATGATTGGCCTGCTCTTTGATTACCTCCCTCTGAGGGGTGGAGCAGCATTATTAGGCCACAGAGGAAGACAATATAGCCACTCCTGATGAGACATGATAGACTAGAATCAGAAGGAAGGAGAAGAAGCCCTCCTCTATCAGTGGACTTGGGAAGGGTCATGTGTGGAGAAGGGGAAGGGATGGTGGGATTGGGAATGGAGGAGGGAGGGAGCTACAGGGGGGATACAAAGTGAATAAACTATAATTAATAAAAATTAAAATAAAAAAGAAATGCTTTTTTCTCTTTTAAAAAGAAATACATCCATATTCATCAGGGAAATGCAAATCAAAATGACCCTGAGATTTCAACTTAGAACCATCAGAATGGCTAAGATAAAATCACAAGTGACAATACATGCTGGAGAGGAAGTGGAGAAAGAGGAATCCTCCTCCATTGCTGGTGGGAATTTAAACTTGTAAAACCACTTTGGAAATCAATCTGGTATTTTCACAGACAACTGGGAATAGCGCTTCCTCAAGATCCATCTATAACACTCCTAGGCAAAAGATGATAAAGTACATCCAAAAGATGCTAAAGTACATAACAATGATATTTGCTCAACCATGTTCTTACCAGCTTTATTTGTAATAGCCAGAACCTGGGAATAACCCAGATGTCCCTCAAAGGAGGAATGGATACAGAAATTGTGGTAAATTTAAACAATGGAACACTATTCAGCTATTAAAAACAAGGAAATCATGAAATTTGCAGGCAAATGGTGGCATCTAGAAAAGATCATCCTGAGTGAGGTATCCCAAAAGCAGAAAGACACACATGATATATATTCACTTATAAGTGGATAACAGACATATAATATAGGATGAACATATTAAAATCTGTACACCTAAAGAAGCTAAGTAAGAAGGAAGACCCTGGATAAGATTATCAGTCTTCACTCAGAAAGGCAAACAGAACAAACATTGAATGGATTAGAAAACAAAAAATCGGACAGGAGACTACCACAGAGGGCCTCTGAAAGACTCCACCTAACAGTATATCAAAGCAGATGCTGAGACTCATAACCAAACTTTGGGTAGAGTACAGGGAATCTTATGAAAGAAGGAGATAGTAAGACCTGGAGGGGACATGAGCTCCAAAAGGAGAGCAACAGAACCAAAAACATCTGTGCCCAGGGGTCTTTTCTGAGATTGATATTCCAACCAAGGACCTTTCATGAATATGGATATAACCTAGAACCCCGGCTCAGATGTAGCCCATGGCAGCTCAGTATCCAAGTGGATTCTCTAGTAAAAGGAACAGGGACTCTCTCTGACCTGAACTCAGTGGCTAGCTCTTTGATCACCTCCCCCTGAGGTGAACAACTTTGCCAGGGCACAGAGGAGGACAATGCAGCCAGTCCTGATGAGACTTGATACCCTAGGGTCAGATGGAAGGGGAGGAGCACCTCCCATATCAGTGGACTTGGAGAAGGACAAGGGAAGAGATGAGGGAGGGAGAGTAGGATTGGGAGGGATTTAGGGAGGGGCAACAGCTAGGATACAAAATGAATAAACTGTAATTAATATAAAAAAATTAAAATAACAAAAGGATGACATTATAAGCCCAGAGGAAATTACTCCATTATATGACCTGCAGCCATAAATACCTTACCTTGTTCTAGCTTTCACAAATTGTAGCAACATCACTATGTAAAATCCACAGATTTTACAAAATCATGTTGGAATAAATACAGTCTTTTACCTAAAAAAAAAAAAAAAAGTGTCTTTGAAGATGGCAGAATAGAGCCCTAACCTATGAGTATAATAGAATAATATTAATATCATTTTATTCTTACATTTTTTATACCAGGATTATTGCTTGATTTTACTCTGTGACTCTGTAAGCTTTAGACTCTGGTCCTTGGCTACCCAGGCATTGTGAGGTATAGATTTAATCTCAGGGAGTCAGCCTTAACTGAAATCAGACTAGGTTTGTGACAACATTTGCCCTAGCATAGTTTGAAGGCAGAACAAAAGTAGGTCAAAGGTTTGTGATCGGATTGGTGTTTATCTTCTACTTTCATAGCCTGCACAGTATCTTTCTGAGTCAGTGACCCTGGGGCATAGGGTGAAGGTTCTATGAAGGCATCAACTCCAACCCTACATGTTCAATGAGTTGTGTGGGTGTTGACCTCAGTAGAATGGTCCTTCTGTCAGTTTGTGGAGAGCAATCTAGTCTCTTGGCAACAGAGAGAGCTTTGGAGGACTTCCACTGGACCTCTTCAGCTAAATACTCAGTTGGATGAAACACAGTTCTGACACTGGAAGCTTCATTTGGTGTTAAGAAATGGACAGTTTCAGTTTTGTCTCCCTCGTTATTTGGAGACTTTACTAGGTTCATAATAGAATATTATAGAAAGCTTAAACTGCACTACATTACTGCATAGTAACTGCGTAGTTACTACGTATTAAATGCCCTTCAATCTAGCTCATTCTAGTCTCTCCCTCATTCCCTCCATCAATCCTATCTCTTCAACTTCTCACCTGGTCCTTCTGTCCTTGTTCCTGCACATCCCTACATTACAATCTACCCAAAAAATCTATTCTTTTTCTCCTGTTCAGGGAGACTCATATTTGCCTTCTACCCCAATTCTATTCATTTATACCTAAACTCCCTGGGTCTATGGACTGTAATTTAGTTATCATTTATTCAATAACTAATATCTAGATATAAGCAAATATATACCATATTTATTTTTTCTCAGTCTGGTTTATGTCACTCAAGATAATGTGACTAGTGTCATCCATTTGCCTGCAATTATCATGATGCTGTTTTTAAGAGCAGATTAATACTTCATTGTGTAAAAATACCACATTTTATTAATCCATTATTCAATTGAGAAATATCTAGGCTGTTTCTAATATTTGGTTATTTTGAAAAGAGCAGCAATGAACATGGTTGAGCAAGTGAACTTGTAGTTGGGAATATGAACAAGAGTGATACAGCTGTGTTTAAGGCAGATTGATTCTCTTCATTCTCAGGAACTTCCATACTAAAGCCCACAGAGGCTGTAAAAGTTCACACTCCCATCAGCAATGGAAAAATGTTTTCCTTCTTCTACATCCTCACCTGCATAAGCTATCTTTGGTATTACTGATCTTAGCCAATCTGACAGTTTTCAGAATGGATCTCAAAGCAGTTTTTATTTGCATTTCCTTTCTGAACATTACATGTTTCTCAGAAATTTCTGTTTTCTCTATGTGACTTCACTGTTTAGATCTGTACCCAATTTTAATTGTGTTATTTGGATTTCAGACATCAAATTATTGAGTTATCTATATATTTTGGATATTAGGCCTCTATCATAACTGGACTTGTTAAAAATCTTTTCCTGTTTTCTGGGCAGGAGCTGGTGGTCTCTTATTTGGCAAAACTGTGTTGCTTTCCTATTACCCACATATTCTCATGATATCTCTCTAAATGGGGAAGCCAAATGACAGGAATCAGTTTCTCTAATTGGTAAAAGTGGATAAAACTGGACTTTGAAGCAAAGTTTCTTGATAATATATTAAATTTTCAGTATCATTTATCAACAATATGTTACAAATCAGATATCAGTGATGCACATGAAAAGTTGTAGGGATTTTCCATTTCATAGTACATGGTCTGGTCATTTTGGATTTGGGGAAAGTGTACTCTGAAGACTCAAATACATTAGCATTAGTGTTCTCTACTTGAGAATGGATAAAGAAAAGATTTTTAAAACATGTACAGATCTAAATGCTTTTCACCTTCATGACTGCACAGCAAATTTATTGGGAGAAAACTCATAACTTTACAAGTGTTGCTTTCCCTCTGTCAAGTGATATGTGCTACAGACTCACAAATCTGCACACCCCTCATTTCCCACACACATATAATCTCTCTCCTCTGAGACGCCGCTCCATAAGAAGGTGAGAAAAACAGCCTGGTGTGTGATGCACACCTTAAATCCCAGAACTGGAGAGGCAGACGCAAGTGGGTCTCTCTGAATTTGAGGTCAGCCTAGTCTACATAGATCTAGGCTAACCAGAACTACTTAGTGGGACACTGTCTCACAAATAAATAATCAAACAAGTAGATAGGTGATAGGTAGGTAGGTAATAGGTAGATAGATAGATAGATAGATAGATAGATAGATAGATAGATAGATAGAGTTGTCACATCTGCATTTGGACAACCAGCTGATGAGAAATGGAAAGGATTTCTGGCTGTGTCATGGCCCAATCCTGAAGTGTAGAAACAGGGATGCTCACACTGGGACCTGGAGGACTTGGCTATAGTCCAATGCTGGCTGCCTGCTAATCCAGCCAGTAGAACTGCTTTCTAATCTGTGCTCTCATTCAAGAGATACAATATCTTGATGCCAAAAGTTGATTTTATTGTCCTTGTAGGAGTGATTTCCACTGTTATTCCATTATGGTCTGACAACACACTATGTATGATTTTAATTGTGTTAAGTATGTCAAGGTGGATCGAAGACGTAATAGTTCATCTTGGTAAATAAGCTCTTTCTTTAAGAAATGTGCAGGTAATTACCCCTTAATTAAGTATGCTAAACACTCAAGCTGGAAAAATAGAACAACAACAACAACAACAAAAACCTCTTCTCTTGATCAGGATATGTGTTTAGTGTTTCTACATCCATGCAGACTGGGTGCTTACTGACTTTATCAACTACAGAAAAAGGTACAATGAAGGCTCCAGCTCATATGGGAGTTTGCCTGTTTGTCTTTGGTCTACCTCCAGTCTACCTATATGTGTTTTTGTTTGTTCATTTTTGTTATGATGTGTATGTTGGGGGTGTACACATTTAAGATAAGCAGAGGGTATTTTGGTACATACAATGAACATTTGTCTTCATAATGTCCCTTCCTATGTGTACTAATTTCTTGTGCCCTTTGCTAGAAGAATAAACTTGAGCCACACTTTTTAATTATTTTTGTAATTGTTGGTCTATTGTTTATTATTTCTATCTTTTACTATAAGCTGGGTAGAGTATACCATTTTGTATATGTATATTTCTATATGTTTTGTATACGTATATTTGTATATATTTATTGTTATATGTGGATTTTTACTTTTTAATTTTATTACTTTATTGTTGTGCTTCTCTTTCGTTACCCTTTCAACACTTCATAGTCCATTTCTTGAGAACTTCTGAAAAGTTACCTTTTTTTACTCATCTCACTCTTTCATTACACCTTTTTTTTTCATTACAGCCTCCCAGAAACTGCTGTTATGATATACACAAATACAGTTTATGAGACTTTGTAACACCATTTTCCAAGTGAAGCAAAGCAACTACAAACATGGAGGACCCCTGTCTCCCTTATATATAACCATCTCAGGTGTTGTCCCCACTTTCACTGAGAATCACATCAGACACAAACCTGCTCTTCAGTGTCCTGTGCAGCTAGAACTCAAAGGGGAGGCTGCAGCAGAAGGAAACCTCTTAGCTTTGCCTCATGACACACATTGTATATACTCACTTATAAGTGGATACTAGGCATATAATATAGGATAAACATACTAAAATCTATACACCTAAAGCAGCTAAGCAAGAAGGAGGACCCTGGGTAAGATGATCAGTCTTTACTCAGAAAGGCAAACAGGACAGACATTGGAAGAAGGAGAAAACAGGGAACAGGACAAGAGCTTACCACAGAGGGTCTCTGAAAGATTCTACCCAGCAGTGTATCAAAGAAGATGCTGAGGCTCATAGCCAAACTTTGGGAATCTTATAAAAGAAGGGATAGATAGAATGACCTGGAGGGGACAGGAGCTCCACAAGAAGAGCAGCAGAACCAAGAAATCTGGGCACAGGGATCTTTTCTGAGACTGATACTTCATCCCAGGACCATGCATGCAAATAACCTAGAACCCCTGCATAAATGTAGCCCATGGCAGCTCAGTCTCCAAGTGGGTTGCCTAGTAATGGGAACAGGGACTGTCTCTGATATGAACTCAGTGCCTGGTTCTTTGATCAGCTCCCCCTGAGGGAGGAGCAGCCTTTCCAGACCACAGAGGAAGACAATGCAGCCAGTCCTGATGAGAATGTGATAGGCTAGGTTCAGATGGAAAGGGAGGAGGACCTCCTCTATCAGTGGACTTGTAGAGGGTCATGGGAGGAGATGAGGGAGGGAGGGTGGGGTTGGAAGGAAATGAGAGAGTGGGCTACAACTGTGATACAAACTGGATAAACTGTAATCAATATAAAAAAATTAAAAAACCAATAATAATAAATGGCTAAAAAGTAAAAAAAAAAAAAAAATGCCCATCCCCTCCATTCCCACACTGATTTTCCCCTGATTGCAGAATACGAGGTTGACAATCTGCTCCACTTAATATTTAGATAGTATCTCACTGCCTTCTGGACTTTGTGGTTTCCACATTATTGGTACATTATTTTCTCTCTACTTTCAAGAGATTTTGTTTTGTTTGGTTTTAGTTTCTGTACTGACAATGGTGATTGTTCTTTTTCTTTTTTTTTTTAATAATAGCTGAAATCAACCTTTATTCAGCTATACACAGATTTTTTTTCAAGCATTTCATTTTATTTTTATCCTAAAGAATAGCACACCCTGCACATGCAGATTACAATCTGGAAGGACAATATAGTCTTTTTTTATTAGTATTAGTTACATTTATTAACTCTGTATCCCAGCTGTATCCCACTCCCCCATTCCCTCCCAATCCCACTCTCCCTCCCTCATCTCCGCCCTGACCCTTTCCAAGTCCACTGATTGGGAAGGACCTCCTCCCGTTTCATCTGACCCTGTTTTATCAGGTATCTTCAGGACTGGCTGAAAAGATCTCCTCTGTGGCATAGCAGGACTGCTCCTCCCTTGGGGAGTGGGGAGGTCAAAGATCCTGCCAATGAGTTCCTGTCAGAAATAGTCCCTGTTCCCCTTACTAGGAAAACCCACTTGGTTACTGAGCTACCACAGACTACAACAAATCAAGTAATCCAATTAAAAAATGGAGTATTGAGGTAAACAGAGAATTCTCTGTAGAGAAATATAGAATGGCAGAGAAACACTTAAAGATATGCTCAACATCCTTAGCCATCAGAAAGATGTAAATCAAAATGACCCTGAGATTTCACCTTACACCAATCAGAATGGCCAAGATCAAAAACTCAAGTGACAACACATGCTGAAGAGGTTGTGGAGAAAGGGGAACACTTCTCCACTGCTGGTGGGAATGTAAACTTGTACAACCACTCTGGAAATCAATTTGGTGCTTTCTCAGACAACTAGGAATAGTGCTTTCTCAAGATTCAGCTATACCACTCCTAGGCATATATCTAAAAGAGGCTCAAGTACACAATAAGGACGTTTGCTCAACCATGTTTGTAGCAGCTTCATTTGTAATAGCCAGAAGCTGGAAACAACCCAGATGCCCCTCAACTGAAGAATGTATGTAGAAATTGTGGTACATCTACACAATGGTGTATTACTCAGCAATGAAAAAGAATAAAACCATGAAATTTGCAGGTTAATGGTGGGATCTGGATAGGATCATCCTGAGTGAGCTGTCCCAGAAGCAGAAAGACACACACTATATACTCACTCATATAGACATATAATATAGGATAAACCTATTAAACAGATTATTAGTTGTTTAAAGAACTTCATCATTGGGCATTCACAAATGAAATCAGAAATATGCTCGTTTTTGATGACTCCATTACTGACATCTCTTTATGTCAAGATAAAAGACATGCACTTATTGCCTCTGCCTTCAAGACCAAGACAGGGATGACTGGCTGGAAGTAAAGGAAGCTATGAAGGCCTACAGATGAAAAACAAAAAACAGAGTGTCAGATGAGACCCCTCGTTACATATGTTATGACACTGTTCTCATGGGTGTAGGTCACAAAGGGGTAGAGTGACAGGGCATGAAGATGGGGATAGAGGACCCAAAGTACCTGAAGCAACTCTTGTATCTCATACCACTCTTCCAATTAGATAAGATACCTCTGTTACAGGTAGACAAAAGGCAAGTTTTGGGGCTACATAGTTCTCATGCTTGAGCACACAGGTAGAAGAAACTCAGATATTGCTCATTTGCTGTTATTTAAACCAACCATGATTTGACACTGCATTTCATAGACACTCTAGTTCTCTCCCAAATGCTTCCTCATCCTCATGTTTGCTCATACACTCTATCTTCACTCAATACCATGGTTCAAAGGACATCTAACATTTATACATTTGTCTTCAGATCTGATATAATCCCTGACAACTTCTCTCTTACATGTAAACCTTGGATTGGCTAAATGACTTCACCTATGTCTTATTTATCTTTATAGAACAACGAGAGAAAATTCTGACTACAGGAGTTGTAAATAATGAAGTAAGTGACAAAGTACACTGAGAATCCACTCCGTGGCTGTGACTGTTCTGGCTCTTTCTCTGGCTGTTATGATGCATCTGCATCTTTGAGCCTTTGAACACAGAGCTCATTCATTTTCCAGAGATGTAGTGGGTGGGATTAGGATCTGTAACTAAACAAACTGTTTCTCACACTCTTCCTCTCATCCTACCACACACAGTTTTATGGGGGGATATTTCTAGCACTTTCATAATGGGGTCCTGAGACTTTCAAGAAAGTATTTGCCCCATGTGGCCCCAGTTATTGATCATTAGAGCCTATGCTGTTACATCACTCCCAATTTTTAGAAATGTCTCCACATCTATCCTCTACCATTTCTTTTTTTTTTTTTTTTTTTTTTTTTTTTTTTTTTTTTTTGCATTTACCATATCTGCCAATTTAGTGGTTTTCAACTTGAGGGTCATGACTTCTTTGGGGTCCCAAATTAGGTATCTTAGATACCAGATATTTACATTACAATTCATATTAGTAGGTACAATGTAGCAACAAAATAATTTTATGGTTGGGGGCCACCACAATATGTGAAGCTATTAAAAACATCCATCATTAGAAAGTTTGAGAACCTCTGTACTAATGATTAAACAGAGAAAATTCTCTTTCCTTCACTGGTATTGTACATTTTACTAAAGTTTTCCATGTTTGCTTCAACAGACTTGTATAGAGACAGCTTGAACTCACTGAGGATTGATGCTGCTATTTTTCTGTGTTCATAGACACCAGGTTAGACACTTTGCTGTTTAAAAGAGACCTCATGATTTTTTCAAAAAGTCCTCATGATTTAGTTTAGGGAAACATTGCTGCTTACTCATTCTTTGTTTTTTAAGGGCACAGTAAAGTAAGTCTTATTGTATATAATTTTAGACACACAGGAAAATTGATTAAAAAGGTGATGGATTTATATATGTGCCTCATAAGTTATAAATAGTGTTTACAAAAATAGAAAGGAACAGCGTCTCCTAAAGATTCAGGGTCTCTGGGAGATGAGTGTAGGGGGGGAAGTCTGGGAGAAACTGAGGCCCAGACTGGGTGCTGAGTGTTCAGACAGGCGTCAAAGCCCAAAGCAAGCATCCCTGACTATCTGCTGAGCTGTTTCAGTGTGAGGTTTCTCACAGTGAGCTGTCCTTTTGTTAATTTTTATTTTTTAATTTTTAATTATACTTTATTTACTGTGTATCTGCTCTCTAATTCCCTCCTTCCTTCCCTCCGAATCCCTCCCCACTCTCCACCCATGCCCCTCCCCAAGTCGACTGGTAGGAGAGGGTCTTCTGATCCTAGTCTGTTAGGTCTCATCACTAGTGGGTACATTGTCTTCCTCTGTGGCCTGGTAAGGCTGCTCCCCCCCCTCAGGGGGAGGTGATCAAAGGGCAGGCCAATCAGATTATGTCAGAAACAGTCCCTGTTCCCATTACTATGGAACCCACTTGCACACTGAACTGCCATGGGCTACATCTGTGCAGGGGTTCTAGGTTATCTCCATGCCTGGTACTTGGTTGGAGTATGAGTCTCAGGAAAGACACCTGTGCTCAAATTTTTTGGTTCTGTTGCTCTCCTTGTGGACCTCCTGCCCTCTCCAGATCTTACTATTTCCCACTTCTTTCATGAGATTCCCTGCATTCTTCCCAAAGTTTGGCCATAAGTCTCAACATCTGCTTTGATAGTCTGCAGGGCAGAGCCTTTCAGAGGCCTTCTGTGGGAGGCTCCTAACTTGTTTCCTGTTTTCTCCTTCTTCTGATGTGCATCCTCTTTGCCTTTTGGGATGGGGACTGAGCATTTTAGCCTAGTCCTCATCTAGATTAGTTTCTTTAGTTGTACAGATTTTAGTAGGTTTATCCTACTTTATATGTCTATATGAGTGAGTATATACCGTGTGTGTCTTTCTGCTTCAAGGATAGCTCACTCAGGATGATCTTTTCCAGTTCCCACAATTTACTTGCAAATTTCATGATTTCCTTATTTTTCATTGCTGGGTAATATTCCATTGTGTACATGTACCACAATTTCTGTATCCATTCTTCAGCTGAGGGGCATCTGGGCTGTTTCCAGCTTTTGGCTATTACAAATAAATCTGCTACAATTATGGTTGAGCAAATGTCCTTACAGTGTATTTGAGCCTCTTTTGGATATATGCCTAGGAGTGGTATAGCTGGATCTTGAGGAAGCACTATTCCGAGCTGTCTGAGAAAGCTCCAGATTGATTTCCAGAGTGGTTGTACAAGTTTACATCCCCACCAGCATGTGTTGTCACTTGAGTTTTTGATCTTGGCCATTCTGATGGGTGTAAGGTGAAATCTCAGGGTTGTTTTGATTTGCATTTCCCTGATGGCTAATGAGACTGAGCATTTCTTTAAGTAATTCTCCGCCATTCAATATTCCTCTATCGAGAATTCTCTGTTTAGCTCTGTTTCCAATTTTTAATTGGATTACTGTGTGTGTTGCTTTTCAGCTTCTTTCGTTCTTTATATATACTGGATATTAGCCCTCTGTCAGATAGAGGGTTGATAAAAATTCATTCCCAATCTGTAGGCATTTATTTTTATTTTTTTTTGATGACAGTGTCCTTTGCTTTACAGAAGCTTTTCAGTTTCATGAGGTCCCATTTATTGATTGTTGCTCTTAAGAGCCTGTGCTATTGGTGTCCTGTTCAGGAAGCTGTACACTGCACTAATGAGTTATAAGATCTTCCCCAATTTTCTTCTAACCAATCTAATGTGTCTGGTTTTATATTGAGGTCTTTGATCCACTTGGACTTTAGTTTTGTGCAGGGTGATAAGTATGGATCTATTTGCATTTTTTTACATGTGGACATCCAGTTGGACCAGCACCATTTGTTGAAGATGCTATCTTTTCCCATTGTATGGTTTTGAAATCTTTATCAAAGATCAGGTGGCCATCAGTGTGTTGGTCTATTTCTGGGTTTGCTATTCGGTTCCATTGATCCACCATTCTGTTCCTATGCCAGAACTATGTAGTTTTTATTACTGTTGTTCTATAATACAGCTTGAGATCAGGGATGGAGATTACTGTAGAAGATTTATTGTAGAGGATTGTTTTAGCAATTCTGGGTTTCGTGTTATTCCATATGAAGTTGAGAATTTTTCTTTCAAGGTCTGTGAACAATTCTGTTGGTAATTTGATGGGAATTGCATTGAATCTGTAGATTGCTTTTGGAAAGATGACCGTTTTTTAATATGTTAATCCTGCCAAGCCATGAGCGTGGGAGACCTTTCCATCTTTGATATCTTCTTCTAATTCTTTCTTCAGAGACTGGAAATTTTTTTCATACAAATTTCTGACTTACTTGGTTAGGGTTACACCAAGGTACCTTATGTCATTTGTGGCTATTGTGAAGGGTATTGTTTCCCTAATTTCTTTCTCAGCCCTTTTGTCTTTTGTATACAGGAGGGCTACTGATTTTTTTTTTTTTAGTTAATTTTGTATCCTGACACTTTGCTGAAGGTATTTATCAGCTGTAGGATTTGCCTGGTAGAATTTTTGGGGCCACTCATGTATACTATCATATCATCTGCAAATAGTGATATTTTGACTTCTTCCTTCCTGATTTGTGTCCCCTTGATCTCCTTCAATTTTCTTATTGCTCTAGCTAGGACTTCCAGAACTATGTTGAAGAAATATGGAGAGAGTGGGCAGCCTTGCCTTGTCCCTGATTTCAGTGGGATTACTTTAAGTTTCTCTCTGTTTAGTTTGATGTTGGCTATAGGCTTGCTGTGGATTTTGTCAAATGCTTTCTAAGCATCTAAGGAGATTATCATGTGGTTTTTTTTCTTTCAGTTTGTTTATACGGTAGATCACATTTTTGGATTACTGTATATTGAACCACCCCTGCACACCTAGAATGAAGACTAGTTGGTCGTAGGTGATGCTATCTTTGATGTGTTCTTGTATTCGGTTTGTAAGTATTTTGTTGAGTATTTTTGCATCAATGTTCATAAGGGAGATTGGCCTGAAATTTTCTTTCTTTGTTGGGTCTTTGTGAAGTTTAGGTACCAAGGTTACTGTGGCTTCATAGATTGAGTTTGGTAATGTTCCTTATGTTTTTATTTTGTGGAATAGTTTGAAGAGAATTGATGTTGGCTGTTCTTTGAAGGTGTGGTAGAATTCTGTGCTGAAACCATCTGGCCCTAGGCTTTATTTATTTATTTATTTATTTTGATGGGAGACTTTTGATGAGAACTTCTATTTCCTTAGGAAATATAGGACTATTTAATTGATTTACCTGTTCTTGATTCAGCTTTGGTAAGTGGAATCAATCAAGAAAATTGTCCATTTCATTTAGATTTTCAAATTTTGTGGGATATAGGCTTTTGAAGTAAGTCCTAATGATTATTTGGATTTCCTCAGTATCTGTTGTTATGTTCCCCTTTTTATTTCTGATTTTGTTGATTTGGATACTGTCTCTCTGCCTTTTAATTAGTTTGGCTAAAGGTTTGTCTATCTTGCTGATTTTCTCAAAGAACCACCCCTTAGCATCATTGATTCTTTGTTTGTTTTTTTTTATTTGTTTTTAATTTATTGATTTCAGCCCTGAATTTGATTATTTCTACCTGTCTACTCCACTTTTGTGTGTTTGCTTCTTTTTTTTTCCCCCTAGGGCTTTTAGGTGAGCAATTAATTTGCTGGCATGAGATGTTTCAAATTTCTTCTTCTAGGCACTTAGTGCTATGAACTTTCCTCTTAGCACTGCTTTCATTGTGTCCCACAAGTTTGGGTATGTTGTGCCTTCATTTTCATTGAATTCTTAGAATACTTTGATTTCTTTCTTTATTTCTTCCCTGACCCGACTGTCATTGAGTAGCAATTTGTTCAGTTTCCATATGTGGGTAGGCTTTTTGTTATTTCTGTTGTCATTGAGATTTGGCTATAGTCAGTGGTGGTCAGATAGGATACATGGGATTATTTCAATCTTTTTGTGTCTGTTGAGACTTATTTTGTGACCATCTATATGGTCTATTTTGGAAAAGGTTCCATGAGGTGCTGAGAAGAAGGTAAATTCTTTTCTGTTTGGGTGAAAGTTCTGTAGACAGATGTTAGGTCCATTTGATTCATGACCTCTGTTAGAGTCATTGTCTCTTTGTTTAATTTCTGGTTTGTTGACCTTTCATATGTTGAGAGTGGGGTGTTGAAGTCTCCCACTATTAATGTGTGGGAATCTATGTGGGATTTCAGTTTTATTAATATTTCTTTTACAAATGTGGGTACTCTTGTGTTTAGGGCATAGATGTTCAGAATTGTGGTGTCTTCTTGGTGGAGTTTTCCTTTAATGAGTATGAAATGACTTTCACCATCTCTTTTGATTAATTTTGGTTGAAAGTCTATTTTATTAGATACTAGAATGGTTACTCCTGCTTGCTTCTTGGGTCTATTTGCTTGGAAAACTGTCTTGCAGCCCTTTACTCTCAGGTAATGTCTATCTTTGTGACTTAGGTGTGTTTCTTGTATGCAACAGATTACTGGGTCTTGTTTATGTATCCAATCTGTTAGTCTATGTCTTTTTATTTGAGAGTTAAGTCCATTGATGTTAAGCGAGATTAATGACCAGTGGCCGTTACAGGCTTTGATTTTTCTTTTGGGTATGATAATGTGTTTGTGTGCTTAGCTACTTTATGTTTTGCTGTAGTGAGGTTATTTGTTTCATGTGTTTTCCTGAAAGTAGTCAGTTTTCCTGGGTTCTATTTTTCCTTCTAGTATCTTCTGTAATGCTGGATTTGTGGGTAGGTATTGTTTGAATTTGTTTTTGTCATTGAATATCTTTTTTTCTCTATCTATGATGACTGAGATTTTGGTGGATATAGTAGCCTGGGCTGAAATCTGTGTTCTCTTAGGGTCTGCATGATATCCGTCCAGGCCCTTCTTGCTTTCGTAGTCTCTGTTGAGAAGTCTGGTGTGTTTCTGATAGGTTTGCCATTATATGTTACTTAGCCTTTTCCCCTTGCAGCTTTCAGCATTTTTTTTTTTTTGTTCTGTATAATTACTGTTTTGATCATTATGTGGCTGGAGAATTTTCTTTTCTGGTCTAATTTTTAGGTGTTCTGTAGGCCTCTTGTATTCTTATAGGCCTCTTCTTTAAGTTGGGGAAATTTTTTCTATGATTTTGTTGAAGATATTTTCTGGGCCTTAGAGCATGGAATCTTCTTTTACCTCTATTCCTATTATTCTTAGGTTTTGTCTTTTCATGTTTGTTGTCTTGGATTTCTTGGATGGTCTGTGTCAGAAATTTTTAGATTTAACATTTTCTTTGACGGATACATTGCTTTCTTTCATTGTATCTTCCACACCTGAGATTCTTTCTTCCATCTCTTGTACTCTGTTGGTTATGCTTACCTCTGTAGTTCCTGTTTTCGTCCCTAAATTCTTGCTCTCCATGATTTCCTCCATTTGTGTTTTTTTAATTTTTTCCAATTCTATCTTCAGATCTTGAGTTTTGTTTATTTCCTTCATCTGTCTCATTTTATTTTTCTGTTTTTCTTTTAGTTCCTTCAACTGTTTGTTTGAATATTCCTCTGTTTCTTTTATTTCTTTCAGTGATTTAATTATTTCTTCTCTGAAGGCCACAAATTGTTTGGCTGTATCTTCCTGTATTTCTGCACAGATGGCCATAATCTGCTTGTCTTTAACTTCCTCCATTTCTTTACTGATAGCCATGATCTCTTTGGTTTTATCTTCCTCTAATTCTTTACACATTTTATTTATTTCCTCTATTATCCTCTTCATCAGCATAGATGTAAGGTCATCTTCTTGAATTTCAATTATGCTGGGGTGTCCAGGGCTGCTGGCCCCTGGATGGCTGGGTTCTGGAGATGCCATATTGCTCTGTCTTTTGTTGTTTGATCTTTTACATTGACCTTTACCCATTGGGCTGTTTTAGGTGTTGCCTGTTAGTTTCTGGTGCTTCTGTGAATCCTGGGATTGGGAGAATCTCCTTGGCAGGAAGATGATTTTTCCTGAAGGAGGCCTCCTCTGCTTTTTGGGTATGGTCACTGTATGGCCAGTGTTTCTCAGTAATAGCCACTGCTCCCCTCAGGCATATAGACCTGAGCAGTAGCTGTGGTCTTTGTTCGTTGGGGAGGCTCTTCTCTCACCTGCAGAAGTCCTCAAGACAGCTGCCCTGCTGCTGGGTTTCTCGTTCTGAATTTAGTGAGCTTCTGCTGTTGTCACACTGTTTTCTAAGTACAGTCCTCTTGAAGAACCTGCTGATTCCCTAAATGTGGGGTTTTCTCCCAACAGGGAAACTCAGTCTGGTACCCTGGGGCACACAGTTCTGTCTGGGAAGGTGAGAGGAGCGCCCAGCAACAGAGGCTGAGTGCTATACTCTGGGCTGGTATACTGTGTATCCAAGTTTGAGATGGCTGCTGGGGGCGCCGTTCTGGTCCGGAGGCTGGGCACTCCTCTCTAGGCTAGCAAATGAGGGCTCCACTCTGGTCTGGAGGATGGGCACCTCACCCTGGCCGGAAGCTGTGTGTCCCTGTCTGGGATGGCAGCTGGGGGCGCCACTCTGGTTGGGAGGCTCTGTACTCCGATCTGGGCTGGCAGTGTGTGTCCCCTTCTGGGCCATAGGCTGTGCACGCCTCTCTGGGCTGGCAGCTAAGGGCTCTGCTCTGGGTCCGAGGCTTGGCGCCTCACTCTGGGCAAGAGGTTGTGTGTCCTTGTCCTGGATGGCAGCTGGGGGTGCCGCAGGTGGCTGTATGCTCCGATTTGGGGTGGCAGGGGTGCGGGCAGGTCCCCAGGACATTTTCCAGGGATTGACTGATTGACCTGAGGTCTGTCCCAATTGATTTCCCCACAGTAGGCTTTCTTCTCACCTGGCAATCACAAAGGCTGGTGTTTTAGGTCCCAGAGTTCAGTCTCCTGGTTGCTGTGTTTGCAATCCTCAAACACAGTGTCCTCCTGGATTCGCCATCTTGTCTCTCTGCTTGCTCAATTCTTAATGGTGACCGTATGAATGAAGGTTTAAGAAGAAATTTGAAATTCTAAAGAGAAGTAGACTTTGGGTGAGTGCAGATGAGGGGGAAATTGCTGAAATAGTATACATTACATAATGTACTTTTTCCACACACAGTTGCACAGACTGTCTTTAATGTTAGTCCTGTTATTTACACATGTGCATCTCATGTCTGGAAGAGTGTAATAGATTTCATTATTCTCTAGATAAACAGATATTATTTTTCTAGGCAGTCTATAACAGCTGTGAAAACATTCACATACATTCGTCAGCCCATGTCAGGTCACATATGTCTCAGTCTCTGCCTCTACTGGACTTTGGAATGCTTCAGGTAGAGATCTGGATTATTTGTTGGCACTTACATACTTATACCTTCTTTTAGGAGTACTTGGTGGAGTCAACTAAGTTCATACCTATATCAATGGTTTTTAAAGAATACATCCCATGTTTAATTGAATTTGAATTTAGGTCAGAGGAGGAAAATTATTTTCAGAAACACTTCCACATACCAAGATGTATCCCTCCATTCATGTTATCATACAAATGTCTCAATACAAGTTCACAGAACACACCCGTGTCTGCCATCCCTTGATACATGGTCACAAGAAACTCAACTGTGACCACAGAAATGTTTTCCAGTTTGTAAAAAGTATGGGAACATAATTAGCCTCCTCAGGGGTCATAACTTGATTGCACTTAATCAAAGAAGCTTTCACAAACATAAAACAAAAATTTTTGATATCCCCCATTTTACCTATAAAAAAGGTGTCTTTAAAAACAATGGTAAGTTTGATTGGCAGCAGTATAGAGTTCAGCAGATTATTAAAACAAAAGACATGGGATTATATGGAAAATCAGAAACATAACTGGAAGAGTTCCAGCAATAAATGGATGGAGGAAATAGGAAAATAATGTGACCGAGATGTCTTGAACATCTGTGGAATTTTCAGAAAAGAAAAAGGTGCAGATAAAATTAAGTTTCTAGTAAAAGGAAATGGGTGAGTGATGCAATAAAGGTATCTATATGTCTTTAATGTTTCAACATTTCTGAAAAGTAAACCCTTCATGAAATGCTATCTTTGAAGTCAGCTGAGTGCCACATTTCCTAGATGAAAGCAGCCATCAGAGGACTGAGAGTGTTGCCTTGTAAGAGAGACGTAGCAAAACCACATGTCCTGCAGACTAACTCTAGAGGGATGGACAAGAAGCAACAGTAGCACTTGCCACAGCCAGACACACTGTGCTCTCACTTCTCTTTTCCCACTTTTTCCCTTTGCCTTAAAAAATGACGTGAGTCAACATTCTCCTCCTGCTGCTGTTCTCACTTATACCTCCTTAAACTACAGTGACTATTAGGAAAGGTTATTTAAATTATAGGAGTTTGTTATATTTATAGTAAAATATAGTATACAAAGGAGGCTTTAGACCTTGTCTTAAAGAACTCTAAATTTTCTAGGACAAGAAATATCTCAGGAATCTTTGACATTGACACTAGCTAAGACTCCTAACAGACAGGATATGGAACCTGTAATGCCCATCTCCTGTAGCCAGGCAAAACTTCCATTGTAGGGTTGGGAACACTAAACCACCTTAAAAACCATAGATTCAAAATTTGTCCTGCCTACAATATGTGCAGGGATAAAGATGGAGCAGAAATTGAGGGAATGGCTAACAATGAATGTCCCAACTTTTGACCTATTGCTTCAGAGAGAGGTAACCCGACTCTATTAATGATATTCTGCTATATTTTCAAACAGGATCATAATATATCTGTCCTCTGAAAGGTTTCAACCAGCAACTGATGGAAACAGGTGCATAGACCCACAGACAACCATTAGGCAGAACTTGGAGACTCTTGTGGAAGAAGAGAAGGAAGGATTGAGGGAGCAGAGAGGTGAAGGACTCTGCAACAAAACCTACAGAATCAAATAACCTGGGCCAGTAGAGGCTCCCCAAGTCTAAATGGCCAGCCAAGAAACAAGCATAAGAAGGACCTAGGCACCCACACACATGTAACTGATGTGCAGGTTTTTCTTCATGTGGCTCTACCTACAACTGGAGCAAGGAATCTCTCTGACTCTGTTAATATGCTAAGGTAGGTTGGTATCCATGGGAAGTGTCCCCTTCATTGAGGACGAAGAAATGTGAATGGGGGCAGTAAGGTGAGAGGGAGGGATGGAAAAAAGAGAAGGGAGGGTAAGCTGTAATAGGGATGTAAAGTAAATAAATTAATTAATGGAAATAATAAAAAGTCGAGCTGTATTTTGCAATGTTTCTCTCAGTGTGTAGTGTTTGTCAGTGGATCTCTGTATTTGTTCCCCTCTGTTGTAGAAGAAAGCCTTTCTGATGGTGGCAGAATAAGGCACTAATGTATGAGTATATGAGAACATCATTATTACTCATTTCATTCTTATATTTTTATTAGACCAGTATTAGGTGGTTTTACTCTAAGACTCTGGAAGCTTTAAACTCTGGTACTTGCTTCCCCAGGCAGTGTGAGGTATAGATTCCATCACACAAAGTGGACATTAAGTCAAATTAGACATTCATTAACAAGGTTTGTGCCACCATTGACCTAGCATATTTTGAAGACAGGACAGCTTGTTTTCTAAGGTTTTGTGGTCAGGTTTGTGTTTACTTTTCTATTTTGGTAGTGTACATATTATCTTCATGAGTCATTGACCCTAAGATACAGGGTGAAGGTTCCTTGTAAGCACCAACTTCACTTCCACATGTTCAGGGAGTTGGGTGAGTGTCCTCTTCAGTAGTGTGGCCTTGCTGTCAATTTGGAGAGAGCAACCTAGTCTCTTGGCAACAGATGGAGCTGTTTGGGGTTTCCACTAGGCCTTCTCAGCCAACTACTCAGTTGGCTGAAACACAGTCCTGACACTGGAAGCTCCATTTGGTGATAGGAAATGACCATTTGCAGTTCTGTCTTCATCATCATTTGGAGACTTCAGTATATTTGTCTGTGTATATTATAGAAAGCTTAAACTGCCCTAGGTTTATATATGTCCACTCAAATGCTCTTCAGTTCTAGCTGTCTCTGCCCTCATTCCCTCCTTCAAACCAATCTTTCCTCCTGTTTCTACCTGATCTTTCTGTTCTAATACCTCCACATCCCTAATTTACAACAGACCCATAAAAATCTATTCTATTTCTCAAATTCAGGGATATTCATATGTTCCCCCCCACACACTTCTTCTTTACCTAACCTCTGTGGATCCATGTATTATCACATGGTTATCATTTATTCAATGGCTAATATCTAGATTCAAGTGAAGACATGCCATATTTATATACATGGGTTTGGGTTTATTCACTCAATATAATTTTTCTAGTTTCCTCCATTCACCTAAAAATTTCATGATGTCATTTTTAAAAAGAGTTGAGTATTACTCCATTGTGGAAAAGTACCACATTTTGTTCATTCACTCCTCCAACTGAAAAATACCAAGTTGTTTCCAGTTTCTGGTTATTATGACTTGTATTTGGGTATATGAACAGGAATGATATAGCTGAGTTTAAAGCAGACAAGTCTCATCATTCTGAGGAAACTCCATACTAATGTCCATAGAAGCTGTACAAGTTCACACTCCCATCAGCAATGGAGAAGTGTTTCCCTTGCTCTACATCCTCAACAGCATGAGCAGTTATTGGTACTATTGATCTTAGCCATTTTGACAGGTGTAAAATAGGATCTCAAAGTAATTTTGATTTGCATTGGCTAAAGATGTGGAACTTTTCTTTAGGTATTTTTCAGCTATTTCTGTTACCTCTATTGAGACTTCTCTGTGGCAGGAATGTTCAACTATGTTTTCAAATACTGATTTCAGTGCCTTGAGATCTGGTTACCAGTCTGCCACAGGCATTGTTATGAATTTGAATTATCTCCTTTAACCATGTGATGATAACGATTATTCCCCAATTATTAGATAAGTAAATATACTCAAGCCGATGGCTGCGTGGTAAAGAAGTAAGTGGAATTTTAGGTTCCTGCCCTTGGGTTTGAGATAGGAGAGGAGAAAGAAGAAAATGCAGAAGGAGAGAAGAAGCTGGGGGAAAGGGGTTGCTATAAGAAAGATGACAATGAGCATGTGTCTGTAAGGACAAACTGATGGAGATGAAGTCTCCTGGAAGTCATCAGATTGGCAAGTGATTGGCTTTTGTGTGGGTTTTAAAGTTGCTAGGATTGAAATAGTGCAGAATCTGCCCAGCATAGCGCTCACAGCTTAATATAAATTATCTCTCTTTGTCAGTCATTGAGGAACTAGTTGGTTTATGAAAACTGCTGTTGAAATAATTTTCTGCATTAATTATTATGGAAAGAATAACTTATATATCTCCATTTATCTCTTTAGAACTGTACCCCATTATTAATTGGGTTATTTGGTTACTTGACAACAAATTGTTGAGTTATCTCTATATTTTGGATATTAACCCTTTTTCTTGTTTAGATTGGTAAAAATCTTTTCCCACTTTGTGGGCTGCAGCTTATGATCTCTTTCTTGTTAATATTGCATTGCTTTCCTAATACCCACATATATTCATGATGGATTAGGGGAAAGGGGACTATAAACACACAAATACATTAGCACTAGTGTTCTCCACTTGAGCATGTATACCAAAATAAACAAGATTCTGAAGACACACACAGCTCTACACAACTTATCTGGTCTTCCTGACTGCACAGCAAACTTCGTGAGTGGGGGTTGTTTAATAACCCTCTGTCACTTGACAGTGCTTTCTCTCTGTCAAGTGACACGTGCTACAGGTTCACAGTTCTTCCCGCCACCACCGTGGACACCCAGACTCAGCCTCTCTCCTCTGAGAAGCTGCTGCTTTGAGAAGGTGAGACCAGCAGCCCGTGTGTGCTGCACACCTTAAATCTCAGCACAGAGGAAGAAGCAGGTGGGGCCCTGTGGGTTTGAGGCCAAACTGGTCAACTATTATATAGATACATACTTAGATAGATATATAGATACATACATAGATAGATATATAGACAGGTAGATAAAGTGGGACCACTTGCTGAGACCTCACAGTTTCTATCTTTTTACAGCTCTCACAAAGGGCCTAACTGCACCACTGCCTCTGCTGTCAGTGATCATAGACATGAAACATAGGCCACTTTTTAACTATTTTGTCTCCTGAAGTGAGACCTCCAAATCCCTCAGAAACCTTTAAGAATAGACTTCACTCTTTGTTCAACCAGAGAACTCAACCAGAGAACTCCTTCAGCTGATAAACACCTTCAGCAAAGTGGCTGGATACAAAATCAACTCAAAAAAATCAGAAGCCCTTCTGTATACCCAAGACAAAAGGGCCACGAAAGAAATCAGGGAAACAACACCTTTCACAATAGCCACTAATGACATAAAGTACCTTGGGGTGACTCTAATTAAGCAAGCGAAAGAGCAGTTTGAGAAAAACTTCAAGTCTCTGAAGAAAGAAATTGAAGAAGATGCCAGAAGATGGCAAGAATCTCCTGTTTTCTTGGATTGGTAGGATTAAGATAGTGAAAATGGCCATCCTGCCAAAGACAGTTTATACATTCAATGCAATACCCATCAAAATACCAACACAATTCTTTACAGACCTTGAAGAAAAATTCTCAGCTTCACATGGAGAAACAAAAAAACCAGAATTTCCAAAACGATCCTGTACAACAACAGATCATCTGGAGGTATCTCCATCCCTGATCTCAAGTTATACTACAGAGCAATAGTAATAAAAACTGCATGGTATTGGCATAGAAACAGAAAGGAAGATCAATAGAACCAAATAAAATACCCCAAAATAAACTCACACACCTATAAATACTTAATTTTTTTATAAAGAAACCAAAACCATTCAATGGAAAAAAAGACAGCATCTTCAACAAATGGTGCTGGTCCAGCTGGATGTCTACAAGCAGAAAAATGAAACTAAATCCATATTTATCACCCTGCACAAAACCAAAGACTTCTACATAAAACCAGATACACTAAGTCGGTTAGAAGAAAAAATGAGGAAAATCCTAGAACACATTGGCACAGGAGATGACTTCCTGAACAGAACACCAACAGCACAGGCTCTAAGATCAACAATCAATAAATGGGACCTCATGAAACTGAAAACCTTCTGTAAAGCAAAGGGCACTGTCATGAGAGGAAAATGACAGCCTACAGAATGAGAAAGGAAATTCACCAACCCTATATCTGACAGAATATATAAAGAACTTAAGAAGTTAAACAACAACAAATCAAGTAACCCAATTAAAAAACGGGGTACAGAGATAAACAGAGAATTCTCATTAGATGAGCATTGAAAGGCAGAGAAAAAATTAAAGAAATGGTCAACATCCTTAGTCATCAGGGAAATAAAATCAAAACGACCCTGAGATTTCACCTTACACCCATCAGAAAGGCTAAGGTCAAATCTCAAGTGACAACACATGCTGGAGTAGATGTGGAGAAAGAGGAATCCTCCTCCATTCCTGTTGAGGATGCAAACTTGTAAAACCACTATGGAAATCAATGTGGCATTTTCTCAGACAATTAGGAATAGTGCTACCTGAAGACCCAGCTATACCACTCCTAGGCATATACCCAAATGATGCTCAGGTATACAAGGACATTTGCTCAATGATGTTCATACCAGCTTTACTTGTAATAGCCAGAAGCTGGAAACAACCCAGATGTCCCTCAGTTGAGGAATATATACAGAATGGAATACAGAATGTACACATAATGGAATACTACTCAGAAAATAAAAACAAGGAAATCATGAAATTTGCAGGCAAATGGTGGGATCTAAAGATCATCCTGAGTGAAGTATCACAGAAGCTGAAAGAAAGTGGTATATACTCACTTATAAGTTGATATTAGACCTATAATATAAGATAATCATACTAAAATCTGTACACCTAAGGAAGCTAATCAAGAAGGAGGACTCTGGGTAAGATGCTCAGTCTTCATTCAGAAAGGCAAACAAGATGAACATCGGAAGAGGGAGAAAATAGGGAATCGGACAGGAGCCTATCACAGAGGTTACTCTGAAAGACTATACCCAGCAGGGTATCAATATGCTGAGACTCATAGCCAAACATTGGGCAGAGTGCAGGGAATCTTATGAAAGAAGGGGGAGTTAGAAAGACCTGGAGGGAACAGGCACTGCACAAGGAGAGCAACAACAACAACAAAAAAATCTGTGAATCTGTGCCAAGGGGTCTTTTCTGAGACTGAAACTCCAAACAAGGACCATGCATGGAGATAACTTAGAACCCCTGCACAAAAGTAGCCCATGGCAAATCAGTATCCAAATGGGTTCACAAATAATAGGAACAGGGACCATCTCTGACATGAACTCATGGGCTGGCTCTTTGATCACCTCCCTCTGAGGTGAGAGCAGCCTTACCAGTCCACAGAGGAAGACAAAGAAGCCAGTCCTGATGAGACCTGATAGACTAGGTTCAGATGGAAGGGGAGGAGGATCACTCCTATAATTGCCTTGGTGGAGAGGCATAGGAGAAGAGTGATTGGGCGAGATTGGGAAAGGGTTTGAGAGGGGGCAACAGCTCAGATACAAAGTAAATAAACTGTAATTAATATGAATAAAATAAAAATTGTAAAAATACTAAGAAGCTTATCACATATATCATACTCATTTATATTGTTATTTTGCTTTTCTTATAACATTTCTTCCTGAGTAAACGATAGTAGCAAATTAGAGGGAAGCCAATTATGTTTCTTTAATTCTTGTTTTGGCCAAAAGTTTATTTTAATGTATTTTATGTATATAAACAAATCTGTATGTACATCTGCATGTATACTTGCAGGTCCCATTATAGATGGCTATAAGCTATTATGTGCTTGCAGGAACTTGAACTCAGGACCTCTAGAATAGCATAGCACTCAGTACACTTAACTGCTGAAGAACTTTTCAGCACTACCAATTAGATTTTTGCATAACAGGAATTACTTATGTGACCTTCTTGCTAGGTAAGACTATCTGCCAGCTCTCTGAGCTCTACCATTCTATCCCTTTGTTCTTATTATCCTCTTACAAAACACATTCTTACTATATAAATAGCAAGAATAAAATTTTATTTTTGTTTTCTTATCATAGTTTCTTATACAACCCTAATTAAGGATGAGAAGTAACATGTTTTATACTTCATCTATTAGAAAAATAAAGACAAATAAATCTTTATAAATTTTCACCAAAACTAAACACATATTAAAAAGCATACTATGGAATCAAGCAGGTTAGCATTCTCTCCATCCAAATTAGTATATACTCACTAGGTAAACCTTCGTACTCAGAGGCCTTTGGTATCTGGCTCAAACTCGGCAAGTTGACTACTACAGCTGGTAATGAGATGCCTCTGTGTAAAGGGTGCTCAGCAGTCTTGCTTCCCACATCACTATTCATGAGCAGCTACTTCTTCCAGGAGTCTGACCTGCTACTAATTCTATCATGTGATTACTGACTTTCCTTCCTTAAATACTTGATAAACAATCAACAATAAGAACTGACTTTTGATCAGCATTGCATTGTGAGTTTTTTGAAGCTAAACTTACCGAACTTCTTAGCACTTGGCACTAACCTTTGCTGGGCGATGCTTACCATGAAGTTTGGAGGATCTGAATTCAGTTTCCAGAATCTACATCAGAAATGTCAGTTTAAGAGTCAACAATCATAATCTCAGGACTAGTCAGGAGCAGACAACTTAATCACCAAGACTTACAGGCTAGCCGGAACAGCTTTCTCTGGCCAATGAGAGACCCTGACTTAAATAAAGCAAGATGTATGACCACTCAGAGATATGCCTGTGGATGAACTCTGGCCTTTATGTTCATGTACATAAACATGCACACAAATAAAGATACACAAGGGTTAAAATTTTAATTCTAAGGCAATGGAAACTATTGGATGCTTTGTCAACACACACATAATCACACACACATGCACACACACACATCTCACTGCTCAATGCTTCAAAAATTCAGGCTAAAAGCTATTCTTAGGCACTCCTCAAAAGAAAGGTAATTGGTAAAATTGATTTCTTTTTCATTCTGGTTACTCTGTTTCTGTTGCTTTTTAAGTTTAAGAGCTTCGATACAGTAAAATCTTTCCCAAGTTGCATTGGTAGTCTTCACTGCTCAGTGTCCTGACTCACTAATCCTTAGAATGTAATTCTCTATTTCTTCTAAATATTCCTTCTGCTGAACCTTGCTTCTTTACAATACATGCGAAAATTTCATTCTTATTATTGATGCCCTCTTTGTATTGCTTTTCATAAATATTGTATTTCTTATTTTAATACATTATTCTTACTTTATAATGATTAGTTTCATTTTAATCCTGTTTTAGCCTTCTGAAATTTCTTATTTAAAAAAATATTGTATTTATGTGCATGCATGTCTGTGATTTACATGCACTCTAGGTGTCCAAGAGGTCAGAGGAAGATGTTGTATCTTGTGGAAAGGGAGTTTAACACAATGTGAGCAGCCATGCGAATGCTGGGGATAGAACCCAGATAATGTGGAAGAGCAACCTTAATGCTGAGTCATCTCTACTGTCCTGACCTATCTTGTTTTCCTCTTTTGAAATTATTTTTTATTGAGTTAATGTTGCACCATGTAAGACACGCCCTGCCTTACATCATATCCTGAGACATCACCTGGGCTGTTTAGTACACAGGAAACCATTGCAAACACAACTGACCCATTTGAGAATCATAAGGCTAGAGCTCTAGAGGCCAATAGACCTGCTCATCTTTACTTGGTTGGGAACAATGTATAGCTTAGTAATGTAATTCCACTGAACTAGAAACATACCTTAGGCAAAGAGCTGATAAAATGGAGAAAGTCATTCATCTCAGTCCTTAGCCTCTGGATCCTTCTCAAGTTCAGACACAAAATTTGTGTGTTACACATTACCGTTAAGAAGTCAGTTAGCTTAAACCAGATTGTTAGTTGTTTACAGAACTTCATCATTGGGCATTCACAAATGAAATCAGAAATATGCTTGTTTTTGATGACTCCATTACTGATATCTCTTTATCTCAAGATAAAAGACATGCTCTTATTGCCTCTGGCCTCAGGACCAAGACAAGGATGACTGGCTGGAGTTAAAAGAAGCTATTAAGAGATACAGATAAAAAAAGAAAAAATAAATAAAACAGAAGACAGAGTCTAGGCTCTATATTTAATGTGGGTGCAAGAGTCTCAGATGAGGTTCCTCATTACATCTGTTTTCACACTGTTCCCATGGGTGTAGGTCACAAAGGGGTAAGGTGACAGAGCAAGAAGATGGAGATTGATCAGAGGAATCAAGATACCGGAAGCAACTGAACTCTTCTATCTCACACCAATCCTCTGGTTAGAGAAGATACCTCTGTTGCAGGTAGACAAAAGGCAGGTTTGGGGACTACATAGTTCTCGTCCTTGAGCACACAGGTAGAAGAATCTTTGATATTGCTCATTTAAACCAACCATGATTTGACACTGCATTTCATAGACACTCTAGTTCTCTCCCAAATACTTCCTCATCCTCATGATTGCTGCTACACTCTATCTTCACTCAATACTAAGGTTCAATGGACATCTAACATTTATACATTTGTCTTCAAATTTGATAGAATCCCTGACAACTTCTCGCTTTCAGGTAAACTTTGGTTTGGCTAAATAACTTCACTTACGTCTTCTTTGTCTTCATGGAAAAATGAAGAAAATTCTGACAACAGAAGAGTTGTAAATAATGAAGTAAACTGTATTAAAAACTTTCATCATTAGGAAGGTTGAGAACCTCTGTACTAATGATTAAACACAGAACATTCTCTTTACTCCAATGGTTTTGTACATTTTACTAAAGCTTTCCATGCTTGCTACAACAGACTTGTACAGAGACAGCTTGAACTCTCTGAGGATTGATGCCCCTATTTTTCTGCCTTCCCTAGACACCAGGTTAAAGACCTTGCTTTTTCAAAAAAGACCTCCTGATTTTTTAAAAGGTCCTCATGATTCAGTCTAGGGAAACTTTGATGCATACTCAGTTATTAATGGTGACTGCATGAATGAAGGTTTAAGAAGAAATTTGAAATTCTAAAGAGACATGGACTTGGTGGCATAGAGATGAGGAGGAACTTGCTGAAATAGTCCTATCACACAATGTTCTTTTTCCACACACAGGTGTACAGACTGTCCTCAGTGTTAGTACTGTTATTTACACCTGTGCATCTCATGTCTGGAAGAAGCATAACAGATTTCATTATTCTCTAGGTAAACAGACATTATTTTTTTAAGAAGTCTATGACAGCTGTACAAACATTCACATACCTTCGTCATCCCTTGTCAGGTCACATATGTCTCAATCTCTGCCTTTGCTGGACTTTAGAATGATTCAGGTAAGGATCCTCTATCAATGGTTTTTATAGAGTACATTCCATGTTGCCTGAATTTGAATTTAGTTCAGAGGAGAAAAATATTTTCACAAATACTTCCACAGACCAAGGTGTATCCCTCCATTCGTCTTATCGTAGAAACATCTCAACACAAATCTATGTAACACACCCGTACACCCGTGTCTGCTATCCCTTGATACAAAGTCACAGGCACACTCAATTGTGACCATTGAAAAGTTTTTCAGATTGTGAAGAAGTATGGAAGCATAATTAACCTGGATTTTGGTAACATCTCCTCAGTTGTCATAACTGTATTGGTCTTAATCAAAGAAGCTTTCAAGAACCTAAACAAAAATTTTTGGTATGCCGCTTTTTACCTATCAGAAAATGTGTCTTTAAAAACAATGGTACATTTAATTGGCAGCAGTATTGAGTTCAGTGGATTACCGAAGACACGAAATTAGATGGAAAATGGGACAGATAATTGGAAGAGTTCCAGCAATAAATGGCGGGAGGAAGAGCAATAAATGGAGGGAGGAAGTGAGAAAAATAAGTGACCAAGATGTCTTGAACATCTGTGGAATTTTCACAAAAGAAAAAGGTGCAGATAAAATTAAGTTTCTAGTAAAAGAAAGTGTGTGGGTGATGCTATAAAGGTATCTCTATGTCTGTAATTTTGCAACATTTCTGAAAAGTAAACCCTTCATGAAATGCTATCTTTACAGCCAGTTGGATGCCCCATTTCCTAGAGGAAAGCAGCCACCAGAGGATTTACAGTGACCCCTTGTAAGAGAGACTTCGAGAAACCATGTGTACTGCATCCTAACTCTCAAGGGATGCACAGGAAGTAACATTAGCACCTGCCACCGCCAGACACACTGTGCTCTCGCTTCTCTTTTCCAACTCTCCCCCTTTGCCTTAGAAAAATAATGTGAGTCAACATTCTCCTCCTGTTGCTGTTCTTGCTTATGCCTCCTTAAACTACAGTGACTATTAGGAAAGGTTATTTAAATTATAGGAGTCTTATGTGTTATCATGAATATGTATATACATGCATTCATCAAAAATTTTTTTGCCATATTTACAATAAAATATAGTATACAAAGGAGATTTTAGACCTAGACTTAAAAAACTGTAAATTATCTAGGACAAGGAATATCTCAGGAATATATGAGGTTGACACTAGCTAAGACTCTTAACAGACAGGATATGGAACCTGTGATGGCCATCTCCTGTAACTAGGCAAACTTTCAGTGGAGGGCTGGGAACACTAAACCACTTTGATAAACCATAGATCCAAAATTGTCCTGCTGATAATATGTGCAGGGATAAAGATGGAGCAGAATTTGAGGGAATGGCCAACAATGAATGTCCCAACTTTTGACTTATTGCTTCAGAGAGAGGTAACCCTGACTCTATTAATGATATTCTGCTACACATTCAGACAGGATCATAATATAATTCTCTTCTGAAAGTATTCAACCAGCAACAGATGGAAACAAAAGCAGAGACCCACAGACAAGCATTAGGTAGAACTTGGAAAATCTTGTGGAAGAGGGAGAGGAAGGATTGAGGGAGCAGAGAAGTCAAGGACTCTGCAGCAAAACCTATAGAATCAAATAACCTAGGCCAATAGAGGCTCACAACGGATAAATGGCCAACCAAGAAACAAGCATAAGAAGGACCTAGGCACCCACACACATGTAACTGATATGCAGGTTGTTCTTCATGTGGTTCTACTAACAACTGGAGCAAGGGCTCTCTCTGACTCTGTTAATATGCTAAGGTAGATTGGTTCCCTGGGAAAAGTCTCCTTCACTGAGTACAAATAAATTTGAATGGGGTGGTAAGGTGAGAGGAAGGGACGAAGAATAGAGAAGGGAGGGTAAGCTGTGATAGGGATGTAAAGTAAATAAATTAACTAATGGAAATAATAAAAAGTAGAGATGTATTTTCCAGTGTTTCTCTCAGTGTGTAATATCTGTCAGTGTGTCTCGGTATTTGTTCCCCTCTGCTATAGAAGAAAGCCTTTCTGATGGTCGCGGAATAATGCAGTAATGTATGAGTATATGAGGACATCATTATTACACATTTCATTCTTACATTTTTTATTAGTCCGGTATTACCTGGTTTTACTCTAAGACTCTGGAAGCTTTAGAGTATGTGCTTACCCAGACAGTGTGAGGTATAGATTCCATCACACAGAGTGGACCTTAAGTCAAATTAGACATTCATTAACAATGTTTGTGCCTCCATTGCCCTACAATATTTTGAAGACAAGACAGCTTGTTGATCTAAGGTTTTGTGGTCAGGTTTGTGTTTACTTTTCTATTTTGGTAGTCTACATATTATCTTCATGAGTCATTGACCCTAAGATACGGGGTGAAGGTTCCTTGTAAGCACCAACTTCACTTCCACATGTTCAGGGAGTTGTGTGAGTGTCCTCTTCAGTAGTGTGGCCTTGCTGCCAGTTTGGAGAGAGCAGCCTCGTCTCTTGGCAACAGATGGAGCTGTTTGGGGTTTCCACTAGACCGTTTCAGCCAAATACTCAGTTGGCTTAAAAACAATCCTGACACTGGAAGCTCCATTTGGTGATAGTAAATGACCAGTTGCAGTTCTGTCTTCATCATCATTTGGAGACTTCACTAGGTTCATCTTCATATATTATAGAAAGCTTAAACTGCCCTAGGTTTATATATGTCCACTCAAATGCCCATCAGTTCTAGCTGTCTCAGCCCTCATTTCCCCTTTCCATCTCATCTTCCCTCCTGTTTTCCACCTGATCTTTCTGTTCTAATACCTCCACATCCCTCCTCTAAAATAGACCCATAAAGATCTATTCTATTTCTCAAATTCAAGGATAGTCACATGTTGCCCTCTCCATTTCCTTCTTCTTTCCCTAATCTCTGTGGATCCATGTACTGTAACATGGTTATCATTTATTCAATGGCTAATATCTAGATTTAAGCAAAGACATGCCATATTTATTTCCTTGGGTTTGGATTTACTCACTCAATATAATTTTTATAGTTTCCTCCATTCAGCTAAAAATTTCATGATGTC
The DNA here is from genome assembly GCF_030254825.1 of Meriones unguiculatus. Classification (NCBI taxonomy): domain Eukaryota; kingdom Metazoa; phylum Chordata; class Mammalia; order Rodentia; family Muridae; genus Meriones; species Meriones unguiculatus. The sequence continues at coordinate 75,169,212 of NC_083360.1, read as the reverse complement.
ATTTTTAAAAAGAGTTGAGTATTACTCCATTGTGGAAAAGTACCACATTTTGTTCATTCACTCCTCCAACTGAAAAATACCAAGTTGTTTCCAGTTTCTGGTTATTATGACTTGTAGTTGGGTATACGAACAGGAATGATATAGCTGAGTTTAAAGCAGGTAATTCTCATCATTCTGAGGAAATTCCTTACTAATGTCCATAGAAGCTGTATGGACAGCAACAAAGAAGTGTTTCCCTTGCTCTACATCCTCAACAGAAAGAGCAGTTATTGGTACTATTGATAGTACCAATATTGGTAGCCATTTTGACAGGCGTAAAATAGGACTTCAAAGTAGTTTTGATTTGCATTTCTCTAATGGCTAAGGATGCAGAACATTTCTTTAGGTATTTTTCAGCCATTTCTGTTTCTTCTATTGAGACTTCTTTGTGGCAGGAAAGTTCAACTGTGTTTTCAAATAATGATTTCAGTGCCTTGAGATCTGGTTACCAGTCTGCCACAGGCATTGTTATGAATTTGAATTATCCCCTTTAACCATGTGATGATAAGGATTGTTCCTCAATTATGCCTGATTGGATAAGTAAACATACTCAAGGCTATGGCTGCATGGTAAAGAAGTAGGTGGAGTTTTAGGTTCCTGCACTTGGGTTTGAGTTAGGGGAGGAGAAAGAAGAAAAGGCAGAAGGAGAGAGGAAGCTGGGGGGAAAGAGGTTGCTATAAGAAAGATGACAATGAACATGTGCCTGTAAGGACAGACTGATGGAGCTGAAGTCTCCTGGAAGTCATCAGATTGGCAAGTGATTGGCTTTTGTGTGGGTTTTAAAGTTACTAAGATTGGAATAGTGCAGAATCTGCCCAGCATAACGCTCACAGCTTAATATAAATTATCTCTGTGTGTCAGTCATTGGGGAACTAGTTGGTTTATGAAAACTGCTGTTGAAATAATTTTCTGCCTTAATTATTATGGAAAAAAACATATTTCTCCACTTCTCTGTTTAGAATTATACATCATTATTAATTGGGTTATTTGGCTACTTGACAACAAATTGTTGAGTTATCTATATATTTTGGATATTAACCCTTTTTCTTGTTTAGATTGGTAAAAATCTTTTCCCACTTTGTGGGCTGCAGCTTATGATCTCTTTCTTGTTAATATTGCATTGCTTTCCTAATACCCACATATATTCATGATGGATTAGGGGAAAGGGGACTATAAACACACAAATACATTAGCACTAGTGTTCTCCACTTGAGCATGTATACCAAAATAAACAAGATTCTGAAGACACACACAGCTCTAAACCACTTATCTGGTCTTCCTGACTGCACAGCAAACTTCGTGAGTGGGGGTTGTTTAATAACCCTCCAACAGTGCTTTCTCTCTGTCAAGTGACACGTGCTACAGGTTCACAGTTCTTCCCGCCACCGTGCACACCCAGACTCAGCCTCTCTCCTCTGAGAAGCTGCTGCTTTGAGAAGGTGAGACCAGCAGCCCGTGTGTGCCACACACCTTAAATCTCAGCACAGGGGAAGAAGCAGGTGGGGCCCTGTGGGTTTGAGGCCAAACTGGTCAACATAGTTCCAGGCCATCCAGAGCTACTTAGTGTGATGCTATCTCTCAGATAGATGGATGCATAGATAGATAGATAGATAGATAGATAGATAGATAGATAGATAGATAGATAGATACATACATACATACATACATACATACATACATACATAGATACATACATAGATACATACATAGATACATACATAGATACATATATACACAGATAGATAAAGTGGGACCACTTGCTGAGACCTCACAGTTTCTCTCTTCTCACAGCTCTCACAAAGGGCCTAACTGCACCACTGTCTCTGCTGCCAGTGATCATAGACATGAAACATGGGCCACTTTTTAACTATTTTTGTCTCTTGAAGTAAGAACTCCAAATCCCTCAGAAACCTTTAAGAATAGACTTCACTCTTTGTTAGGGCGTACTGACAGCTCTCTCTTCAGAACCCTGCCATGCTGTATGTAGCACTGATAATTCTGCTTATGAAACTCTCACCTAAAGAACAGTCAGGGGATCTCCCAAACACTACAAGTCTTTAAAATCAAACAAATTAACACATACACACAATTTTGTTTTAAAATGTTTATTCTGTTCTAAAGAGGAAACACATGAAGTTAGGTGGATAGGATCTGGGAGGAGTTGAGAGAGTGGTAAGCATATATCAAAATTATTGTTTATAATTGTCAAAAATGAGCAAAAATATTTTAAAAGTTTGAAAATTATTTATAAAATAAAGAGGGGAGTAAAAAGGAGGGGAGTGAGGGAGGGAGGAGAGAGAGAAGTACCTCAGTGATAGAGGCCTCTAGCATACTGTCAGAACCCAGAAGTGCAAGGTGCCACTCTCCATAGTAACTTCCTTCTCAGGAAGGTTGCCAGCACTGGGGAAAGCTGGTTCACAAACTGGGAGCCTTCTGGGATGTAAATCACTTTTCCTATAGGCACATAATAGCTTCATGAAATGAAAATTTGAAAACAGAAGCATATTTAGCAGGCTTTTTATCTCCCCTAATACAATATTTGATTGAATGTTTGTGAATTTCATATAATGAATTCAGATTATTTTCACTTTTCAGGTCTCCCAGGCTTGCCTTCCACCATTTTGTACTTTCTCCTGAAAGAAAGTAAAAAAGAAAAGAAAAAAAAAGAAAAAAGAAAAAGTTTCAATTTCTCTTGTCCATAATCACTAGAGTATGGAGTATGGTATACCTGCCAGCATCCAGCCCCTTAAAGGAAAGGGGGCCCTCCTTCCCCATCCCTACCAGAAGCCATCAACTGTGGAGAGCTACAGTTTAGCATTTTTATCAAAAATTTTAATACTTCTCTTTATTGCTTGCTACCTAAGCTGCTACCTTTTTTTCTGAGGAGGTGTCACTGCGACTTCTGTGTCTCTCTTTCTCAACCATGAGCCTGCAGTCATCGATTCCTTTGAAAAGAAGATGTTTCCGTTCCTTTAAAGCCAGTGGAACCATGGATCATAGACTTCCACATGGTTTATGGTGAGAGAATGAACCACAGAAATCCCCAAGGGCTCCACTCTCTGCATGTGCCAAGGACCAAAACATAGTCTTTGGTGGCAGGACAGGCTATGGATGTCAAAAGGACTCTCTACCAAAGCATGGGCCACGAACCCCATCATATCTATTGTTAGCAGCACTGGACATGAACAACACCATGTCCACTGGAACAAGGTGGCAGCTCTGTCCTTGGACACCATTATGGCATCAGGACACAGCACAGACCAAGGACATCCACATAGTACTCAGTGGTACATTGATAAGGCCCCAGGCTGTAACAGGACCACAGACCCCAACATGGCCAGTGGCAGCAGCACAGCCCACAGATATCAACATGGCCTCAGGTAGCAACACAGGCCAATCATATCTACATGCCCCAGAAACAGCACGGCTCACAGGCATCAACATGGCCTCTGGCTGCAGCAGTGCCAGAGTTCCAAACATTTAACCAGTCATTTTAAACCACATTGGGGGTGAGTTTCTGGGAACACAGTGTCTTGCACTTAGGGGTAGGGGACTCAGCACCGGGACGTGGGGGAACAGGGAGAGCACAGCACACCAGAAGGGGTATTTGGAGTGCAGGACAGAATAGATAGGGTAAAGGTGCAGAGGAGCACAAGACTACGGGATTGCTTACAGTACTATCTAGTGGTGAGGAAGGGGCAGGGCACATAGATAAGGCGGAGCCAAAAGGAAAGGGCTAACAAAGCAGAAGAGAAAGGCTGTGGAAACACAGAGGGAGGTTTGGTCTGCAAGGAATAGGGAGAACAAAGCACTGTTAGTACTGTCAGAAGACTGGCCCAGCTCATATCATCACCATGACTGATACAGAGTCCCTGATGGCTGGTATCTGGGCAAGGATCCATCCCTGGACTCTGCTGCTGGCTTCTGTCACCTTCCTGCTCCTGGCTGACTACCTCAAAAGCAGACGTCCCAAGAACTACCCTCCAGGGCCCTGGCGCCTGCCCTTTGTGGGCAACTTGTTCCAGTTCAGTTTAGAGTTGTCACATCTGCATTTGGACATCCAGCCGGTAAGAAATGGAGAGAGTGTCTGGCTGTGCCATGATCCAATCCCGAGTTGTAGAAACGGAGATTCTGGCACCGGGATCTGGAGGACCAGGAGAAAGGATGATTACAGCTGCCGAGTAACCCAGCCAATGGAGCTAATGTCTAATTTGGGCCCTTGTATAAGTGGCAAGGTGTTTTGATGCAAAAAAAGTTCATTTTAATATCCTTGTATGAATTATTTCCATTGTAGTTCATTATGGTCTGACAACACAATATGTATGATTTCAATTTCTTTAAGCATGTAATGTCGATGGATGACTTAATATTTATCTTGAAAAAGAAGCTCTGTTGCTTTATGAAATGTGTAAGCAAGTGCCTCTTAGCTTTGTAGCTTAAACACTCATGCAAGAAAAACAAAACAAAGCTGTTCTCTGATCAGAAATTTCTATAATATCAGTTCACTTCTATTGATACTTGCTTAGTTTACATATATATATATGTATATATATATATATATATATATCATTGCTGACTGCTTGCTTACTGACTTTATCAACTATAGAAAAAGGTGCCCTGAAATTCCCAGCCCTACTGGGAGTTTGCTTGTTTGTCCTCCTGGTCTACCACTTGTCTACCTACCAGTGTTTCTGTTTGTTTTGCTTATAATGTGTGTGTGTGTGCCTGTGTGTGTGTGTCTGTGTGTGTGTGTATGTCTGTGGTATATACACATTTAAGATCAGCATGTGTTTCTGTGCAATCTTTTTCATAATGTCCCTTCTTATCTGTTGTTCTTTCCTAACCCTGTGCCTAGACAGAATATACTTCATACATGTTCTTTAATTATCATTTCTACTTGTTGGACCATTATTTATTATTCTTATTTCTTACCATTAGCTGGGTAGAATATACCATTGTGTATACTTACATAAGGATTTTGACATTTATTACTTTATCTTGAACTTCTATTTCTTTACTCTTCCACTATTGCTTCCCCGTGTATTTCTTGGACACTTCTGAGTATTTATCTTTTCACTCCTCTTCACTATTCCATTACAACTTTTTTGTCATCCTCCCAGGCTCTGCTCTATGTTAATGTACACACCCACACCTTAGGAGACATTGCTAACACCATTTTCCAAGTGAAGGGGAGCAACTACAGATGAGAATGACCCCTGTCTCTCTTCTATGACACAGCTGTCTCAGGTGTTGTCCTCACTCACACTGAGAACCACACAGACACTAACCTGCTTTTCAGTGTCCTGTGAAACTGGAACTCAAAGGCAGAAGTGTGTGAGGCCTTTTCTCCTTACACATCCTCCCACAGCTCTGTCTTTTTCTGACCCTTCAAGTTCACAGTTTCCATTCTGACCTCACACACTTTTTTCTCCATTCCTTCAGAGAAGGCTGTGGCGAGAGGAACCGTCTTAGCTCCTCCCCCATTAGATGCCTATCACCTCCACCCCCACATAGTCTTTCCCTGATTGTAGGACACTAGGTTGATAATCTCTTGCCCTTAATGTTTATAGATAGAATCCCATTTTGTTCTGTCCATTGTGATGTCCCCATAAATTGTAAGTTGTTTTCCTTCTGCTTTCAAGAGATTTGCTGTTTTGGTTTCTATGTTGATGGTGGTGATTTTGCTTAATAAATTTTGTAGCTTCATGCTGTTGAGTTATTCATGGCAGGTTTGTATTTTGCCAGAGTAGGAAGGTCTTATCCTTCTTTGAATCATTTTTAACCTACACCTTCTGGGTTTTTTTTTTTTTTTTTTTTTTTTTTTTTTTTTTTTTTTTTTTTTTTTAGTGATTGGACATTGAGTCACAGTTGTGGCATTTCTGGTGCTGGGTCTTGCTGTTTGACATTGCTTTCTTTGTCCTGTGCAGGGTGGAGCTTCTTTTCACCTCTGCACACCTCATAGTTGCTCTCACATTACTTCTCTGCTGAGCTCTTCGAAAAAAATCTCCACTTAGATCATTGCACCTTTCTATTCTCTAATTAGCCTTTGCTTCCTCTCTATAATTTTCATTTCTTTACTGAGAGGTGTCAGCATTTGGACAAAATGACAGTTGCTTTATAATCTTTCATTATCCAGAATTCCAAATTGGGTTATCTGAATAAGCTTAAGATGTTCTTGTTTTGAGGTGTGCAATATTACTTGTAGAGGTAGCCTTTTGTAGAGGCTTTTTTTCACTTTAATTATTTTTAAAAAATTATTTTTTATTAATTATAGTTTATTCACTTTGTATGCCAGCTGGAACCCCCTCCCTCATCCCTTCCTATCTCACCTTTCTTCCCTCATCTCCTCCCATGTCCCTCCCCAAGTACACTGATAGAGAAGGTCCTCCTCCCCTTCAATCTGACCCTAGCCTATCAGGTCTCATTGGCCGCATTGTCTTCCTCTGTAGCTTGGTAAGGCTGCTCCCCTTTCAGGGAGAGGTGATCAAAGAGCCAGCCACTGACTTCATGTCAGAGACAGTTCCTGTTCCCATTACTAGGGAATCCATTTGGAGACTGAGCTGCCATGGGCTACATCTTTGCAGGGGTTCTAGGTTATCTCCATGCATGGTCATTGCTTGGAGTATCAGTTTCAAAAAAGACCCCTGTGGCCTGAGTTTTTGGTTCTATTACTCTTCTTATGGAACTCCTATCTCTTCCAGGTCTCTCTATCTTCCCCTTCTTTTATAAGATTCCCTACAGTCTGTACAAAGTTTGGCTATGAGTCTTAGCATCTCCTTTGGTACCCTGCTTGGTTGAGTCTTTCAGAGGCCTGCTGAGGTAGGCTCCTGTCCTGTGATAGCCAGAATCTGGAAGCAATACAGATGTCTCTCAACTGAGGAATAGTTATAAAAATTGTTGTACATTTACACATTGGAATACTACTCAGCAATTAAAAACAAAGAAATCATGAAATTTTCAGGCAAATTTTGGGTATTAGAAAAGATCATTCTGAGTGAGGTATCCCAGAAGCAGAAAAACACACATGGCATTACTCACTTATGGTGGATATTAGACCATATAATACAGTATAAACATACTAAAATCTTCACACCTTAAAAAAAAAAAAACTAAGCAAGGAGGACCCTGGAGAAGATGAGCAATCCTCATTTAGAAAGGCAAATGGGCCAGCCATCAGAAGAGAGAGAAAACAGAGATTGAATACTGTTTTGAGTAGTGATTCAAACATAAACTTAGTCTATAGTGTGAATCTTGATGACCTCACCAAGTGTGGTCCCCACTTCCACAGGAATTCACCTGACAATGTCATCAGCACAGTCTCCTGAGAATGAGGACATTTACAGACCATAAAAGTCCATCAGAATAATGAGCCACCCAAGTCAGAGATCTCTTCCTTTATCTGTTGTATGAGGAAGAGCAACTTTTGTTACCATAAGGAAAGTCAGGAGAGCAAACTCCTAATCTATGCTCCTTTGCTGACTGTCTTTGTCATAGTGCAACTGTGAAGCCCAGTGTTCTGTTCATGGACTCAACCCAGATGTGATGCCAAGGGAGAGTGAGTGATAGGGCTGCACATATGAATCTGACTATTGAACTCCATTGAAGGGTTGGGGAAGTCCACGTTGTTTTATGGTGTTCAACTTAAAGCCTTAGGCAAATGGGCAGAGATTTTTTTTTCTGCTGCTCTGCACTTTTCATGGCTTTGGCTATGACTGCAACCTTTATTGTACTTTGTTCACTGTAACTAGCATGATTAAGAAATCTTACATGACATCCAAGTTACATAAAAATACCTGATAATGTAGGGTCAGATGGAAGAGGAGGAGGACCACCCCTATCAGTTGACTTAGAGAGAGGCAGGGAGATGAGGGAGGGAGGGTGGAGTTGGGAGGAAATGAAGGAGGGGGCTACATCAGATAAATAAATATTTACAAGGTAAATAAACTGTAATTAATATAAAAATAATAATTAAAAATACTGTTCTAAATCTTTATTTTTTTTTCCTAATACATTGGATGTGACTACAGGTCTTAGGTGAAATGATTAATGTCACAACAATGGTTCATGATAAAACTGAGACTGGGCTCTTCTTCATAGTTTAGTGATTTTTCATCCATTTATTTTGTATGTGATATGAGTTTACCTTTTGAGATTTCTGGGTACAAACCAGTGAAACAAAATGGTACAACCTCCTTATACTGTTTTGGTCTTGCCATCGATTAACTATCCTCACAATCTGGTGGCCTTCCCTCTTATTCTTGTGCTCCTCTTCATTCAGGCTCCATGACAGGCACACATGTGAGCTGGCGTCTACTAGCATTTCCCATTTCCACTAAGCAAACTGACTGAGGAAAACAGGAAACTGGCTTTCCCATGATGTCCGCCAGGGTAATGGTAAACAATGGCTTAAATCCAGCATGATTTGACTTGACACATTATCTGCCATTCCTGCCTACCTCTTCTTGATATTTTGCTTTTATTATGACCTCTCTTCCTTAGTAAATAATAGCAGCAAACTAGAGGAAAGCCAATTAAGTTTCTCTAGTTTTATTTGTGTGTGTGTGTGTGTGTGTGTGTGTGTGTTTGCCAAAAAGGTTATTTGTTTATGTATTTTATGTATGGGTGCTTTGTCTGAATGTATGCTTGAAACCAGAAGTAATCAGATTCCATTATAGATATTTATACGCTACTATGTGCTTGCTGGGACTTGAACTTGGGAAAGAAACACACCCAGGACACTTAACTGCTGAACATCTCTCCAGCCATGCCAACTAGCATTTGTTGTAGTTGTTGCTGGTTTTGGTTTTGGTTTTTTCTTAACAGGGATTATTTATGTGGCCTTCTTGCTGGAGAACCCATCTGCCTGCTCTCAGGGCTCTACCACTCTAGGCCTTTGTTGTTCCTATTACCTCCTTAAAAATGCCTTCCTTAAAGCAAAGATAATTATATTTTGGTTTTCTTTTCATAGTTTTCTGTGAGAACCATGTTAAGGAGGAATAGTAACACGTTCTATACCTCATTAATCTGAAAACCAAAACACATGAAACCTCACCAATTTTCCCCAAAAGTAAACACATAGTAAAAAAACATAATCTGGACTCAAGCAGCTTAGCATTCTCTCCATCCAAATTAGTATATACTCCCTGGGTAATCCTTCCTACTCAGAGGCCTTTGGGGTTCTGGCTCAAACTCAGCAAGTTGACTACTGCAGCTGGTAATGAGATGCCTCAGCAAAGGGTGCTCAGCAGTTTTGCTTCCCACCTCACTTTTCATGAACAGCTATTTCTTCCAGGAGCCTGACCTGCTACTGGTTCTTTCATGTGATTACTGACTTTATCTCTTTTAATAATTGATAAACATTGTAATAATAAGCTAAACTTACCAAACTCACTAGTGCTTGGCACTGACCTTTGATGCTTACCATGATGCTAGGAAGGTCTGAATTCAGATTCCAGAACCTACATTTTAAAAGCCCAGGGTAAGAGCTTACAACTCTAACCTCAGGATTAGGGAAGAGCAGAGAAGTAAAACACCAGGACTTACTAGCTAGTCAGCATAGCTTTCTCAGGCCAACGAGAGATCCTGACTCAAATAAACCAAATTTTATGACCCCTTAGAAAGATGCCTTTATGAACCTTGTCCTTTAAACTCATAAACATAAACATACACATAAATAAAGATACACAAAACTTTACAAAAAAAAAACAAGTAACAGTACAGGAGCCTACCACAGAGGACCTCTGAAAGACTCTACCTAGCAGTGTATAAAAGTAGATATTAAGACTCATAACCAATCCTTCGGCAGAGAGAAGAGAATCATATGAAGAAGGGGGAGTTAGTAAGACCTGGAGAGGACAGGAGCTTCACAAGGACCAAATATATCAGGGCACAGGGGTCTTTCATGAGTTTGTTTCTCCAACCAAGGACCATGTGAAGATATAACCTAGAACCCCTGCCCAGATATAGCCCATGGTAGCTCAGTATCCAAGTGAGTTCTCTAGTAAGGGGAACAGGGACTATTTTTGACATCAACTCAATGGTGAGCTCTTTGACACACATACACACACACCCCCGAGGGAGGAGCAGCCTTGCTAGGCCAAAGAAGAGGACATTGCAGCCAGTCCTGAAGAGCCCTGATTAAGATAGGGTCAGATGGAAGGGGAGGAGGTCCTGCCCTATCAGGGGACTTGGAAAGGGGCATGGAGGAGATGAGGGAGGGAGGGTGGGATCGGGAGGAAATGAGGGAGGGGGCTGCAGCTGGGATACAAAGTAAATAACCTGTGATTAATATGAAAAATTAAAAAAACGCATTTAATTCTAAGGCCTAAGAAACTATGTGGTTCTTTTGTGAACACACACACGTGCACACTCACACATGCACACACACACACACACACACACACACACTTATCTCAGTGACAATGCTTTAAAAATTCAGGGTAAAATAACTTATCTAAATTTTATAAGATAGATAATTGTACATTTTTTTCTTTTTCTTTGGGTGACACTTTTTTCTTGCTTCTTAACTTTAAGAACTTTGATTTAGTGAACTCTTTCTCAAATTGCTTTCTTGGTCTTCATTGCTCAGTGTCTTACCTCACTAATCCCTGTAATGTAATTTTCTTTCTGCTAAATCTTTCTTCTTTACATTGCATTTGATGATTTCATTCCTATTATTAATATCTTCTTTGTAGTGCTATTGACAAACACTGTATTTCTTATTTTAATTCATTATTCTTAATATTTTTATGTTTGGTTCCATTTTATTCCTGTTTTTGCCTCTTGAACTTTCTTATTAAAAATATTGTATACGTATGGACATTTTTCCTGCATGTGTATCTGAGCTTCGCATGCATGCCAGGTGCCCACAGAAGCCAGAAGGAGATCTGGGATCCTCTGGAACAGGAGCTACAGACAATGTGGGCAGTCATGCAAGTGCTTGGAGTAGAACTCAGATCATCTGGAAGAGAAACTTATCTCTGAGTCATCTCTGCTGACCTGACCTATCTTCTTTTCCTCTTTTGAAATTTTTTTTTTCTTTTACTTGACCTTGTACCATGAAATACATGCCCTGCCTTACGGCATATTCTGAGACATCATATGGGCCATTTAGTCCACAAAAATCAATTGCAAACAAAACTGACCCATTGAGAATCATAAGGCTAGAGCTCTAGAAGACAACTGACCCATTCATCTTTACTTAGTTAGGAACAATATATAGCTTAGTAATGTAACTTCACTGAACTAGAAAGATTCGTTAGGAAGAGAGCTGATAAAATGGAGACAGTCTTTCACCTCAGGACTTAGCCTCTGTATCCTTCTCAAGTTCAGACAAGAAATCTGGGTGCTACACATTGTCAGTAAGGAGTGAGTAAGCTTGAACCAGATTTTCAGTTGTTCCCAGAACGTCTTCATTGGGCCTTCACACAAGAAATTAGAAATGTACTTAGTTTTTATGACTCTATTACTGATATCTCTTAAGAAAAAAAAGACATGCACTCTTTGGCTCTACCCCTGTGCAGAAGACAGCGCTCACTGGCTGGTTTCAAAGGATGTTATTAAGGACTATAGATGAAAGACACGAGGAAGACTGAGTCTAGGCTGTGTGTTTAATGTGGGTGCAAGATTCTTAAATGAGACCTCCACATTATATCTGTTGACACTGTTCTTATGGCTTCAGGTCTGAAATTAACTGTGTCAGTGTGTCAAGGGATGACAGACATGGGTGTGTTCAATAAACTTGTGTTGAGATATCTGTATGATAATGTGAATGGAAGGATGTACCTTGATCTGTGGAAGTGTTTCTGAAAATAAATGGAGATGGAGATGGGGTAGAGGACCAAAGGTACTTGAAGCAATTGAACTCTTGCCTTTGATACCACTATTGCAGTTAAACAAGATAACACCGTTACAGATAGAAAAAAAAAGGCAGAGATGAGGTTCTGACCCTTGAGCACACAGGTAGAAGAAACTTCAATATTGCTTCAATATTGCTCACACACTTTCATTTAAACCAACCGTGTTTTGTACACTGTGCATTTCATGGACACAATTGTTGTCTCCCAAATACCTCCTCATACTCGTCTATAACAATGATTTTTTTTTTGTAGACTACATTCCATGTTTAATTGAATTTGAATTTAGTTCAGAGGAGAAGGAAACATTTTCAGAAATACTCCCACTGATTAAGGTTCATCCCTCCATTCACACTGTCATACAGACATCTCCACAGGAGTCAATGGAACAAATCCATTTCTCCCATCCTTTGACACACTGGCACAGGCACACTCAACTGTGGCTATTGAAATGTTTTTCAGTTTGTGAAGAAGTATGGAAACATAATTAGCCTGGATTTTGGTAATATCCCTTCAGTGGTTATAAGTGGATTGCCCTTAATCAAAGAAGCTCTCACTCACACGGAAGAAAGCTTTTTGAGTCGCCCAGTTATACCTACCAGAAAACGTGTCTTTAAAAATAATGGTAAGTTTAATCAGCAGCACTCTTGACTTCAAGGGGTTATTTAAAACAAGACACGAATTTGTATGGAAAATGGGACACATGTTTACAAAGATTTCAATGAGAGCTGGAGGGAGAGAGTGAAGAAGGGATATGAACAAGATTATTGCACATCTATGAAAATTTCAAAAGTGAAAAAAGTTAGTAGGGACTGATAAACAATCAGTCTCTGCTGGCCCTCTGTGCCCAGGTATTTTGACTCTGTTGTTCTCCTTGTGGGTTTCCTGTCCCATCAAGGTCTTTCTATCTTCCTCTTCTTCCATAAGGATTCCCACACTTTGCCCAAATTTTGGCTATGAGTCTCAGTATCTCCTTCAATAGCTGGTGGGTAGAGTCTTTTAGAGGTCCTCTGTGGAAGACCCCTGCCCTGTTCCTTGTCTTCTCCTAGGTCCGATGAAGTCTGTGTTTTATAGTACCTTTTTCTCTATTTCCTTTCTAGCTTTCATATAGAAATATGCCTTGACTATCCATGAGTACATTCCTAGTACTCCTTGATATAAATAGCCTTATATGTCTACTAATCAAGTGGGAGTTTTAGAAAGATAAAAACTTGACTTTGAACATCTGGATGTCTACCTACATGTTGTTTTTCTAAGTTTACTTTTCAATGTATTCTTATGCCTCAGTGTTTTACTAACTGAAATGGACATTTTCTTAGTTGGAATAAACGTATGGAGTTCCTCTCAGAACAAAATTATATAATAGATAAGAAGATATTATTAAATTATGAGCTGTTCAATCTACAGAGTCAATGCAATTCTCATCAAAATAACAACACAATTCTTTACAGACCTTGAAAGAAAAAATTCTCAATTTCATATAGCAAAACAAAAGACCCCAGGATTTCCAAAACGATCCTGTACAACAAAAGATTGTCTGGAGGTATCAGCATCCCTGATCTCAAACAGTACTACAAAGCAATAGTAATAAAAACTGCATGGTATTGGCATAGAAGCAGAAAGGTGGATCAATGGAACCGAATAAAAGGCTCAGAAACAAACCCACACACCTATGAATACTTGATTTTTGACAAAGAAGCCAAAACCACTCAATGGAAAAAGACAGCATCTTCAACAAATGGTGCTGGTCCAACTGGATGTCTACATGCAGAAAATGCAGAAAAATGAAAATATATCCATATTTATCACCCTGCACAAAACTAAAGTCCAAGTGTATCAAAGACCTCAACATAAAACCAGACACATTAAATTGGTTAGAAGAAAAAGTGGGGAAGATACTAGAACTCATTGGCACAGGAGCCTACTTCCTGAAGAGAACACCAACAACACAGGCTCTAAGATCAATCATCAATAAATGGGACCTCACGATACTTAAAAGCTTCTGTAAAGCAAAAGACACTGTTGTCAAAACAAAACGACAGCCTGGGAAAGGATCTTCATCAACCCTATATCTGACAGAGGGCTAATATCCAGTATATATAAAGAACTCAAAAAGTCAAAAAGCAACAAATCAAGTAATCCAGTTAAAAAATGAGGTATGTCAGAGTGGACGCAGGACTAGCCACAGGATTATCATCATGGATTGCTGCAACCATGAATCATCTGAAGGAATGGGCGGGCATGGGAGCGTTAGCAGGCCTTCTGGTGTTGGTCACCTTGGTTTGCCTGTGGTATATATGCAAGATTAGAGTCTCACAACAGTGTGATGCAGCCATGATCATTCAGGCCTTTACAGCCATTGAAGCAGGACATTCTCCCCAAGCATGGTGGCTACCATAAAAAGCTAAAGCCTCGCTCAGGATGCGAGGCTAAGCACTGCACTCAGGGTCAGCCGCTTTGGACCCAGAGAAGAGCATGTCTGATTGCATGAGGGTTGATGCCCCAGGTCCCGCCTCTGAGAAAAAGGTATTGGACGGGTCTGATGCTCTTTGGGTGGATGACACCTAAATGAACATCGGTACAAAGTCCCAATTTATTTCTAATATCAGAGATCAGACCTCTACTCTTGCCTGATGCATCTAAAACAAAAAGGGGGAACTGTAGAGAGCTGCGGAATGCTATGCCTTAAAGATGGAGCTGGTTTCCGCCTTCCACCTTCCCGATGGTGAGTGCTCTCTGTCACGAACAATTCCACATTTGGCTAAGGCTGAGGATCTGGCTTGCTTCCATGTATGTGGACCTATCTGCATTGCCCACGTGGCACACCTGGGTTGGCTACCCAGAGGCTATTTAAGCTGTGGGCTGGCTTTCCCCAGGGTCCGAGGATTGTTCAAGGTTCCTGAATAAACTGCATTGAAAAAAAAAATGAGGTATGCAAAAAAATCTGAGCACAGGGGTCATTCCTGAGCCTGAAACCCGAACCAAGTACCATGCATGGAGATAACCTAGAACCCCTGCACAGATAGCCCATGGCAGTTCAGTGTCCAAGTGAGTTCCATAGTAATGGCAGCAGGGACTGCCTCTGACATGAACTGATTGGTCTGCTCTTTGATCACCTCACCCTGAAGGCGGAGCAGCCTTACCAGGCCACAGAGAAAGACAATGCAGCCACTCCTGATGAAACCTAATAGGCTAGGATCAGAAAGGAAGGAAAAGAAAACCTCCCCTATCAGTGGACTTGGGGAGGGGCATGTGTGGAGAAGGGAAAGGAAGGAAGGAGATGGGAAGGGAAGAGGGAGGCCGCTACAGGGGGATACAAAATGAATAAATTGTAATTAATAAGAAATTTTTAAAAATTGGGGTATGGAGCTAAACAGAGAACTCTCTGTGGAGGAAAATAGAATGGGAGAGAAACACTTAAAGAAATGCTCAACGTCCTTAGCCATCAGAGAGATGCAAATCAAAACGACCCTGAGATTTCACCTTACACCCATCAGAATGGCCAAGATCAAAAACTCAAGTGACAACATATGCTGGAGAGGTTATAGAGAAAGCAGAAGCCTCCTCCATTGCTGGTGGAAATGTAAACTTGTACAACCACTTTGAAAATCAATCTTGTGCTTTCTCTGACAATTAGGAATAGCGCTTCTTCAAGATCCAGCTATGCCACTCCCAGGCATATGTCCAAAATATTCTCAAGTACATAACAAGGACATTTGTTCAACCATGTTTGTAGCAGCTTTATTTGTAATAGCTGGAATCTGGAAACAACCCAGATTTCCCTCAACGGAGGAATGGAAACAGAAATTGTGGTCCATTTACACAATGGAATAGTACTCAGCAATTAAAAACAAGGAAATCATGAAACTTGCAGGCAAATGGAGGGACCTAGAAAAGATCATCCTGAGTGAGGTATCCCAGAAGCAGAAAGACACACACCATATATACTCACTTATAAGTGGATACTAGACCTATAAGATAGGATAAACATACTAAAATCTGTACACCTAAAGAAGCTAAACAAAAAGGAGGACCCAGGGTAAGAAGATCAATTCTTACTTAGAAAGACAAATGGGATGGATATTGGAAGTAGGAAAAAATGAGAAGCAGTATAGGAGCCTACCATAGAGGGCCTTTGAAAGACTCTACCTAGCAGTCTATCAAAGCAGATGCTGAGACTCACGGCCAAACCTTGGGCAGAGTGCAGGGAATCATATGAAGGAAGAGAGAGTTAGTAAGACCTGGAGGAAAGAGAAGCTCCACAAGGACCAAATATATCTGGGCACAGGGGCTTGTCTGAGACTGATTCTACAAACAATGACCATGCATGGATATAACCTAGAACCCCTGCACAGATGTAGCCCATGGCAGCTCAGTATCCAAATGCCAGGGACTGTCTCTGGCATGAACTCTGAGACTAGCTCTTTGACCTCCCCACCCCCTGTGGGAGAGCAGCCTAGCTAGGCCACAGAGGAGGCCATTGCAGCCAGTCCTGGTGAGACCTGATAAGCTAGGGTCAAATGGAAGGGGAGGAGGACTTCCCTTATCAGTGGACTTAGAGAGGGGCAGGGAGGAGATGAAGGAGGGAGGAAGGGTGGGATTGGGAGGGAATGAAGGGGGGGAGCTACAGCTAGGACACCAAGTAAATAAACTGTTATTAATATAAAAAATAAAAATTTAATTAAAAAAAAGGATGAGCTGTTGCAAATCACCCAAACATGTTAGTCACTTGCTTTGGGATTATCTTTAGAAGCTGTGAATTTGCATATCTGTCCTTCATTTCATCTGTACATTTGTCTAATAAAGCTTTTCAGTTATTTTACAGCCAGAATCATAATACCATAGTATTATTTTTTCAGGGATTGTCTTCTCCAGTGGACAGACATGGAAGGAGCAAAGACGGTTTGCACTGAGGATGTTCAAGAACTTTGGACTAGGGAAGAAGAGCTTAGAGCAGCGCATACAGGAGGAGGCCCTCTACCTTGTGGAGGCCATAGGAGAGGAGGAAGGTGGGCATTTCACAGGGTGGTGCAGGGTGCTCTGGCCATGTTATTCATTGAACAGATTCTTATTGTCTCAAGCTTGTCCTTATACCTCAGTGTGCTAGGCACTGAGGTTTGAAGAGTAAATATCTAGCAATGTATCTGGCACAGGAGTTCTGCAATTAAACAACATAAATGGCTCCTTAAATAAACTGCTGAACTTAAAGTCTGTTTATCTATGTGATGTCCAAATAGTAACAAAGTCTTTGAATCATGCCAAGCCCATGTAGGAGGCTGTGGCCACAGCCTTTTATATTATTCTTTACTATGCATATTTTATGTCACACAGAGTAAAAACTTTATAAAAGAAGGAAAGATAAATAAAGGGAGATAAGAAAGATAGAGAACGAAAAATAAAAGGGAGGAAGGGAGGAAGGGAGGAAGGAAGGGAGGGAGGGAGGGAGGGAGGGAGGGAGGGAGGGAGGGAGGGAGGAAGAATTTAAAGAAAGGGAGAAAGAGGAACAAACCAATATCTTTGAAGACTCCTCCCTCCTCTTGTCTCCACCTCCAGGACAGCGTTTTGACCCTCACTTCAAGATCAACAATGCATTTTCAAACATCATTTGCTCCATTGTCTTTGGGAAGCGATTTGAGTATAAAGATGGTCAGTTTCAGGAGCTGATGAAGTTAATAGAGGAAATCGTGTGTTTGGAGGCATCAGTGATGTTAATGGTAAGTTCCCTGCTCCTGCATATTTTGAGAAAAATATTGGATTGGGGTTGATGCAAAAACATGTTTTTTCATTTGGTTTGGGGACTCTTTGAAGTTAATATATAATGTCTTAAAAGTTAAATTTGGTACAAACCCATTTGTAATATATGAAGATCGCATATACGGAACATTTCTAGCATTTATATAAACTATTTTAAAATATACATTGGTATACATACATATATGCAGAAATTTCACTTTTTTGAAAACAAATAACTGCAAACAGGAGAGTGGGTCCTGTACCTTGCCTAGACAGTACAGTAGAACTGACTCTGTCTGGGTGTGAGGAGTTGAGTAAGACAGGATTATGAGCTCAGGAAATCTGGCCTCACCCCTCATATGCCATGGTGTGGTGTGAACAAGAGAGAGATGCTCTGCCCCCTCACCCCCTGCCATCTGCAGCAGGCAAGTGAGCTGGCCCCAAGGTCATGACTAGGAGAGAGCTGGTCCTGCTCCTCACTGGCCGCAGCACTTGGGGCCCCAGCACCTCCTCTGGACAGCTCAGTAGAGCTGGCTTAGTGCAATGGGTGCAGGGGAACCTGCCCAAGGACATGAGAGCAGGAGAGCTGATCCTGCTCCCTTGTGGGCTTCAGCACTGGTGAGCTACCCTGAGCAGTGCTGGAGAGCTTGTCCTGGTGGTGCAGGAGCAGGAAAGCTGGCAGGCTAACCAAGTGAGCTACCTCCCAGGCCCAGATCCAGGGCTTTGAGTTGGCCCACCCCAACATCTATCTCATTTATGAACATGTGAAAGAGCCAGTCCTGCGGAATCTCCATGACACAGGGCAACTAAAGGATATCCTAGAGGTTCCAGTATAGCTAGTATAGCAGAAGCCAGAAGCCTTGAACAAGACAATGACTCACTGCAATGAACCTTTCAAGTAAAGATATGTGGGGGAAAGGTATACTATGAGAGAAATTGACACACACTGTGACACACTACACTTCCATGACTTGATTTTTTTTTTAATATTCTAACTCATTTTGTTTTAATTTTGTCAGGAAGAGGTTGCAAGGTCAGATGGTAGATACAAAGGGGTAGGAAAATTAAGTAGATTGGGTGCTTGATATAAAATTCAATAAAGAATAAATAAAATGTTTAAAAACAAATAATGTTGTAATTGACAAGGATTGTCTCCTTTTTAAAAATTATTTATTGTATTTTTTGAAGAGTACAATATAATTATATCATTTCTGTCTTTTCTATTTTCAAATATTTTTAAGAAGTCCTCCTTACTCTCTTTGATATTCACCACCTCAAATTTTTATTATCATTTCATATATATATGTATGTACATACATTTCTAAATACATAATACAGCCTTCTCAGTCTGTATAATGTTACTTTTATGTATGTTTTCAAGGTTGACCTTTTGGTGTTGGATAACCAATTGGTGAGGTCTTTCCTGCAAAAGACTTTTACTCTCATTCTCAACATCCATTAGTTGCCTGTAGTGCTTTGAATGGGGTTTATATCTCTTAGCTATTACTGCTGTTGCCCTTGTTCAGTTCACAGATAACTTTGATTATTTTGTATCTGTTAAGACTTAATTGGACATTTAGAATGTGTTCTGTATCAAATAAGGTTTTATGTGTGTGTTTCTGTTGGATGGAATACTAGCTATCTCTTAAAACGCTTGACGTTCAGTGTAATTTAACTCTGTCTTTTCTTTTGATTTTTGTCTGTGGAAGAGCTATCAAAAGATGAGAAAAGCTTACTGAATTGACCCTTATTTATTACTTCGGAACTCTTCTGACATTTTACCATCATTATTGTTGATCCTGTTAAATTGGAAGAACTGTATTTCATTTGAGTATTCTTAGTTACAATTGTCCTAATTTATTGAATTTTCTCTTTACTAATTTTCAGTGCCTTGTTAAAAGTCACTTTCAGCTAGTTTGGATTTGAAATGTACCTTCTCCAATACCAGAATATTTAGAACAGTGTGCTTTTAATTTTTTTTTTCTGGCTTGGTGGATTGCATGTTCTCTTTAGTAACTCTCATCTGTTGGTGCCTTTGAAAGTAAGATGTGTTTCTTAGAAAAAAATACAATGTTAGTATAGGTTTCTTCATCCAGGCTGTTTTGTTAGGTGTGTTGGAGCCATTGACATTTGCAATTGTTTATCAGTCCCTACCAACTGCTATAATTTGACAGCTGTTTTTTCTGGTTGGTGTTTATTCTTTGTTAATCCTCTCTTGCTACAATGGATTAGATTGGAAAGTGTGTTTATCACAACGGATTCCTTTGTATCTCTCATTAGTGCAGCCATTTTTTAAATGAAATTTAAAAAGTCTTTCCTGTGACTCATGTTTGGCATTGCTTTTGTTCCTCTTCTGTGCATAATGTTGCATTAAGCACCTTCTCTATTGCTGGCTTGGTGGAGCTAAGCTACCTTAATTCATACTTTTCTTGAAATATTCTTATTTTTCAATCAATTAAAATTTTATTCCTTTTTTGTGTGTATGGGAGATGTGCCTGTATGTAGCTCTGTACCTCACATGTGTATAATGCATTTGGATGCCAGAAATGAGCCTTGGATATCCTGAGACTGAAGTTCCAGATGGTGGTGAGCCACAAATTTTGCACTAGGAATTCAACTTATATGCTTTGAAACAGCAGACAGTATTCTTATCTGCTGAGTCAACTCCTCCGTCCTTCATCATTAATGTTAAATGATAACTTTTTCTGCATATAACACTATCTCAATATAGAATTAGTTTCTTGATTTTTTATCCAGGAGTTCTTAAGCATTGTGGTTATGCTCATTATTTTTTTCTGATTGATATTTGAATGCAAAGTTTCCCCAACATTGTCCTCGATGCCCTATAGTCTTCTGTTTAATTTATTCTATTGGTAATGTTTTCCATGGTGTGTTTTCATTTGACTCATCAAACTCTTAATATATTAACATTTGCATTTGTTTTTGTTTCCTTCCAAACCTCAGTTTCTTCTCTGCATGTGTCTTCCATGTTACTGATTTTTCCAACCACGCCCTGGTTTTCGTATTGATCTTGCTGACTTATTGTTTTACCTTAATGAGTTTGCTGTCCAGGTGCTGTATTGAATTCAGTTGCCTATTTGAATGCCCTTTCAACCCACTGATCATTTCTATAAGAAAACGCTGAACTTTTTGTGCAGCACCTAACTTATTTTCAGTATGCTTGGATTCATTTGTTCCAGAGTTAATGATTTTTAACTCTGGACATCCTTCCAGCCTATTTCTTCATATATATTGTGGATATGTGCCACAGGTTATATTAACTAGGACATTCCTGTGGAGTGTTTGCAAATAATAGTTGCAGATGTCTTAGCTTTACCAATTGCTTGTACACAATGGTTCCAGACAGAATGAATCTGAAGTAGTTACCAGTCCTTCAAAAGTCCATCTTTTCTCCTTAACACCTTCTGTTTCTGTGCATCAACTTCTCTAAGATGTGCACCAAAGCAGATGTGTTCTTATTTATCCTCTCCCCACGAATACTTTCTCCTAAAGTTCAGTGATGCTATCACTAAAAAACTACAGAATTGGTTAGGATGACTTATAATTATAAAAGGAGCATAAGGAATGAGTTCAGTTGCACCCATTGTCTACACTATTTTATGGTCTTGTTTTAACTCTTACCTGTGGTAGTTCCAAGTCCAGCAGCTCCATTGCTTTCCTCCTAGTAAGCAGAGCCTAGGAAGTCAGTGGAATTCAGTGAGTGCCCAGACAACTTCTAAGTATGTATATCAGGGGTGGGAGGCATTGTTAGAAGGGAACAAAGGGTGGCATAGAGTGATAATAAACATTCTTGGAAAGATCACTTACATTAGGCACTTTGATAGGCACTGTAAACAAATGTCCTTTTTTCTCAGTTACACTCTACATGTAAAAAGATGCAACATGATGTCAGAAACCAGCTACAAAATTATGCAAGCAATATAGACAGGAGTCCACCAGACCTCTGGAGAATGCTTTGTGTCTTTAATGCTATTAAGTGGACAGAATGTGACTTCACTAGTAAAGAATCTAATATTAACACTATTTAATATTATTAGTAATTTTAAATATTAACATATTTTAATGTCATTAATAATATTAAATATTGGTATAATTTATGTTAATAATATTATTAATAAATATTGGCTACTTTGTCGTTATTAATAATATAAAAATATTAATATTGTGTTATCTAACCTGAAGGTAGAAAAGAAATAAAGAAAAACCCATATCTGACTAATTTTATGTGCTGTTAATTTCATAGCACTGTACTATATATCTTACTACATAATATTACTGGAACTTTATCCAACATCTTCTTAACTTCAATAAATGTTGCCATCTTACCATATACAAATGAAATCATGTTGGGGACACCAGCATGCACAGCTACCTTCACAATACATAATAGCCATAATTTCCCTGTGGGAAAACAAATCCTGTCAAAACATTAGAAACGGGGGAGGGGAAGATGCCCATTTCTTTGACTAATCATGTGGTAGAACTCCCAGGATAGGACATTTGGCCATTACTTTCATGAACTGAAGGACAGGGACCCATGTCAATTTCAGAGATACTCTCCTTTTCCATTGAATATAAAGGCATACACCTAAAAGATAAATACCCTCCTTGTGATCATAGAGGCCAACATGTTTATGCTATTCACAGAAACATGGACAATGGTGAAGATTTGGAGGGCTCTGTCTCTGTAGAGCTTGCAGACACTAAGCACGGGTTTGGCTTTGATTGAAGTTTGACGGCTTTAGAGGGATACAAGTCAAGAAGTAAAGCCATGAGATCACATTGACACATGTTCTCTCTGGAAACTATTACTGAATGTTCTGAGAAGGCAGTAATGGCGAAATCCGAAAAAAAAAAAATTAAGTAGTATGCAGCATACAGATAGGAAAGATGATGGTGTAGACCATGGAAGAAGGAGTTGGGATCACCAAAAGTGCCATGTTGCTTCATATACGTTGCATGGCAGAGCTGAAATACACTTATACGCAGTTGTGAGAGGGAAACCAGAAACCAAGATGGCCCCAAAAGTTACAACAGATGAAACAATGGGAAGGACAAGATTGTTTTTAAAATGTGAAAAATTTACTCAATGGTTTCTCAAATATTTCTTATTTTTCTTTATAAGCTCTACAATGCCTTACCATCCATAATTACATATCTTCCTGGACCACATCAAACAGTTTTCAGAAACTGGGAAAAACTGAAATTGATTGTTTCCCGAATGATTGACAGTCACAGGAAAGATTGGAATCCTGCTGAGCCAAGAGACTTCATTGATGCCTTCCTTACAGAAATGACAAAGGTGAGGAAGGTGGTGCCTGGGTCTTTTTAGAAAAAAAAAATATGATGATTTACCGTTTCCAGTTGATCTTGCATCATGTTGCCATATATTTAAGGGTATAACATTGTACTTATTGTACTACTAGATGAATTCCTGTGCCCCTGGGCCAGCTGAAATTCTTCTGAGGATTATGGAAATTCTATCACCATGATGCTCCAAGCTCTCAGAGGGCACTGATATCCTTTGCTATGGCTCCTTCCTTCATCCTCAGTGCCAAGCTTGTAGCACTTTCTCTCATCATCTGCTTCCATCTTTACCCCTCCTCTCTCTGGTTCTTTTGCTCTAGTCAGACCCCCTGCTAATAAGAATAATTCATGGTAATATTCCTCTCTCAAGTTAGTAACACCTGCAAAGTCAATTTTAGCTTGTCAATAATATGCACAGCTTATAAAATGAATATCTCATCATCTTTTTAGATCACTGATTAACACAATTTGGGAATATAAATCAGGAATAGTGTTTTATGAATGCATAATGCAGTATGCCAGGAATCCCACTAAAAGAACAAGGTTCAATGTTGCTTGGCATGAGGTCCTAAAACTGGCAGATATTGGACTCTATGCCCCTCCTTGGACTTTGTCCTTACTTGAGGAAAATATGCACAAAGTAAAAGTAAGAGCTCTAGTTTTTGATGAGTTGGTCGAAGGCCAGTCCCTCTCCACATCTCAGTCCACACTGAGTTTAACCTAATGTTGGAGTTTGACTGCAAAGTCTGGCATGGACCATTGCCTTCCTCTGACCCCTTATCAAGATTCTCCAGTGACATAAAGGCCAGAAAGTAGTGGTTGTATGTTTGTGTAACTTATGCATATTGTGACAATACACAGCAAAAACAACTTGAGAGATTGACGTTTTATTTTGGTTCACAATTTCGGGGAGGTGGGGAACATTGAGTCATTTTTCTTGAGAAGAAATGGCAGAGAAGCTTACTTAGCTCATGGTAGCAAAGGGTGTAGTGAAGCCTTCCCACCATGATGTAACAGGAATCAGAAGCAAAAGCACAGTCCAGAGCCTCGGTAGACCTTTGAGTACCTCTGCTGATGATGGATCGTCCAATGGACTCCACCTCCTAGTCCTCCTGAACCCCCAAATGAGTTCCACCAAGTAGGAACTAAGCATTCCAAGCATGAGACTGTAGGAGATGTTTCAGATTCAGATCATAACGCTAATTGTCCTCAGTAGGCCTCTGACTAACCCACACTACTGCATCTGTCATAGACTCTGACACACTGGATTCCAGGTTCCTCCTCTGACAAAGTTTACAGTGCTAATGCCTGCCCACCCTCTTTTATTTAATTTTCCTGCCATAATTCAATAGAAGAAATATTTTATCTCTAGAGGAGGAGGCAAATTATTCACCATATGGAGTTCAGATATGAGACCATCAACATTGGCAGCAACATTAACAAATTGTTTCTTTCAGGGAAAGTTGTAAAGACAATACCACATTCTAAGGAACAACTGATATGTCTTGGTTAGTCATGAAACTTCAAGTGGCAGGGAAAGCTTTCCCTGTTATAGACTCCTTTTGTAAACTTCTATACTTTGTAAACTTTTTAAACCTTAAAGGCAGAAAAGTGGCCAAGCCCCACTCTACAGACTTCCCTAAAAACCCTAAAGGGCTATAATGGTCTTTCCCAGCCCCAAGGAAGAAGACTAACCAGGCCCACCCTACAAGAAAAAAAAAATCCCATCAATCCCTGAACAAAGAAAGCCAGCCATTCCTGAGCTTGCCATAAAAACCTGCCCAATGTTGAGCACAAAAAAATCCACCCTGAACAGGAAAACTCACCAATCCAATCCAAACCAAACCCTGAGCTCCCCCAAGGTCAGGAATTAAAATTCCAACAAATTTTACCCTGGAAATTTCCATTCTGAAAAGCTCTGTCCCACAAGAAACCCTGTGTAAACTACTGTCAGCTCAGTTCCCTGATGTTTCTCACCTGAGCAGAAGCAGCCATCTTTCTGGGTTTTGCCCTTCCAATAAATTTCTTGGATGAGGATTATTGTATGTTGTGACTTTGTGATACTCCTTGTGTTACAAATACCAGGATACCTTTTCCTTCAGAGCTGCAACACTTAGGTCCCAAGAGGTTTTGACAATGAAATATTAATGGGAGAATAGGACAGTCAGTGAACATGGAGATTTTATTTAATTTCTGTAGTGAGCAAAAACATTTGTTCACATACATACACACACACACACACACACACACGTATATTACAGTCCATGGTCTAACTTGTCCAACAATGCTGTCTACCAATAAGAAGTCCAAGAACCCATTAGTTGTTCACCCATGGGCTATATATCTCTGCTTATCTTCAGTATAATGTCATAATCCTGGAAATGTAAGCTTTAAAGTCAGTGAAGAAATTGCCTTCCCAGTGAGAATAAAAGCAAACAGGTAAAGAGGAAAAATTCTCTTCTTCCATGTCCTCTATGTAGGCTGCTACCATAGTTGTAGCCCAGCTTTAATATGGAATTTTACACCTCAAAGATCTGGTTAAAGGGAGTCTTCCCACTTTAAATGATTTAATTAAAAAAAAAAAACTCTCATGGGTATACCCAGCAACTTGGATTTTAGTTAATTTTAGATGTAGTCCAATTGACAACCAAGAATAAGCCTCGCAAGTGTTCTTCTCACTTTATAAAATTGAAGCAGAGAAATGTAAACTGAGAACTCTAGTTCACGCTGTGACTTAGTGATGTAACAGATACATGAATGCAAATGATTGTTTCCAATTATTTCCCATTTTAACAAGATTTTTCAAAACTATAGTCATAAGAAAACAATTCTCTTGATTTTTATCCACTCAAGAGCTTTTGATCAACCTGTAACAGATGAAGAACAGCACTAACCAATGTGGTCAATATATATGTGCGTGCGTGCGTGCGTGCGTGTGTGTGTGTGTGTGTGTGTGTGTGTGTTTGAAATTTTGAAAGATTACTTCCCAATTTATTTTCCAGTTTCATGATCCTGTTCTTGAGATACTCACAAATCCTCTATAAATACATGTTATGATTATGTAGCTTAGGAGGGTTTTTTTTTTTTTTTTTTTTTTTGGTTTTTTGGTTTTGTGGGACTGTTAACTTGAAGAGTTTGGGCTTTCTCTGACTCTTTTGCCTCTATTTGGGACATTTGTTCTTCCTACTGGGTGGCTTTCATCTGATCCTGATATGAGGGCTTGGACTTAAACTTATTGTAACATCTTTTGCCATGTTTGGTTGATAGCCTTGGGAGTCCTGCTCTTTTCTGAAAGGAAACTGAGCAGAAGTGGATCTGGGAGAGAGCAGAAATGAGGGAAAGGTGGAGAGAAGAGAAAGTTCAGTCAGGATGTAATGTATAAGAGAATAATTAAAGAAATAAATAAATAGCAGGTCCTCAAAGGAAAAAAAAATACACGCTGTCTTTTCTAGTACCCAGACAAGACTGCTACAAGTTTCAATGAAGAAAACCTCATCTGCAGCACTCTGGACCTCTTCTTTGCCGGAACAGAGACAACATCCACAACACTGCGCTGGGCTCTGCTCTTCATGACTCTAAACCCAGACATGCAAGGTAAGTGTGTGCTGAATGCACTAGACAAAGCAAAAATGGTGCTTCTGGAAGTTATTGCTTCTATGGGGACAAAAGCTAGAATGATGAAGTGGAATGGCTGTGAGATGAGGTGTTTTGGGAACTGGCCATGGCCTTCACATATCCTGTCAGGATTCTGATGAGCCATGGGTGCAGAGTTTGTTTATGAAGCAAATCCAATTTTACACTATGAAGGATCTTCAGTTCTTGGGGGAAACTGTCATTGTATTAGGCTCCAGCAAAAAGTGACACTGCCCCATGGAAATCCAATCAGCCCGTTCTTTGTTTGCATAACTGCCACCCTGTTTTGCCCTGGATATCACCAAGATGCTTTAGTCTGATAACTGGCATCCTATGGATGTGACCTCTGTCTGTCCAGACTCAACCACATCCATTTTTCATGGCACCTCCCTGTAGATGCTGGTGTTTCTTCCTGCACCCCAGCTCCCTATACAATGACTCTGAGAACTTATACCTTATGAGTAAATACCTAGGCCATAAGCTTTGGATAATTCCCCGACTAGCTTATACGTTAATTACTCATTTATCTATCTTACATGTGTCACGTGGTTTGTTCTCTCACCGCCAGTTTCATGAGACCAACTTTCTCAGAATCCAGGACAAATCTCCCTCACTTCACTATCCTAGAGTTCTCTCTTAGTGTCAGAGCTTCCACTCGATATTTCTGACCCAGCTAATAGGCTAATCAGCATTTATTGAAGGTCATGCTTCCATACAATGAAAAGAGAATCCTTCTACAGCTCCCTGCATTTCATTTTCTCCATTGGCATTGCCTTTAGTCTTAGCCCTATATGCGATATTTGGCTTTCTCTCTACCACAAATGTACTACTTCGATTTCTTGGCTTTTGAGAAGAATCTTCTCAGACACTAACCCCTAAGATGTTTTAAATTCTCCTAAAATTTTCCTGAGAAATTGAGACCATTCTCTCCATAAAGAGATGTAACAGAGTGATGCATTCAAGGTTTTTCCACACTGTATATGTCTCAACAGGGATTTTCCTGTCTATCCATCCCATTGTTTTATTCCTACACATTAGAGAAGAGCTTATCAGGTGGGCGATGTGGGCTTTTCTTATGTCATGAACCATTTTTCAGATTGTGGTAAAAGCTTATGTGTGAAGAAGCGTAAAGGCACTGTGACACATTCAAAGTAATTATTTTGTTCCCCTTTGTCCACATCCTCGCAAGCATGGGCTGTCACTTGAGATGTTTATCTCAACCATTCCGACAGGTGTGAAGTGAATCTCAGAGTCATTTTTGATTCGCATTTCCCCGATGACTAAGGAAGTTCAGCTTGTCTTTAAGTGCTTCTCAGGCCATTGAGATTACTCTGTTGAAAATTCTGTTTATTTCTGTGCACCATGGTTTAATTGGGGTATTTTGTTTATAGGTGTTTGATTTCTTGAGCTCCTTATATATTTTGAATATTAGCTCTTTGTCAGGTATAGAATTGGTGAAGGTCTTTTCACAATCTATAGACTGTCATTTCATTCTATTGACAGAATCCTTTGCCTTACAGAAGCTTTTCAGTTTCTAGAGGTCCCATTTATTAATTGTTGATCTTAAGGACTGAGCTGTTTTCTGTTTAGGAAGTTGTCTCCTTTTCTCTTCTTTCTCTTCTAATAGATTTAGTGTATCTGGTGTTACATTGAGGTCTTTGACCTGGATTTGAGTTCTGTGCAGGAAGATACATATGGATCTATTTTTCTACGCATAGATATCAAATAAGAACAGCAACATTTGTTGGTGGTGCTATCTTTTCTCCATTGATGGTTTCGGCTCCTTTGTCAAAAATCAAATATCTATAGATATGTGGGCTTATTTCTAGGGCTTCTATTTGATTCCATCAATTCCTACAGATTAGAGGAAAGTCTGTTTCTATGCCAGTAAAATTTAGAGGTTTTTTGTTTTGTTTTTTTATTTTTTTTATTAATTACACTTTATTCACTTTGTATTTCCCCATAAGCCCCTCCCTCCTCCCCTCCCGATCCCACCCTCCCTCCCCCTTCTTCATGCATGCCCCTCCCCAAGTCCACTGATAGGGGAGATCCTCCTCTCCTTCCTTCTGATCTTAGTCTATCAGATCACATCAAAAGTGGCTGCATTGTCATCTTATGTGGCCTGGTAAGGCTGCTCCCCGCTCAAGGGGGAGTGATCAAAGAGCAGGGCATCAAATTATGTCAGAGGCAGTCTCTCTTCCCATTACTATGGAACTCACTTGGACACTAAACTGCCATGGGCTACATCTGTGCAGGGGTTCTAGGTTTTCTCCATTCATCATACTTGGTTGGAGTATAAGTCTCTGGGAAGACCCCTGTGTTCAAATTTTCTGGTTCTGTTGCTCTCCTTGTGGAGTTCCTGTCCTCTCCAGATCTTACTATTTCCCACTTCTTATATGAGAAAAATGTAGTTTTTACAGTTGTTCTTCAGTGTAGCTTGAACTCAGGGATGGAGATACCACCAGAAGTTATTTTATTGTATAGGATTATTTTAGCTATTCTGGATTTTTTTATTTTTCCATATGAAGTTTAGAATTGTTCTTTCAAAGTCTGTACAGAACATTATTGGTATTTTGATAAGGACTGCATTGAATCTGTAAATTACTTTTGATAAGGTGTCCATTTTTACTATGTTAATCCTATGGATCCAGGAGCATGGAATGTCTTTTCATCTTCTGATATCTTCTTTGGTTTCTTTCTTCAGAGACTTGAAGTTCTTGTCATACAGGTCTTTCACTTTCTTGGTAAGAGTTACACCAAGATACTTTATATTATTTGTGGCTATTGTGAAAGGTGTAGTTTCGCTAATTTCTTTCTCAGCCCATTTGTCCTCTGTTCACAGAAGGAGTACTGGTACTTTTTAAATTAATCTTGTATCCAGACACTTTGCTGAAGGTGTTTATCAGATACAGGAGTTCTTCGGTGGAACTTTTGAGGTCGCTTTTATATACTATTACATCAATTGCAAATATCGAAACTTACTTCTTCCTTCCCAATTTGTGTCCCCTTGATGTCCTTTAGTTGCCTTATTGTTATAGCTAGAACTTCAAGTACTATATTGAAGAAGTAGATAGAAAGGGAATAACCTTGTCTTGTCTCCGATTTTAATGGAACTGCTTTGAGACTCTCTCCATTTCACTTGATCTTGGCTATCCACTTGCTGTATAAAGTCTTTAATATGTTTAATATGTTTAGGTATGTGCCTTGTATCCCTGATCTCGCCAAGACTTTCATCATGAAATGGTGTTGGATATTGTCAAAAGCTTTTTCTGCATCTAATGAGATAATCATGTGACTTTTCTCTTCGAGTTTCTTTATATGGTAGATGAATTTTCATATGTTGAACCATCCCTGCACCCCTGATATGAAGCCCACTTGATCGTGGTGGATGATGTATTTGATGTGTTCTTGGAATAAGTTTGCAAGTATTTTATTGAGTATTTTTGTATTGGTGTTTATGAGTGAAATTGGTCCACAATTCTCTTTCTTTTTTTTTCTTTTTTTAATTTATTATTTAACTTTTTTTCTATTTTTTTTATTTTTTTCCCTTTTTTTAAAAAATTTTTCATCAATTACACTTTATTCATTCTGCATCCCCCCAAAAGACCCTCCCTCCTCCCCTCCCAGTCCCACCCTCCCTCCTCCCTCTGCTTGCATGCCACTCCCCAAGTCCACTAATAGGGGAGGTTCTCCTCTCCTTTCTGATCTTAGTCTGTCAGTTCACATCAAAAGTGGCTGCATTGTCCTCTACTATGGCCTGATAAGGCTGCTCCACCCCCCAGAGGGAGGTGATCAAAGAGCAGGCCAATCAGATTATGTCAGAGGCAGTCCCTCTTCACATTACTATGTAACCCAATTGGACTCTGAACTGCCCTGGGCTACATCTGTGCAGGGGTTCTGGGTTATCTCCATGAATAGTCCTTGGTTGGAGTATGAGTCTCTGGGAAGTTCCCTGTGTTCAAATTTTCTTGCTCTATTGCTCTCCTTGTGGAGACCCTGTCCTCTCCAGCTCTTACTATTTCCCAGTTCTTACCTAAAATTCCGTTCACCTGCCCAACAGTTGCCCATCAGGCTCAGCATCTGCTTTGATAGTATGAAGGGCAGAGGCTTTCAGAGGCCCTCTGTGGTAGGTTCCTAGGTTGTTTCCTGTTTTCTTCTTCTTCGGATGTCCATCCTCTTTGCCTTTCCGGATAGGGATTGGACATTTTAGTTAGGGTCCTCTCTCTTGCTTAGTTTCTTTAGATGCACAGGTTTTAGTGGGTTTGTCCTATGTTGTATGTCTATATGAGTGAGTATATACCATGTGTGTCTTTTTGCTTCTGGGACAACTCACTCAGGATGATCCTTTCCAGATCCCACCATTTACCTGCAAATTTATTCTCTTTCTTTGTTGAGATTTTGTGTGGTTTAGGTATCAGAGTGACTGTGGCTTCAATAGGATGAGTTTGGCAATGTTTCTTTAGTTTCTATTTTGTGGAATAGTTTGAGGAACACTAGTATTAGATCTTCTTTGAATCTCTGGCAGAGTTCTGTGATAAAACAATTTGGTCCTGGGATTTTTTTTTTTTTTTTTTTTTTTTTTTGGTTGGGAGACTTCTGATGACTACTTCTATTTCCTTAGGGGTTCCAGGTCTTTTAAACTTTTGCCTGATCTTGATTCAAATTTGGTAGATGAAAGCTATCAAGAAAATTGTCCATTTCCCTTAAATTTACCAATTTTGTGGAATAAAGGCTTTTGAAGCAAGACCTAATGATTTTTAAATTTCCTCATTGTCTGTTGTTAAGTCCCCCTTTTCATTTTGATTCTGATAATTTGGGTACTCTCCCTCTGCCTTTTAGTTAGTTTGGCTAAGAGTCTGTCTAGCTCGTTGATTTTCTCAAAGAATTAGTTATTGGTTTCACGGATTTTTTTTCTCTTTGTTCCATGGATTTTTTTTCTCTCTTTGTTCCAATTTATTGATTTCAACCCCGAGTTTGATTGTTTTCCGTGTTGGCTTCTTTTTGTTCAAGAGCTTTCTGGTATGCTGCTAGATTACTAGTATGAGCTCTCTCCAA
The DNA here is from genome assembly GCF_030254825.1 of Meriones unguiculatus. Lineage (NCBI taxonomy): Eukaryota > Metazoa > Chordata > Mammalia > Rodentia > Muridae > Meriones > Meriones unguiculatus. Next base: position 75,137,569 of record NC_083360.1, on the reverse strand, counting down.
TTCCTTTATGAAGGCAGTTAATGCTATGAACTTTCCTCTTAGCACTACTTTTATTGTGTTCCATAAGTTTGGGTATGCTGTGCCTTCATTTTCATTGAATATTAGAAAGTTTTTCATTTCTTTTCCTTTATTTCTTCCTTGACCCAGTGTTCACTGAGTAGAGAGTTGTTTGGTTTCCATGAGTTCATAGACTTTCTGTTGTTTCTGTTATTGTTGTGTTCCAGCTTTAATCCATGGTTGTCTGAAAAGATGCAGGGGTTTATTTCAATCTTCTTATATCTGTGGAGGTTTGCTTTATGACCTAGTATATGGTTAGTTTTGGAGATGTTTCCATGAGGTGCTGAGAAGAAGCTATATTCTCTTTTGTTTGGGTGAAATGTTCTGTAGGTGTCTGTTAGGTCCATTTGATTCATGATGTCCATTATTTTTATTATTTCCCCATTTAGTTTCTGTCTTGATGAACTGTCCATTGCAGTGAATGGGTATTGAAATCTCCCACTATTAATGTGTGGTGTTCGATACGTGATTGATGATTTAGTAATGTTTCCTTCATGAATGTGGGTGCCCTTGCATTTGAGGCATAGATATTCATAATTGAGACATTGTCTTGGTGGGTTTTTCATTTGATGAGTATGAAGGGTCCTTCTCCATCTCTTTTGATTAATTTTGGTTGAAAGTTTATAATATTAGATACTAGAATATCTACTCTAGCTTGCTTCATGGGTCCCATTTGCTTGGAAAACCTTTTTCTATCCTTTTACTCTGAGGTAAACATTGTCTGTCTTAATTGCTGAGGTGTATTCCTTGTATGCAGCAGAATGATAGGTCTTGTTTTTACATCCAATCTGTTAACCCATTTTTTTATTGGAAGTTAATGACTTTGATGTTGAGAGATATTAATGACCAGTGGTTGTTACTTCCTGTTATTTTGGTGTAGAAGATGGGCAGTTTAGGTCTCATATGGGTCATATAACAAAAAAAGTGGGGACTGCATAGGACATGGACTCACTTGCTAGCATTTTGGTCACTTCCCCCTGGTGGGACTACCTTATGAGATCACTGGGGAAGAAGACATGCTCAGTCTTCATGATGCAACTTGATGTGGTAGGGTGGATGAGAAAGGGAGTTCCCCTTTGCTGAGGAATTGGCAAAAGGGGAGGGGAAAGGGAGGGGGAAAGGGGAGGAAGGGAAAGAAGGAAGTGAGTGACTGGATGGAAGGAGTCACTTGAGTTTTTCAACTTGGCTATTCTGATGGGTGTAAGGTGATATCTCAGGGTCTTTTAGATTTGCATTTCCCTGATGGCTAATGAGGTTGAGCATTTCTTTAAGTGCTTCTCTGCCATTCGATATTCCTCTACAGAGAATTCTCTGTTTAGCTCTGTTCCCCATTTTTAATTGGATTACTTGGTTTGCTGCTTTTCAGATTCTTTAGTTCTTTGTATATACTGGATATTAGTCCTCTGTCAGATAAAGGGTTCGTGAAGATTCTTTCCCAATCTGTAGGCAGTCATTTTGTTTTGATGACGGTGTCCTTTGCTTTACAGAAGATTTTCAGTTTCATGAGGTCCCATTTATTGATTGTTGCTCTTAGAGCCTGTGCTGTTGGTGTTCTGTTCAGGAAGTTGTCTCCTGTGCCAATGAGTTCTAGGCTGTTCCCCACTTTTTCTTCTAACAAATTTAGAGTATCTGGTTTTATGCTGAGGTCTTTGATTCACTTGGACTTTAGTTTTGTGCAGGGTGATAAAAATAGATCTATTTTCAATTTTTCTGCATGTGGACATCCAGTTGGACCAGCATCATTTGTTGAAGATGCTGTCTTTTTTCGATTGAATGGTTTTGGCTTCTTTGTCAAAAATCGAGTATTCATAGGTGTGTGGGTTTATTTCTGGGTCTTCTATTTGGTTCCATTGATCCTCCTGTCTGTTTTTATGCCAATACCATGCAGTTTTTATTACTATTGCTCTGTAGTACAGCTTGAGATCAGGATGGAGATACCTCCAGATGATCTGTTGTTGTACAGGGTTGTTTTGGAGATTCTGGTTGTTTTTTTTTTTTTTTCCAATCTAAGCTGAGAATCTTTTTTTCAAGGTCTGTAAAGAATTGAGTTGGTATTTTGATGGGAATTGCATTGAATCTGTAGATTGCTTTTGGCAGGATGGTCATTTTCACAATGTTAATCCTACCAATCCATGAGCACGGGAGATCTTTCCATCTTCTGATATCTTCTTCAATTTCTTTCTTCAGAGACGTGAAGTTTTTCTCAAACAGGTCTTTCACTTGCTTGGTTAGTGTCACCCCAAGGTACTTTATGTTATTAGTGGCTATTGTGAAGGGTGTTGTTTCCCTAATTTCTTTCTCAGCCCTTTTGTCTTTGGTATACAGGAGGGCTTCTGATTTTTTTGAGTTGATTTTGTATCCTGCCACTTTGCTGAAGGTGTTTATCAGCTGGAGGAGTTCATTGGTTGAATTTTTGGGGTCGCTCATATATACTATCATATCATCTGTGAATAGTGACACTTTGACCTCTTCCTTTCCGATTTGTATCCCTTTGATCTCCTTTAGTTGTCTTATTGCTCTGGCTAGGACTTCAAGTACTACGTTGAAGAGATATGGAGACAATGGGCAGCCTTGTCTTGTCCCTGATTTCAGTGGGACTGATTTAAGTTTCTCTCCATTGAGTTTGATGTTGGCTATAGGCTTGCTGTATATTGCCTTTACTGTGTTTAGATATGTGCCTTGTATCCCTGATCTCTCCAAGACTTTAAACATGAATGGGTGTTGGACTTTGTCAAATGCTTTTTCGGCATCTAAGGAGATGATCATGTGGTTTTTCTCCTTCAGTTTGTTTATGTGGTGGATTACATTGATGGATTTCCATATTTTGAACCACCCTTGCATGCCTGGGATGAAGCCTACTTGGTCGTGGTGGATATCTTTGATGTGTTCTTGGATTCAGTTTGCAAGTATTTTATTGAGTATTTTTGCATCAATGTTCATAAGAGAGATAGGTCTGAAGTGCTCTTTTTTTTTGGGTCTTTATGTGGTTTAAGTATCAGGGTGACTGTAGCTTCATAGAATGAGTTTGGTAATGTACCTTCTGTTTCTATTTTGTGGAATAGTTTGAGGAGAATTGGTGTTAGCATTTCTTTGAAGCTCTGGTAGAATTTCGCGCTAAAACCATCTGGCCCAGGGCTTTTTTTGGAAGGGAGACTGTGAATGACTGCTTCGATTTCCTTGGGGGATATAGGGCTATTAAGTCTTTCAACCTGATCTTGACTTAATGTTGGAAGTTGGAATCTATTAAGAAAATTGTCCATTTCATTTAGGTTTTCAAATTTTGTGGCATATAGGCTTTTGTAGTATGACCTAATGTTTGTTTGAATTTTCTCAGTGTCTGTGGTTATGTCCCCATTTTCATCTCTGATTTTGTTGATTTGGATAGATTCTCTCTGCTTTTTAGTTAGTTTGACTAAGGGTTTGTCTATCTTGTTGATTTTCTCAAAGAACCAGCTTTTTGTTTCATTGATTGTTTGAATAGTTTTATTTGTTTCTAATTGATTGATTTCAGCCCTGAGTTTGATTATTTCCAGTCGTCTGCTCCTCTTGGGTGTATCTGCTTCTTTTTTTTCTAGGGTTTTCAGTTGGGCCATTAAGGTGTTTGTATGTGATGTTATAAATTTCTTCTTGCAGGCACTTAGTGCTATAAATTTTCCCCTGAGCACTGCTTTCAATGTGTCCCATAAATTTGGGTATGTTGTGCCTTCATTTTCATTGAATTCTAGGAAGTCTTTAATTTCTTTCTTTATTTCTTCCTTAACCCAGCTGTCATTGAGTAACAAGTTGTTCAGTTTCCATGCGCGTGTAGGCTGTTTGTTATTTCTGCTGTTGTTGAGGTTCAGCTTTAGTCCGTGGTGGTCACATAGAATACAAGGGATTATTTCAGTCTTTTTGTATCTGTTGAGGCTTGCTTTATGACCAACTATATGGTCTATTTTGGAGAAGGTTCCATGTGGTGCTGAAAAGAAGGTATACTCTTTTGAGTTTGGATGAAAAGATCTGTAGACGTCTATTAGGTCCATTTGATTTAGGGTCACTGTAAGTGTTTTTATTTCCCTATTTGTTTTCTGTCTAGTTGATCTGTCCCTTGGTGAGAGTGGAGTGTTGAAGTCTCCCACTCTTAGGGTATTAGGATCAATGTGTGATTTAAGCTTTAATAATGTTTCATTTACGAATGTCGGTGCTCTTGTATTTGGGGCATAGATATTCAAAATTGTGATGTCCTCTTGGTGGATTTTTCCTTTGATGAGAATATAGTGGCCCTCCTTATCTTTTTTGATTAACTTGGGTTGAAAGTCTCTTTTATTAGATATTAGGATGGCTACTCCAGCTTGTTTTCTGGAACCATTTTCTTCAAAAACATTTTTCCAGCCCTTTACTCTGAGGTAGTGTTTATCTTTGTTGCATAGGTGTGTTTCTTGGATGCAACAGAATGTTGGATCCTGTTTCCGCAACCATTCTGTTAGTCTGTGTCTTTTTATTGGGGAGTTGAGTCCATTGATGTTGATAGATACTAGTGACCAACAATTGTTTCTTACTTTAGATGTTGGGTTGGTGGTGTCGCTGAGTTTCATTGCTTGTATTCTTTTGGTTTTTTTTGTTGTGTAGTTATCTATTTCCTCTGTTTCCTTAGATGTAGTTGTTTTCTTTGGTTTGGAGTTTCCCTTCTAGTAACTTCTGTAGAGCTGGGTTACTATGTAGACATTGTTTAAATTTGGTTTTGTCTTGGAATATTTTGAATTCTCCATCTATGTTGATTGAAAGTTTTGCTGGGTATAGTAGTCTGGGTTGGAATCTGTGGTCCCTTAAGGACTGTATTATTTCTGTCCAGGCCCTTCTGGCTTTCATAGTTTCTGTTGAGAAATCTGGTGTGATTCTGATAGGTCTACCTTCATATGTTACTTGGCCTTTTTCCCTTGCTGCTTTTAGAATTTTTTCTTTGTTCTGTAGGTTCAGTGTTTTGACTATGATGTGACATGAAGAATTTCTTTTCTGGCCTAGTCTACTTGGTGTTCTGTAGGCCTCTTGTATGTTTATGGCCATCTCCTTCTTTAAGTTGGGAGTTTTCTTCTCGGGTTGGGGTACAGACAATGTGGTCTGTGGCAGAGCAGATTCTGCTGGGCGTCTCCTGCCTCCTCCCAAGAGGGAGCAGGGATTTTGAGCTGGGCATGCAGCTTCTCTCTGTGGGTGGTGGGAGCTCAGTTGTGATGGAGACGGGTACCTGCGGTTGGTGAGACCTTCCAGGGAGCGACTGGATGACCGTGATCAGTCTAGTAACTTTGCTTCCCCATGGGTTTTTTTTTTTTTTTTTTGTGACTGGGACTCCCAGTCTCTGGCGCCGTTGTGCCCACCAATCAGCCTGGGAAAGTGATTGGGACACACAGGCTTACAGCACAAGCCCAGAGACCCAAAGCCCGCGTTACCCGGGATTTCTTCCGGGTTCTGGCTGGGCAGCCAAGAGTGGACCCGACTGATTGCCGTGGGTGCCTCCCCTCACCTGAGAAACATGATAGCTGTTGTTTTAGGGCCCAGAATTCAGTCTCCTGGTCGCTGCATGGAGTGTGATGTCCCGCTTCTCAGACACAATGTTCTCCTGGCATCTTGGCCCCCCTCCTCGATTTCTTTTAAAACTCGGTTGTGTTATGTAAACAGGTTTTTCTTTTAATTCTAAGTGTAGGCTGTGGAGTTATCTTTAGTTTGTCCACTGCTGAGAGCTGTCTCTTTTGAGCTCAGAAAGGCTTTTACCTTGAAAAAGCCTCATGAGGCCTGGGAGGGCCATGTTCTTTGCCAGTTGTAGAGTTTAATTCTCAGTACTTGGAGAGGGTATAAATATAAGAGACCTAAGAGAGAGAAGGCATAGTGGCTTGAAGGAGATGGACACAGAGAAGGCTTTGAGGAGATGGATGGAAGAGGAAGAAGGGTGCTTATTGGTCCTGCTGTGTTTGTCATTTGATGTTGCTGGATTGCCTGATATCCTGATGCTTTAGATTGGCATTTCCTTTCCGCCCTCCCCCTGAAAAATGAAAACTCAAACCAGCAGAAACTAAGTCAAAAGAGAACTATGTTCCCTGTTCCTTCTAACCTTTTTTCCCTAGATTTGGCAGGGGTGTTGAAAGGTGCCAGTAAGGAACTCCAGGTAAAATAGAGTTAAAAAAAATAGCACCTACAGAAAGGTGCTACCTCAAAAACTAAGTTTAAAAAGGACTATGTTCTCTTTCCCTTCTAACCCTTTTATTATCCTGCTTTGGGGATGGGAGTTGGAAGGTGGTAGATGTAGTAAGGACCCCAAATAAAATAGAGTTTAAAAGTAGCACCTACAGAAAGGTGCTACCTCAGGAACAAATCATAGCCATTGTAACTTTTTCTTACATGCACATGCCCACCTAATTGTTTATTTATGAAACTGCACAGATAACATGTATTTCTCTCACAGAAGGAAAGTCTAAACTAGACCGTGCAACAGGCATATTAGCTTTGAAATTGTCACTGAGTCGAAATGGAGTGAGTGTCAACACTCTCTAAGCTGGCTCCTTTTAGAAGTGCATTTTAAGCCCAGAAAAGGAGTATGGAAAGGAGGCAGGGCACCGTCTTTTCAGATTTTGTCACAGAATAGAACATCATATCTATTTGCATTTTCCTGAGCAGAACATAATCACATGCTCAAACTGATTCCACAAGGGATATAGGAAATTGTGTTTTAGCTAGAGGACAGTGTATTCTCTATTATGATAGAAAGTGGGGAAACTATATGGTGGACATCTAGGAGTTATGTTTTCTAAGCCATTAAATTAAAGGAACTTATTTACAGAAGACTGAATGGGTACTGCTATGAGCTCGGCTAAGCTGACAGATTTTCACAGCAGTTGTTTTGTTTTGTTTTGTTTTGTTTTGTTTTGTTTTGTTTTGGTGTTTCTTTGAAAACAGGGAACTGGGTGAAATGTAAAAGATAAAGTCTTGGAGACAACTGCTCTGTCTTTAGGAGAAAATACTAAACTTTGAAGCTGATAGCATCCCCTTTTTTTTCTTGCAGAGAAAGTACAGGCTGAGATTGATAAAGTGATTGGCCATGACAGGCAGCCACGCACAGATGACAGAGAGTCCATGCCCTACACCAATGCTGTCATCCATGAGGTGCTGAGGATGGGCAATATTGTCCCCTTGAGTGTTCCCAGGGAAGTAACTGCTGATAGCACATTCACTGGTTTCCACCTGCCAAAGGTAACTTTACACTCTGAGCTTTTGATCTCCAGTCCATCCTTGGCATTATCTGAAGAACCCAAAATATAAAAGATATATATATATATCTGCCCCAAGAAATCATTAAAATTGGAAGAAAGAGAAAAGTGAGTGTTCTTCCAATGTGTGTAAATGGTATTTATGTATATGGTGGGGAGTACAGAAAGGAAGATTCCTTGGTCAGATTTGCTCAGTCAAAGTTGGCTTTATTTGCCAAAGAAAATCTTTTTGTGCTAATGTGGTCTCTTGGGAGTCAGTATGTTTTTTCCATATGCATGCTCATAGGTGGTTTCCAGCTTTTCATTACTCTCCCATTGTTGGGAACTTTCTATCTCACAAAGAAAAGCAGTTCAAAGTGAAATATTAATTATTAAAAAAAGAGAGAGCTAGATATTTAACAAGCAAATGTGCTGAGAACGCTTATCTATTTCAAAATGTCTTAATAGCCTCTGCACAAGTATTGATCCCCACTTTATACATTAAAAAGTTGAGACTGTGAAATAAGCTGGCATAAGATTTCTCAACTAAAATATACAATGCCATAAGATTTGGAATCTGGAACTAAATCTGTTCTGATTGTTTGGAATGCCAAGGACTTTCTATATTAGACACTGAAAGGCTACCCTTATTCGTTTCTCCCTGGATCCCTGTTGCATTCCTTTTGTTTGCAGACCATATGCCGACCCCAGCTTAGGAGCTAGTCAGGGTTTCTACAGAGAGTCCGTCCACTGACCACATCACAATTTTTCTGTTCAAGACACAATTATAACTCTTTCCGTTCTTTCTCTACATTGTGCGCTTAAGAAAATCATACATTTCTTGGCAGTGACAAAATGGATGTCTGAGGTTTTTGTTTAGCATGGCAGCAAGTTGATACACAGTAGATCAGTATTCATGATCTTGGCCAAGAAGCAAGAAGAAAGTCTGCAACAGATTATCTTCCCAAACCATTTATTCCACCCAATTCTTCAGACAGAACGATGGTATCACAAATTCGACAAAAGTCTCCTGCCCTTAGAGACAGATTTTCTGAAATGTCTTCACAATTACTATCACTGGTGTTCTGTTGTAATCGCCTATAAAATTATCAGTTACCAGAGTCCAGAATCCAGGTAAACTACCAGAGGCAGTCTCTGGATTTGTAATACATTTTTTGTAGATCTGAGAATGTGCTGTTCTCCAGGAATGTCTTTAGAGTTGGAACCTGAAGAGTCTACCCTGAGTCATGCATTTAACCCCAGAAGAGACCACTTCAACATATCTCTTCTGACATGGATTGTTGATGTCAACTCTAAGAGTGGTTCTAGATACTGGCATTCTAACTGGATAATATATGACAAGGCAAAGAGTCATGGCTTGGACCTCACATGGACTTAGTTCCAGAAGTTCATGCATCTCTGCCTACTGTGTGAATCTAAGCATTCTCATAGCATTGACTTCTACATGAGTATGGTACTGTAAAACCCACAGAAAAAAATCAGGTATAGTCCTCACAGGAAGAGAGGTCATACATACAGAGATTACCATTGCATATGGCAGTTATAATTTTTGTTGTTTACAGGCCTGTAGTGAGAATTTTGGTTTATTTAAAAACAGAGAACTGTTACAAGAATATATTTTTTTTGTTTAAGTCCTAGGTGAGGCTGCTTGAGATTATTCATAGCAGCTAACTATGGTTTGCTTCATGCTCTGACAGAAGGGTGATGTTTTTTTAGCTGCAGATAGTTTATATTTGGAATTCTGAGGACTTTTAAGAGGGTAGGTAAGTGGTAGAGCCCCAGGCAGAGGAGGAAGTCTTGGAGGAGGCTGTACAGGGCAACAGTATCAAAAAATGCTGAAAAAACCTACTTCAAAACAAGGGGCTAATCTCAAACAACTGTGCTGCCAGAGTTAGAGGAGGAGTGGCCTGGGTGACAAAATCACAATCAAATTTCCCAGTAACCATGTTGCACATACCTGCTAATAGTGCAGGTAAGATTATGATGAAATCATAGATCTGAGGTGTTTTAAAGAGGCCATGATTTCGTATGGATGCATTCATCATATGTAAAACAATTCTAAATAACTGGGCCACTCAAAATAGAATTGTTCCCGAGACTGGAGGGGGTTATAACAGCTGTTCTAGAGGCTGGTCACCAGTCATAATGGTTAACATAGTAGAGGGAAGAAGCTGCAAATATTGAACAGTGAAATAGAACAAATGGAAGAAATATTGTCAAAGATAAGTTGCCAAGTGAAGAGTGGTTGGATGTGATAATGAGCCCAATACAGGACAGTGTTGCTTAGTGAATTTACAAATTTGGGTCAAAGTTGTGAAGCCCAGTAAAAGGTCCAAATCATTCACTAAGATTGTATGAGTCTCTGGAGAAATCTTCACTGACTTTTTGCAAAGATTGCTTTCAGCTATAAACAAGGTTGTAGCAGACCCTGATGAGAGGCAGGCATTGATAAAGACCCTTGCATCTGAGAATGAGAATACCAAATGTAAAAGTGTTATTAGACTATTAAAAGCAGAGTCCGTACTAATGGATAAGTGGGTAAGGGATACAGCTAATCTTGGTTCTCAGGATTACCATGCTAATATCATAGGAGAAGCTATTGCTAAAGGTCTCCAATGTCAAAATGCCTGGTGCTTCAGTTGTGGAAAATTTGCTCATTTGCAAAGAAACTCACCAAGCCACTAAAGGTCTCAGATCTGCTTTGTGTGTATTTTTCATACAATGTGTATTCATTGTGAGAAATATGGTACTTTCTGCCGGAAAAGTGAATGTACCTTTTCCAGGAGCAATGGTGTTCCTAAATATTAAACAGAAAGAACACCTAAACTTTCTGGGGTATGCAGGCATTGCAGCAAGGGAAACCATTGGGCCAGTGAGTATAGGTCTAAGTGATTTTCCTCTTGTCAGCCAGGAAATAAAAGAAGGCAGAAAAACTGCAACTAATTATTGCCGATCACATGGGTGCCACGGTAGGCAGTGATTCTCTAGATTTGGCCACAGATATATTTCTTACCATATCCCCCAAAATTCAATGTTACAAAATAACTGCTGGAGTTTATTGTCCTTTGTCCTCATGTACAGTAGTGATAATCTTGGGAAAAAGTTCATTGACTTTCCAAGGATTCATTGTACAACCAGCAATTATAGACGGGGATTTCAAAGGAGAAATTGAAATTATGGACTAAGTGACAAAAGGAGATGCAAATTAATGCAGGTGATAAGATTGTTTCCTACATTAAGAGCAAAACCTCTCCAAGAGAAAGTACAGGAGGGTTTGGCACAATCTGGGGAGTTCTGGCACCATGCCAGAAGTGTGAAGGACTGCGTTTGCTTACTGTGTGTGCTTGATGTGTTCCTACTCCTGCTGAGTGACTCAGTTCGGAAGCTCAATACAGAGGGCTAAGAAGAGAGAAGCCAGGATGGAAGGCACATTTTCTTTTGCAGACCATCCATAGTCCTCACTGTAGGAAGTAGGTAGGTTGATGGTTATTCACCCTTTTGTCCCATTATCTTCCCAGGGTTTGTCACATGTCTTCTCATTATCACATGCTGACCTCTTCCAACAAACCTACATTTTATAATGAAAAGAAGTCTCATAGCCATGGAATATGTTAAGGACACACTTATCCATCGTAGATATAAACTAAGGATAGGAGTTTGTGGGGAGCTGATGGTATAACAGGCATAGCATATTATAAACCTTCATCTCTTGTCTGGGTTTGTTCCACACATCAAAACTTGACTCTTTGCTGTTCTTTCTAGGGCACCATGATCCTGCCCAATTTGACTGCTCTGCATAGGGATCCCAAAGAGTGGACCACTCCAGCCATCTTCAATCCAGAGCACTTTTTGGAGAATGGACAGTTTAAAAAGAAAGAATCTTTTCTGCCATTCTCAGTGGGTGAGTAATAATTAGAAGGAAACATGTCAGGATTCTATGTTAATCACTCCTCTTCTTTTCTGCCTCGAGATCTTCACTCATATTTGAACATCTCCATATGATCCCACCCAGTGCATCTCTGAAGTGTACTTTGCATCCAAATGTTCTCTGGCCTTAGCACTGCTTTACACCACTCCTATCAGTTATGTTCTCCCTTGCCTCTGCTGTAAATTTTGGCTTTCATTGTTTTGTTTTCTACAACACTAGAAACTGAGACACAATATCTCTGACCGCTTGTCATAAAAAAAAAAAACAATCTGAATACATGCTATTTTTTTCAAATTCTATAAGTATTTAAATTATTTTTTGTGATGACCCCTCAAAGGTAAATAATTCAAATTTGAATGAGATGGGTACGAGTCATGGGAGTGTGGCTACACACTCACTACAATGGGGATATTAAATAATGTCAAAAATAAAGTTAGAACCATGCACAATGGTACATGCCTGTAATCCCAGCACTTGAAAGTGCAGAGGCAGATGCATGTCTGTGATTTCAAAGCCAGCCTGGTCTACAAAGTAAGTCCAGTACAGCCATATCTATGCAAAGAAACTCTGTCTCACAAAACCAAAAGACCATGTAAACAAAACAATAAAGAAAACAAAAACAAAACAAAGTAAAAATCTAGTTAGATGGTTTGCATCCTGCAACTTAAGAGTCAGTTAAGTTACGGGTTTGAAGTGACAGCCCACACTCTTATGTTTTCTCTCCAGCCAATCATGAACAAATACTTGTCATCTTAAAATTGTTAAAATACTAACAAATTGCCCTCTTGCATTCTAGTTATTGGCTTTTTATGCATTGAACCTATATTTACAAGTAATCGTGTAGCTCCTTAGTCCCAAAAATGACATACCGAACATATATTACATGTCAGACACACACATGAGAGCAAGAGAGTAGTGTGGTGGATGAATAGGCAGAGCTGCCCCTTGGAGCATGTGTCCCACTGCAGACTTTCAAGTTGGAATCAGCGAGCACTGCACAGATGTGGACACAGACCTAGTCAACTGTGCTGTAGCTAGAAGTCAGTGTCCACTACAATTTCTCACAATGAACCTTGTGTTTCCTAACTGTCTCCAAAAGGTGACTAAATACTAAACAGAATCTGTAGAATTCTGGGATTCCCTGGTGGTGTCTGGGTGGATCTCCTGTTCTTTTTGCCTTTTCTTGTGCTTCTGAACCAACTTTCTTGGCATTTTAGAATTAACTTTAGTATAAAATCTGGCAGAATACAGAACATCTGTTCAGTCTTTGTGTGCAAGAAAAAACTAAAAAGATTTCTACTATAGCTCAAAATCTCAGCTATGTATTTCATTATTCTAATTTAAGTTATTGAATCTGACCTTAAAAGTCTAGAAATATGACTCTTCTTACATCTATCATAAGCGCTTTCTGTGTTGTTTACTAGGACAGCAGTAAAATTATTATTAGTGTATCCCCACGGATTTCATAGGAAGGTGATTCTCTAGGCCCATATAGTTTGCATACATGCTTGCTCTTCATATTGCAAGCTCCTATGCGAGCTTCATGTATTGCCCCTTTAATTGTTCTCTTGTCCATACCAGCTGGAAAACAGAAAGTGGCTAGAGTTTTCTGGGTTTTGGTGAGAGGGAACGTGTTCAAGTAGCCTTTAGCCCAGACAGGGTTTGTTTCCCTCTGTGAAACCATACCTGAGATGAACAACACATAGGAGGCAGTTTTGTTTGGCTCATGTTTTCAGCACTCTCACTCTCATTGTCAGCTTGCCATGAGGCCTCTGTCTGAAGTGGCATAGCGCTTTTATTAGAAGTGTTTGGTTGAATAATGTGGCCACCTGATGATTGCCAGAAAGCAAAGAAAGGTGGCTACCAGATCAGGAACATTCCATTACAGACATGGCTCAAATGAGCTACCTTACACACACAGCTATTTAATTATCAACCACTCCCCAACAGTGTCCCAGCTGGCAAACAACTCTGTAGATGGAATTCCTTGACAACCCAATGAACAAAAACTAAACAGTACACATTCAGTTTATATAGCCTGGGTGAACACTGCTATCATTCAAGTTTTGCAGTTGAGTAACTGTATTCTCCAGAGAAAGACCAGATATTAGCAGTGAAAATGCATCTTTGAAGATATGTGCTCTTTGCTGGTGTTATTACAGACATATAAGTGAAGGCTACAGCTGTGCTCTCACTCATATTGGGGATAGGGACAGTTAAAACGTAAGCTTTACCTTACCAATTACTCCAGAATTCCAGTCCTTCTTGGTCCTTGAAATCCCCTGGAAACATTAGGCTCGCTGGCTTGTTCCCATGGCTTACTTTGCTTGCTTTCATATAACACCCAGGACCATTTGCTTTCCACATGAACTGGGCCATTAGTAGAGAGAAATAAGAAAAGAGGGAGACTACAAAAAAGAAAAAACAGAAAGAAACTCTTCTTCCCTAGCATGATCTCTGACACTAACATTTGTCAGGATGATGTAGGGGCAGATGCTGTCAACAATGTGTTAATATTACTATTTTTATTTACACACTCACAAGTACATAGTGACAAATGACCTTCAACAAGCTGGAGAGTAAGAGAAGTGGATAACAAGTGGTTCCCACTCAAAAGAAAACAAAATAAAACCTAAAATCCTTGAATTAGGAGGCACCTATAATGCAGCCTATACCACAAATCCTGAAAGTCTCCTAAGGAGTTGGTCAGAGCCCAAGTTTAGAGGCTGAAGAAGTTAGAATGTGATGGCCATGAGCAGACACAGCAACACAGTCATGGGGAAGAGGAAGCTTAGTTAAGTGGACAGTGCTGCCTAACTGGATTCTACCATCCATGCTCACAAGTTTTCTTCTCACTTCAATGACATCTATGCCTATATTCAATAACCTATATTCAACCATCTCTGAAATGGTCTCACAGACAGAACCCAGTTTTCTAAGTATCTCTCACTCAAGACAGTAACTGAGTTGCAGTTCTATTGCTGTGAGGAGATGCTATGACCATGGCAATTCTTATAAAAGAAAGTTTGCCTTACTGCTTGTCTAAGCAACTTTTTTATAGTTTATAACTTTCCTTTCCTGAATTTTTAAGCTTTTTCAACCAAAAAAAATATGTATTATTTTGAAAGAAAGACAGTACTAAGTGCCAGAATAAATATTTCACTAGGTAAAGTGCTTGCCTTAGAAGAAGAGAATAATTTGGTTTCCAGAACTCACATAAAAAAAAAAAAAAACTTGAAGCATTTCTCTGCAATTTGATATTCCTCTGTTGAAAATTCTCTGTTTAGCTCTGTACTCCATGTTTTAATTACATTACTTGGTTTGTTGCTTTTTAACTTCTTGAGTTCTTATATATTTTAGATATTAGCCCTCTGTCAGATATAGGGTTGGTGAAGATCCTTTCCCAGCCTTTGGCTGTCATTTTGTTCTGGCAACAGTGTCCTTTGCTTTACAGAAGTTTTTCAGTTTCACGAGATCTCATTTATTGTTTATCTTAGAGCCTGTGCTGTTGGTGTTCTGTTCAGGAAGTTGTCTCCTGTGCCAATAAGTTCAAAGCTCTTCCCCACTTTTTTTTTCTAACAAGTTTAATGTTTCTGGTTCTATGTTGAAAAGTTGGAGTTTATTTTTGTGCAGGGTGATGCATTTTTCTACATGTAGACATCCAGTTAGATGAGCACCATTTGTTGAAGATGCTATTTTTTTTCCATTGTAAGGTTTTGGCATCTTTGTCAAAAATCAGGTATCCACAGGTATGTGAATTTATTCCTGGGTCTTATTTGATTCCATTGATTCACTACTCTGACTCATAGTCAAACTTTGGGCAGAGTGCAGAGCATCTTTAATCCTAGTACTACAGAGGCAGAGGTAGGCAAATCTTTGAGTTTAAGACAGTCTGGTCCCATCAGGGTATTAAAGCAGATGCTGAGACTCATAGCCAAACTTTGGGCAGAGTGCAGAGAATTGTATGGAAAAGGGGGGAGACTTACAGGGGACAGGCGTTCCATAAGGAGACCAAAGAAACCAAAAGAAATCTGGGCCCAGAGGGACCTGCAAAGATTGATGAATCAATCAACCAAGGACCATGCATGGAAAGGACCTAGACCCCCTGGTCAGATGTAGCCCATGTCAGCTCAGTCTCCAAGTGGGTTCTCTATCACAGAAATCAGGGAATGTCTCTGACATAAATTCAGTGGCTGGCTCTTTGATCACTTACTGCTGTGGGGGTGGGAGGAGGCAGCCTTACCAGGCCACAGAGGAATACAATGCAGCCAGTCTGGATGAGACCTCGTAGGTAGAGTCAGACGGAAGGGGCTGAGGACCTCCCCTATCAGTGGACTAGGGAAGGGGCATGGGAAAAGATGTTGGGAGGCAGGATTAGAAGAGGAGAAGGGAGGGGGCTACAGCTGGGATACAAAGTGAATAAAATGTAATAAATTAAAAAATAAATTTAAAAGATTGAAAAAAAGTGAAGCATGAGTGACCTGTGGTTATAATGCTAGCCCTTGCACAGAGGTGTTCTTGGGACTCAGTGGCTTCTCCTTCAGGGCAAGTTCTAAAGTGTTAGGACACTAACTTAAAAAGGTGGGAGGTATGGCATTTGAGGATCAACACCCTTGTCTGTCCTCTGGCTTCCACACACATATAAATACAAAAAGAGAACACATATACACAACACTACACACAGGGTCTTAAGATGAGTTAAGACACTGGATGGAGTGCTGAAGTGCTGTGGAGATGCTTGATGAGGTCATTCACTGAGGAAGACAACAGTGGAGTGCTGGGGTTTTCTCAGTCATCAGAGATCACCCATGAAAACCCAGATATTCAATAGAAAGACTGACAAAAGTTGGGTAGAACAATGGAGACAGACCCAAATATATGTGTTTATATAAACAGGTTGATGAATATGCAGTGTGTCTATGCATCAGTTGTGAGCCGATAGATGGTGTGTTTATGATGTAGAGCAATTTCTCATAGACTTCTGAGAATGCCTTCTCCCCAGCTCTCACTTCTGCATATCAATATTCAATGCAAGGTGCCAGGACACCTGGGAAAATGAAATTTTCTGTGCTGGCAAAGTGAAAACAAAAGACTGAGGCATATTGTTATGCCAAAGGTCAGAAAATTCCAGTTTGAATCAGGATCCAGTTGCTAAATCAGGAAGATGTTAGACATGATCAGCTAGACACAATGCCCACGTTGAACTCAGGATTTGCAGTAGGAAGATGGGGACACCAGCCCTAAGATGCACCAAAGTCAGCTGAGAAAGTGACTCATCTTCTGTTTTTGTCCTACAGGAAAGAGAGCCTGCCTGGGAGAACAACTGGCCAGGTCTGAGCTGTTCATTTTCTTCACTACTCTTATGCAAAAATTCACCTTCAAGCCCCCAGTCAATGAGAAGCTGAGTCTGAAATTGCAAAGGACCATCACCTGTTCCCCATACAACTACCACATTTATGCCACCCCAAGACAGTGATGCTGGAGAAGGATAGAGAAAGGAAGACTGGAAGAAAGAGTGTACACCCTGAAACTTCTGAGCCTTTCTCAAAGGAGAGGAGAAAGATGTGATAAATGAAGGAGACTCAAGACATACTGAAGAAATTGGACTAAGAGTATTTAATTAAATTTCTGGAATGCTTGCCCCTTAATTTGGTGGTGGGGAAATCATTTATGAGTGCAATGGCTTATCTTTTAATCTACAAGTTTCAAGGAAAATGGTGGTTCCTCCTATAAAGAAAATGCATTAAATTGAATTAAAATTAATAAAAAAATTATAATAAAGCATGCAAAGTGTTTCATGAGTTGCCTCTTAAGGTGTGTACCCTCAATTTGCCTCCTTCCTCTTTTCATATACTTGTATCTGTTTCTGGTCCATTATAATCTTGACCTGAAGCGGGGCAAAAAAAAGAATATGAATCAGAAATTAATTCCTGATTGCATCAGAAACAGACCATGAAAACTCTCCCATATGACAGATCTGTATCTAACTTATGTAGTTCTGCCTCCAGGTAGTCCTGAAAGCAAGAACAGTGACATTCCCCCACTCACAGGCAGGCAACACAAGTAGTATAAAATCAGTTTTCTCTCTCTTTTTTTTTTTTTTTTTGCAGTAAAAATATAATCCTTTATTATATGGCTAATATCCACTTATAAGTGAGTATATACTATATATGTCTTTCTCCTTCTGCATATCTCATTCAAGATGGTCTTTTCCAGATCCATCCATTTGCCTGCAAATTTCATGATGTCCTTATTTTTAATAGCTGGATAGTATTCCATTGTGTATATGTACCACAATTTCTTTATCCATTTTTCGGTTGAGGGACATCTGGGTTGTTTACAGTTTCTGGCTATTGTGAATGAAGCCACTAAGAACATAGCTGAGCAAATGTCCTTGTTGTATGGTGAAGTATCTTTTGGTATATGCCCAGGAGTGGTATAGCTGGGTCTTGAGATAGAGCTGTTCCAGCTTTCTGAAGAAGTGCCAGATTGGTTTCCAAACTGGTTGAACAAGTTTGCACTCCTACCAGCAATGGAGGAGGGTTCCCTTTCTCCACATCTTCACCAGCATGTGTTGTCACTTGAGTTTTTGATCTTAACTATGCTGATGAGTAAGATGGAATCTCCAAGTCATTTTGGTTTGCTTTTCACTGATTACTAAAGGCATTGAGCATATCTTTAAGTGCTTCTTGGCCATTCGAGATTCCTCTCTTGAGAATTCTCTGTTTAGCTCTGTACCCCATTTTTTAATTATTTTTTCTTTATTAATTACACTTTACTCACTTTGTATCACACACACACACCCGTGGTTCCCTCCCTTCTCCCATCCCAATCCCTCCCTTCCTCAACCCTATGCCTGCATGCCACTCCCCAAGTCCACTGATAGGGGAGGACTTCTTTTCCTTCCTTTTGATCCTAGTCAATTAGGTCTCACCAGGAGTGGCTGCACTGTCTTCTTCTATGGCCTGGTAATGCTGCTTCCCCCTCAAGGGGAGGAAATTAAAGAGCAGGCCAATCAGTTCATGTCAGAGACAGTCCCTGTTCTATTACAATGGAACCCACTTGGATACTGAACTGCCATAGGATACATCTGTGCAGGGGTCTTAGGTTATCTCCATGCATAGTCCGTAGTTGGAATAGCAGTCTCAGGAAAGACCCCTGTGCTCAGATTTTTTTGGTTCTGTTGCTCTCCTTATGGAGTTCCTGTCCTCTCCAGATCTTACTATTTCCCACTTCTTTCCTAAGATTCCCTGCACTCTGCCCAAAGGTTGCCCATAAGACTCAGCATCTACATTGATAGTCTGCAGGGCAGAGCCTTTCAGAGGTCCTCTGTGTCGGGCTCCTGACTTGTTTCCTCTTTTCTCCTTCTGATATCCAGCCTCTTTGCCTTTCTGGATAGGAATTGAGCATTTTGGCAAGAGTCCTCCCTCTTGATTAGTTTCTTTAGGTGTACAGATTTTAGTAGGTTTATCCTATATTATATGTCTATATGAGTGAGTATATACCGTGTGTATCTTTCTGCTTCTGAGATAGCTCACTCACTTTTCCAGATCCCACTATTTACCTGCAAATTTCATGATTTCCTTGTTTTTTATTGCTGAGTAATATTCCATTGTGTAGATATACCATAATTTGTGCATCCATTCCTCCACTGAGGGTCATCTGGGCTGTTTCAAGCTTCTGGCTATTACAATTAAGGCTGCTACAAACATGGTTGAGCAAATGTCCTTTTTGTGTACTTGAGCCTCTTTTGGATATATGCCCAGGAGTGGTATGGCTGGATCTTGAGGAAGCACTATTCCTAGTTGTCTGAGAAAGCGCCAGATAGCTTTCCAGAATGGTTGTACAAGTTTACATTCCCACCAGCAGTGGAGGAGGGTTCCCCTTTCTCCACAACCTCTCCAGCATGTGTTGTCTCTTGAGTTTTTGATCTTAAGCCTTTCTGATGGGTGTAAGGTGAAATCTTAGGGTCCTTTTGACTTTCATTTCCTTGATGGTTAATGAGGTTGAGCATTTCTTTAAATGTTTCTCTGCCATTCGATATTCCTCTACAGAGAATTCTCTGTTTAGCTCTGTACCCCATTTTTTAATTAAATTACTTGATTTTTTGCTGTTTAACTTCTTTTTTTCTTTATATATACTGGATATTAGCCCTCTGTCAGATATAGGATTGGTGAAGATCTTTTCCCAAACTCTGGGCTGTCATTTTGTTCTGAGGACAGGATCCTTTGCATTACAGAAGCTTTTCAGTTTCATGAGGTCCCATTTATTGATTGTTGCTCTTAGAGCCTGTGCTGTTGGTGTTCTGTCCAGGAAGTTGTCTCCTGTGCCAATGAGTTCAAGAGTATTCCCCACTTTTTCTTCTAAGTGGTTTAGTGTGTCTAGTTTTATGTTGAGGTCTTTGATCCACTTGGACTTTAGTTTTGTGCAGGGTGATAAGTATGGATCTATTTGCATTTTCTACATGTAGACTTCTAGTTAAACCAGCACCATTTGTTGAAGATGCTGTCTTTTTTCCATTGAATGGATTTGGCATCTTTCCCAAAAATCAAGTGTCCATAAGTATGTGGATTTATGTCAGGGGCTTCTATTAGATTCCATTGATCCACCAGTATGTTTCTATGCCAGTACCATGCAGTTTTTAGTTTTGTTGCTCTATAGTACAGCTTAAGATCAGGGATGGAGATACCACCTGAAGATCCTTTACTGTAGAGAATTGTTTAAGCAATTCTGGGTTTCTTGTTGTTCAATATGAAGGTGAGAATTTTTCTTTTAAGGTCTGTAAAGAAGTGTGTTGGTAATTTGATGGGAATTGCATTGAATCTGGAGATTGTTTTTGGTAAGATGGCCATTTTTATTATATTAATCCTGCCAAGGCATGAGCATGGGAAATCTTTCCAATTTCAGATATCTTCTTCTAATTCTTTCTTCAGAGACTGGAATTTTTTTTCATACAAGTCTTTGACTTGCTTGGTTAGGTTCACACCAAGGTACTTTATGTCTTTTGTGGCTATTGTGAAGGGTGTTGTTTTCCTAATTTCTTTCTCAGCCCTTTTGTCCTTTGTATACAGGAAGGCTACTGATGTTTTTTTAGTTAATTTTGTATCTAGCCACTTTGCTGAAGGTACTAATTAGCTGTAGGAGTTCCCTGGTAGGGTTTTTGGGGTCACTCAGGTATACTATCATATCATCTGCAAATAGTGATATTTTGACTTCTTCTTTTCTAATTTGTATCCCCTTGATCTCCTTCAATTTTCTTATTGCTCTAGCTAGGACTTCCAGAACAATGTTGAAAAGATATGGAGAGAGTGGACAGCCTTGCCTTCTCCCTGATTTCAGTGGGAATGATTTAAGTTTCTCTCCATTGAGTTTGATGTTGGCTATAGGCTTGCTGTGTATCGCCTTTACTATGTTCAGGTATGTGCCTTGTATCCCTGATCTCTCCAATACTTTAAATATGAATGGATGTTGGATTTTGTCAAATGCCTTTTCAGCATCTAAGGAGATGATCATGTGGTTTTTCTCCTTCAGTTTGTTTATGTGGTGGATCACAGTGATGGATTTCCTTATATTGAACCACCCCTGCATGCCTGTGTGAAGCCTATTTGGTCATAGTGGATTATGTCTTTGATGTGTTCTTGGATTTAGTTTGCAAGCATTTTGTTGAGTATTTTAGCATCAATGTTCATGACGGAGATTGGCCTGAAATTCTCTTTCTTTGTTGGGTCTTTGTGAGGTTTAGATACCAAGGTGACTGCGGCTTCATAGAATGAGTTTGGTAGTGTTCCTTCTGTTTCAATCTTGTTGAATAGTTTGAAGAGTATTGGTATTAGCTCTTCTTTGAAGGTCTGGTAGAATTCTGTACTGAAACCATCTGGCCCTGGGCTTTTTTTGCATGGTAGACTTTTGATGACAGCTTCTATTTCCTTAGAGGATATAGGACTATTTAATAGGTTTACCTGGTCTTGATTCAGCTTTGGAATGTAGAATCGGTCAAGAATATTGTCCATTTCTTTTAGATTTTCAAATTTTATGGCATATAGACTTTGGAAGTAAGACCTAATTATTGTTTGGATTTCCTCAGTGTCTGTAGTTATGTCCCCCTTTTAGTTTCTGACTTTGTTCATTTGGATAGTTTTTCTCTCTCTTTTAGTTATTTTGGCTAAGGGTTTGTCTATCTTGTTGATTTTTCTCAAAGAACCAGCTCTTGGTTTCATTGATTCTTTGAATTGTTTTATTTGTTTCTAATTTATTGATTTCAGCCCTCAGTTTGATTATTTCCAGCTGTCTATTCCTCTTTGGTGTGTCAGCTTCTTTTTTTTCTAGGGCTTTTAAGTGAGCCATTAAGTTGCTTGCATGAGATGTTTTGAATTTCTTTTTGAAGGCACTTAGTGCTATGAACTTTCCTCTTAGCACTGCTTTCATTGTGTCCCATAAGTTTGGGTATGTTATGTCTTCATTTTCATTGAATTCTAGGAAGTCTTTAATTTCTTTCTTTACTTCTTCTCTGACCCAGCTGTCATTTAGAAGCAAGTTGTTCAGTTTCCATGTGTGTGTAGGCCTTTTGCTATTTTTGTCATTGAGGTCCAGTGTTAGTCCATGGTTATCAGATAGGATACAAGGAATTATTTCAATCTTCTTGTATCTGTTTAGGCTTGCTTTGTGACCAGCTATGTGGTCTATTTTGGAGAAGGTTCCATGAGGTGCTGAGAAGAAGGTAAATTCTTTTGAGTTTGGGTGAAAGGTTCTATAGATGTCTGTGAGGTCCATTTGATTCATGACCTCTCTCAGAGTTATTGTTTCTTTGTTTAATTTCTGTTTTGTTGACCTGTCCTTTGTTGAGAGTGGGGTGTTGAAGTCTCCCACTATTATTGTGGGGGGGTCTATGAGTTATTTAAGTTTTATTAAAGTTTCTTTTACAAATGTCGGTGCCCTTGCATTTGGGGCATAGATGTTCAGGATTGTGAGATCTTCCTGGTGATTTTTCCCTTGATGAGTATGAAGTGTCCTTCTCTATCTCTTTTGATTGATTTTGGTTGAAAAATCTACTTTATTAGATATTAGGATGGCTACTCCTGCTTGCTTCTTGGGTCCATTTGCTTGGAAAACCGTCTTCCAGCCCTTTACTCTCAGGTAATGTCTATCTTTGTGATTTAAGTGTGTTTCTGTATGCAACAGATTGTTGGGTCTTGTTTACGCATCTATTCTGTTAGTCTGTGTCTTTTTATTGGAGAATTGAGCCCATTGATGTTGAGGGAGATTAATTACCCGTGGCTGTTAGATCCTTTGATATTGATGTTGGCCATGGTAGTGTGTTTGTGTGTTTGGCTACTTTTGTTCTGCTGTAGTGAGGTTATTTATTTCCTATGATTTCTTTCTTTTTAAAAGCTTTTTATTGGTTCTTTGTAAATGTCACATCTTGTACCCTAATCCCCTCCATCACCGTCTTCCCTCATATCAGCCTTCTATCTCTGCAACCTTCCCCTCAAAAGCAAAGAAAAAAAAATCATGTGGAAACTATACTGTGTCACGTTGTTTCCAATATTATAACCTTTGTCTACACTTCTTTGCTTGCAAATGTTCATAGCAATCAGTCATTGGCTTGGCACTAGGCCTCTGGCTTCTGCTACACTAACAATAATAGAACCTTCCTATGACTCCTTTTGGATATACAGTTGTTGACCTGTGTCATGAAGATACTGTTGTTTTGGATCTGTCGGACCTGTCCCTTCATGCACTCCAGCAGTTCATTGATTGGATAAATGTTGAAGTGGAACAATTCAAAGCCATGGATCTGGGACTGACAGATGTCTGAGCTGGGCAGCCTGCCAGCTCTTCTACATCAACACCAGTTGGGCAAGATCTCTTACCTTGAACTGGCCTAGCCAATGCAAGCAAGTGTCCGAGCCAGCTCTCCAGCTGTCATGCCCTCAGGGCTGCCTCATCCACACCCATGCCATCAGGGCCAGCTCTACTGTGCTTCCCAGGGGAAGTACGGGGTCTGTTCTCCCACGTGCAGCAACAGGAGAGGGACTGGACCTGCTCCTCTGCAATCATGCTCTCAAGTCTGGCTCACAGGCAGTCCCTACAACCAGGGCCAGCTCTACTCTGTT
Organism: Meriones unguiculatus; assembly: GCF_030254825.1. Taxonomy (NCBI): domain Eukaryota; kingdom Metazoa; phylum Chordata; class Mammalia; order Rodentia; family Muridae; genus Meriones; species Meriones unguiculatus. The sequence goes on along the minus strand of NC_083360.1, from coordinate 75,114,236 downwards.
GCACAGCAGGGTGTAGGACCCATTCTCCTGAGTGTTGCAGCACGTGAGGGACAGGGCGAGTTTCCTCACTCTCATGACACCAATGCTAGCTGTCCTACATCCCTTAAGTTGCAAAATCAATTTCCTTTTACATGTGGTAGTTTGACCTTTTCCTTGAACCTAAGGGTCGGTAATATGTGGACACAGATAAGCAAAACCTGGAAGCAGGTTTGGAAGGCAAATGGTAATTGAAGTATCCTAGGAGGCCTGAGCATGGCACATATGGCTTTGGAAAATTTTGGCCTTTCCTCGTTCCCTCAGTCTTGCTAAACTGTTAAATTATATTCCTAAAAGCTGGCCACTAAGGTCTTCTCCCTTATTTGGCCACTTCTTCACCCTGAGACTGACCAGCAAGATTTAACTAGCAAAGTATTGAAGTCAAACAAAAATAACAACCCCCCTTGACTACCCTAATTAACATGCCTAATCAAAACAAACCAACTCATGCTAACAAAGGGCTTCTTCTTTCCTTATATGAACTGTTATTGGCCAGTGGGATACACCTGTCCCCTCTCTATCCAAAGGTGGTCCTTTGTCCCTCTTGGGCAAATAAATCTAGTTTGTGATGAGAAGTTGATCTTGACAAAGTTGTGATATCTTCAAGGTCTTTTCCAGTGGTAGTTTTCTCTGTCCAAGTACTTGAGCCATGCTGGAGCCCTTGGGACAGTTGGCAGTAATGTGTTTGTTGTTCTGTGACACACAAACCAGGAGGTCAAATGACAGTGCTTTAGGAAAGCTTCATGAGAGACACCCAAACTATGTATCAGGAAGCAATTTTATTTTATGCATGCAACAACACCCACAGAATTGTTAGTACACAAACACTGACCCCCCAGTATAATAACAGTGAGTGTTTTGTAAAGTTTTGGTGCCTTTTTCTTGAATATTGCTGTGTATATATATACTGTGGGTGGATGTTTTCAATTGCTAGATGCTGGCAGCTAGAATTAGAGAGGAGAAAAAGGCATGGAGCTGCAGTGGAGACATATGGACAGTCTCTACTTATAACAGTACATGTCAGCTTGCACCTATGTCTGGGTTGAACATTGAAATATGCTGTTTCTTCTTTTGCCCTCTATCAGTTTTCTATGGCCCTCTCCTCCAAATACCAGAAAAGAGCCTAGGAACCTGTCACCTTCACAATGCTGGTGTTCAGTTCTTTATGATTTCAGGAAATGGAGTTACATGCATTTATTGGTCTGGTGTGTCTAATAAATTTGGAAACCTGGTTATCTCGATAACTTTTTAATAGGCCATATGCCCTTCCAATCACAAAACAATCATAAGTTTATAGCCTAGCAGTATTTCTACAACCAGCAATGTCACTCATCATTCTGTGCTTTCTCCATGGTATTGGAAAAATGATATTCATGTGTCCACCCAGGCACACAGCCATCTTCAAAAAAGGTGTCAAAACTTGTGGAATGGAATTCACGAAAGTGCATTCTGAAAACAAAACAAAACAAAACAAAAAAACAGTTTTATATGGTATGAAGTAACTAATAGAGGATCAACTTTAACAGAACAAATCAAATTTGTACACAAAAACTGGTACCTCACTCTGAGCCCTGAAAGCAGGAGGACTTAGGGCCAAGCACTATGTTGCCACATGAACTAGAGATTTTGGGAGTGACTGGCTGTGACTCCTAAAGGAAAACATGACGCCATTTCTTTCTTTCTTCTTCTAACTTAATGAAAAATAATTTTATTTTTTATATATTATTTATTACAATTTGTGTACTTTGTATCCCGACTGTAGCCTCCTCCCTCATCTCCTCCCAATCCCACCCTCTTGCCTTCTCCTCTGATGCCCCTACCCTAGTCCACTGATATGGGAGGTCCTTCTCCCCTTCTATCTGACCCTAACCTATGAGGTCTCATCAGAATGACTATAGCATCTTCCTCTGTGGCCTGGCAAGGCTGAACCTCCCAGAAGGAGGTGATCAAAGAGCCGGTGACTGAGTTCATGTCAGAGACAGCTTCTGCTCCCCTTACTAAGGAACACACTTTTAACCTGAGGCTACATATGAGCAGGGGGTCCAGGTCCTCTCCATGCTTGGTGCTTCATTGGAATATCTGTCTCTGCAGGATCCCCTGAGGCTAGGTTTTTTTTGCTCTGTTGGTCTCTTTGTGGAGCTCCTCTCCACCCCCCACCCCCTGAGGTCTTTCTATCTCCCCCTTCTTACATAAGATTCCCTACACTCTGCCCAAAGTTTGGCTATGAGTCTCAGCATCTGTTTCTATACCCTGATGGGTAGATTCTATCAGAGGCCCTCTATGGTAGCTTCCTTCCCTGTTCACTGTCGTCTCCTGCTTCCATTGTATATCCTGTTTGCCCATCTGAATGAGGATTAAGCTTCTTAGGGACCTTCTTGCAGTTTAGCTTCTTTAGGACTATATATTTGAGTATGTTTATCCTATATTATATGGTTAATATCTACTTATAAGTGAGTATGTGCCATCTGTGTCTTTCTGCTTCGGATACCTCACTTAGGATGATCTTTTCTAGTTCCATCCGTTTGCCTGCAAATTTCCTGATTTCCTTGTTTTTAAATTCTGAGTAGTATTCCATTGTGTAAATGTACCACAATTTCTGTATCCATTCCTGTGAACAGATACCAACAGCACAGGCTCTAAGAGCAACAATCAATAAATGGAACCTCATGAAACTGAAAAGCTTCTGTAAAGCAAAGGACTCTGTCATCAGAACAAAATGACAGCCTACAGACCGGGAAAAGGTCTTCACCAACCCTATATCTGACAGAGGGCTAATAGCTAGAATAGATAAAGAACTCAAGAAGTTAAACAGCAACAAACCAAGTAATCCAATTAAAACATGGGTATAGAGCTAAGCAGAGAATTCTCTGTAGAGGAATATGGAATGGCAGAGAGACACTTAAAGAAATGTTCAATGTCCTTAGTCAACAGGGAAATGTGAATCGTAACAACTCTGAGATTTCACCTTATACCCATCAGAATGGGTAAGATTAAAAACTCTGCATCCTCTTCCACAGTGTTCATTGTGTGTGAAGAAAGGAATTTGATGGTGATAACTCATTTAGAGCTATGTTTTACTCTGTCTTCCTTCCCAAGGAGGCTTGCCAGTCTCAGGAACATCCACATTAGACAGCCCTAACCAGCTTCTTCCATGCTTTCCCCCACACACACACACCATGGACCAATTGGTGACCTGTGCTCTGTCCACTGAGCTCCATTATCCAGGCTAGGGATCTGCTTGCCTTCACAGGGCGGCCTAACTACCCCAGGCCCCTAGCCATATGCAACTGATATGCAGCTAGGTCTCTGTGTTGGTCCCCTAATGGCCAGAGCAAGGTCTCTCTCTGACTCCTGCATCCCTTAGAGCCTTTTTACCCTAAATATGCTGTCTTGTCAAGCCTCAGTAGGAGATGTGTCTAATCCATCTGCAATTTGATATGCTAATGCTGACTGCTATCCATGAGAGGCTTTCCCTTCACTGAGCAGAAAGGGTAGATAGAGGAAGGTAAGGTGAGAGGAAGGGACTTAAAGGAGAGGAGGGAGGGGAAACTGTAATCAAGATGTAAATAAATTAATGGAAAAAATCAAGCTAAATAAATATAGCTGTATTTTTCAGTGATTCTCTCAGTACGTAATATCTGTTTGTGAGTCTCTGTGTTTGTTACCATCTACTATTGAGGAAAACCTCTGTAATGATGACAGAATAAGGCACCAACTTTTAAATATAGTAGCGTATCATTTGTAGTTATTTTATTCTTACATTTTTTAAACCAGTATTACATGGTTTTACTCTAAGACTGTGGAAGCATTAGACTCCGGTCCTTGGTGATCCAAGCAGTGTGAGTTATACATTCCATCCCTTGGGGTGATCCGTAAGTCAAATCAGATATTTATTGACAAGGTTTGTGCTACCATTGTCCTAGCACATTTAGAAGGCTGAAAGCTTGTAGGTAAAAAGATTTTGTGTTTGGGTTTGTGTTGACTTTTCCATTTTGGTAACCTGCAAAGTATCCTTATGGGTTATTGATCCTGGGGCATGGGTTAAAGGTTCTATGTAGGCACAAATGTTCAGTGAATTGTGTGGGTATTGTCTTCAGTAATATGGCCATGCTGTCAGGTTGCAGAAAACAACTGAATTTCTTGCCAACAGGTAGAGTATTTGGGGATTTCCATTGGACTCTTTCACCCAACTAGTCAGTTGGCTGAAACACAGTTCTGGCACTGGAAACTTCATTTGGTGATAAGAAATGGCCAGTTGCAGTTCTGTCTCCCTCATTATTTGAGGACTTCACTAGGTCCATCTTCATATATTATAGATAGCTTAAGCTGCACTGGGTTTCTATATGTCCATGGAAATGCCCTTCAGTTGTAGCTGTCTCTCCCCTTATTCCCTCCTTCAATTCCATCTCCTCTCCTACTTCCCACCTGATACTTCTCTTCTTGCCCTCTGCATCCTCTACCATCTACCCATAAAATCTATTTGATTTCTCCCTTTCTGGGAGATTTATATGTCACCCCTCCCTATTCACTTCTTTTATACCTAATCTCTTGGGTTCCTGGGCAATTTATTCAATGGCTAATACTTATATTTAAGAAAACATATACCATGTTTATTTTTCTGGATTTGGCTTACCTCACTCAAGATAATTTTTCTACTTTCATGCATTTGTCAGGAAATTTTATGATGTCATTATTAATTAAAGTTTATTCATTTTGTATCCACCCTGTATTTCCCTCCCTTCTCCCCTCCCAATCCTACCCTTTCTAACTCTTCCCCCACCTATGACCCTCCCCCAGTCCACTGATAAAGGAGGTCCTCCTCCCCTTCCCTCTAATCCTAGTCTATCAGGTCTCATCTGGAGTGGTTGCATTGTCTTCCTCTGTGGCCTGGTAAGGCTGCTTTTCCCTCAAGGGGAGGTGACCAAAGAGCAGGCCAATGAGTTCCTGTCAGAGACAGTCCCTGTCCCCATTACTATGGAACCCAATTGGACAATGAACTTCCATGGGCTACCTCTGTGCAGGGTTTCCAGGCTATCTCCATGAGTGGTCCTTGGCTGGAGTATCAGTTTCAGAAAAGACCTCTGTGCCCAAACTTTTTGGATCTGTTGCTTTCCTTGTGGAGCTCCTGTCCTCTCCAGGTCTTACTATCTCCCACTTCTTTCATAAGATTCCTTGTACCCTGCCCAAAGTTTGGCTATGAGTCTCAGCATCTGCCTTGATACTCTTCAGGGAAGAGCTTTTCAGAGCCTACTGTGGTAGGCTCCTGTCCTGTTCCCTGTTTTCTACCTCCTCCAATGTCCATTTTCTTTGCCTTTCTGAGTGGGGATTGAGCATCTTAGCCAGAGTCCTCCTCCTTGATTAGCTTCCTTAGTGTACAGATTTTAGTATGTTTATCCTATGTTATATGTCTAATATACTTATGAGAAATTAGAAACAACCTACACATTTCTCAGTTGAATGATGAATGAATAAACTTTGGTAATTTTATACAATGGAGTACTGCTCAGCTCTTTAAAAATGACACTATGTGTGAGTGTATACCCTGTGTGTCTTTCTGCTTCTGGGATACCTCACTCAGGATGGTCTTTTCCAGTTCCCACCATTTGCCTGCAAATTTCATAATTTCCTTGTTTTTTATTGCTGAGTAATATTCCATTGTGTAAATATACCACAATTTCTGTATCCATTCCTCCACTGAGGATCATCTGGGCTGTTTCCAGGTTCTGACTATTACAAATAAAGCTGCTACAAACATGGTTGAGCTAATGTCCTTGTTGTATACATGAGCGTCTTTTGGATAAATGCCTATGAGTGCTATAGCTGGATCTTGAGGAACCACTATTCCTACTTGTCTTAGAAAACACCAGATTGATTTCCAGAGTGGCTGTACAAGTTTACATTCCCACCAGCATTGGAGGAGGGTTCTCCTTTCTCCACATCCTCTCTAGCATGTGTTGTCACTTCAGTTTTTGATCTTAGCCATTCTAATAGGAATAAGGTGAAATCTCAGGGTGGTTTTGATTTGTATTTCCCTGATGACTAAGGACATTGAGCATTTCTTTAAGTGTTTCTCTGCCATTCAATATTCCTCTACAGAGAATTCTCTGTTTAGCTCCATACCCCATTTTTTAACTGGATTACTAGATTTGTTGCTGTTTAACTTCTTGAGTTTTTTTTTTAATTCTTTATTAATTACATTTTATTCACTTTGTATCCCCCCTGTGGTTCCCTCCCTCCTCCAGTCTCAATCCCTCCCTTCCTCCCCCCTCTGCAAGTCCCTGATAGGGGAGGACTTTTTTTCCTTCCTTCTGATCCTAGTCAATTAGGTCTCATCAGGAGTGGCTGCATTATCTTCTTCTGTGGCCTGGTAATGCTGCTTCCACCTCAGGGGGAGGTAATTAAAGAGCATGCCAATCAGTTCATGTGAGAGACAGTCCCTGTTCCTATTACTATGGAACCCACTTGAACACTGAACTCCCATGGGCTACATCTGTGTAGGAGTCTTAGGTTATCTCCATGCATGGTCCTTGGTTGGATTATCAGTCTCAGAGAAGGCCCCTGTGCTCAGATTTTTTTGGTTCTGTTGCTCTCCTTATGGAGTTCCTATCCTCTCCGGATCTTACTGTGTCCCACTTCTTTCATAAGATTCCCTGCACTCTGCCCAAAGATTGCCCATAAGTCCCAGAATCTGCACTGATAGTCTGCAGGGCAGAGCCTTTCAGAGGCCCTCTGTGGCAGATTCCTAACTAGTTTCCTGTTTTCTTCTTCTTCTGGTGTCCATCCTCTTTGCCTTTCGAGATGAGGATTGAGTATTTTAGCAAGAGTCCTCCCTCTTGATTAGTTTCTTTAGGTGTACAGATTTTAGTAGGATTATCCTATATTATATGTCTATATGAGTGAATATATACTGTGTATGTCTTTCTGCTTCTGGGATAGCTCACTCAGGATGATCCTTTCCAGATCCCACCATTTACCTGCAAATTTCATTATTTCCTTGTTTTTTATTGCTGAGTAATATTCCATTGTGTAGATGTACCACAATTTCTGTATCCATTCTTCAGTTGAGGGGCATCTGAGCTTTTTCCAGCTTCTGGCTATTACAAATAAAGCTATTACAACATGGTTGAGCTAATGTCATTATTGTGTACTTGAGAGACTTTTGGGTAGGGTATATGCCTAGGAGTGGTAGAGCTGGATCTTGAGGAAGCACTATTCCTAGTTGTCTGAGAAAGCACCAGATTGATTTCCAGAGTGGGTGTACAAGTTTACATTCCCACCAGCAGTGGAGGAGGGTTCCCCTTTCTCCACAACCTCTCCAGCATGTGTTGTCACTTGATCTTAGCCATTCTGATGGGTGTAAGGTGAAATCTTAGGGTAGTTTTGATTTGCATTTTCCTTATGACTAAGGACATTGAACATTTCTTTAAGTGTTTCTCTGCCATTCAATATTCCTCTATTGAGAATTCTTTGTTTAGCTCTGTAATCCATTTTTTAATTGAATTACTTGATTTGTTGCCATTTAACTTCTTGGGTTCTTTATATATACTAGATATTAGCCCTCTGTCAGATATAGGGTTGGTGAAAATCCTTTCCCAATCTGAAGGCATTCGTTTTGTTTTGACAACAAGAGCTGAGCAGTACTCCATTGTGTAAAAGTACCAAAGTTTATTCATCCATTATTCAACTAAGAAATGTGTAGGTTGTTTCTAATTTCTGATTATTATGACCAGAGCAGCAATGGACATAGTGGAGGAAGTGTCACTGTAGTTGGGTATATGAACAAGATTAATACAGTTAGGTTTAATGAAAATTGATTCTCATCATTTTCATGTAAATCCATTTCAATGTCCATCGAAAGTTCAGAGTTTCATACTCCTATCAGCAATTGAGAAGTGTTTCCCTTATTCCACATCCTCACAAGCATGAGTTGTCATTAGTATTTTTGATATTAGCCATTCTGATAGATATAAGATGGAATATCAAAGTAGTTTTGATTTGCATTTCTTGATGGCTAAGGATGATAAATATTTCTTTAGGTGATTTTCAGCCTTTTCTGTTTCCTCTATACAGACTTCTCTGTTTAGATCTATACACCATTTTTAAATGGATTATTTGGTCTTTTGAGATCAAGTTATTGAGCTATCTATTTATTTTGAATATTTAGCTTTCTGTCACATCTATAATTGGCAAGATTCTTTTCCCATTTGTGGGCTGCAGCTTATGGTTTCTTATTTGGTATAATTATATTGCTTTCTTAATACCCACATACACTTATGGTATATCTTTAAATACGGAAACCAAATGATAGGAATAACTTTACTTGGTAAGAGTGGATGCAACTGGATTTTGAAATCAAGTTTCATGACAACATATTCAATTTCATTATGATTTATTAATAATATATTGTATATATATATATATCAAATATCAGTGATGAGCATGAAAAGTTGCAGGGCTTTCCCATTTCAGAGTACACGGTTTAGTCTTGAAGGCACTGGGAGAAGGGAGCTGTAAACACAAAAATACATTAGCATTAGTGTCCCCAATTTGAGAATGGATATCAAACACAAGATTTTTTAAAACACGTACAGCTCTAAAGGCCTTTCCTCACCTTCATGGCTGCACAGAAAACTTTATGGGGAAGGAATTATTTCATAAACTTCCCAATATTTCTTTCTCTTTGTAAAGTGACAAGGACTACAGATTCACAAATCTACCCACTCCCAAATCCCCCACACAAATACAATCTCTCTTTTCTGAGAATCTGCCCCTTTAAAAATGGGAGAACAGCCTCCTGTATACTACACACCTTAAATCCCAGCCCTGGAGAGGCAGAATGAGGTGGATTTCTTTGAGTTTAAGGCCAGCATGGTCAACATATTTTCAGTCCAACCAGAACTACTTACTGAGATACTGTCTCACAGATAGATAGATAGATAGATAGATAGATAGATAGATAGATAGATAAGATGGGAGACCATTTTTGAGACCTCAAAGCCTCTCTCTTCTCACAGCTCTCACAGAGAGTCTAATTGCCCCTCCTCTCTTGCCAGTGAACACAGACATGTAACATAGGCCACTTTTTAATTATTTAGTCTCCTGGTATGAAACCTCCAACTCCATCTGAGACCTTTAAGAACAGACTTCACTCTTTGTTAGGGAATATTAACAGCTCTTTTTTGGAACTGTGCCATTCTGTCAGTGGCACTGATAATTATAATGAAACTTTCACCAGAAAAAATAAGTCAGTCTCAGGGATTCTCCCAAACACCTACCACCTTTTCTCTCAGTCCCTAAAATCTAACAAACTAACACACACACACACACACACACACACAGACAATTAAGATAATAGGAATTGGGACCAGGAGAACACTGCATCTGAGGAGCAGGACAACATTTTCCGTACAGTGATGAAGAGAATGAACTCTGGGCCCTAAAACAACAGCAATCGTGTTTCCCAGGTGAAAGGAAACCCCCACAGTGTGGGAATCAGTCAGGTCCACTCACAGGTCATCCCAGCCAGAACCCAGAAGAGCAGAAGAGATCCCGGGTCGCACAGTCACTAGGTAGCCAGCCCAGAGCAACACACCTGTGTGTCCTGATCACCTTCCTAGGCTGGACGATGAACACAAAAACACTAGAGACCGGGAGTCCCTGTCCTGAGAAAAACCCACAGAGAAGGAAGGAAACAGGACTGACCTCGGGTCACCCAGTCTTTCCCTGGAAAAGGTCCCTCCAAATGGCGGGTGCAGGCAGCCAGCACTGAACTGGGCTCTAGCTGCAAGCACAGAAACTTGCTGTGTGCCCAACTCTCTGTCAGAGACAGATCTGTGCACCCCAGAGCATCAGAAGGTGGGAGTCCCAGTCAGGAGAAAACCCCACAGGGAAGGAAGCAAATAGGACAGACTTAGGCCACCCAGTATGTCCCTGGAAAAGGTCTGGGAAACCAGCGCACCTGACAACCAAGGGACCTGCTGTGCACCAACTAGCCTACTACTCCCATGAGAGCTGTACTCACCTGTCACTGATTACTGGTTGGGTATTGGGACACAGAGCTCCAACCTCAGACCTACAGAAGCCTGGGATTTCCAAGATCAACCCCCAGATACTGCTTCAAGGGGCAACCAATTATCTTTAACAAAACTGACCAAACCACAGGGCACCCATGGCTATAGCAGCAGCTCACTAAATTTACAGTAAGAAACCCAGAAGCAGGGTAGTTGTCTCCAGGACTTCTCCAGGTGAGAGGAGAGCCCTCTTGACTAACAAAGACCACAGTTACCACTCAGGTCTGTACACCTGAGGTGAGCTGTGGCAATTCCTGAAAAACACCAGCCATTCAGGGACCATACCCAAAAAGCTGAGGAGGCTTCCTTCAAGACAAATAATCTCCCATCCAAGGGGATTCTCTCCACCACAGGATTCCAGGAACCGCCAAAAACTAACACCCAACACCTAAGATAGCCCAGTGGGTAGAGGCCAGAATAAAAGCTCAACCAACAAAAGACAGAGCAAGATAGCATCTCCAGAACCCAGTTATCCAGGGGCAATAATCTCTGGATATGCCAGCATAATTGAAATTCAAGATGACCTAACATCTATGCTCATTAAGAGTATAAGACAGGAAACAAATAAACTGCGTAAAGAACTAGAGGAAGATAAAGTCAAATAGGTTATGGCCATCCAGAAAGAAATACAGGAAGTTACACCCAAACAGTTTGTGGCCTTTAGAGAGGAAATACTTAAATCATTGAAAGAAATAAAAGAAACAGAGGATTGTTCAAACAAACAGCTGAAGGAATTGAAGGAAAAACAGGAAAATACAGTCAGACAGGTGAAGGAAATCAACAAAACAGCTCAAGATCTGAATATAGAAATGGCAAAATTAAAGAAAACACAAATGGAAGAAATTGTGGAGAGAAAGAACTTTGGGAAGAAGACAGGAACTACAGAGGTAAGCATAACCAATAGACTACAAGAGATGGAAGAAAGAATCTCAGGTGAGGAAGATACAATGGAATAAATCAATGTGTCTGTCAAAGAAAATGTTAAATCTAAAAAAATTCCTGACACAGACCGTCCAAGAAATTTAAGACAACATGAAAAGACAAAACCGGCCGAGGAGGGGCAAGATGGTGGCGCCGGGAGGACTCTCATTCTGAGCAGCAGCAGCAGGATCAGCACAGTGACCAGTAATCAGAACTCGCGGCCATAAAACACAGTCATTGTGTTTCCCAGGTGAGAGGATACCCCACAGTGGGGGATTCAATCAGCTTTAACTCACCCGGCTAAACCTCGGAAGAGATCCCGGTTCCGCCAGACGCTTGGCTGCCGGCCACCAGCCCCAGCCCCAGCCCAGAGCCACAAGCCAGTATCTCTGGTCACAGTCCCAGACTGAACCTTGTGCACCACACTATCAGAGACTGGAATTTTCAGTCGAGAGATAATCCCAGGGTACAGGAAACGATTGGGACCAGCCTCAGGTCACCCAGATATCCCCTGGAAAAGACTCGGGTTCCACGGGCACCCCAGAACCCAGCCCGGAGCCAGAGCCAGGGACCCAGGCTCCGGCACCACAGAGCTCTGCCTGCCTGCACGCCTGATTCGCCGCCTGAGATAGAACTGTGGGCACCAGGGCACCAGCGGATGAGTTTCACTGTCTGGTGCAAACACACAGGGAGGGAAACGGCTGGTCTGATCTCAGAGCACTCAGCCGACACCCCCAACCTGAAAAGGTCCCCGGAAAATTACCCAGCTTAGGGAGGCACCCAGGCTCCCAAAGGCCGCAAAGGCAGACACAGGCAGTTTCTGCGCACCAGACAGCTGGCGGAGACTGAGCCGCCATCAATCAGCTGTGCTCCAGTCACAGGCAGTTTCTGTGGCCAGCCAGCTGGCGGACACTGAGCAGTGTGCACCAGGGCAAAAAAGACACTGGGAGTCCATGTCTCCAGAGAATCCACAGGGAAGGAAGGAAACTGTACTGACTTAAATCACCCAATCCTTCCCTAGAAAAAGTCTAGCAGACCAGTGGGGCCTAGGCGCAATCACTCAGCTGTGCTCCAGACACAGGCACAAACAGTTGCTGCACGCCTGATGTCAAACTGGGTCACAGCAGCTGATCATTAAATTTACAACAAGAAACCCAGAAACAGGGCAGATGCCCTCAGGACTTCCCTGGATGAGAGGAGAACCCTCTCAACTAACAAAGACCACAGTTACCACTCAGGTCTATATCCCTGAGGTGAGCAACTCCTGAAAAAACACCAGCCATCCAGGGACTATACCCAAAAAGCTAAGAAGATATTCTTCAGGAAAAACCAGCTTTCTGCAAAGGGGATTCTCTCCACCACAGGATCCCCAGGAAACACCAGAAAATAACCCCAAACACCTAAGATAGCACAATGGGTAGAGGCCAGTGTAAAAGCTCAAGCAACAAAAGACAGAGCAATATGGCATCTCCAGAACCCAGTTACCCAGGGGCAAGTAGCCCTGGACACCCCAGCATAACTGAAATCCAAGAAGATGACCTAACAACTATGCTCATGAAGATGATAACAGAGGAAACAAATAAGATACGTAAAGACATAGAGGAAGATAAACTCAAACAGATTATTGCCATCCATAAAGAAATAGAGGAAGCTGCAGCCAGTTTATGGCCTTTAGAAAGGAAATGCTTGAAGCATTGAATGAAATGAAAGAAACAGAGTTGAAGGAACTAAAAGAAAAACAGGAAAGTACAATCAGACAGGTGAAGGAAGTAAACAAAACAACTCAACACCTGAAGATAGAATTGGAAAAATTAAAGAAAATACAAATAGAGGAAATAATGGAAAGGAAGAATCTAGGGAAGAAAACAGGAACTACAGAGGTAAGCATAACCAACAGACTACAAGAGATGGAAGAAAGAATCTCAGGTGTAGAAGATACAATGGAAGAAATCGATGTATCTGTCAAAGAAAATGTTAAATCCGAAAAATTCCTGACACAGATCGTCCAAGAAATCCAAGACAATATGAAAAAACAAAACCTAAGAATAATAGGTATAGAGGAAAAAGAAGACTCACTTCTTCAAGGCCCAGAAAATATTTTCAACAAAATCATTGAAGAAAATTTCCCCAAGCTAAAGGGGAGGCCAATTAGAATACATGAGGCCTACTGAACACCCAACAAATGTGACCAGAAAAGAAAATCCTCCCGCCACATAATAATCAAAACAGTAAGTATATAGAACAAAGAAAAAATACTAAAAGATGCAAGGGAAAAAGGCCAAGTAACATATAATGGCAAACCCATTAGAATCACACCTGACTTTTCAACAGAGACTATGAAAGCCAGAAGGGCCTGGACGGATATCATGCAGACCCTAAGAGAACACAGATGTCAGCCCAGGCTACTATACCCAGCAAAACTCTCAGTCCTCACAGATGGAGAAAACAAGATATTCAATGACAAAAACAAATTTCAAAAATACCTACAAACAAATCCAGCATTACAGAAGACACTAGAAGGGAAAATACAACCCAGAAAAACTAGGTACATTCAAGAAAACACAGGAAATAAATAACCTCACTTCAGTAAAACAAAAAGCAACCAAGCACACAACCTGATGACCACAGCCAATATCAAAATCAAGGGATCTAACAGCCACTGGTCATTAATCTCTCTCAACATCAATGGACTCAACTCTCCAATAAAAAGACACAGGTTAACAGAATGGATACGTAAACTAAACCCAGCAATCTGTTGCATACAAGAAACACACCTAAGACACAAAGATAGACATTACCTGAGGGTAAAGGGTTGGAAGACGACTTTCCAAGCAAACGGACCCAAGAAGCAAGCAGGAGTAGCCATTCTAATATCTGATTAAGTAGACTTTCAACCAAAATTAATAAAAAGAGATGGGGAAGGACACTTCATACTCATCAAGGGAAAATTCCACCAGGAAGACATCACAATCCTGAACATCTATGCCCCAAATACAAGGGCACCCACATTTGTGAAAGAAACATTGATAAAATTAAAAGCACATATAGATCCCACACAATAATAGTGAGAGACTTCAACACCCCACTCTCAACAAAGGACAGGTCAACAAAACAGAAATTAAACAAAGAAACATTGTCTCTGACAGAGGTCATGAATCAAATGGACCTAACAGACACTTACAGAACTTTACACCCAAACACAAAAGAATTTACCTTCTTCTCAGCACCTCATGGAACCTTCTCCAAAATAGACCATATAGTGGGTCACAAAGCAAGCCTCAACAGATATAAGAAGATTGAAATAATCCCTTGTATCTTGTCTGATCACCATGGAATACAGCTGGACCTCAACAATAACAGAAATAGCAAAAAGCCTACACACACATGGAAACTGAACAACTTGTTACTAAATGACAGCTGGGTCAGGGAAGAAATAAAGAAAGAAATTAAAGCATTTCTAGAAATCAATGAAAATGAAGACACAACATACCCAAACTTGTGGGACACAATGAAAGCAGTGCTAAGAGGAAAGTTCATAGCACTAAGTGCCTTCAAAAAGAAATTCGAGACAGCTCATTCAAGCACCTGAATGGCTCACTTAAAAACCCTAGAAAAACAAGAAACAGACACACCAAGAAGGAGTAGACGGCTGGAAATAATCAAACTCAGGGCTGAAATCAATCAATTGGAAACAAATAAAACAATTCAAAGAATCAATGAAACCAAGAGCTGGTTCTTTGAGAAAATCAACAAGATCGACAAACCCTTAGCCAAGCTAACTAAAAGGCAGAGAGACACCACCCAAATCAACAAAATCAGAAATGAAAAGGGGGATATAACTACAGACACTGAGGAAATCCAAACAATCATTAGGACTTACTTCAAAAGTCTATATGCCACAAAATTTGACAATCTAAATGAAATGGACAATTTTCGTGATAGATTTGACTTACCAAAGCTGAATCAGGACCAGGTAAATCAACTAAATAGACCTATATCCCCCAAAGAAATAGAAGTGGTCATCAAAAGTCTCCCATCCAAAAAAAGCCCAGGACCAGATGGCTTCAGCACAGAATTCTACCAGACCTTCAAAGAAGAGCTAACACCAATTCTCTTCAAACTCTTCCACAAAATAGAAACAGAAGGAACATTACCAAACTCATTCTATGAAGCCACAGTCACCTTGGTACCTAAACCTCACAAAGACTCAACAAAGAAAGAGAATTTCAGGCCAATCTCCCTTATGAACATTAATGCAAAAATACTTAATAAAATACTTGCAAACCGAATCCAAGAACACATCAAAGATATTATCCACTATGACCAAGTAGGCTTTATCCCAGGTATGCAGGGGTGGTTCAATATACGGAAATCCATCAATGTGATGAACCATATTAACAAACTGAAAGAAAAAAACCACATGATAATCTCCCTAGATGCTGAAAAAGCATTTGACAAAATCCAACATCCATTCATGTTTAAAGTATTGGAGAGATCAGGGATACAAGGCACATATCTAAACATAGTAAAGGCGATATACAGCAAGCCTATAGCCAACATCAAACTGAATGGAGAGAAACTTAAAGCAATCCCACTGAAATCAGGGACAAGACAAGGCTGCCCACTCTCTCCATATCTCTTCAACATAGTGCTAGAAGTCCTTGCTAGAGCAATAAGACAGTTGAAGGAGATCAAGGAAATACAAATTGGAAAGGAAGAAGTCAAATTATCACTATTTGCAGATGATATGATAGTATACGTGAGTGACCCCAAAAACTCTACCAGAGAACTCCTACAGCTGATAAACACCTTCAGCAAAGTGGCCAGATACAAAATTAACTCAAAAAAATCAGTAGCCCTCCTGTATACAAAAGACTAAAGGGCTGAGAAAGAAATTAGGGAAACAACACCCTTCACAATAGCCACAAATGACATAAGGTACCTCGGAGTAACCCTAACCAAGGAAGTCAAAGACTTGTATGAAAAGAATTTCAAATCTCTGAAGAAAGAATTAGAAGAAGATATGAGAAGATGGAAAGATCTCCCATGCTCATGGCTTGGAAAGATTAACATAGTAAAAATGGCCATCTTACCAAAAGCAATCTACAGATTCAATGCAATGCCCATCAAATTACCAACACAATTCTTTACAGACCTGGAAAGAAAAATTCTCAACTTCATATGGAATAACCAGAAACCCTGAATTGCTAAAACAATCCTCTACAATAAAAGATCTTCTGGAGGTATCTCCATCCCTGATCTTAAGCTGTACTATAGAGCAACAGTTTTAAAAACTGCATGGTACTGGCATAGAAACAGAATGGTGGATCAATGGAACCGAACAGAGGACCCAGAAATAAACCCACACACTTACGGACACCTGATCTTTGGCAAAGACGCCAAAACCATTCAATGGAAAAAAGATAGCATCTTCAACAAATGGTGCTGGTCCAACTGGATGTCTACATGTAGAAAAATGAAAATAGATCCATACTTATCACGCTGCACAAAACTGAAGTCCAAGTGGATCAAAGACCTCAACATAAAACCAGACACATTAAATCGGCTTGAAAAAAAAGTGGGAAATACCCTAGAACTCATTGGTACAGGAGAAAACTTCCTGAACAGAACACCAACAGCACAGGCTCTAAGAGCAACAATCAATAAATGGGACCTCATGAAACTGAAGAGCTTCTGCAAAGCAAAGGACACTGTCATCAAAACAAAGCGACCGCCTACAGATTGGGAAAGAATCATCACCAACCCTTTATCTGACAGAGGACTCATATCCAGTATATATAAAGAACTAAAGAAGCTGAAAAGCAGCAATCCAAGTAATCCACTTAAAAAATGGGGAACCGAGCTAAACAGAGAATTCTCTGTAGAGGAATATCGAATGGCAGAGAAGCACTTAAAGAAATGCTCAACCTCACTAGCCATTAGGGAAATGCAAATCAAAACAACCTTACACCCATGAGAATGGCCAAGATCAAAAACTCAAGTGACAACACATGCTGGAGAGGTTGAGGAGAAAGGGGAACCCTTCTCCACTGCTGGTGGGAATGTAAACTTGTACAACCACTCTGGAAATCAATCTGGCACTTTCTCAGACAACTAGGAATAGTGCTTCCTCAAGATCCAGCCATACCACTCCTGGGCATATATCCAAAAGAGGCTCAAGTACACAAAAAGGACATTTGCTCAACCATGTTTGTAGCAGCTTTATTTGTAATAGCCAGAAGCTGGAAACAGCCCAGATGCCCCTCAACTGAAGAATGGATGCAGAAAATGTGGTACATCTACACAATGGAATATTACTCAGCAATGAAAAATAAGGAAATCATGAAATTTGCAGGTAAATGGTGGGATCTGGAAAGGATCATCCTGAGTGAGTTGTCCCAGAAGCAAAAAGACACACATGGTATATACTCACTCATATAGACATACAAGATAGGACTAACCCACTAAAACCTGTGCATCTAAAGAAACTAAGCAAGAGAGAGGACCCTAACTAAAATGTCCAATCCCCATCCGGAAAGGCAAAGAGGAAGGACATCAGAAGAAGAAGAAAACAGGAAACAACTTAGGAACCTACCATAAAGGGCCTCTGAAAGCCTCTGCCCTACAGACTATCAATGCAGATGCTGAGCCTGATGGGCAACAGTTGGGCAGAGTGAAGGGAATTTTATGTAAGAACTGGGAAATAGTAAGAGCTGGAGAGGACAGAGTCTCCACAAGGAGAGCAACAAAACCAGAAAATTTGAACACAGGGAACTTCCCAGAGACTCATACTCCAACCAAGGACTATTCATAGAGATAACCCAGAACCCCTGCACAGATGTAGCCCAGGGCAGTTTAGAGTCCAATTGGGTTACATAGTAATGTGAAGAGGGACTGCCTCTGACATGAACTGATTGGCCTGCTCTTTGATCACCTCCCCCTGGGGGGGAGCAGCCTTACAAGGCCACAGTAGAGGACAATGCAGCCACTTTTGATGTGAACTGATAGACTAAGATCAGAAAGGAGAGGAGAACCTCCCCTATCAGTGGACTTGGGGAGTGGCATGCAAGCAGAGGGAGGAAGGAGGGTGGAATTGGGAGGGGAGGAGGAAGGGGCTTATGGGGGGATGCAGAATGAATAAAGTGTAATTGATGAAAAATTTAAAAAAAAGAAAAGACAAAACCTAAGAATAATAAGAATAGAGGAAAAAGAATATTCCCTCCTCCAAAGCCCAGAAAATATTTTCAAAAGATCATTGAAGAAAATTTCCGATCAAGGAGCCAAGATGGCGACTAGCACACACAGTTTCTGAGCGGCGGGATACCTGATCTTCTGAGTTGGAGAATGGAAGGACCCCAACCCAGGAAAACCACAGCTAGGCTTTCTGAACACCTGGGAACATCGCAGGAGGTGAAAACTTGGGGGAGGAGAGAAACGATCCTTTGTTCTTGCGGCACTCCCTTCCCCCAGACCTCCTTCCTCCTAGGCACAGCAGCACAGCGGACTCATCTTTCTCAGCACAGACCTAACTGCCTGGGGTATACAGCCGCTGAGATGGAGCCCCAAGCACTTTAGCGGCAGACAAAAGCCAGCAGTACATGCCCCAGAGTCCCAGATTCGCGCAGCGGCTGCACCATCCTCCCAGGGCGCCAATCTGCTAGACACCATACTAGCTCCACAGGATCGCCATCACTGACGGTACGGCCCGCCCAATCACACAAAGACAGAGAATACGCTATATACTCACCAAAACCAGGCAGAAACGTCATACAACCTGGACACACCAGGCGCTGGGCCTCCTAAGCTTGGAGAGCACAAGGAAGAGATCCCAGGACTTCCCAGAAAGCATTGGGACTAGCAACCCAGTCTCCAGTTACAGCGGGACATGGCAGCGGAGCAGCACTGAACTGGCGGGGCACCACAGCCCTCCAGTTTAAGACTAACCAGGGCCAAACCAGAGAACAGAGAGCCTGGTTACCCCGTCCCTGCTGAAGTGACCACCCTGGAATCTCCAGCTGCAGCAAGACCTCAGAACCTGACAGTGACAGCAGCACAGAACTGGCGGAACACATCAAAGAAGCAGGGCCAAACCAGAGAGCAGAGAGCCCCAGATACCAAGATCTCTGCCAAGAGACCTGCCTGTACAGCTAGTCCTCAGCACACGCTGAGAGTGCTCAGCTTCCTGAAGAACTCTCCAGACACCAGAGAGAGACAGCACCAGTCTGATCTGCAGAATCCAAAAACAAACAGGGAAGGTTTCAGATAAGCCAATGGCCAGAGGTAGGTGAAAGAACACTTCCAACATAAATCAGGACATCATGACTTCACCAGCAAACCCCAAAATCGATGGATACACCAATTCAGCAGAAGCATAGGAAAATGATTTTAAAGCCATGCTTGCCCAATTATTTGAGGCTCATAAGGAGGAAATGAACAAGTCTTTCAAAGAGATGGCCAGTCAATTGGAGGCAAAGAAAAAAGAAATAGACAATATCCTTAAAGAAACACAGGCAAACATAGCCAAACAAATAGATACACAAGTAGAGGAAAACTTAGTGGCATATAAGAAGGAAATGAAAAAAGAAATAGAGGCCATCGTAGAGAGACAGGAATCCAAATTCAAACACATGAAAGAAATGGTGCAAGGCATGAAAACAGAATTAGAATCAATAAAGAAAACACAAAATGAGAAAACCCTTGAGCTGGAGAACTTGGAGAAAAGATCAGGAACCACAAAAGTAAGCATTACCAACAGAATACAAGAGATGGAAGAGAGAATCTCTGGAGCTGAAGACACACTTGCAGAAATGGATACTTCTCTCAAAGAAAAAGTAAAATCAGAAAAGTTCAAATCACAAAATATCCAAGAAATCAAGGATGCTATGAAAAGACAAAATCTAAGAATAATAGGAATTCACAAAAAAGAAGACTCCAGAATCCAAGGTCCAGAAAATATTTTCAAGAAAATCATAAAAGAAAATTTTCCCAACTTAAAGAAAGAGATGTCCATAAATATACAAGAGGCCTACAGAACTCCAAATAGACTAGACCAGAAAAGAAACACATCACGTCACATCATAGTCAAAACACTAAATCTACAGAACAAAGAAAAGATATTAAAAGCAGCAAGGGAAAAAGGCCAAGTAACATATGAAGGTAGACCTATCAGAATCACACCGGACTTCTCATCAGAAACTATGAAAGCCAGAAGGGCCTGGGCAAGTATCATGGAGACTCTAAGAGATCACAAATGTCAACCCAGACTACTATACCCTGCAAAGCTTTCAATCAACATAGATGGAGAAAACAAAATATTCCATGACAAAACTAAATTTACACAATATCTACACAGCAAACCATCCCTACAGAAGATACTAGAAGGAAAACTCCAATCCAATGAAAACAAATTCACCCAAGAAAACAGGGCATACAGATAATGTCCCAACAAAAATGAAAAGAAAACAAGCAATGAAACAGGGTTAGATCATCGACTCCATTACAAAAGGAACTAACATGCATTGGTCACTATTATCTATCAATATCAATGGACTCAACTCACCAATAAAAAGACACAGGCTAACAGAATGGTTAAGGAAACAGGATGCAACATTCTGTTGCATCCAAGAAACACACCTATGCAACAAAGATAAACACTACCTCAGAGTAAAGGGCTGGAAAAATGTTTTTCAAGCAAATGGTTCCAGAAAACAAGCTGGAGTAGCCATCTTAATATCTAATAAAATAGACTTTCAACCCAAGTTAATCAAAAAAGATAAGGAGGGCCACTATATTCTCATCAAAGGAAAAATCCACCAAGAGGACATCACAATCTTGAATATCTATGCCCCAAATACAAGAGCACCAACATTCGTAAATGAAACATTATTAAAGCTTAAATCACACATTGATCCTAATACCTTAATAGTGGGAGAATTCAACACTCCACTCTCACCAAGGGACAGATCAACTAGACAGACTCCAAATAGGGAAATAAAAGCACTCACAGAATCCCTAAATCAAATGGACCTAATAGACGTCTACAGATCATTTCACCCAAACTCAAAAGAGTACACCTTCTTTTCAGCACCGCATGTAACCTTTTCCAAAATAGACCATATAGTGGGCCACAAAGCAAGCCTCAACAGATACAAAAGGATTGAAATAAACTCTTGTATACTATCTGACCACCATGGACTAAAGCTCGACCTCAACAACAACAGAAACAACAAAAAGCCGACACGCACATGGAAACTGAACAACTTACTACTCAATGACAGCTGGGTTAAGGAAGAAGTAAAGAAAGAAATTAAAGACTTCCTAGAATTCAATGAAAAGGAAGGCACAACATACCCAAATTTATGGGACACATTGAAAGCAGTGCTCAGAGGAAAATTTATAGCACTAAGTGCCTGCAAGAAGAAATTCGTAACATCACATACAAACAACTTAATGGCCCAACTGAAAACCCTAGAAAAAAAAGAAGCAGATACACCCAAGAGGAGCAGACGGCTGGAAATAATCAAACTAAGGGCTGAAATCAATCAACTAGAAACAAATAAAACTATCCAAAGAATCAATGAAACAAAAAGCTGGTTCTTTGAGAAAATCAACAAGATAGACAAACCCTTAGCCAAACTAACTAAAAAGCAGAGAGAAAGTATCCAGATCAGCAAAATCAGAAATGAAAATGGGGACATAACCACAGACATTGAGGAAATCCAAACAATTATTAAGTCATACTACAAAAGCCTATATGCCACAAAATTTGAGAATCTAAATGAAATGGATAATTTTCTTGAAAGATTCCATCTACCAAAACTAAGTCAAGATCAGGTAGAAAGACTGAATAGCCCTATATCTCCCAAGGAAATCGAAGCAGTCATTAACAGTCTCCCCTCCAAAAAAAGCCCTGGACCAGATGGCTTCAGTGCAGAATTCTACAAGACCTTCAAAGAAGTGCTAACTCCAATTCTCCTCAAGCTATTCCACAAAATAGAAACAGAAGGAACACTACCAAACTCATTCTATGAAGCCACAATCACCTTAATACCTAAACCACACAAAGACCCAACAAAAGAGGAGAACTTCAGGCCTATCTCTCTTATGAACATTGACGCAAAAAATACTCAATAAAATACTTGCAAACCGAATCCAAGAACACATCAAAGATATCATCCACCATGACCAAGTAGGCTTCATCCCAGGCATGCAAGGGTGGTTCAACATACGGAAATCCATCAATGTAATCCACTACATAAACAAACTGAAGGAGAAAAACCACATGATCATCTCCTTAGATGCCGAAAAAGCATTTGACAAAGTCCAACACCCATTCATGTTTAATGTCTTGGAGAGATCAGGGATACAAGGCACATACCTAAACATAGTAAAGGCAATATATAGCAAGCCTATAGCTAACATCAAACTCAATGGAGAGAAACTTAAATCAATCCCACTGAAATCAGGGACAAGACAAGGCTGTCCATTGTCCCCATATCTCTTCAACATAGTACTTGAAGTCCTAGCCAGAGCAATAAGACAACTAAAGGAGATCAAGGGGATACAAATCAGAAAGGAAGAGGTCAAAGTGTCACTATTTGCAGATGATATGATAGTATACATGAGCGACCCCAAAAATTCAACCAGAGAACTCCTTCAGCTGATAAACACCTTCAGCAAAGTGGCAAGATACAAAATCAACACAAAAAAAATCAGAAGCCCTCCTATATACCAAAGACAAAAAGGCTGAGAAAGAAATTAGGGAAACAACACCCTTCACAATAGCCACTAATAACATAAAGTACCTTGGTGTGACTCTAACCAAGCAAGTGAAAGACCTGTTTGAGAAAAACTTCAAGTCTCTGAAGAAAGAAATCGAAGAAGATATCAGAAGATGGAAAGATCTCCCGTGCTCATGGATTGGTAGGATTAACATTGTGAAAATGGCCATACTGCCAAAAGCAATCTACAGATTCAATGCAATTCCCATCAAAATACCAACTCAATTCTTTACAGACCTTGAAAAAAAGATTCTCAGCTTCATATGGAGAAACAAAAAACCCAGAATCTCCAAAACGATCCTGTACGACAACAGATCATCTGGAGGTATCTCCATTCCTGATCTCAAGCTGTACTACAGGGCAACAGTAATAAAAACTGCATGGTATTGGCATAGAAACAGAAAGGAGGATCAATGGAACCGCATAGAAGACCCAGAAATAAATCCACACACCTATGAATACTCGATATTCGACAAAGAAGCCAAATCCATTCAATGGAAAAAAGATAGCATCTTCAACAAATGGTGCTGGACCAACTGGATGTCTACATGCAGAAAAATGAAAATAGATCCATATTTATCACCCTGCACAAAACTAAAGTCAAAGTGGATCAAGGACCTCAACATAAAACCAGATACCCTAAATCAATTGGAAAAAAAAAGTGGGGAACAGCCTAGAACTCATTGGCACAGGAGACAACTTCCTGAACAGAACACCAACAGCACAGGCTCTAAGAGCAACAATCAATAAATGGGACCTCATGAAACTGAAAAGTTTCTGTAAAGCAAAGGATACCGTCATCAAAACAAAACGACTGCCTACAGATTGGGAAAGAATCTTCACTAACCCTTTATCTGACAGAGGACTAATATCCAGTATATACAAAGAACTAAAGAAGCTGAAAAGCAGCAATCCAAGTAATCCAATTAAAAAACGGGGAACAGAGCTAAACAGAGAATTCTCTGTAGAGGAATATCGAATGGCAGAGAAACACTTAAAGAAATGCTCATCCTCATTAACCATCAGGGAAATGCAAATCAAAACGACCCTGAGATATCACCTTACACCCATCAGAATGGCCAAGATGAAAAACTCAAGCGATAACACATGCTGGGGAGGTTGTGGAGAAAGGGGAACCCTCCTCCACTGCTGGTGGGAATGTAAACTGGTACAACCACTCTGGAAAGCTATCTGGCGCTTTCTAAGACAAATAGGAATAGTGCTTCCTCCAGACCCAGCTATACCACTGCTAGGTATATACCCAAAGTTTGTTCAAGTACACAAATAGGACACTTGCTCAACCATGTTTATAGCAGCTCTATTTGTAATAGCCAGAACCTGGAAACAACCCAGATGTCCATCAACGGTGGAATGGGTACAGAAATTGTGGTATTTTTATACAATGGAATACTACTCAGCAATCAAAAAGGAGGAAATCATGAAATTTGCAGGCAAATGGTGGGATCTAGAAAAGATCATTCTGAGTGAAATATCCCAGAAGGAGAAAGACAAACATGGGATATACTCACTTATATAGACCTATAAGATATGATAAACATAATGAAATCTATACACCTAAAAAAAGATAATCAATTGAGTGGACATGGGGTAAGATGATCAGTCCTCGTTTAGAAAGACAGATGGGATGTGCATTGAACATATGACAGGAGTCTACTGAGCGCATCTGAAAGACTCTAACTAGCAGTGTTTTCAAAGCAAGGACTCATGACCAAACATTTGGCAGAGTACAGGGAATCATAAGAAAGAAGGGGAGTTAGTCTGAAAAGGAAAGGATAGGAGCTCCACAAGGACCAAATATATCTGGGCACAGGGTCTTTTCTGAGACTGACATTCAACCAAGGACCATGTATGGATATAACCTAGAGCCTCCACTCAGATGTAGCCTGTGGTAGCTCAGTAACCAATTGGTTTCCCAAAGTGAGGGGAACAGGGACTATTTCTAACAGGAACTCAATGACTGGCTCTTTGGTCTCCCCACCCCCGGAGGGAGGAGCAGTCCTGTTAGGCCACAGAGGAGGGCTTTGCAGCCAGTCCTGAAGATACCTGATAAAACAGGATCAGATGAATGGGGAGGAGGTCCCCCCTATCAGTGGACTTGGAAAGGGGCACGGTGGAGATGAGGGAGGGAGGGAGAGACTGGGGGAGAATGAGGGATTGGGACACGGCTGGGATACAGAGTTAATAAAATGTAATTGATAAAAAAAATTAAAAAATTAAAAAAAAATAAAGAAAATAAAACTTCATCAAAAAAAAAAAAAGAAAATTTCCCCAAGTTAAAGGAGAGGCCAATAGAATACAAGAGGCCTACAGAACACCCAATAAATTAGACCAGAAAGTAAAGTCCTCCTGCCACATAATAATCAAAACAGTAAGTATACACAACAAAGAAAAGATACTAAAAGCTGCAAGGAAAAAAAAAAAACCAAGTAACATATAGTGGCAAACCCATCAGAATCACACCTGACTTCTCAACAGAGACTATGAAAGCCAGAAGGGCCTGGACTGATTTCATGCAGGCCCTGAAAGAACACAGATGTCAGCCCAGGCTACTATACCCAGTAAAACTCTCAGTCTTAATAGACGGGGAAAACAAGATAGTCAATTACAAAAGCAAATTTCAACAATACCTACACACAAATTCAGCATTACAGAAGAGACTAGGAGGAAAAATACAACCCAAGAAAACTAGGTACTTTCAAGAAAACACAGGAAATAATTAACCTCACCACAGTACAACAAAAAGCAACCACGCACACAAAGTTATTACCACAGCCAACACCAAAATCAAAGGATCTAACAGCCACCAGTCATTAATCTCTCAAAATCAATGGACTCAATTTTCCAATAAAAAGACACAGACTAACAAAATGGATGCGTGAACAAGACCCAGCAATCTGTTGCTTACAAGAAACACACCTAAGTCACAAAGATGGACATTATCTGAAGGTAAAGGGCTGGCAGAGGGTTTTCCAAGCAAATTGACCCAAGAAGCAAGCAGGAGTAGCCATTCTAATATCTGCTAAAATAGACTTTCAACCAAAATTAATCAAAAGAGATGGGGAAGACACTTTATATTCATCAAGGGAAAATTCCAGCAGGAAGACATCATAATCCTGAACATCTATGACCCAAATACAAGGGAACCCACATTTGTAAAAGAAACATTGATAAAACTTAAACCACACATAGATCCCCACACATTAATAGTGGGAGACTTCACCACCCCACTCTCAACAAAGCACAGGTCAACAAAACAAAAATTACACAAAGAAACAATGTCTCTAACAGAGGTCATAAATCAATTGGACCTAAAAGAGATCTACAGAACCTTACACCCAAATACAAAAGAATTTAACTTTTTCTCAGCACCTCGAGGAACCTTCTCCAAAATGGACCATATGGTTGGTTACAAAGCAAGCCTCAACAGATACAAGAAGATTGAAATAATCCCTTGTATCCTATATGATTACCATGGCCTAAAGATGGACATCAACAACAAGAGAAATAGCAAAAAGCCTACACAAACGTGGAAACGGAACAACTTGCTACTAAATGACAACTGGGTCAGGGAAAAAAAAAAGAAATTAAAATCTTCCTAGAATTCAATGAAAATGAAGGCACAACATACCCAAACTGGTAGGACACAATCAAACCAATGCTAAGAGGAAAGCTCATAACACTAAGTGCCTTCAAGAAGAAATCCGAGACATCTCATTCAAGCAACTTAATTGCTCATCTAAAAACCCTAGGAAAAAAAAGAAGAAGCAGACACACCAAAAAGGAATAGACAGTTGGAAATATTCAAACTCAGGGCTGAAATCAATGAATTAGAAACAAATAAAACAATTCAAAGAATCAATGAAACCAAGAGCTGGTTCTTTGAGAAAATCAACAAGATGGACAAACCCCTAGCCAAGCTAACTAAAAGGCAGAGGGACACCATCCAAATGAACAAAATCAGAAATGAAAAGGGAGACATAAGTACAGACACTGAGGAAATCTAAACAATCATTAGGACTTACTTCAAAAGCCTATATGCCACAAAATTTGAAAATCTAAATGAAATGGACAATTTCCTTGATCAATTCCACTTACCAAAACTGAATCAAGAACAGGTAAATCAATTAAATAGTCCTATATCCCCCAAGGAAATTGAAGCAGTCATTGAAAGTCTCCATCCAAAAAAGCCCAAGACCAGATGGCTTCAGCGCAGAATTCTACCAGACCTTCAAAGAAGAGCTAACTCCAGTTCTCTTCAAACTATTCCACAAAATAGAAACAGAAGGAACATTACCAAACTCATTCTATGAAGCCACAATCACTTTGGTACCTAAACCTCACAAAGACCCAACAAAGAAAGAGAATTTCAGGCCAATCTCCCTTATGAACATTAATGCAAAAATACTTAATAAAATACTTGCAAACCAAATACAAGAACACATCAAAGATATCATCCACTATGACCAAGTAGGCTTCATCCCAGGTATGCAGGGGTGGTTCCATATATGGAAATCCATCAATGTGATCCATCATATTAACAAACTGAAAGAAAAAAAACACATGATAATCTCCCTAGATGCTGAAAAAGCATTTGGCAAAATCCAACATCCATTCATGTTTAAAGTACTGGAGAGATCAGGGATACAAGGCACATATCTAAACATAGTGAAGGCAATATACAGCAAGCCTATAGCCAACTTCAAACTAAACAGAGAGAAACTTAAAGCAATCCTACTGAAATGAGGGACAAGGCAAGGCTGCCCACTCTCTCCATATCTCTTCAACATAGTTCTGGAAGTACTTGCTAGGGCAATAAGAAAAATGAAGGAGATCAAGGGGATACAAATTGGAAAGGAAGAAGTCAAAGTATCACTATTTGCAGATGATATGATAGTATACCTGAGTAACCCCAAAAATTCTACCAGGGAACTCCTACAGCTAAGAAACACCTTCAGCAAAGAGGCTGGATACAAAATTAACTCAAAAAAATCAGTAGCCCTCCTGTATACAAAAGACAAGAGGGTTGAGAAAGAAATTAGGAAAGCAACACCCTTCACAATAGCCAAAAAGACATAAAGCACCTTGATGTAACCCTAACCAAGCAAGTCAAATACTTGTATGAAAAAAATATAAAGTCTCTGAAGAAAGAATTAGAAGAAGATATCAGAAGATGGATAGATCTCCAATGCTCATGGCTTGGCAGGATTAACATAGTAAAAATGGCCATCTTACCAAAAGCAATCTACAGATTCAATGCAATTCCCATCAAATTACCAACACAATTCTTTACAGACCTGGAAAGAAAAATTCTCAACTGCATATGGAATAACAAGAAACCCAGAATTGCTAAAACAATCCTCTACAATAAAGATCTTCTGAAGGTATCTCCATCCCTGATCTTAAGCTGTATTATAGAGCAACAGTAATAAAAACTGCATGGTACTGGCATAGAAACAGAATGGTGGATCAATGGAACAGAACCAGAAATAAACACCCACACTTATGGACACCTGATCTTTGGCAAAGATGTCAAAACCATACAATGGAAAAAAGATAGCATCTTCAACAAATAGTGCTGGTCTAACTGGATTTCTACATGCAGAAAAAATGCAAATATATCTATACTTATCACTCTGCACAAATCTAAAGTCCAAGTGGATGAAAGACCTCAACATAAAACTAGACACACTAAACCACTTAGAAGAAAAAGTGAGGAAGACCCTAGAACTCATTGGCACAGGAGACAACTTTCTGAACAGAACACCAACAGTACAGGCTCTTAGAGCAACAATCAATAAATAGGACCTCATGAAACAGAATAGCTTCTGTAAAGCAAAGGACACCATCATCAAAACAAAACAAATGCCTACAGATTGGGAAAGAATCCTCTCCAACCCTCTATCTGACAGAGGGCTAATATCTAGTATCTATAAAGAACTAAAGAAGCTGAAAAGCAATAAACCAAGTAATCTAATTAAAAAATGGGAAAAAAGAGCTAAGGAGAGAATTCTCCAAAGAGGAATATAGAATGGCAGAGAAACAATTGAAGAAATGCTCAGCGTCATTAGCCATCAGGGAAATGCAAATCAAAATGACCCTGAGATTTCACCTTACACTCATCAGAATGGCTAAGGTCAAAAACTCAAGTGACAACACATGCTGGAGAGGTTGTGGAGAAAGGGGAACCCTCCTCCACTGCTGGTGGGAATGTAAACTTGTACAAACACTCTGAAAATCTATCTGGTGCTTTCTCAGACAACTAGGAATAGTGCTTCCTCGGGATCCAGCTATACCACTCCTAGGCATATACCCAAAAGAGTCTCAAGTATACAATAAGGACATTTGCTCAACCATGTTTGTAGCAGCTTTATTTCTAATAACCAGAACCTGTAAACAGCCAGATGCCCCTCAACTGTAGAATGGATACAGAAATTGTGGTATATCTACACAATGGAATATTACTCAGCAATGGAAAACAAGGAAATCATGAAATTTGCAGGTAAATGGTGGAACTGGAAAGGATCACCCTGAGTGAGCTATCCTAGAAGCAGAAAGGCACACACGGTATATACTTACTCATATAGACATACAATATAGGATAAACCTACTAACATCTGTACACCTAAAGAAACTAATCAAGAGGGAGGACTCTGGCTAAAATGCTCAATCCACATCTCAAAAGGCAAAGAGGATGGACATCAGAAGAAGAAGAAAACAGGATCAAGTTAGGAACCTGCCACAGAGGGCCTCTAAAAGGCTCTGCCCTGCAGACTATCAAAACAGATGCTGAGACTTAGGGCCAACTGTTGGGCAAAGTGCATGGAATCTTATGTAAGAAATGGGAAATAGTAAGATCTGGAGAGGACAGGAGCTTCACAAGGAGAGCAACAGAACCAAAATATTTGAACACAGGGGTCTTTCTAGAGACTGATACTCCAACCAAGTACTATGCATGGAGATAACCTAGAACCCCTACACAGATGTAGCCCATGGCAGTTCAGTGTCCAAGTGGGTTCCATAGTAATGGGAACAGGGACTGCCTCTGACATGAACTGATTGGCCTGCTCTTTGATCACCTCCCCTGGGGGGAGCAGCCTTACCAGGCCACAGAAGATCACAATGCAGCCACTCCTGTTGAGATCTGATAGACTAGGATCAGAAGGAAGGAGAGGAAGACCTCCCCTTTCAGCAGACTTTTCGGGGGGCATGTGTGGAGAAGTGGGAGGGAAGATGGGATTAGGAGGGGAGAAAGGAGGAGTTTATGGGGGATACAAACTGAATAAAGTGTAATTCATAAAAAAATTTAAAAAAGATAACAGGAATTAACTATCATTGGTCATTTATATCTCTCAACATCAATGGATCCTATTCCCAATGAAAATACACAAAATAACAGAATGGATGTAAAAAGAGATTCTATAATTCTGCTTCATACAAGAAACATGCTTCAGCAACAAGGAGAGGCATTACCTAAGTGTAAAGGACTGGGGGGGAAAGTTTTCAAAGCTCAGGATCCAAGAAGGAAGGTGGACTAGTCTTCTAATAGCTAGTAAAAATAGACTTTCAGACAAAATTATTCAAAAGATATGGGGAAGAACACGTTATGCTTACCAAAGGAAAATCCAAGATGACATGTCATTTATAATCTTCTATGCCCCAAATTCAAGGGCACCTATATTTGTTTTAAAAAAAATTACTAAAGCTTAAATCACACATCAAACCTTACACTTTAATAGTAGGAGACTTCAATACCCAACTCTCACCAATTGACAGATCATTGAGACAGATACTAAGTAGGGAAATAATAAAACTAACAGATGTTATGAATCAAATAGACCTAACAGGTATCTCCTGAATTGCCAGGGTTCAGTCCCAGGCGAAGGCAGTGTCTGAATAAGGGCAGATGCAAGAAGGATTAGGGAGGAATGAGTCAGGTCTGAAAACCTGGAGTTTTACATCATGACTGAATGGCAGTCTTGGTGGTTCTTTTCTTTCTTTCTTTCTTTCTTTATTAATTACACTTTATTCACTTTGTATCCCCCCTGTGCTTCCCTCCCTCCTCCTGTCCCATCCCTTCCTTCCTCCACCCTCTGCATGCATGCCCCTCTCCAAGTCCACTGATAGGGGAGGTCTTCCTGTCTTCTTTTCCTTCATTATGATCCTAGTAAATTAGGTCTCATCAGGAGTGTCTGCATTATCTTCTTCTATGGCCTGGTAATGCTGCTTCCCCCTCAGGGGCAGGTAATTAAAGAGCAGGCCAATCAGTCATGTCAGAGACAGTCCCTGTTCCTATTACAATGGAACCCACTTGGATACTGAACTGCCATGGGCTACATCTGTGCAGGGGTCTTAGGTTATCTCCATGCATGGTCCTTGGTTGGAGTATCAGTCTCAGGAAGACCCCTGTGCTCAGATTTATTGGTTCTGTTGCTCTCCTTGTGGAGTTCATGTCCTCTCCAGATCTCACTGTTCCCCACTTCTTTCATAAGATTCCCTGCACTCTTGATATGATCTATGTTTCGGAACAGCATGCATTTATTCCTGCCTACTAAATAAATCTTTATTTATACAGAATTTAGTAGGCAGGAATAAATGCATGCTGTTCCCGAAACATAGATCATATCATTTTTTGTCCCTGGACACATGCTTTAACTTCCACTTGGTTATATGTTTAGTCATCATTGAGTAACCATGACAGAACAGAACTATCTTTTACAATCATTTTCCCTCACCAATCCCACACCCCAACTTTTAACAATATTGCAGTTTCAAGGGCACATTTTGCCAAAACATGACAGACTATTCTCAGGCTAGTAGCTCTTGTGGTTTGGGAGCCACCAGACATGAAGAAATTATCCAAACCAGCCTGGGCAGATTATCATTTCCCAAGCAGTGAACTGTAAACTTTTTTCCATTTATTTTATTTTATTTTTTTAGTTTGAGAATGCACTTGGCTCAGAATAAGCCTTGGCTCCAAAAATCTTAATCCACCTTGATGAAAAGTTATTTGCCACAAGAGAATATACACACAGGAACATATCACTACATTTTCTAAGAATGATTTAAGCAACATTTTCTTTTTTTATTAATTACAGTTTATTCACTTTGTATTCCCCCTGTACCTCCCTCAGGACAGGAGCTCCAAAAGGCAAGCAACAGGTCCAAAAAGTTTGGGCACAGTGGTCTTTTCTGAGACTGATACTCCAGCCAAGGACCACTCATGAAGATAGCCTGGAACCCCAGAGGTAGCCCATGGCAGTTCAGTATCTAAATGGGTTCCATATTAATGGGGACAGGGACTGTCTCTGACATGAACTGATTGGCCTGCTCTCTGATCACCTCCCCCTGAGGGTGGCACAGCCTTTTCAGACCACAGAGGAAGATAATGCAGCCACTCCTGATGAGACCTGATAGACTAGGATCAGAGGGAAGGGGAAGAGGACCTCCCTTATCAGTGGACTGGGGGAGGGGCACAGGTGGGGAAAAGGGAGGGAGGGTGGGATTGGAAGGGAAATTGCAATTTTTAATAGTCACAGTACTAATTGTCTTTAGGCCCAGGAAAAGGCTTCAAGACAAAGATGCTTTCGTTATTATTTAATTTATGACATAA
Source organism: Meriones unguiculatus (assembly GCF_030254825.1). NCBI lineage: Eukaryota > Metazoa > Chordata > Mammalia > Rodentia > Muridae > Meriones > Meriones unguiculatus. The sequence goes on along the minus strand of NC_083360.1, from coordinate 75,081,798 downwards.
TACAATGATTATATTTTATATATTTTAGAGTTTATTTATATGTCTAATTTTCATATTCTTTTCTTCCTTGGTCAGGGGACACCACAGTGGCCACAGAGGACACAAGTGTATCTTTTCTAAGAAATGGAGGTCTTAATATTTTATTCTTTTACAATTTATCCACACCACTTTTTGTCCATCTGTAGTAGAAAGAAGCTTTTAATTTGACCTGCTGCCAACTTCTCTAGCCTACCAAATATTGTTTGCCTTTTAAAGTTTATTTTATTCTGACTATTTTGTTCCTGAGTAGGTGTAGGGACAGATTTGCTAAGATAATCTTTAAGTCAGAGTCTCATAAGAAGGATCTGGCATAATCATTTGAGTCACAACTTCCAGGGTGTAAGGAAGACATAATTAGGTCCAGCTGAGGATATCTCCCTAAAAGCAGGAGAGGTAATACAGTCAAGACATTCCTGGGAAAGCTGAGGGACAGTACTCCAAGGGAAAGATGTAAAAGATTCATAAGAAAATTTTCATCAGTCCGATATACCCAAGTTGTACAAATCATAAAAGCTCCCCACCCACCAAGCATGCAACATGTAGAGATCAAGGACAAAAGAGTGAGAGACTGCATCACAGTGATTGCATCACTTGGCTCAGCTTTGCTGGAGCTTTGCCAAACACCTGTGCTGGCTTTATGACTGTTCCCATTAGATATGACTGCTCCACAGAGAATTTCACCCAAATACAAAAGAATATACCTTCTTCTCATCATCCCACAGAACCTTCTCTAAAACTGACTATATAGTTAGTCTAAAGCAAGCCTCAACAGATACAAGAAATTTGAAATAACACCTTCTATCTTACCAGGAGAGGAGGATGTGGGGGAGAGCAGAAATGTGGGGGAAGTCTGGGAAGATTGGAGGTAATGAAAACTGCAGTCAGGATACAATGTACAAGGGAATAATAAATAGATAGATAGATAGATAGATAATAAATAAATAAACAGATGATAGATAGATAGCAAATTCATATATATATATATATATATATATATATATATATATATATATAATGTTTTCTCTATTACCTAGAAAAGCCTACTACAAGTTTCAGCGAAGAAAACCTTATCTGTAGCACTCTGGATCTCTTCTCTGCTGCAACAGAGACAACAAATAACACACTGTGCTGGACTCTGCCCTACATGATCTTGAACCCAGAAGTTCATGGTGAGCATGTGGTGACTGCATCAAGACAAGGCAGAATGGTGCTTCTGAAAGCTGTTGCCCAGATGGGACCAGAAGCTAGAATAGTGGAGTGGAATACATGGAACAGTTGTGAGATGTGGTGTTTTGGGTAAAGGAGATGGACTTCACATGGCCTTTTTGGACTGTGTTGAGTCTTGGATACAGACCTTATAGTCTATGCTTTGTAGGATCTTCAATTCTAGGGGAAAATAGAGCGGTCAACTGTCGTTTTGGTAGATTCCAGTGACACTGTCCCATAAAAATCCAATCAGTCACTTCTATTTTGTCCTAGATATTACCAAAATGCCTCAGTCTACTTCCTAGCAACCTGCTGATATTACCCCTCTCTATCCAGACTCAACCATACACCTTCTGCATGGTGATTCCCTGCATTAGCATTTTCTCCATTGGCATTGTCCTCAAGCTTAACTCTAAATACAGTATTGTGTTTTCCCTCTACCAAAAGTGTATTTCGGTTTTTTGAGCTTTTAGAAGAATCTTCTCAAATAGTTTTGATGTTTTGAATTCTGCTAAGAACATACTGCCTGGGAAATTGCTACCAGTCTCTCCATCAATGGATACAACAATATGCCCCATCAAATTGCTTTATACTCTCTTTATGTCTCCACCAGGACTTTCAGGCCTTCAGAAATAGTGACCTATTCCATTATTTTTTAATTCATTTTTCAGGACAGGTTTTCTCTGTGTTGTCTTGGATGTCTTGGACTCTCTTTGTAGACCAGGCTAGCCTCAAACTCACAGAGATCCTCCTGCTCCTGCTTTCCCCAAAGGGAGTTCCAGGACAGCCAGAACTATACAGAAAAGCCCTGTCTCGTGGATGAAGCAAATTTCAGTGGACTTCACCTCATTTATTGTCTGGTCATAATTTTTATACTTCTGAGACAAATCTTTTGGAAAAAGAATTACCTCATAGTCAATAAGACAGTAAGACAATTAATGACAAAACAGGTGAATTCAAAAATACAACAGGAAAATAAGTTACATGTTTTTATTAAAACTAAACATTTCTTATCTATGCATCATTATATAAGTTCATAGTGAGTTCAGAATGAAAAAGATTGACAAGGCCTAAATTTAACAAGGTCCAAGAGCTTGCAACGAGAAATGTCTCTTCCATTAAGACTGACCTGACCACACATTTTCAGTGTATCTCTTATTTTCAGGAGAATAATTATGTGTTTCATTCCAGGATTAGTTGTCTATTTTCTGTGTATAAAGAGACCCATGACTTAATCTCTTGAGCTGGAGTGAAAGTGTACCTGAATCATAAGTCTGTTTCAAGCCTGTCTTTATTCTAATGAAGGTTATGTGTCAGTGGCAGGTGAAAAAAATCACGGAATCTCTAGAAGATTTATTCTGCAGGAGGGGATGAAAAAGCTACTTGAATCAATTTAGGAGTCATTATTATCATGAGTTATGAAATCATCCTCATATTGGTTCTGCAAAAATATGCCTGACAGAGAAAAACAGTAACAGTAACATCAGAGCATAGACAATGAAGAATTTTAATGTCATTTCATATGTGTGTGTGTGTGTTTATATATATATATATATACATATATAAAAATGCTTACATATACATGTACATATGTACATACATATGCATGCACATATACAATTGCATAGCAAATACAAGCATGGAAATACACTCAGCAGCAAGAAGCAATCTAGAAATGAGTTCCCTAGGGACTTTGCCTAGTAGGGCACATCCATCATAAATATTGCAGCAGGACAGGTTTCCTGGAGCCACCTCCAGGAAGTTCAAGTGAAGTGCTTCCCTCAAATCCATTTCTGCATTATTAGCCTCTGGCATAGGAGTGTAGAGCACAGAATAGACTGAGTGCAGGTTCTGAGGACCAAAGGGCTCTGTGGTTGCCTCCAGTATTATCTAGTGAATAGGAAGGGGCAGGGCACAGAGATGGTGTGTGGCCAATAGGAATAGGGTGAACAAAGTAGGAAAGAGCGCCTCTGGAAAGACAGAGAGAGGGTTGGTTTCCAGAACAGGGTGGAACTAAGGAGAGGGCTGTCAGTATTGCCAGGGAACTGGCTGAGCGCAGACCCTCACCATGACTGATCCAGAGGGCTCCTTGATGGCTGATATCTGGGCAAGGATCCATGTCTGGACTCTGGTGCTGGCTGCTCTCACCTTCCTTCTCCTGGCTGACTACCTCAAAAGCAGGCGTCCCAAGAACTACCCTCCAGGGCCCTGGTGCCTGCCCTTCGTGGGCAACTTGTTCCAGTTCAGTTTAGAGTTGTCACATCTGCATTTGGGGATCCAGCCGGTAAGAAAGGGAGAGGATGTCTCCCTGTGCCATGACCTAATCCTGAGCCATAGAAACAGGGATCCTGGTACTTGGACCAGGAGGACCTGATTTTAGGCTAATGCTGGCTGCCTGCTAAACCAGCCAGTAGAGCTAATTTCTAATATCTCATTTAAGAGATAGGATAGGCTTTGGTGTCAAAAAGCGGATTTTATTGTCCTTGCATGAATAATTTCCGTTGTTAGTCCAATGTGGTCTGACAGCACACTACGTATGCTTTCAATTAAGTACCTCAAGGTTGAGAGACAAATTAGCATTTCATCTCGATAAATAAGCTCTATTGCTTTAAGCAACGTGTAAGCAAGTAGCTCTTAATGTATTCTGTGAAACACTCGCGCAAGAAAAACAAAGCATTTTTCTATATCACAAATTCTGTAAGATCAGTTCTCTCCCATTGATACTGGCCTAGCATTTCTACAAACTTGCTGGCTGCTTGCTTACAGACTTTATCAACTACAAAAAAAGACAAAAGCAAGAGTGCCCTTGAAATTTCTAGCTCCGCTGCGTGTTTGCCCACTTGTCTAGTCTATCTCCGGTCCACCTACTGACATTTTGTGTAAGAGGGGGGTGTATACACGTTTAAGATCAGCTTGTATTTTGATGCAGTGACCATCTTCCTTTGTCATGTCCCTACTTATCTGTAGTAATTTCCTGTGCCCTGTGCCTAGACAGAATATATTTGGGCTATGTTTGTAAATCATCTCTACTTTTTGGTACATTGCTTAGTATTCCTCTCTCTTACCATACCTGGAGAGAGTATACCATTTTGTATACTTATTGTTATATAAGAATTTTTCCTCCTTAATTTTATTACTTTATTATTGTGCTTCTCTTTGTTAACTCTCCCATTATAGCTTCCCTGTGTATTTCTTGATCACTTCTTAGTAGTTACCTTTTATTTCCTTTACTCTTTCATTACAACTTTTTAATCATCCTCCCAGCAGCTGTTCCAAGTTACGAAATACACACGGGCAGCTTATGAGACTTTGCTAACACCATTTTTCAAGTGACTACAAACATGGAGGATGCCTGTCTCCTTTCTATGACACAGCTGTCTCAAGTGTTGTCCTCACTCACACTGAGAACCACATCAGACACTAACCTACTCTTTAGTGTCCTGTGCAGCTGGAACTCAAAAGCAGAAAAGCCTGAGGCCCTTGCTCCTTACTCATTTTCCCATAGCTCTGTCTTTTTTTCTGACCCTTCAAGTTCACAGTTTCCTTTCTGACTTCATAAACTTCTTTTCTTTATTCCTTCAGAAAAGGCTGCAGCAGAAGGAAACTTCCTAGCTTTGCTCTATCTTAGAATGTCTTTCTCCTCCATTCCCACACTGACTTAACCCTGATTGTAGGACATTAGGTTGACAATCTCCTGCACTTAATGTTTTTAGGTAGTATCTCACTTTGTTCTGGACTTTGTGATTTCCCAATATGTGGTACGTTATTTTCTCCCTGATTTCAAGAGATTTTCTGTTTTTTAGTTTCTGTATTGATGGTGATCATTTTGCTTAATAAAGCCTGTGGGTTCTTTTCAGTTCTTCATGGCAGGACTGTATTTTGCCAGACTAGGATGTTTCTACCATTCTTTGAGTATTCTCTCAACACATTTTCTTGTTTGCTGGATGGCTGGGCACTGCAGCACAGCTGTGGCATCTCTGGTGCTGAGTCTTCCTGTTTGACATTTGCTTCCTCTGTCCTGTGCAGGTGGGACTGCTTCTCACCTCTGCACAGCCCATACTTATTCTCACCTTATTTCTCTGCTGAGCTCTTCTGTAAAATTCTCCACTTAGATCATTTCATCATCTATCCTTGAATTTCCCTTTGCTTCCTATCTGTAACTTTCATTTCTTTGCTGAGACATGTACTCATTTGAAAAAAAATGATAATTGTTTAATAATCTTTCATTGTCTAGAATTCCAAAATGTATGATCTGAATAGGATTGAGATGTTCTAGTTTTGAGGGGAGTAATTTTACTTGCAGGCATACCCTCACGAGGCTCTGAATACTCACTTATTTGAGTGGTGATTCAAAAGCAAATTTGGGTTTTAAAGAGTCAATAGGGTGAATCCCGGAGACCTCACCAAGTATGGAACCTTCTCCCATTGTAATCCACCTGACAGTGTCATCATCCCAATCTGCTGAGAATGAGGATAGCTGCAGACCATAGGACTTCCACAGAATAAGGGGTCACACAAGTCAGAGATGTCTTTCTTCATCTTTTAGATGAGGAGGAGACATCTTTGTTACCATAAGAGAAGGTAGAAGATGAGAGCCCCAGCCCAGGCTCCTTTGCAAACTGTCATTGTAACAATGCACCTATGCACCTCCTCATTGTTTTTCTTAGGGCTTAACCCAGGTTTGATACCAAAGCAGAGTAATAGGGCTCCACCTACGAGCAACCCATTGAAGGGCTGGAGAAATCCATGTTGTATTATGGTGTTTGACTCAAAGACATACCAACAAGAAAGCAGAGATGTGGCTCCCTGATCTGTGCTTTCATGGCTTTTGGCTAAAGGATGCAAGCTTTATTTGGAGAGTATGATATCTGTGATAGGCATCTTGGCTTTGCCTTAAAATTTATTGACTATATGTGTCCACTGTTGTTGTAATTAACATGATTTTAAAAATTGTTTTTCTCAACCCTGACTTGCTTAAAAATATTGATCTATATCTTTCCTTTGCTACTAAATCGGATATGATTAGAGGGCTTAAGTGAAATACCTAATGTTACAACAATGCCTCATGATGAAATTGATTCTGGACTCTTTTTCCCAGCTGAGTGATTTTTCATCCATTTATTTTGTAAGTTACATGGCCAGATAACATTTCTTCAGCTCTATCCCTCATGTTGGAAGAGAAGGAAACTGCCTTCATATCTTTACCAAGGGATGGCCTCTGCCTAGTGTTTGGGGAAGAGCTCATACTTTTATTAGTAGTATTTTCCTTCACTCATTGAAAATTTCATACATTTATGCAATGTATTTCTGTCATATCCATCCACCATTATATCTTCTCAAGTCCATCTACTGCCCCCTACACTCTCACATTACCAAATTTAAATGTACTTTTTATTGTTGATATCATAACCCCAGAGTCCAGATAATGTTGACTGTAGGTGCATGAGTGTGAGGGCATATACTGGAGTACAGGAAGACTATCAACCTCAACATTCCCAAAGGAGACTGGTTGTCCCTCTGTCAATATCCAAACTATCCCTAGCCAAGGAAGGGGCCTCAGGGGCACCTCACTATTCATGCCAGAATTTGAGAAAACTAACTTTTGAAATTTAGAGTGTAAACAGAACCCTTTAATGGCTGAGCTGTGTCTCCAACCTGATGCTAGAATGAATGGCTTGATCCTCGGGAGGTCTTATGTATAATCTCAGATACTTTAAGTTGATATCTGAAGAAGCCAAATCTTGACTGGGATTAATTATTTCACAGATCTCCTCCTCACTGATCAGGTATTTCATTCCATCTAGTCCTCCATAATGTTTTCTCAATCTTAGATGAGGAAATATTAAAATAGATGATTCATCCAAAGCTGAGAACTCATAGTTACTTGTATGTGTTAGTTTGACTGGGTATGAATCTCCTTATTAATCACTATCCACTGCAAAAAGCAGCTTGCCGACCAAAGTGGATAACAATACAAATGTGTCGGCAATGAATGTGAATGTTTAGAAGTCAGTTTGAAGGCATGACTGCACAGCCATACCTTTCCCTGTGGGACCTATGATCTCTCAGTCATGTGTTTTCACCACATATAGAGTACCAGGCATTAACTCTTTACTGTGATAAATTCCTTATTTCCAATCATGAAGTGCTTGGTTACCCCATGACTGCCATACCACTATTGCACTCTAAATCTGCACTAAATTTCTGCACGTGTTATTTTTTAAAAAATGAGCATTTTCCTGGATAAGCATATAGTCAATAAATTTTAAGGCAAAGCCAAGATGCCTATCACAGATATCATACTCATTATTTTGCTTTTCTTATAATCTCTTTTTCTTAGTAAATGAGAGTGGCAAACTAGAGGGAAGCTGATTATGTTTCTTTAGTTTTGGGGTTGTTTGTTTTGGAGAAAATGTTTTATTTATTTTATGTATGAGTGCTTTGTCTGCATGTATGCATGCTACCAGAAGAGAGAATCTGATCCCATTATACCTATAATATAGCTACAAGCTACCATGTACTTGCTGGTATTTGAACTCAGGGCTTCTAGAAGAGCAGAGCACTCAGGACACTAAACTGTTGAACACCTCTCCAGCCCTGCCAATTAGTTTTTTTATAACAGAGATTATTTATGTGACCTTCTGGCTAGATAAGCCCATCTGACTGCTCTCTGGGCTCTACCACTTTATCCCTTTGTTGTTGCTATCACCCTCTTATAAAATAGAATCCCTACAATGTAAATAGCAAGGATAATTTTATTTCTGTTTTTATCATAGTTTTTATGAGAACCAAATTAAGGATGAGAAGGAATACAATCTGAACTTTATATATTGGAAAATCAAGACACCCAAAACCTTGCAAATTTTTCCCCAAAGTAAACATATATTAAGAAGCATAATCTGGACTCAAGCAGCTTAGCATTCTCTAAATCCAAATTAGTATATACTCCCTGAGTAATCCTTCCTACACAGAGGCCTTTGGGTTTCTGGCTCAAAATCGGCAAGTTCACTACTGCAGCTGGCAGCGAGATGCCTCAGCAAAGGGTGCTCAGCAGTCTTGCTTCCCACCTCACTTTTCATGAGCAGCCATTTCTTCCAGGAGCCTGACCTGCTACTGTTTCTCTCATGTGATTACTGACTTTCTCTCTTTTAATAATTGATAAATACTGTAATAAAAAGCTAGCACTTAGCACTGACCTCTGGCTGGATGATGTTTACCATGAAGTTGGAAATATCTGAATTCAGTTTCCAGAACCTACATTTTAAAAGCCCAGTGTAACAGCCTACAATTATAACTTCAGTATTAGAAAAAAAATAGACAAGTAAATCACCATAAATTACTAGCTAGCCAGCACAGCTTTCTCAGGCCAGTGAGAGAACCTGGGTTTATGACCCCTCAGAAAGGTGCCTGGGGATGACTCTGGTCTTTATATGCATGTACATAAACATGTAAATAATGATACACATCAATTAAAAAACATTTAATTCTAATGCCACAGAGGTTCTTCTGTGAAAACACACACTCAAGTGTACACACACACACACACACACACACACACACCTCACTCCCCAACGATTTAAGAATTCAGGCTACTTTATTTTTTTATTCATTACAGTTTATTCACATTGCATCCCATCTGTAGCCCCTTCCCATGTCCCCTCCCAATCCTGCCTTCCCACCCACTTCTCCTCCTATGCCCCTCCCCTAGCCCACTGATAGGGGAGGCCCTCCTTCCCTTCTATCTGACCCTAGCTTATAAGGTCTCATCAAGGCTGGCTGCATCATCTTCCTCTGTGGCCTGGCAAGGCTGCACGCCCAAAGTGAGGTGATCAAAGAACCAGCCACTGAGTTCATGTCAGAGATAGCCTCTGCACCCCTTACTAGGGAACCTATTTGGAAACTAGGCAGCCAATGGGCTTCCTTTGAACAAGGGTGTCTAGGTCCTCTCCATGCATGGTCCTTGGTTGGGGTATCCGCCTCTGCAGCCCCCCCCCCCGGGTTTAGGTGTTTTGTATCTGTTATTCTCCTTGTGGAGGTCCTGTCCCCTCCAGGTCTTTCTATCTTCCTCTTCTTCTATAAGGATTCCAGCACTCTGCTCAACATTTGGCTATGAGTCTCAGTATAAATTATTAAAAAAAAAATAAGAAGAATGATTCAAGCTAAAATCCATTCTGAGCTACACCTTATAAGAGAGGTAATTGGTATTATTTTTTTTTCTTTCTGGGAGAATTGTTTTGTTGTGTCTTAAGTTTAAGAGCTTTAATAGAGTGAAATCTTTCCAAAGTTGCATTGTTAGTCTTCATTGCTCAGTGTCTTCCCTCACTAATCCTTGGAATGTAATTCTCTCCTTCTTCTAGATATTCCTTCTGCTGAACCTTGCCTTTTTACACTACATTTGAAGATTTCATTCCTATTATTAATGCTATGTCTGTATTGCTTTCAGTAAACACTGTATTTTTATTTTAATTCATTCTTCATAATTTTATTAGTTCCATTTTAAGCCTGTTTTAGCCTTCTTAACTTCCTTATTAAAATGCTGTGTGTATGTGAATATTTTTGCTGGTATGCATGTCTGTGTATTACATGCAGGCCAGGTTCCCACAGAGACCAGAAGATGTTGGATTTCCTGAAATTGGAATTACAGTGGGAACAGCCAAGTGAGTACTGGGAATAGAACCCAGAAGAAGAGCAACCTTACCATTGAGTCATGTCTGCTGACCTGACCTATCTTCTCTTTTCTTCTTTTGAAATTATTTTTTTTATTGGCTTAATGTTGCACAGTGAAAAGCATGACCTGCCTTACGGCATATCCTGAGACATCACTTGGGCTGTTTAGCCCACAGCAAACCATTGCAAACAGAACTGACCCATTTGAGAATCATAAGGCTAGAGCTCTAGAGGCCAATAGACCTGCTCATCTTTACTTGGTTGGGAACAATATAAAGCTTAGTAATGTAATTTCACTGAATTAGAAATATACATCGGCAGAGAACTGATAAAATGGAAAAAGTCATTCACCTCAATACTTAGCCTCTGCATCCTTCTCAAGTTCAGACACAAAATCTGGGTGCTATATATTGCCAGTGAGAAGTCAGTAAGCCTAAACAGATTTTCGGTTGTTTCCAGAACTTCTTTGTTGGGCATTCACACAGAAAATTAGAAACGTACTTGATTTTTATGGCTCCATTACTGATATAAAAGACATACACTCATTGGTTCTGCCCTTTTGAGCAAAATAGGGCTGACTCACTGCAGTTAAATGGTGTTATTAAGGACTGTGGATGAAGAACAAAAGGAAGATTGAGTCCAGGCTCTGTCTTTAATGTGGGTGCAAGATTCTCAGATGAAACCCCCTCATTATATCTGTTTTGACACTGTTCGCATGGGTTTAAGTCTCAAAGTGGTAGGATGACAGTGCATGAAGATGGGGATGGTGTAAAGGACCAAAGTTACCTGAAGTAACTGAACTCCTATGTTTGATAACACTGTTACAGTCGGACAAGACACCATTACTGCAGTTACACAGGATAACATTGTTGCAGTTAAACAAGATACCATTGTTACAATTAGACAAGAGACCACTATGGCAGTTAGACAAAAGTCAGAGGTGGGATCTACATCTACCCTTGAGCACACAGGTAGAAGAAACTTTGATATTGCTCACACACTGTCATTCAAACTAGCCATGTTTTGTACATTGTGCATTTCATGAACACTCTCATTTTCTCCCAAATACCTTCTCATCCTCATGTCTGTTCCTCACACTCAATCATACTCACCTATATCAGTGATTTTTAAAGGAATACATTCATGTTTAATTGAATTTGAATTTCGTTCAGAGGAGGAAAAACCATTTTCAGAAACACTTCCACAGATGAAGGTGCATCCCTCCGTTTACGTTATCACACAGACATCTCCACATGAGTCCTTGGAACACACCCTTTTCTGCCATCCCTTGACACACTGGCACAGGCACACTCAACTGTGACTATTGAAATGTCTTTCAGTTTGTGAAGAAGTATGGAAGCATAATTAGCCTGGATTTTGGTAACATCTCCTCAGTGGTCATAACTGGACTGCCCTTAATCAAAGAAGCTCTCACTCACATGGAACAAAACTTTTTGAAACGCCCCATTTTACCTAGCAGAAAACGTGTTTTTAAAAACAATGGTAAGTTTAATTGACAACACTCTTGACTTCAGTGGGTTATTTAAAACGACATGAATTTGGATGGAAAATGGAACACATGTTTGGAAAGATTCAAGTAGGAGCTGGAGGGAGGGAGTAGAAAAGAGATATGACCAATACTATTACACATCTATGAAATTTTCAGGGAAAAAAGTGTGCACATAAAATTAAGATTCTAGCACAATAAAAGATGTGAGTATGATATGGTAATGGTACCTCTATGTCTGTAATTTTACACCATTCCTGTAAACCAAATCCTTCATGAAATATCATCATTAAAATCAGGTGGATGCCACATTTTCTAGATAAAAATGACTGTCAGAAGACTGGCAGTTTTCTCATAAAATTAGGAATAGTGCTACCTTAAGATCCAGCTATACCATTCCTAGGCACATATCCAAAATATGCTCAACTGTGCAACAAGGACATTTACTCACCCATGTCCACAGCAGCTTTATTCATAATAGCCAGAATCTGGAAACAAACCAGATGTCCCTCGACTAAGGAATGGATACAGAAATTGTGGTACATTTACAAAATGGAATACTACTCAGATTTTAAAAACAAGGAAATTATGAAATTTGTAAGTAAAATATCATCTTGAGTGATATAACCCAGAAACAGAAAGACACAGATGGTATATACTCACTCATAAGTGGTTATTAGACATATAATATAGGATAAATATACCAAAATCTATACTCCTAAAGAAGCTAAACCATAAGGAAGACCCTAGGGAAGATGTTAATTCTCATTCAGAAAGACAAATGCAATAGACATCGGAAGCAAGAGAAGGCAGGGAACAGAACAGGACCCTACCACAGAAGACCTCTGAAAGACTCTACTGATCGAGGTATTGAAGCAGAGGCTGAGATCCATAACCAAACTTTGGGCAGCATGCAGTGAATCTTATGAAAGAAAGGGAAGATAGAAATACCTGGAGAGGACAGGAGTTCCAAAAGGAGATGAACAGAATAAAAAAAAAAAGTGAGTCCTAAAGTGAATGATACCCCAACCAAGGACAATTTATGGAGAGGACCTAAAACTCCAGCTCAGATGTAGCCCATAGATTCAGTTTCTAAGTGCTAAGGAGAACAGGGGCTTTCTCTAGAATGAACTCAGCAGCAGTCTCTCTGATCACCTCCCCCTGGAGGTGAAGCCTTGCCAGTCCACAGAGGAAGACAATGCAAACCAGTCCTTATGAGACATGATAGGCTATGGTCAAAGAGAAGCAGAGGAGGATCTCCCTATCAGTGGACTAGGTGAGGGGCATAGGGGGAGAAGAGGGAGGAAGGGTGGAATTAGGAGGAGACTGGACAGGGGGCCACAGCCTGCATACAAATTGGATAAATTGTACTAAAGATAATTAAAAAAATAAACTGAAATCACAGAAGGAGGAGAAGAAGAAGAGGAGGAGGAGGAGGAGGAGGAAGAAGAAGAAGAAGAACACTGGCAGTGTCTCAGTGTCTCCCAATATGAAAGAGAAACCATGTGTCTTGCAAATTAACCCTAGAGGCATGGGTAGGAAGTGAGAACAGCCAGACACACTGTGCTCTCATGACCCTTTTCCTGCTACAATACTCTGCCTTTGGAAAAAAAAATGTGAGTCAGCTTCTTGCAGCTGCTGCTCTCCTTGCTTATGTCTCCTTAAACTGTGTCACTAAGGCTGTGCCACACTGGGATCTTTAGCCTTCCAGATAGTGTTAGAATAGACTAGCATGAGTGCAAAAAGTGATCATTAAATCATGTTATGTGTTGAAATTTGAAAACTGACTTCAGTTGTATTAACCCATAAAAGCTTCACTGTTAACAATATCCTAATTACTCTTTGAAACAATCAATTATTAATTATACATTCTTGACTAGATTATCTGCTATGAGAAGCCCAGGAATCAGCATTAGTGATTAGTAGTGAGCAGAATAAATAAAAAATCATTCTTGTTGTGTGACATATGGTATCTGAAAGCCATATTTAGGTGGAAATAAAACAGCTGGGGTTAGCTAAAAAGAGCCCAGCTTTAGTTTCATCAGAACCTTAGGTGAAGTTCTTGAGTGGTGTTAGATAGAGAAGATAATTTTGAGGCTGATTTAGGATGCCAGGTAACAAAGGAAGGATAGCAAAGATATAATTTTAAGTCATAAAATAAGGAGTTTGAACACTCAAGGTGACTAAAAAAAGTAAAAATAACAGTAGGTTAGAGTAGGCTGATAACATTAAAAAGTCATGAAGTCATTCAAGAGAGAAGCCATCATGACATATGACTCAGCTGGAAAATGGGGTTCTTGGGGGGTTATCACAGGGATGTGTGATGAAAACAGGAATAATGACAGGAAACAAGATGATTGATGGTGTTGGCTTTTAATATAGAGTTTCAGAAATGCAATAATGACTTTTGTCACATACATGCTGAGTCTATATCTGGTAAAGTTTACAGTCAGCAGTGTGACTCAGGAGTGTGTACCATTTCGGACAAAATTACAGTTACCATCAGAAAAAGTTGGTTAAATTATAGGAGTTCATTAGACTTTCTGAAAGATAACATGGTATGAAAGGTATATTTTAGACATATTCCTTTTTTTAATTTTTTTAACTTTTATTAATTACACTTTATTCACTTTGTATCCCCCCATAAGCCCCTCCCTCCTCCGCTCTCAACCTCACCCTCCCTCCCCCTTCTTCATGCATGCCCCTCCCCAAGTCCACTGATAGTGGAGGTCCTCCTCTCCTTCCTTCTGATCTTAGTCTATCAGATCTCATTAGGAGTGGCTGCATTGTCATCTTCTGTGGCCTGGTAAGGCTGCTCCTCCCTCAGGGGGAGGTGATCAAAGAGCAGGCCAATCAGTTCATGTCAGAGACAGTCCCTCTTCCCATTACTATAGAACCCACTTGGACACTAAACTGCCATGGGCTACATCTGTGCAGAGGTTCTAGGTTATCTCCATGCACGGTACTTGGTTGGAGTATAAGTCTCTGGGAAGACCCCTGTGTTCAATTTTTTTTGGTTCTGTTGCTCTCCTTGTGGAGTTCCTGTCCTCTCCAGATCTTACTATTTCCCACTTCTTACATAAGATTCCTTGCTCTCTGCCCAAAAGTTGGCCATAAGCCTCAGCATCTGCTTTGATAGTCTGCAGGGCAGAGTCTTTCAGAGGCCCTCTGTGGCAGATTCCTAACTTGTTTCCTGTTTTCTTCTTCTTCTGGTGTCCATCCTCTTTGCCTTTCGGGATGGGGATTGAGCATTTTAGTCAGGGTCCTCTCTCTTGATTAGTTTCTTTAGAAGTACAGATTTTAGTAGGTTTATCCTATATTATATGTCTATATGAGTGAGTATATACTGTGTGTGTCTTTCTGCTTCTGGGACAGCTCACTCAGGATGATCCATTAAATTGGTTAGAAGAAGAAGTGGGGAAGACCCTAGAACTCATTGATACAGGAGAAAACTTCCTGAACAGAACACCAACAGCACAGGCTCTAAGAGCAACAATCAATAAACGGGGCCTCATGAAACTGAAAAGCTTCTGTAAAGCAAAGGACACCGTCATCAAAACAAAACGAATGCCTACAGATTGGGAAAGAATCTTCACCAACTCTTTATCTGACAGAGGACTCATATCCAGTATATATAAAGAACTAAAGAATCTGAAAAGCAGCAAACCAAGTAATCCAATTAAAAAATGGGGAACATGTCTAAACAGAGAATTCTCTGTAGAGGAATATTGAATGGCAGAGAAACACTTAAAGAAATGTTCAAAGTCATTAAGCCATTAGGGAAATAGAAATCAAAACGACCCTGAGATTTCACCTTACACCCATCAGAATGGCGAAGATGAAAAACTCAATTGACAACACATGTTGGAGAGGTTGTGGAAAAAGAGGAACCCTTCTCCACTGCTGGTGAGAATGTAAACTTGTACAACCACTCTGGAAATCAATCTGGCGGTTTCTCAGACAACTAGGAATAGCGCTTCCCCAAGATCCAGCCATACTACTCCTAGGCATATATCCAAAAGAGGCTCAAGTACACAAAAAGGACATTTGCTCAACCATGTTTGTAGCAGCTTTATTTGTAATAGCCAGAAGCTGGAAACAGCCCAGATGCTCCTCAACTGAAGAATGGATGCAGAAATTGTGGTACATCTATACAATGGAATATTACTTAGCAATGAAAAATAAGGAAATCATGAAATTTCCAGGTAAATGGTGGGACCTAGACATATTCTTAAAAGAACTTCAATGTTTGAGGATTTGATAGCACAAATAAAAAAAGAAAAGTTATAGGAACTATCTGGCAAAGAAGTGGGAAAAAAATCTGTAAATGAAAGAAAAAGAAAAAATTCTGTAACTGAAGGATCAAGAATGAAATGGAGAGTGTCAGAAAACAAATAATTGTGTTGATGTAAGAAAGCATAAGATGGAGGCCACGAGCTATGTTTAAAGTGTTGAACATTCTTCTGAAAGGTAAGATACGATTGCATGGTGTGTGCTCTGAGACATGACAGATGTTGAGTACATTGCACAGCAGCATGTTCTTCTCCCCTTCCTGCTCCCACCTTGTGTGTCTATGTGTTTGCATGAGAGAGCGAGAAATATCATCCTTCTTAACTTCTTGAAACATTTTGTCATCTTTTTATTTTTTTAATAATTACACTTTATTCCCTTTGTATCCCCCCCATAAGCTTCTCCCTCCTCCCCTCCCGATCCCACCCTCCCTCCCCCTTCTTCATGCATGCCCCTCCCCAAGTCCACTGATAGGGGAGGTCCTCTTCTCCTTCCTTCTGATCTTAAAGTATGTATTTTATAGAACCTTTCCTCTTCTGCTTTTTTTTTTGCTTCCATATAGAAGTTTGCCTTCTCTTAAACATGAGTACATTCCTGATACTCACTGATATAAATAGGCTTATATGTCTACTAATCAAAGTGGGGCTTTTAGAACCAGAAAAACTTGAATTTGAACACCTAGATACCTACCTACAAGTTGTCTTTCTAAGTTTACTTTTCTTTTTTGTTTGCTTTTTATTATTATTATTAATTACACTTTATTTACTTTGTATCCCCCTATAAGCCCCTACCTCCTCCTTTCTCGATGCCACACTCCCTCCCCCTTCTTCATGCATGTCCCTCCCCAAGTCCACTGATAGGGGATGTATCGTTTTTAGTAGGTTTATCCTATGTTATATGTCTATATGAGTGAGTATATACTGTATGTGTCTTTCTGCTTCTGGGACAGCTCATTCAGGATGATCCTTTCTAGGTCTCACCATTTACCTCCAAATTTCATGATCTCCATTGTGTAGATGTACCACAATTTCTGCATCCATCAAAACTCTTTTAAGTTTACTTTTCGATTTGTTATCATGCCCAATAGAAATGGACATTTTATTAGTTGGTAATAAACCTAAAGAGTTATGTCAGAACAAAATTATATAATAGGAGGTACTTATTGAATTATGTGCTGTTGCAAATCACCAGAACATGTTAGGCATTTGCTTTGGGAATTTTTCAGAAGCTGCAAATTTCCATACCTGCCCTTCATTTCATCTATACTGGTGTCTAATAAAGATTTTAGGGTATTTTAAAGCCAGAATCACAATCCCATAACATTGAATCCCCTTTTTCCAGGAATTGCCTTCTCCAGTGGACAGACATGGAAGGAGCAAAGACGGTTTACACTGATGATACTCAAGAACTTTGGACTAGGGAAGAAGAGCTTAGAGCAGCACATACAGGAGGAGGCCCTCTACCTTGTGGAGGCCATAGGAGAGGAGGAAGGTGGGCATTTTGCAGGGTGGTGCAGGGTGCTCTGGCCATTTTGTTCATTGAACAGATTGGAGTTTTATTTATTTTGTATTAGTTTATTAACTTTAAAACCCAATAGTAGCCTCTTCCCCCATCTTCACCCTGCACCACACTCCCTCCCTCTTCCCCATATCCCCTTCCCCTAGTCTCCTGAAAAGGGGGTCCCTCCTGTCATACCAGCTGATCCCAGCCTATCATGTCTCATAAGGACTGCCAGTATCTTCTTTCTCTGTGGCCTGCCAAGGCCTCCCAACAGGGGGTAGTTATCTAAGAGCATACAACAGAATCCATGTCAGAGCCAACCCCTGCTCCCCTTACTGGGAAACGCCCTTGAGCTTGAGATGCCTATTGACTACATGTGAGCTGGGGCCCTAGGCCTTCTCCTTTCATGATCCTAGGCTGGTGCATCAGTCTCCACAGGCCACCTCTGGACACCAATTTTTCAGCTCTGTTGGTCTTCTTGTCCCCTCAAAAGAGCCTTCTATCCCCCAATTCTTCCATAAGACTTCCTGCCCTCAGCTCAAAGTTTGGCTGTGATTTTCAGCATCCGTTTCAATCCCCTGTTAGACATCTATGCTAGTCTCCATCCTGTTCCCTCTTTTCAACTGCTTCCAGTGTTTATTCTCTTTGCCCTTCTGAATGAGAATTAAGCACTCTCCCTAGGGTCTTCCTTGTTACTAAGCTTCTTTGTGTCTGTATATTTTAGTATCCTTTATTATATGTTGAATATCTGCTTACAAGTGAGTATACACCATGTGTGACTTTCTGTGTATCAGTTTTCTCACTCAGGATAATCAAGTCCATCCATTTGCTTGAAAATTTCCTGATGCCCTTGTTTCCAAGAGCTGAATAGTGTTCCATTGCATAGATGTACCACAGTTTCTTTATCCATTCTTCACTTGACACATCTGGGTTGTTTACAGTTTCTGGCTATTACTAATAAAGCCACTATGAGTATGTTGAGCTAATGTCCTTGTTGTATGATGGAGCATATTTTGGGTATATGCTCAGGAGTGGTATAGCTGGTTCCTGAGGTAGAGTGGTTCCCAATTTTCTGAGAAAGCACCAAATTGATTTAAAAAGTGGTTATACAAGTTTGCACTCCCATAAGCAATAGAGGAGTGTTCCCCTTTTTCCACAACCTGTCCAGAATGTGCTATGACTTGAGTCTTTGATCTTAGCCATTCTGATAGGTGTAAGATGGAATCTCAGGGTCGTTTTGATTTTCATTTCCCTGATGACTAAGGACATAGAACATCTTTAAGTATGTATCTGCCATTTGCTATTGCTCTGTTGATAATTCTCTGTTTAGCTCTGTAGCCCATTTTTAGTTGGATTATTTGGCTTTGTTGGTGTTTAATTTCTTGAGCTTTTTATATATGCTGGATATTAGCCCTCTGTCAGATGAAGGAAGGTTGATGAAGACCTTTTCTGTTGTTTTGGTCTACTGCCAGTGCCCTTTGCTTTACAAAAGCTTTTTGGTTTCAGGAGATCCATTTATTAATTGTTGATGTGAGAGCCTGAGCTGTTGGTGTTCTGTTTAGGAAGTTGTCTCCTATGCCAATAAGTTCAAGGAGTTTCCCCAATTTTCCTTCTAATAGATTTAGTGTCTCTGGTTTTATGTTGAGGTCTTTGATCCACTTGGACTTTAATTTTGAGCAGGGTGGTAAATATGAATCTATTTGCACTTTTCTACATGTAGATGCTATCTTTTTTCCATTGTATGGCTTTGGCATCTCAGTCAACAATCAAGTGACCATAGATACGTGAATTTATTTCTGGGTCTTAGATTCCATTCCACTGATCAACCAGCCTATTTCTGTACCAGTGTCATGAAGTTTTTATTACTGTTGCTCTATAGTCAGCCTGCTATCAAGGGTAGAGATACTTCCTGAAGATCTTTTATTGTGCAGGTGTTTTAGTTATTCTGGATTTTATGGTTTTCCATGTGAAGTTGAAATTTTTTCTTTCAAGATCTGTAAAGAACTGTGTTGGTGTTTTGATGTGGATTGCATTGAATCTGAAGAATGCTTTTGGTAAGATGACTATTTTTACTATGTTAATCCTACCAATCCATGAACATGGGAGATCTTTCCATCTTCTGATTTCTTCCTCAGAAACTTGAATTTCTTGTCATACAGGTCTTTCATTTGTTTGGTTGGAGTTACAGAAAATTTCATAGTATATTTTATCATGTTTGTGGCTATGGTGAAGGGTGTTGTTTCCCTAATTTCTTTCTCATGCTATTTGTCATTTGTATACAGGAGGGCTACTGTTTTTTGAATTAATTTTGTATTTACCTCTCTACTGAAAGTGTTTACTTCATCAGCTGTATGCACTCCCTGGTAGAATTATTGGGATGACTTATTTATACTATCATATCATCCACAAATAGTGATACTGTGACTCCTTCTTTTCCAATTTGTATCCCCTTGATCTCCTTTAGTTGTCATCGTGCTCTAGCTAAAACTTCAAGTGCTATATTGAAGAAATACAAGAGAGGGTGCAGCCTTGTCCTGTCTCTGATTTTAGTGGAATTGATTTGTGTCTCTCTTCATTTAACTTGATGTTGGCTACAGGCTTGCTGTATATTGCTTTTGTTATGTTTAGGTATGGGTCTTGTATCCCTGACCTTTCCAAGACTTTTATCATGAAGGGGTGTTGATTTTGTTGAAGGGTTTTCTGCATCTAATTAGATGATCATGTGGTATTTTTTCTCTTTTAGTTTATTTATGTGGTGGATTACATTGATAGATTTTTTTTATATTGAACCTTCTCTGCATTCCTGGGAGGAGGGCTACTTGATCATGATGGATGATTTATTTCACATGTTCTTGGATTCAATTTGCAAGTGTTTTATTGTATGCTTTTTGCATCAATGTTCATGAGGGAGATTGGTGTGAAATTATCTTTGTTGAGCCTTTGTGTGGTTAGTCATCAGGGTGACTGTGGCTGCATAGAATAACTTTAGCAATGTTCCTTTAGTTTCTATTTTGTGGAATAGTTTAAGGAGTATTGGTATTAGGTGTTCCTTGAAAGTCTGATACAATTCTAAGCTAAAAAATCATTTGGTCTTGGAAAATTTTTGGTTGAGAGATTTTTTTTTTTTTTTTATGACTGCTTCTGTTTCCTTAGGGAATATAAGACTTTTAAACCGTTTATCTGATCTTGATTTAGCTTTGGTAAGTGAAATCTCTGGAGAAAATCATCCACTTCCTTTAGGTTTTTTAATTTTGTGAAATACAGGCTTTTGAAGTAAGACCTAATGATTCTTTGGGTTTCCGCAGTGTCTTTTATTATGTCCCCATTTCATTTTTAATTTTGTTAATTCGGATACTGTTTCTCTGATTTTTAGTTAGTTTGACTAGGGGTTTGTCTATCTTGTTAATTTTCTCAAAGAAACAGCTATTGGTTTCATTGATTCTTTGTACTGTTAGCTTTGTTTCATCTAAGTTATTGATTTCATTCCTGAGTTTGATTATTTCCTGCTGTCTACTCCTCTTGGGTATGTTTGTTTCTTTTTGTTCTAGAGCTTTTAGGTGTACTTTTAAATTGCTGATATAAAAAAACTCTATAGTTTCTTTATGAAAGTAGATAGTGTTATGAACTTTCCCCTTAGCAATGCTTTCATTGTACCCATAAGTTTGGGTATGTTGTGCCTCCATTTTCATTGAGTTCTAGAAAGTTTTTAATTTCTTTCTTTATTTCTTCCCTGACCCAAAGGTCATTAAGTAGGGAGATTTTCAGTTTCCGTGTGTTGATAGGCTTTTTATTGTTTCTGTTGTTGCTGAGTTAGAGCTTTAATCTATGGTGGTCTGATAAAATACAACAGGTTATTTTAATCCTCTTGTATCTGTTGAGGCTTGCTTTGTGATGGAGTAAATGGTCAATTTTCGAGAAGGTTTTGTGAAGTGCTGAGAAGAAAGTATATTCTTTTGTGTTTAGGTGAAATATTCTATAGATATATGTTAGGTCCATATGATTCATGACTTCTGTTAGTTTCATTATTTCTCTGTTTAGTTTCTGTCACAATGATCTGTCCATTGGTGTACATGGGGTGTTGAAGTCTCCCACTGTTAATGTGTGGGTTTGATGTGTGATTTAAACTTTAGTAATGTTTCTTTTACAAATATGGGTATCCTTATGTGTGGGATCTAGATGTTCAGAATTGAGACGTTATCTTGGTGTATTTTTCATTTGATGAGTGTGAAGTGTCCTTCCCCATCTCTTTTGATTAATTTTGGTTGCAAGTCTATTTTGTTAGATACTAGAATGGCTACTCCAGCTTGCTTCTTGGGTCTGTTTGCTTGGAACATCTTTTTCTAGCCTTTTACTTTGAGGTAATATCTATCTATATTGCTCAGGTGTGTTTCTTATATTGGCGAATCCTATTTTCATATCCATTCTATTAGTCTGTGTCTTTTGGGGGGAGAGTTGAGGCCATTGGTTCTAAGAGATATTAATGACTAGTGGTTGTTAATTCTTGTTATTTTCTGTGTTTTCCTTAGTGTAATTAGCCTCCTTGGATTGGAATTTTCCTTCTAATATCACGTATAGCACTGGATGTGGGGTTAGGTACTGCTTAAATTTGTTTTTGTCATAGAATATCTTGTTTTCTCCCTCTAAGGTGATTACAAGTTTTGCTGGGTATAGTAGTTGGGGCTGACATCTGTGGTTTCTTAGTGTCTGTAAGGTATCTGCCCATGCCCTCCTTGCTTTTAGAGTTTCTTGTGAGAAGTCAGGTGTAATTCTGACAGGTCTGCCTTTATATGTGACTTGGCCTTTTTCCCTTGAAGTTTTTAATATTCTTTCCTTGTTCTGTACAGTCAGTGCTTTGATTATTTTAAGGCAGGAGGATTTCGTCTCTGGCTCAATCTATTTGGTGTTCTGTTAACTTCTTGTATGTTCATAAGCATCTCCTTCTTTAGGTTGGGGAAGTTTTCTTCTATGATTTTGTTGAAAATAATTTCTGGGCTTTGGAGCTGGGAGTCTTCTCCTTCTATTCCTATTATTCATAAGTTTCATCTTTTCATAGTGTCCCAGATTTCTTGTATGTCTTGTGTCAAGAACTATTTAGATTTAACATTTTCTTTGACTGATGTATCAGTTTCTTCAATTGTATCGTCTACATCTGAGAAGTGTATTTCTTATATTCTGTTGGTGATGCTTCTGTATGTAGTTCCCATAGGTCTCATTTTCATAACTTTAGATTTAAGATTGGTTTCTTGTGTTTTAGGTATGATAGTATCTCCTGGGCTTTCATGGTAGAATAGTTGGTTTCTGGTGGTGTCACATGGCCCTGGGTTTTATTGCTTTTGTTCTTGTGCTGGTCTCTAGCCATTTGGTTGACCCTGTTAACAAACCTGGTGTTAGTAAAATGGTGTTGTCTGATGGTAGTTGTCCTCTAGGACTGTAGAGTTAGCTGGTGGTCCCAGATGATAGCAGTCCACTGGCTTTCCTGGATGATAGCGATAGCGCTGCTTTTCCCGGGTTGGGGGGTAGTGGAGGCCAGAGATGGGCAAGCCACATAGGTGGCATCACGCTGGGGAAGGTTAGGCACAGATGACCCAAGGAGCTTTGGGAGGGGTCCTTGCCTGCTGTTCCCTGGTAGTTGCTGTTCCAGGAATTAGAGCCAGCGCAGATATGGTGCTTGGAGAGTGTGCTGCTGTTCCAAGGTGATTTCTGGTCTTGGGAAATGGAGCAGCCCAGTAGGCTGAACTCTGAGCAAGATGAGGGAGGTTGGAGGCAGATGGTTGTAGGCATACCATGACTTCAGGACTCTGCAGCTGGGCTTTAGCAGATGAGGAGCTGCCTTCCATGATCATTGCTGGTCTCAGGAAAACCTTTTATTATTATTATTATCATCATTTATTACACTTTATTCAATTTGCATCCCAGCTGTGTCCCCTCCCTCGTCTCCTCCCAATCTCACACTCCCTCCCTCTTCTCCCCTAGTCCACTGATAGGGGAGGTCTTCCTCCCATTCTATTTGACCCTAGCTTGTCAGGTTTCATCGGGAGCCAAACTTTGGGCAGAGTGCAGGTAACCCAGGAAAATATTGAACAGATTCTTTTATATATATATATATATATATATAATTTTATTTTTTCTTATCAGTTACATTTTATTAACTCTGTATGCCAGCTGTATCCTGCTCCCTCATTCCCTCCCAATCCCACCCTCCCTCCCTCATCTCCACTCTGCCCCTTTCCAGTCCACTGATAGGGGGGACCTCCTCCCCATTCATCTGATCCTGTTTTATCAGGTATCTTCAGGACTGGCTGCAAGGTCCTCCTCTGTGACCTAACAAGACTGCTCCTCCCTTGGGGGGTGGGGAGGTCAAAGAGCCAGCCATTGAGTTCCTGTTAGAAATAGTCCTTGTTCCCCTTACTATGGGAGACCAATTGGTTACTGAGCTAACACAGGCTACATCCGAGGATGGGTTCTAGGTTATATCCATACGTGGTCCTTGGCTGAATGTCAGTCTCAGAAAAGACCCTGTGCCCAGATATATTTGGTCCTTGTGGAGCTCCTATCCTTTCCCCATCATACTAAATCCCCTTCTTTCATGTGATTCCCTGTACTCTGCCGAAGGTTTGGTTATGAGTCTTTGTATCTGCTTTGAAAACACTGCTAGTTAGAGTCTTTCAGATGCCTTCAGTACGCTCCTTGAACAGATTCTTAATCATTTTCTAAAGTTTGGCTTTCTACCACAGTGTGCTAGGCACTGAGGACTGAATAATGAACACCTAACCATTCATATCCTACTGGAGTTCTGCAGCTAAACACACAAATGGGTCATTAAAAAGTTGTTGAACATAAAGCCTAATTGTCCTTGTAACAGCCCAAATTTGACAAAGTCCTTGAATCATATCAGGAGGTTATGGACACAGGTTTTTATATTATCTTTAACTGCATATTTTATGTCACACAGAGTAGAAGAAACTTTATAAAGGAAAGAAAGAAAGAAAGAAAGAAAGAAAGAAAGAAAGAAAGAAAGAAAGAAAGAAAGAAAGAAAGAAAGAGTGGGCAAAAGGGAAATAGAGAGAGAGAAGAAACAAACTAACATCTTTGTAATGCTCCTCCCTCCCCCTGTCTCCACCTCCAGGACAAACTTTTGACCCTCACTTCAAGATCAAAAAAGCAGTTTCCAATATCATTTGCTCCATCACCTTTGGGAAGCGCTTTGAGTATGAGGATGGTCAGTTTCAGGAGCTGTTGAAGTTAGCAGATGAAACAGTATGTTTGGAGGCATCAATGATGTTAATGGTAAACTCCCTGCCTTTGCATATTTTGGAAAGAATACTGTGTTGGAACTGATTCAAAAATAGATAGGTTTTTTTATTTGTTTGTTTTGTTTGGGGGACACTTTGAAGTTAATATGTAATGTCTTAAAAGTTAAATGTGATACAAATCCATTTATAATATATGAGCTTAACTTATCAGAACATTTCTAACATTTGTATGAACTATTTTTAATATATAGATTGGTATACATACATATATATGGGAATTTCCATTTTTGAAAACAAATAACTGCAAATGGGAGGGTGGGCTCTGAACCTTGCCTGGACAGCACAATAGAACTGACCCTGGGGATGGGAAGGTAGGTGTGCCAAGGTTATGGGCTCAGGAAAGCTGGCCTCATCCCTTATCTGCTATGGGGTACTGTGGGCAAGGAAGAGTGGCCCTGTACCCTTAGCCTTTGGTTCCAGCAGCAGGCAGGTGAGCTGGCACTGAGGTTATAAGAAGGAGACAGTCAACCTTGCCCCTCACTGGCTGTGGCACTTGAGAGAGGAGGCCCTGCACCACACCTGGACAACACAGTAGAGCAGGCCTTAGTGGAATGGGCGAAGGGCAGCTGACTGAAGGACATGAAAGCAGGAGAGCTGATCCTGCCTGCTTGTTGGCTGCAGCATCAGGTGTGCGAGCCTGGGCAGTGCTGGAAAACTTGTCCTGGTGGTTTAGGCACAGGAGTGCTGGCAGGCTAACGAAACCAGCTGGCTCCCAAGTCCAAATCCAGGGCTTTGAGTTGGCCCACCCCAACATCTACCCCATCTAGGAACTGCTAGAGCATGTGAAGGGACAGTCCCGCAGCTCCAACACATGACAGAGTGCAACAACAGGATATACAAGAAGAGGTCTCCATGACAGAGTGCAACAACAAGATATACAAGAAGAGGTCCTGTGAGGCTCCAGTATAGATAGTGTAGCAGAAGCCAGAGGCCTCAGCAATGAACATTTCAAGTCAAGATATGTGGACAAAGGGTACTGTGAGGCTGACACACACGGTGACATACTACAGCTTCCGTGACTTGATTTATTTTATGTCATTTTATTTTATTTTATTTGTTGAGCGGGAAGGTGTTGCAAAGTCAGATGGTAGATACAAAGGCATGGAGAAATGAGTTGGATTGGAGTGTTTGAAGTGAATGAAATTCATTAAAAAATCCATACAGAAGATGACAATGCAGCCACTTCCATGAGAACTGATGGACTAAGATCAGAAAGGAGAGGAGGACCTCCCCTATCAGTGGACTTGGGGAGGGGCATGCATGCAGAAAGGGGAGGGAGGGTGGGATCAGGAGGGGAGGAGGGTGGGGCTTATGGGGGGATACAAAATGAATAAAGTGTAATTAATAAAAGTTAAATAAAAAATTTTTAAAAATTTTTTTTAAATCCATAAAATGTTTAAAAAGACACAAATAATAAAGTTATCACTGACTGGGATTATCTCCTTTTTTAAAGTATTTATTAGGTTTCTTAATTTATTTTTATTAATTATAGTTTATTCACTTTGTATCCACCCTGTACCTCTCTCCCTCCTCCCCTCCCAATCCCACCCTCCCTGTTTTTCCCCCCTGTACCCCTCCCCCAGTCCACTGATAAGGGAGGTCCTCCTCCCCTTCCCTCTGATCCTATTTATCAGGTCTCATCTGGAGTGGCTGCATTGTCTTTCTCTGTGGTCTGGTAAGGCTTCTCCCCCCTCAGGGAGAGATGATCAAAGAACAGGCCAATCTGTTAATGTCAGAGACAGTCCCTGTCCCCATTACTATGGAACCCACTTGGACACTGAACTGCCATGGGCTACCTCTGTGCAGGGGTTCCAGGCTATCTCCATTAGTGGTCCTTGGCTGTAGTATCAGTCTCAGAAAAGACCCCTGTGCCCAAACTTTTAGATCTATTGCTCTCCTTGTGTAGCTCCTGTCCTCTCCAGGTCTTACTATCTCCCCCTCTTTCATAAGATTGCCTGCACTCTGCCCAAAGTTTGGCTATGAGTCTCAGCATCTGCCTCTATACCCTTCAGGGTAGAGCCTTTCAGAGGCCCTCAAAATATTTAAAAAGGCACAAATAATAATGTTATCACTGACTGGGATTATCTCCTTTTTTAAAAGTATTTATTATGGGAAACAGCCCAGATGCCCCTCGGTTGAGGAATGGATACAGAAATTGTGGTATATCTACACAATGGAATATTATTACTCAGCAATAAAAAACAAGGAAATCATGAAATTTGCAGGTTAATGGTGGGAACTGGAAAAGATCATCCTGAGTGAGGTATCCCAGAAGCAGAAAGATACACAGGGTATATACTCACTCATAAGTGGATACTAGACACATAATATAGGATAAACATACTAAAATCTGTACACCTAAGGGAGCTAATCAGGAAGGAGGACTCTGGCTAAGATGCTCAATCCCCATTCAGAAAGGCAAAGGGGATGGACATCGGAGGAGGGAGAACAGGACAGGAGCCTACCACAGAGGGCCTCTGAAAGGCTCTACCCTGCAGGGTATCAAGGCAGATGTTGAGACTCATAGCCAAACTTTGGGCAGAGTACAGGGAATCTTATGAGAGAAGTGGAAGATAGTAAGACTTGGAGAGGACAGGAGCTCCACAAGGACAGAGACAGATCCTAAAATTCTGGGCACAGGGGTCTTTTCTGAAACTGATACTTCAGCCATGGACCATTCATGGAAATGACCTGGAGCCCCTGCACAGAGGGAGCCCATGGCAGTTCAGTATCCAAGTGGCTTCCATAGTAATGGGGACAGGGAATGTCTCTGACATGAACTAATTGGCCTGCTGTTTGATCACCTCCCCCCGAGTGGGGAGAAGCCTTACCAGGCCACAGAAAAAGACAATGCAGCCACTCCAGATGAGACCTGTTAGACTAGGATTAGAGGGAAGGGGAGGAGGACCTCCCTTTACAGTGGACTGGGAAAGGGACATGGGTGGGGAAGAGTGAGGGTGGGATTGGGAGGGGAGAAGGGAGGGAGGTACAGGGGGGATACAAAGTGAATAAACTGTAATTAATAAAAATAAATAAATTAAAAAAAGAAAAAAGTATGTATTATGTTTTTAAGATTATAATATAATTATATCCTTTCTATGTTTTTTCCTTCTTTCAGACATTTTGAAGAAACCCTCCTTGCTCTCTTTCAAATTCACAGCCTCAATTTTTTATTAATTATTGTTTCTTTTATATATACATATATATGTATAAGCACATATATATATTTCTAAATATATAATACAATCTGCTCAGTCTATGTAGTGTTACTTTTATCTATGTTTTCAAGGATGATCATTTGGTGTTGGAGAAGCAATTGGTGAGCTCTTCCCAGGAGAAGACAGTTTCTCTCATTCTCAGCATTCCTTCATTCCCTGTAGTGCTTTGGATAGGGTTGAAGTCTTAGGTACATTTATTGCAGTTGCCCTTGTACAGATCACAGATACATTTGATTTTTTTGTATCTGATAAGACCTAATTGGTGGTGCAGAATGTGTTCTGTATCAGAGAAGGTTCCATATGTGTGTTTCTTTTAGAAGGAATACCATTTATCTCTTAAAACCATTTGATGTTCAGTGTAATTTAACTTTTTTTTTCTTGTGATTTTTACTGTGGAGGAGCTATCGAAGGATGAAAAGAGTTGATTGAAGTTACTCTTATTTATTACTTCAGAACTATCCTGACATTTTACCATCCTTATTGTTGATTCCGTGAAATTGGCAGCCCTGAATTTCATTTGAGTCATCTTTACTCACAATTGTCCTGATTTATTCAATATTCTCTTTATTAATTTTCAGTGCCTTGTTAAGAGTCACTTTAACCAGTTTGGATTTGAAATATGCCTTCTCAGATACAGGAATAGCTAGACCACTGTATTTTTATTTTTATTTTTTCTTGGCTTGGTGGATGGTGTATTTTCTCTCTCAGTCTGTGGGTGCCCATGCCAGTAAGGGTTGTTTCTGTGCGGAAAAAAAAAAAAAAAAAAAAAAAAAACCATAATGTTGTTATATGTTTCTTCCTCTTGTCTGTTTTGGTTGATTTGTTGGAGTCATTGACATTTAAGGTTATTGTTTAACAGTCCCTACTAACCTCTATAATTTTCACAGTTGTTTTTCTGGTTGTTTGAATTAGTGTTTATTCTTTGCTTAATTTTCTATTGCTGCTATGGATTGGAGTGTTAAGTTTGTTAATCACAGTGGATTCCTTCATATCTCCCACTAGTGTAGCCATTTTTTAATGTAATTTCTTCCTTCCTGTTTCCTCGTGATTAACATTGCTTTTGATCCTCTTCTGTGCATGAAGTGGCTTTAAGCACCTTGTTCCTTGTTAGCTTGGTGGAGCTAAGTTGCTTTAGTTTCTGCTTTCTTGAAATAGTATTTTTCCATCAACTACAAATTTAAGATTTATTCTTTTTATTTTATGTGTATGGGAGGCGTGCCTGTATCTATATTTGTTCTCCACATGTGTGCTAGGCCTTTGGGGCCAGAAAGGGGCCTTGGATCCCTTGAAAATGAAGTTACAGATGGTTGTGAGCCACAATTTATGTACGAAGAATCAAACCCATTTGTTGTCACTTGAGTTTTTGATCTTGGCCATTCTCATGGGTGTAAGGTGAAATCTCAGGGTTGTTTTGATTTGCATTTCCCTAATGGCTAGTGAAGTTGAGCATTTCTTTAAATGTTTCTCTGCCATTTGGTATTCCTCTACAGAGAATTCTCTGTTTAGCTCTGTTCCCCATTTTTTAAGTGGATTACTTGGTTTGCTGCTTTTCAGCTTCTTTAGTTCTTTATATATACTGGATATGAGTCCTCTGTCAGATAAAGGGTTGGTGAAGATTCTTTCCCAATCTGTAGGTGGTCGCTTTGTTTTGATGACGGTGTCCTTTGCTTTACAGAAGCTTTTCAGTTTCATGAGGTCCCATTTATTGACTGTTGCTCTTAGAGCCTGTGCTGTTGGTGTTCTGTTCAGGAAGTTTTCTCCTGTACCAATGAGTTCTAGGGTATTTCCCACTTTTTTTTCAAGCCGATTTAATGTGTCTGGTTTTATGTTGAGGTCTTTGATCCACTTGGACTTCAGTTTTGTGCAGGGTGACAAGTATGACACCTAAATGAACATCGGTACAAAGTCCCAATTTATTTCTAATATCAGAGATCAGACCTCTACTCTTGCCTGATGCGTCTAAAACAAAAAGGGGGAACTGTAGAGAGCTGCGAAATGCTATGCCTTAAAGATGGAGCTGGTTTCTGCCTTCCACCTTCCCGATGGTGAGTGCTCTCTGTCACAAACAACTCCACATTTGGCTAAGGCTGAGGATCTGGCTTGCTTCCATGTATGTGGACCTATCTGCATTGCCCACGTGGCATGCCTGGGTTGGCTACCCAGAGGCTATTTAAGCTGTGGGCTGGCTTTCCCCAGGGTCCGAGGATTGTTCAAGGTTCCTGAATAAACTGCATTGAAAAAAAAAAAAAGTAAAGGAAAAAAAAAAAAGAATCAAACCCAGAAACTTTGAAACAGCAGCCACTACTCTTATCTGATGATATCCCCTCAGTCCCTCATCATCAGTGTTAAATGATAATTTTCTGGCTATAGCACTCTCTCTATGGAGAATTAGTTTCTTGATTTTATCCCAGGGTTCTTAGACATTGTATTTATGCTTATTTTTTTCTTATTGATATTTGGATGCAAAGTTTCCTCAACATGATCACCAAATATTCACTATAGTCTTCTGTTTAATTTAGTCTATCAGTGATGTTTTGTATGGTGTGTTTTATTTGACTAATCAAGTTGTTCATATCTTTTCATTTGCATGTGGTTGTTTTGTTTTGTTTTCATTCCAATATTCAGTTTTGTTGATGCATGTGTCTTCCACGTTACTGACTTTTTCAACTATGTTATGGATTTTCTTATTGATTTTGATGACCTTTTTTTTTCCCTAATGACTTTCATGTCCAGGTCCTGTATTGAATTCATTTGCTTACTTGAATGCCTTTCAGTTCACTGTTTGTTTTTTTTTTTAATAAGAAAACTCTTGAACTTTTCATGTACCATTTAATTTATTTTTAGTATGTTTGGGTTCAGAATTAGTGATTTTATTTGCTTCCTTCCTGGTTATATTTTTATATTTCTTGTGTTTCTGTGTTACAATTTACATTTGTTTTGGAGTGTGTGGAGGTAACAGTTTGCACATGTTTTGGCTTTACCAATTGCTGGGTATACAATGGTTAGAGAGACTTAATCTGAAGAAGTTACTGATCCTTCAAAAGTTCATCTTGTCTCCTTAAAGCATTCTGCTTCTATGCATTAACTTCTCTATGATGCACAGAAAAGTGGATTTATTCTCACTTATCCTATCCCCACAAGCACTTTCTCCTCAACTTCAGGGATGTTGTCACTAAAAACTATGGAATTTGTTAGCATGACTTGTAAGTACGAAATTAAACTTAAAGAATGAGATTGGTTGTTCTTATTATGCACATTATTTTTTGTGTTCCTTGTTTTGACTCTTTCTCATGGTAGTTCCAAGTCCAGCTGCTCCATTGCTTTCCTCTTAGTAAGCAGAGCCTAGGAAGTCAGTGCAGTTCAGTGAGTGCCCAGCCAGCTTCTAGGAGTGTGTATATCAGGGGGGACAATTGTTTGACGGGAACAAAGGGTGGCATAGAGTGATAACAAACATTACTTTAAGCACTTTGATAGACACTGCATAAGTAAATGGTCATTAATTTTCTCAATGACACTCTACATATAAAAGGATGCAACATGATGTCTGAAAATTGGTACAAAAGCATGCAAGCAATATAGGCAGGAGTCCACCAGACCTTTGTAGAATGCTTTGTCTTTAACATCATTCAGTGAAAAGGGGACGACTCTACTCGTAAAGCATCTAATATTAGCATTACTTAATATTATTAGTAATATTAAATATTGACGTATTTTAATGTTAATAATATTAAATGCTTATATACTTTAATGTAGTTAATATTATTCATAATAAATAGTTTCCTACTTTAACATTATTAATAATATTAAAAGATTAGTATTGTTGTGCTAACAAACCTGAAGGTAGCAAAAGTAACAACACACATCTGACTCATTTTAAGACTGTTGATTTTATAACACTGTGCTAAGCTATCTGTTTCTACATATTACTGAAACTTTATTCACCATCTGCTTTACTTAAGTAAAAGTTGTCATCTTACCACATAGAAATTAAATCATGTTGGGGACACCAGCATGCACAGCTACCTGCACAATACATATTAATAGTAATTTCTCTTGGGGAACAAAATAAATCCTGTCAAAAATTACAAACAGGATGAAAAGATGCCTATCTGTTTGACTATAATCAAGTAGCAGAATTCCCAAGGTAGGACATTTGATCATTAGCTTAGTGAACTGAAGAATAGGGACCATGCTAGTTTTAAAGATACTCTGTATGCTCAATGAATACAAATGCGTAGATCTGAAAAATAAATAACAAATGCCCTCCATGTGATCATAGAGGCCAACATATTTATGCTATTCACAGAAACATGGACAATGATGAAGATTTGGAGGGTTCCATCTCTGTAGGGCTTACAGATACTAAGCACATGTTTAGCTTTGAGTGTATGTCTTTTGAGGAATGTAAGTCAAGAAGTGAAGCCATGAGATCACATTGGTAAATGTTCTCTCTGGAAGCTATTTACTAAACGATCTGGGAAGGCAGTAATGGTGGAATCAGAAAACTAATTGAGTGGTATGCCAGCATTCACAGTTGAGACATGATGGTGTAGACCATGGAACTGGGCTCATTAAAAGTGCCCTGTTGTTTCATATATTATGCATGGCACAGTTGAAACACACTTATTTGCAGTGGTGAGAGGGAAACCAGAAACCAAGATCACCCTAAAGATCCACTAAAAGAAACAGAATGGGAAGGACAAGATTGTTTTAAAGTGTGAAGAAGTTACTCCATGGTTTCTCCAATATTTTCTTATTTTTCTTCATAAGCTCTACAATTTCTTTCCGTCCATAATTGAATATCTTCCCGGACCACATCAAACAGTTTTCAAAAACTGGAAAAAACTGAAATTGTTTGTTTCCCGAATGATAGACAGTCACAGGAAAGATTGGAATCCTGTTGAGCCAAGAGACTTCATCGATGCCTTCCTTACAGAAATGACAAAGGTGAGGAAGGTGGTGCCTGGGTCTTATTAGAAAAAATATGGTGATTTAGAAATTTGTAGTTGATCTTTCATCACATTGCCATATATTTAAGGGTATAACATTGTACTTATTGTACTACTAGATAAATCCTCATGCCTGTGTGCTAGGTGAAATTCTTCTGAGGATCATGGAGACTCTATCACCATGATGCTCCAAGCTCTCAGAGGGCACTGATATCCTTTGCTATGGCTCCGTCCTTCATCCTCAGTGCCAAGCCTGTAACATCTTTCCCCTCTCATCCTCTCCTTCCATATTTACGTCTCCTCTGATTGGTTCTTATGCTCTGATCAAGCCCCCCTCTAAGAAGAATAATTCATGCTAATATTCCTCTCTCAAATTAACCACACCTGCAAAGTCAATTTTAGCTTATCAGTAACATGCACAGCTTATAAAATGAAGATCTGGGCATCTTTGTAGATCACTGGTTAACACACTGTGGAAATACAAATTAGGAATAGTATTTTAGAAATGACCCATCCCCTTGGAAATAACCAACCCCTGACACTATTAATGATATTCTGCTATACTTGCAGACAGGAGCCTAGCATAGCTGTTCCCTAAGAGGATCCACCCAGAAGTGGATAGAAACAGATGCTGAGGTTCATAGCCAAACACTGGGTGAAGCACAGGGAGTCTTGTGGAAGAGTGGGGGGGCTAGAAGGACCCAGAGGGGACACGAGCTCCACAAGAAGAACAACAGAGCCAACTATCCAGAATCCACAGTGCCTTACTGAGACTCAAGCACCAACCAAGGGCTATGAATGGACTAGATGTAGGCCCTCTACACAGATGTAGGTAATGAGCATCTCTGTCTTCATGTGGGTTCCCTAGTAAGGGGAGTGGAGGCTGTCTCTGACAAGGCCTCTGTTGCCTGATTATGAATCACTTTCCCCTGGTGGGGCTGCCTAGCTAGGCCACACGGGAAAAGGATGATCTCAATCTTGATATGATTTCATGTGCTCAGGTGGATTGATGAGGGGGGAATCCCCTTTTCTGAGAAGTAATTTTTGGGGTACATGGGGAAGAAGGAGGATGGTACCTGGAGAAGAGGATGGAGGAGGTACAAACAGTATGTATAAATTAATTTAATTAATTAATTAAGTTAAAAATAAATGCACAAAGCTGTATGCCAGGAATATTATTAGAAGAAAAGCATTCATGCTCTTTGGCATGAGATCCTAAAAATGGCAGACAATGGACCTCTATGGCCCTCCTTGAACTTTGCCCTTAGATGAAGGAGCTATTCACAAAGTAAAAGTACAATGAAACTCCAGAGCTCTAGTTTTTGGTGAGTTGTTCTAATGCCAATCACCCACCCCATCTCAGCTCACAGAGTTTGACTACATGCTGAAGTTTATCTCCAAAGTCTGGGTGGGACTTCTGCCTTCCTCAGAACCTACATCGCTACTCTCAAATGACATAAAGGCCAGAAAATGGCAGGTTGGATGCATGTTCTACCTATGCATCATAGTGATATAATTTGCAAAAAAACAATTTAAGAGATTGTAGATTTATTTTGGTTCACAATTTTGGGCAGGGTGGAGTGTTCATCCATTATTACAGAGAAGAAATGTCAGAGCAACTTAGCTCATGAGCCTTAGGAAATGTTTCAGATTCAGATTGTAATGTTAATTATCCTGATATAAGCTCGGTAGGCCTCTGGGTAATCCATATTACTGCCTCTGTCATAGACTCTTTGACTCACTGGATTCCAAGTTCCTCCTCTGACCAACTGTACAGTGGTAATGCCTGTCCACCCTTTCTTCATCTTCCTGCCATAATTCAATAGAAACTATACTTTATCTCTAGAGTAAGAGGCAAATTATTCACTATGTGGAGTGCAGGTGTGAGACCATCAACATTGACAGCAACATTAACAAATTGATGTTTCCAGAGAACGCTGTAAAAACAATATTACACTCTAAAGAACAACTGATAGGTGTTGGCTATTTGCTACAACTCAAGTGGCAAGGAAAGCTTTCCCTACTGTGGACTCCTTTTGTAAACTTTGTAAACCCTCAGGTCAGGATAGTGGCCAGGCCCCATCCTGAGGAACTTCAGCACAAGGCCCTATCTCCCAGACTACCCTAAAGGCCCTAAGGGGCTACAATGGTCATTCCCAACCATGAAACAGGAGAGTGGCCAGGCCCACCCTAAAAGAAAAATAACTCCACCAATATGTGAACAGAAAAACCCATGAATTCCTGAGCTGGCCACAGAAACCTGCCAATCCCTGAATGCAAAATAAAACCAAATACATAAATCCCTGAATTTAAATCCTCACCCTGGAAATCTCCACCCTGAAAAACTGTCCATCCCTCAAGAAACCAGAAATAAATCCCGTGTCTGCTCAGTTCCCTGCTGCTTCTCACCTGAGCAGAGGCAGCCACCCTTCTTGGTTTTTCCCTGCCAATAAATCTCATGTATGGCGTTTCTTGTACAGTGTTACTTTATGGTATCCTTGGCTCCCAACTGCCAGGATACCTTTTCCTTCAGAGCTGCAACACTTACAGTAGGTACCAATAGACTGTGACAATGAAATATTAATGGGAGAATGGGACAGCCAGTGAACATGGAGATTTTACTTAATTTCTGTCATGAGCAAAAACATTTGCTGAGTATTTGCTATATTTTCAGGTCATTTCACACAACTTATGATTCAAATGTGTGTTGTATCATTCGTAGATTTCTAGAGGAACAGAACTGTAAGGCACTCTAATTAATCCCATATCTGTGTGTGTGTGTGTGTGTGTGTGTGTGTGTGTGTGTATTACAGTACGTGGTCCAGGTAGTCCATCAGTGACTGTCTACCAAGAGAAGGTCTAAGAATCCAGTAGTTTTTTTTCAGTTCATGAGGCTGAATGTTTCAACTGATATCCAGTATATGCCAGAATCCTGAAGAAGTGCTAAGAACAGGGAAGGAAATGAGAGTAAAAGCAAGCAGGTGAAGAGCAAAAATTCTCTTCTTCCCTGTAAGCTGCCACCAAAAGGTGTGGCCCAGATTTAAGATAGAATTTTACACCTCAAAAGATCTGGTTAAAAGAGGGGGGATCTTCCCACTTTAAATGATTTAATTAAGAAAAAATCCCTCACTGGTGTACCCAGCAACTTGGATTTTAGTTAATCACAGATGTAGTTCAGTTGGCAACCAAAGATAAGTCTCACAGGTTTTCTTCTCACTTTACAGAATTGAAGCAAAAAATGTAAATTGGATATTCTAGATTATGCCCTGACTTAGTGATGTAACTGATACATGAAACCAAACTGATACTTTGTATCCAATTATTTTCTATTTCACTAAAAGCTTTTTCAAAAATATAGTCATAATAAAATAAATCTCTTGATTTTTATCTACTCAAGAGCTTTTGATCAGCCTTTCACTTGAAGGAGAACAGCACTACCCAATGTGGTCAAAGGAAATATTGTTTTAAAAAATTTCTTCTGGGGCTGGAGAGATGGCTCAGTGGTTAAGTGCACTGTCTACTTTTCCAAAGGAACCGGGTTCAATTCCCAGCATGTACATGGCAGCTCACAACTGTCTCCATTTCCAAGGGATCTGACACCTTCACGCTGATGCACATAAAATAAAATTAAATAAATCATTTAAAAAAGATTTCTTCCAAATCTTTTTCCCAGTTTTAACGTTCTGTTCTTGAGAAAAGTATAAATCCTCTAACTCTACATGTTATGATTGTGTAGCTCAATGTTCTTGTGGAACTCTTAGCAGTAGTATTGGAAGGAGGTATCTCTGATGCTTTTGCCTCTTTTTAGTACCTTTTTCCTCCTACTGGGTGGTCTCCATCCAGCACTGATCTGAGGGCTTACACTGAATCTGATTGTAACTACTTATGCCACGTTTGGTTGATAGCCCTGGGAGTCTGCTCCTTTCTGAAGGGAAACTGAAGAAAATCGGATCTGGGGGAGAACAGAGATGAGGGTGGAAGCTGGGAGGATGGTGGGAGGAAAAAGTGCAGTCAGATTGTAATGTATAATAAATAAATAAATGAATAAATAAACAAATATATAAATAGCAGAGCCTTCAAAAAAACTACACAGTGCTTTCTCTAGTTCCCAGATGAGTCTACTACAAGTTTCAATGAAGCCAACCTCATCTGCAGCACTTTGGACCTCTTCTTTCCTGGAACAGAGAACCCATCCACGACACTGCGCTGGGCTCTGCTCTACATGGCCCTCTACCCAGAAGTCCAAGGTGAGCCTGTGGTGAATGCACCTGGACAAGGCAAAATGGTGCTTCTGAAAGTTGTTACTTAGATGAGGCCAGAAGCTAGGATAGTGGAGTGGAAGACCTAGAACAGCTGTGAGACAGAGTGTTTCAGGTAAAGGTCATGGTCTTCACATTTCCTGTGAGGAATGTGATGACGTGGGTACTGACATTATAGTCTGTGCTTTGAAGGGTCTTGAATTCTAGGGGAAAATAGAGACTCTCACTGTGGTAGATTCTAGCAAGGAGTGACACTGTCCCATGAAAATCCACTTAGTGCCTCCTGTGTTGCCGTGGATTTCACCAAGATGCCTCAGTCTGTTACTGGTCATTGTATTGATGTGACCTTTGTCCAGACTCAACCACATACATTCTGCATGGACACTCCATTCATTACATTTTCTCTATTAGCACAGTCCTTAATCTTATCTCTAACTATGGTATTCAGATTTCCCTCTACCAAAAATGTACTGTTTCAATTTCTTGAACATTCAGAAGAATCTCCTCAGATACCACCCCATATGATGTTTTAAATTCTACTAAGAATATACTGACTGGGACATTGCGGCCAATCACTCCATTAAGAGCTGTAACAATGTGCCCCATTCAAGGGCTTTGCCCACTGCTCTGCATCTACAAGAGCTTTCATGCCTTCAAAAATAGTGGCCCATCTCATCATTTTTATTCCTCCAGATTATGAAGAGTTTATCAGGTGGAAGATAAGAATATTTTTAATGCCATGAAACTTTTTTTTTTAATTTTGGTAAAAGCATATGTGTGAAGCATAAAATCACAGTGACAGTCAAGGCACCTATTTCTCTCTTAGATGAAATAAGAGTAGTGATCACAATGTCTCCCATGGAATAAAGATAAAATGGTCCACTTTTTGAGACAAGGTCTTTTACTGGCCTGGAACTCAGCAAGAAGTTAAGACTAGCTGGAGAGATGGCTCAGTGGTTAAGAGCACTGTTTGTTCGTCCAAAGGACCGAGGTTCAATTCCCAGTACCCACATGGCACTCACAACTGTACGCACAACTGTCTGTAGCTCCAGTTAAAGGGATCTGACACCTTTGAACTAATGCACACAAAATAAAATTAAATAAATTATTTTAAAAAAAAAAGAAGTTAAGACTGTCTGGCCAGTGAAGCACAGGAATCTTCCTGTCTCTGCCTCCCCTTTACATTGGGATTAGAAGTGCATATCCCCACACCTGGAATTTTTACATGAATTCCAGGTATCAAACTCATATCCTCATGGTTGCATAGCTATCACTTTATTTATTGGGCTTTTTTCATTTCCAAGCTTTTTTAATTGCTGTAAAATGTATATTTTATTATATCACATGTATTTATGTTTCTTACCTACGTTTCTATTTTGTTATTTAATACTGTAAACAAAAATTTTATATATATATGTGTGTGTGTGTATACATATATATATATATATGAGTTTATTTTCACTAACAGATTAAATAATTTTGCAGAAAGTATAGCATTGGTAAGCAGAATCAAGAAGCCAAGACATCATATCTCAACTCCAAACACAAAACAAAGAGAAAACTGAAATAGGGCTTGGATATAAGCCCTTAAACACTTCCCCAGAAACATCCGCCTTCAAGAGTCTCACAGATTTCCAAACAGCACCACCTCCTAGGATTTAACATTTAAATACTAGAGCCTATTCTTTACATTTCTCATTTAATCCTCTTTATTTGGACCCTTGGTCCTGGTGGGCTCCTGGTATGTTATGATCCAAAATGCATTTAGTCTAGCTTTAAAAAGTCCCCATAGTCTTTAGCAGTCTCAATACTGTTCAAAAGTGCAGTGTCTTCTGAAACTCAAGGCAATCTCCACTCTAAAACCTAAGCACAGATTCATTGACTCCCAGCATACACTGGCAGAGAATATACATTCCCATTCCAAAGGGGAAGAGTGGAGGTATCATGAGGAAATACTGAAACAAAGCAAGAATGAAATCCAAGAAGTAAAATGCCAAATCCACCATGATGGAAACTAAGTTTCATGTGACTTATAGGGCTCCACCCATATACCTTTGCTGCCTGCAACATGAATCTCTCTCTAGGGCTGGTTACACACCTGTCTGCAGCGTCCTTTGCAGGTGCCTCGTGGCAGTGGCATCTCCAAATCTCGGGAATTCTAGTGAACTCAGGATTCACTTTGTAAAACCTTGCAGTTACAAAAATGCCAGACAGGATGACTCTGTCCTATATAGCTCTCCTACCCTAGCTATCCTATCCTATCTATTTGAGTTTGATTCTGTTTTAAATTGACATAAAATTAATAGGTTGAAAATTATTTCCTTCTACCTGTTATATCAAACTTATATCAAACTTCCTTCAAAAGTTCAATCTTTCTGACCTTTAGCTGATCCTTCCTTTCCTCTATATTTCTTTTATATATAAAATGAAGCCATCATCCTTTTCTTGGGATTTTTTTTCTTTTCATAATATTTAATATTAAAAGAAAAATATGTATTTACATTTTTAAGCATAGTTTTTTTCTTTTTTTAATTTATTTTTTTAATTTTTCATCAATTACACTTTATTCATTCTGCATCCCCCCATAAGCCCCTCCCTCCTCCCCTCCCAATTCCACCCTCCCTCCTCCCTCTGTATGCATGCCACTCCCCAAGTCCACTGATAGGGGAGGTTCTCTTCTCCTTTCTGATCTTAGTCTATCAGTTCACATCAAAAGTGGCTGCATTGTCCTCTACTATGGCCTGGTAAGGCTGCTTCCCCCCAGGGGGAGGTGATCAAAGAGCAGGCCAATCAGATTATGTCAGAGGCAGTCCCTCTTCACATTACTATGTAACCCAATTGGACTCTGAACTGCCCTGGGCTACATCTGTGCAGGGGTTCTGGGTTATCTCTATGAATAGTCCTTGGTTGGAGTATGAATCTCTGGGAAGTTCCCTGTGTTCAAATTTTCTGGTTCTGTTGCTCTCCTTGTAGAGACCCTGTCCTCTCCAGCTCTTACTATTTCCCAGTTCTTACATAAAATTCCATTCATTCTGCCCAACAGTTGGCCATAAGCCTCAGCATCTGCTTTGATAGTGTGTAGGACAGAGGCTTTCAGAGGCCCTCTGTGGTAGGTTCCTAGGTTGTTTCTTGTTTTCTTCTTCTTCTGATGTCCATCCTCTTTGCCTTTCCGGATGGGGATTGGACATTTTAGTTAGGGTCCTCTCTCTTGCTTAGTTTCTTTAGATGCACAGATTTTAGTGGGTTTGTCCTATGTTGTATGTCTATATGAGTGAGTATATACCATGTGTGTCTTTTTGCTTCTGGAACAACTCACTCAGGATGATCCTTTCCAGATCCCACCATTTACCTGCAAATTTCATGATTTCCTTATTTTTCATTGCTGAGTAATACTCCATTGTATAGATGTACCATAATTTCTGCATCCATTCTTCAGTTGAGGGGCATCTGGGTTGTTTCCAGCTTCTGGCTATTACAAATGAAGCTGCTACAAACATGGTTGAGCAAATGTCCTTTTTGTGTACTTGAGCCTCTTTTGGATATATGCCCAGGAGTGGTATGGCTGGATCTTGAGGAAGCACTATTCCTAGTTGTCTGAGAAAGCACCAGATTGATTTCCAGAGTGGTTGTACAAGTTTACATTCCCACCAGCAGTGGAGAAGGGTTCCCCTTTCTCCACAACCTCTCCAGCATGTGTTGTCACTTGAGTTTTTGATCTTGGCCATTCTCATGGGTGTAAGGTGAAATCTCAGGGTTGTTTTGATTTGCATTTCCCTAATGGCTAGTGAGGTTGAGCATTTCTTTAAGTGCTTCTCTGCCATTCTTTTGCTTAAAGATGGTCTATCATTTTGTCTTTCTATAATATCAGAAGAGTCCTTGTCTGACAAGTTTATCCCTTTCTCCTCAGAAAAGGAGAGCCTCCTTTCCCAGCATTAACCTTCCCCAGCACATCAAGTCACATCAGGACTGCACGTACCTTCATCTCCCTGCCAGGCAGAAATGATCCAAAAGTGGGCTATAGAGTCCATGTTGGAAACAGAGCCATCCCCTCCACTTGACAGGCTCCCCATATGAAGACCAAGCAACCCATCTGCTACATGTCTTCGGGGGTGCTAGGTCGAGATCACATATGCTCCTTAGCTGATATCTCAGTCTCTGAAAGCTCCCATGGGACTGGGTTAGTTGTCTCTGTTGATCTTGTGAGGTTCCTGTCCACTCCATGTCCTTCCAGCTTTCCCCCAACACTTCCACAGGACTCCCAGAGTTCTTCCCCATGCAGGGCTGCAAGACCCAGCATCTATCTTGTTCTGCTGTTGGCTGAAACGTCCCAGATGACAATCAAGTTAGGCTCCGATCTGAAAGCTTAGCAGAGTATTAGTGTCGGGGGATGGCTCTCTACCATGGGGTGGGTCTCAGGTTGGGCCAATTATTGTTTAAACTTTTCCTCTATCTTTGTTCCCTTGTTATCCCTACACTTCTTATAGGCAGGGTAATTTGGGAGTCAAAAGTTTTGTTGTTGGGTTGTTGATCCCCTCCTTCCACTAGTTCCATTTAGCTAGGAAGTGGTCACTTCAGTCTTCATGTCTCTCTCCCTGTTAGGCGTCTCAGCTAGAATCACACCCATATCCTTTCAGGAGCCTACCCTGTAGCAACCCTCAGCTTGACCAAGAGCTGTCCCTCCCCAGTTTCCCTTCTTGTTCATAGCCCTCTTACCTCCTGCCTCTGCTCTCCCCATATCTGGTCCCCACTCGTTTCCCTCCCCTTCCATCTCCTGCCCAGTTTCTTCTCTTCATCCACTTCTGCTCTCTATACTATGTCCCCTTCTGAGTGACATTTCAGCACCCTCCATGTTACTCAGCTTCTTTGAGTCTGAGGATTGTAGTATGATTATACTGTACTATTGGTCTAATAATCACTTATAAGTGAGTATATACCATGTGTGTCTTTCTGGTTCTAAGTTATCACTCAAGATGATCTTTTCTAGTTCCATCCATTTACCTGCAAATTTCATGACTTCTTTGTTTTTAATAGCTGAGTAGTATTCCATTGTGTAAATGTGCCACAATTTCTGTATCCATTCTTCGGTTGAGGGACATCTAGGTTGTTTCTAGTTTCTGGCTACTGTGAAGAAAGTCACTATGAACATAGCTGAGCAAATGTCCTTGTTGTATGATAGAGCATCTTTTGGGTATCTCTCCCAGGAGAGATATAGCGGGGTCTTGACGTAGAACTATTCCCAATTTCCTAAGAAAGAGCCAAACTAATTTCCAGAGAGGTTGTACGAGTTTACATTCCCACCAGCAATGGAGGAAGGTTTCGCTTTCTCCACATCCTCTCCAGCATGTGTTGTCACTTGACTTTTTTAATCTTAGCCATTTTGTGTGGTATAAGAAAGAATCTTAGAGTCATTTTGATTTGCATTTTTCTGATGGCTAAGGCCACTGAGTGTTTCTTTTAATGCTTCTCAGCCATTCTATATTCTTCTGTTGAGAATTCTCAGTTTAGCTCTGTACCCCATTTCTAATTGCACTGTTTAATTTGTTGGTGTATAATTTCTTAAGTTCTTTATATATCTTCAACATCAGCCCTCTGTCTGATGTAGGGCTGATGAAGCTCTTTTCCCAATCTGTCAGCTACCATTGTGCTCTATTGACAGTGTTCTACATTTTAAAACGTTACTGAGAATAAGATTTGAATTCTGTAGCAAAGGGTCCTGGAAATCAGTAAATTTACATGAAACTTGTTACACCCATGTTCATTTTTCGATATGCACAGTAGTCAAGAGTTGGGACCAACCAGAGTACTGATGGATCGTGACTAGAAAAGGCATGACATACATGAGCTAGAGAGGCAATCCAGTCATGAGGAAGAAAAGTTTTGGTAACTGCACTAGCATTGATTAGCTTTCAGGACATGGTGATGAGTTAAGCAACCATTTGCAACATTTTCACCAACTGTCCTGTCCCACACAAATGAGGAAACTAGAAGAGAAGGCTGAATGAGATGGGAACCTAGATACTACGTTTCAGTTTCCACTGAAATCCCTTGGCAGTTACATCCGTGGCAATATGAACATACTGAATGATTATTGATCTGTACACTTAATTTGCCCTTGGTGGAACACACAGTCATAATTCTTGAAATTCTAAGGCAAGAACAGTTCAGGTCTTGAGGTTATTTGTATATAAAGGAAGATCCTACCTCAAAAACAAGCCATGGTTATTGCGTTCATTTTCTGATATATGCACATGCCCCATTAAGTATTTGTAGACTATATAGTGCACTGGCACACATCTGTTTCTCTCACGGAAGGAAAGTCTAAACTAGACCCTGTCACAGGCATATTATTCCAAACTCCTTTAAATTGTTACTAAGTTGAAATGGGAGTGAGGTTCAATACTCACTAAGGTGGCCCCCCTTCGGGCTCCATTTTACCCACAGGAAAGGAGCATGGGAAGGAAGCAGAGAGCCATAATTTCAGGTCTTGTCACGGAATAAAACATCAGGTCTATTTGTATTTTACTGGGCAGAACATGCTCCATTTCTGAAAGGTATCTAAGAAATTAACTTTCGGCTAGACAACAGCAGATTCTCTATTCTGATAGAAACTGGGAAAAATATATGAGGGAGACCTACAAGATTCAATTCTTTGTTACACTTATATAAGTTTGTGTAATTATCAAAGAACACTTAAAATGAAGCCTATTTATTCTTAGTAGTCAAATTCGGAAACAGAGCATGGAAGAATGTAGTTTCAGCAGCAACAATGGTCACTAACAGCTTGAGATGTTCCATGTACTCGGATACATCTCTTTAGGAAATCCCAATCTAAGGATATTCAGGAGGATGAAAGTTTGCATATTCCCTATGAATTCATTTAGTGAAATTTAGTTACCAGTGGAGTGGTGTTAGCAGGTAATTGGCCTTGTGAACTGCAT
Source organism: Meriones unguiculatus (assembly GCF_030254825.1). Classification (NCBI taxonomy): domain Eukaryota; kingdom Metazoa; phylum Chordata; class Mammalia; order Rodentia; family Muridae; genus Meriones; species Meriones unguiculatus. The sequence goes on along the minus strand of NC_083360.1, from coordinate 75,037,912 downwards.
TAGTGCCTTTCAAATAGGTATCAGACAGTCCAGTGAGATGGTTCAGCTGGAAAGGCTACAAGCCTGACTTCCTGAGTTCAATCCCTGGAACCCAGATGGCACAAGAAGAAGAAAACTGACTCCTGCAAGTTGTCCTGTCACTTCATATTTTCATTTTGGAACATGTACACATGCACACAAATAGAAAGACTTTTCCATGTTTCTTTTTAAAAGCAGGGCCCAATGAGATTCCCTTCTCCTTAAGACACTAGAACACCGCAAAGCTTTGCCATCTAGAAATAGAATATTGATCCTTATCAGCTAAGAAGTCTCCTGATGCCTTGATTGTAGATATCCCGGACTCTCACACTCTGAATACTAAGCTTTCACTTTTTCTAAACCATTAGTTTAAGAGATCTTATGTGTGGAAGCCTGAATGCGCACTGCTACAAGCTGAGCCATGCTGATCACAGCTACTCAGTTCAGGATACATGGAGTACTGTGGGTGTGTAATAATTAGAGTTGACACTTTTTCACAGCAGTTCTTTGAGGAGAAGAGGAACATGGTGTTTCTTTGTAAACAGAAAACTGGGTGAAATGTGAAAAGATAAAGTTTTGGAGAGAACTGCTCTGTCTTCAGAAGAAAGCACTAGAAACACTGAAGTTAACAGAACCCCCTGTTTTCTTGCAGAAAAAGTACAGTCTGAGATTGATAGAGTGATTGGCCATGACAGGCAGCCAAGCACAGTCGACCGAGAGTCCATGCCCTACACCAATGCTGTCATCCATGAGGTGCTGAGGATGGGCAACATCTTCCCCTTGAACATTCCCAGAGAAGTAACCGCTGATAGCACATTGGCTGGGTATCACCTGCCCAAGGTAACTTTTCACCTCCAGTCCGTCCTTAGCATTATCTGAGGAACCCAAATATAAAAGTAACCTATATGTCTGCTCAAAGACACCATGCAAACTGTTAGGCAAATGTTATTCATAACAAAATGCGAGCATTCCTCCAAGTAATATTTATGTGTGCCGTTGGGAAACAGAGAAAGGAGGATTCCTTGGTCAAATTTTCTCAGTCAAAGTTGGCTATATTTACTAAATAATATCCTCCCTTCTCTCTGTGCTAATGTGGCCTCACAGGATTCTGTAGTTCTTTTCCTATGTGTGTTATGAGGTGGTTTTCCAGCTTTTTATTACTCTACAATAGTTGAGAACTTCATATCTCACAAAGAAATTCAGTTCAAAGAGAACTGGCTTTAATTATAAGAAAAGGAGAAAAAAGTAGATAGTTGTCAAGTAAATATGTGCTGAGAATACTTATTTGTCTCAAAATGTCTTAAACCCCTTTTCATGAGTACTGATCCCCACTTTATGCATTAGAAAGTTGAGATACTGTAAAATGAGCTTACATACGCCCTCTCTACTATAACACACAGTGTCATAAGAGTTGGAATCTGGAACTAAACTCATTCTCCTGCTCAGGTCTTACTACATTAAACACTGAAAGATATCCTTTCTTCTTTTCTCTATGAATCCCTCTTCCACTTCCTCTTTGCAGACCACATGCAGACCCCAGATTAGGTTCTACTCAGGGGTTCTGCAGAGAGATCTCCACATCACACTCTTTCTGTTCCTGGCATAATTATCATCCTTTACCTTCTTTTTCTGCACTGTGTACTTAACAAAATCAGACATTTCTTGGCTGCAGCAAAATAAATCCCTAAGGTTTAAATGAAGAATGGCAGCAAGTGGATGCACAGGAGATCAATCTTCACGATGGTGGCCAAGAAGCAGGGAGAAAGCCTGCAGCAGATCATCCTCCCAACTCATTTATTCCACACATTTCTTCAGCTAGAAGGATGGTGTCACAAAGCCAAGGAATGTCTACTTCCATTAGAAAATGTTTTCTGTCTGGGGAGCATTGGTTCTTGTCTGTAATACCATGACTCAGAGAAGCAGAGGTAGGCAGGTCTCTGTGAATTCGAGGCCATCCTTGTCTACAAAGTGAGTCCAGGACAGCTAAGGCTATACAGAACACCCTGTTTCATAAAGCACAACAAAACAAAGCAAAAACAAAAACAAACAAACAAAACGTTCTCTGGAAATGTCCTAATGGCTACTATTAGTGGTGTTTTGTTGTTATCTCCTAGACAACTATCAATACCCAGAGTCCAGAATCAAGATTAACTACCAGACACAACTGCTGTGAATTTGTTATACTTTTGTCTTAGATGCTCAGAATGTGTTGTTCTCCAGGAAAGTCTTCGCAGTTGAGATCAGATGAGTCTACACAGAAAATACATATGCAACCATGCATTTAACCCCAGAAAACAGACCACTTCAACGTATGTCTTCTGGTGTGGATCTTCAGTGCCAACTCTAAGAGTGGCTCTAGACACTGCCATTCTAACTGGATAAGATCCAAGTGAAGCAAAGAGCCATGATTTTGATCTTACATGGACCTAGTTTCAGAAGTGGCTGCATCTCTTCCCATTGTGTGACTTTAAGAAACTTCTTAATCTCTCCTGGAATTGATTCCTACAACTCTACAATGCAGTGGAACCCACGATAGAGAAAAACGTACAGTACTCACAGGAAGAAGGGCCATACATAGAGAGCTTCCCACTCCGTGTAGCAGTTGTAATTTTTATTGCTTACTCACCTGAAGATTTTGTGTCTGTAAAACATTCTGAACAAAATAAGCAATAAGTCATTAGAATGCCCAGAAGAAAGCACCCTCACTCTGTCTAGAGGTAGATAGACTAGAGAGTGAAGCAGAGCCTGGAAAAGAACAAGAGAGGGTATAAAGAAAAAGATGCTCCTGCTGAGAATAAAAAAAAACACATTAAACTTTAGTCAGGCAACATGGGCAAGGAAGAGAGTACATGACAAAAACAAAAACATTTAAAGGGGATTGGAATAACTGGAAAATGGTATTAATTAACAAAAAAAAGCAACTTATGGCAGCCAAGACAGTGGATGTCCAAGGAGAAAATGGTCCTGGAGATTAAAATAATGTTCTTCACACTAAAACTGATTGAAACATTCTACACAGTGGATAATGGAAATGATGAGATGTAGCAGTGTGGTGTGGTAATATTGTATTCACGACATACTTCATTGTTGGCTGTGGAGCAGATGTGAGTCTGAGAGAGCCAGTTTGTTCCTTGCACTAAGATAGCTGTGGGAAACAGTTACTGACATGACAAAGTCAGATACTGAGAGAGTGGTTCAGGTGATAGAATGGGGTGAGTGAATCACAGTGAGATAAAGCCATACTCTGAGGAGTCAAGGCAGCATAACGAGAGTTTAATGGACTAGACTTGCTTAATCTATATGCTTGATGTGTTCCTAGTCCTGCTGATGAACTGGGTTAAGAAGGTCAATTCAGAGTGCCAAGAAGAGAGAAACAGAAATGAAAGAGATATTTTCTTTTGCAAATCTTCCATAGTCCTCATTGTGGGACCTCATGAAACTGAGAAATTTCTGTAAAGCAAAGGACACTGTCATCAGGACAAAATGATAACTTACAGACTGGGAAAAGATCTTCCCCAACCCTACATCTGACAGAGGGCTAATATCCAAAATATTTAAAGAACTGAAGAAATTAAAGTCCAACAAACCAGACAATCCAATTAAAAAATAGGGCATAGAGCTAAACAGAGAATTCTCAACAGAGGAATATTGAAAGGCAGAGAAAATTAAAGAAATGTTCAACATCCTTAGTCATCAGGGAAATGCAAATCCTGAGATTCCACCTCACACCCATCAGAATGGCTAAGAACAAAAACTCAAAGGATAACGCATGGTGGAGATGTTGTGGAGAAAGGGAAACCGTCCTCCATTGCTGATGGGAATGTAACCTTGTACAACCACTTTGGAATCAATCTGGCGCTTTCTGAGAAAATTGGGTATAGTGCTACCTCAAGATCCAGCTATACCACTTGTGGGCATATACTCAAAAGATGCCCCACCTTTCAGTAAGGACATTTGTTCAATGATGTATAATTAACAGCTTTATTTGTAATAGCCAGAATCTGGAGACAACCTAGATGTCCCTCAACAGAGGAATGGATACAGAAAGTGTGGTACTTTTACATGATGGAATATTACTCAGCAATTAAAAACAAAGAAATCTTGAAATTTGCAGGCAAATGATGGGAACTAGAAAAGATCATCCTGAGTGAGGTATTCCAGAAGCAGAAAGACACACATGGTATATACTCACTTATAAGTGGATATTAGCCATGTAATATAGGATAAACATACTAAAATCTATAGTTCTAAAATCTATAGAAGCTAATCAACAAGGAGGACCTAGGGAAGTGGCTGAAACCTCACTCAGAAAGGCAAAGAGGATAGACATCAGAAGTAAGAAAGACCTGGAGGGGACAGGAACTCCACAAGGAGACCAACAGAGCCAAAAATCCTGGGCCCAGAGGGCCCTGCAAAGATTGATACTCCAACCAAGGACCATGTATGGAGAAGACCTAGACCTCCTGTTCAGAGGAAGCCCATGTGCTGCTCAGTTTCCAAGTGGGTTCCCTGGCAAGAGGATCAGGGACACTGACATGAACTCAGTGGCCTGCTCTTTGATTACCTCTCCTGGGTGAAGCAACCTTGCAGGGCTGCAGAGGAAGATGATGCAGCCAGCCCTGCTGAGACTTGGTGGGCTAGGGTCAGACAGAAGAGGAAGAGTTCCTCCCCTATCAGGGCACTGGGAGAGGGGACATCGGAGGACAGGAGAGAGGGTGTCTGGGACTAGGGGGAGACAAGATAGGGGGCTGCAGTCAGGATGCAGGGTGAATGGATTGTAATAAATAAAACAAAATAGAAATATGAGCCAAACAGAAGTAGCTGGGTTGATGCTTATTTACAAGCTGCCTCATTAGCTTCCTATGGATGTTCACATGTCTATTCCATATCACATTCTGACTTCTTCCCACAAACCAGGATTTTTTAATAAACAGAATTCTAATGGCCTTGGAATGTCTGAAGGACACACAGTCCATAATTGATCTAAACTAAGGATGGCATTTTGTGAGGAGCTGAGGGGGTGAATACAAATGGGATGTTGGGAGCCCCCTCCCTTGTCTGGGCCCATTCCACACACCAAACGTTGAATCTTTGCTGTCCTTTCTAGGGTACCATGGTCCTGACCAATCTGAATGCTCTGCACAGGGACCCCAAAGAATGGGACACTCCAGATACTTTCAATCCAGAGCACTTTTTGGAGAATGGACAGTTTAAGAAGAGAGAATCTTTTCTGCCATTCTCAATGGGTGAGTGATCATGAGAAGAAAACAGGTCAGAATCCTACTTCACCCCTTGCCTTCTCTTAAGCCTACAGATCTCCTCTCTAATTTGAACATCTCCAGATGGCTCCAGCCAGTGAAGCTCCAAGGTGTTTTCATTCCAGTGTTCTCTACAACTAGCACTGCTTCTCAACACTCCTATCTCTCATGTTCTCCCTTACCTCTAATGGAATTTTTGGCTTCCGTTGTTTTGTTTTCCACAACATTAGAAACACAGACCCAACCACTCTGCCTCCTCTTCACAAGGAAATCTGAATGCACGCCATCTTTACAAAGTCTTTAAATATCAAAATCATTTTTAAGTAATGCACTATCAAATTTGTAATAACGTGGGTAGAAGGCATACGAGAGTGCCCACCTACTCACTACAATGGGAACACCAAACAATAGTTAGAACTGTCCTTTGCCTAACTGGATTGAGTTCTGTCCAAAACCCAGAAGTCATTTATCTTTTATGCACTTAAGCATGCATTTAAAAAAAATCTATTTAGATAATTTGTGTTCTGCAACTTGATAGTCAGTCAAGGGGATGTAGGGATGACCCACTCTCTTATGTTTTCTCTCCAGCCAATCATAAAAAAAAAATACTATAGTCTTCCAATTGTTAAACCAGTGAAAAACTATCCTGCTGTATTATAGTTATTGGCTCTTATGCACTGCCCATACATGTGCAATGAACTACAAGAAATTTTGTAGTTCCTTAGTTCCATAAATGTGTACTGAGCCTATATTATGTCAAACACATATGTGAGAACATGAAAGTGGTGTGATAGAAGAGGAGGCAGAGCTGCCCTTTGGAGCATGTGTCCCAATGCAGCTTTTCATGTTGGAATCAGTGAGCACTGAATAGATGTGGACACAGACCTAGACAAATGTGCTGCAGCTAGAGCTCAACATCCACCAAATTTTCTTACACTGAAGTTTGTGTGTTTCCTAACACTGTCTACAAAGGAACCAGTGTGGAATTCTTGGCTTTCCTAGTCTTGTATGGCTGGCATTGCTTCTGTACTTTTGGTCTTTTCTTGTGTTTCTGTGTCAACTTTGTTAGCATTTCACACTTTGCTTTAGTAGGAAATCTGACACAATACAGGGCATATGTCCAATCTTACTGTTCACAAAAACTAAAAATACTTCAATTATTGCTCAGAATCTCAGCAATGTTTTATATTTATGGTAATTATTTTAAGTTATTGAATCAGAGCCTGAACGTCTAGAAATAACACTCTTCTTACATCCCTCAGACATGTTTTCTGTGATGTTTCCTTTGAAAGGATTATTAGTATACCACCATGGCTATCATAGGGAAGATGGTTCTCTAGGCCAAGTGAAGCTGCATCCATGCATTCTCTTTATATTGCAAAGTCTTTTTCCATAGAAACTTCATGTATCACCCCTTTAATTGTTCTCTCCAACAGCTGTAAAATAAAAACAGCAGCACAGACTCAATAGTGCTTTTCTGGGTTTTGGTGAAAGGGAAAGTGTCCAAGTAGCCTTTAGCCCAGGTTGTGTTTGTCAGACTTCCCTCCCTGAAGCAATATCTGAGAAAAACAACTTTATAGGAGGCAGTTTTGTTTGGCTCATGGTTTCAGCACTCTCATTCTATAGTCTGGCCATGAGTCCTGTGCCTGAAGTGACACAGAGCACTGTAGAGAAATGTTAATTCAAAACATGGCTGTTCTGACAAGACCTTCTAGTTCTGTGTGATCTGGCTGGAATATGACCACACCTTTAATCTAGAAGACATAGGCAGGCAGATCTGAGTTCAAGTCAAGCTTGGTATAGAGCAAGCTTCAGGTAAAGAAAAGCTTAGGTCCAGACATGGTGGTACATGCCTTTAATCCCAAACAATGAAGGTAAAGTTAGTTTATAGAAGGAAGCACCATGTTTGAAAGAAATGTCTAATTGAGTGGAAGAAAAGGTAAAAAGCAGAGAAAGATTTGACAGACCAGGATACACACAACTCTCAAGACAAGAGAGAGGAAAGGGAAGCTATGTAAGGGGCAATGAGAGAGAGAAGCATTTATCAGGACAGTAATAGAAACAGAGAGAGAACTCAGTTGAAGACGGAATGAGTCAGAGAATGAGAGGAAGCCAGGAGATTAGAGCAGATTGCTGGAGGTAGTTTCAGCAATTCAGAGGCTGGGAGAAATGTCAGACTGAAGAAGTCAGCTAGGAGAGGAGTTTGAATCTGACAGCTGAGTTGAACCAGCTAGCACAGAGCTCAAAAGAAGAAAGGATAAGCTTATTAGGCAATAATCCCCAGAAGCTGAAATTCTAGGCCTAGGTTAGAGTGTACAGAGGCTAGAAGCCTCCAGGACTAGGCCTAGGTTAACAGAATGTAGCAATAAGCCTCCCACACAACAATTTACCTGAAGCAAATATAAGTTACAAAGCATTTATTAGAAGTGTTTGTCTGAAGAATGCTTTGGCAGAAAGCAAGGACAGGATGTTACGAAATTGTGAACATAGCTCAAATGACCTACCTTTGACACACACTTACGTCATTATATGCTACTTCCCAATACTGTCATGGTTGGTAATCAAATCTATAGATGGAATTTCTTGCCAACACAAGAACAAAATCTAAGCTATAAACATTCAACTTACATACCTTAGGTGAATATTTTGGTATTATTCAAGTTTCCCAGTTGACTGAGAACATTCTCCAGAGAAAGACCAGATATGAGTGGTGAAAATGCATTCTTGAAGAGATGTTACCTTCTCTGATACTATGAGAAATTCAATAGTGAAGGCTACAGCTAGTGCTCTCTTAGGTGTGGGGAGTGGGGGCTGTTAGAGTGTAAAGTTTATCTTACCAATTAAACCAAAATTCTAATTCTCTTCAGTCATTAAAACCCCTTCTTTACGTTCTATTCCTGTGATAAAAACCAGGACAAAAAATAAAAAATAAAAAACTTGAAGAGGAATGGGTTTATTTAGCTTGTAATTACTGATTATAGTCGATCAAGAAGGAAACCAAGGTCAAGACAGGGACCAGGAAACAGAAACTAAGTCATAGGCCATGAAGACACTAAGCTTACTGGCTTGCTCACATGGGTTAGTCACCCTGTTTTCTCGTAACAACCAGGACCATTTTCTTAACGGTGGCATTTTCCACAATGAACTGGGCACTTAGTAGAGAGAAATAAGAAAAGGAGAGGGGTAGGAAAAAGCAAGACAGAAAGAAATTCTTCTTTAGCATGAGCTCTGACATCAACATTAATCAAGATGACCTAGGGACTGACATCAACATTAATCAAGATGACCTAGGGACTGATGCTGTCAACAATGTGTTAATATTACTATTTTTTAATTTTATTATTAGTTACATTTTATTAACTGTATCCCTCCCTCATTTCCTCCCAATCCCACCCTCCCTCCCTCATCTCCTCCCTGCCCCTTTCCAAGTCCACTGATTTTGGAGGACCTCCTCCCTTTTCATCTGACCTTGTTTTATCAGGTATCTTCAGGACTGGCTACAAATTCCTCCTCTGTGGCCTAGCAGGAATGCTCCTCCCTTGGGGGACTGGGGGATCAAAGAGCCTTCCATTGAGTTGCTGTCAGAATTAGTCCCTGTTCCCCTTACTATGGAAAACCAATTGGTTACTGAGCTACCACACACTACATCAGAGCGGCAGAGGTTCTAGGTTATATCCATATATGGTCCTTGGTGGAGTATCAGTCTCAGAAAAGACCCCTGTGCCCAGATATAATATTACTATTTTTATTTACACACTCACAAAATGATAAAATGTCCTTCTACAACCTGGAGAGTAAGAGAAGTTGGTAAATACAAAAAACCTGAAAGTTTTGAGATAAGACGAACCTATAACACTTTCTATACCTGAAACCCTGAAAGACTCAAGTTGGAGTGAGCCCATGTTCATAGGCTGTAGAAAGTGAAGTATGATGCTCATGATCAGACACAGCAAAACAGTCACAGGGGCTCGGGAAGAGGTAGCCCTGCCAAGTAGCCAGTGGTGCCCAACTGGATGTTACCATCCATGCTCAGAACAGGTCTTTCTTCTCACTTCAAAGACCTATATACCTATACTCGATGACCTTTATTCAATCATATCTGAACTTACCTCAGAAATAGAAATCAGTTTTCTGAGTATCTCTCAGTCAAGATGGTAACTGCCTTGCCTAATGTTCTATTGTTTCAAGGAGATGCTATAACCAAAGAAATCTCTTAAAAGAAAGCATTTAATGGGGGGTTGCTTTCAGATTCCAAGGATTAGTCCATGATCTTTATGGCAAGAAGCAGACTGGCATGGCACTAGAGGAGTGAGAGCTTTATATTCTAATTCACAAGAGAGAGAAAGTGTGCATGTTTGTGCGTGTGTGTGTGTGTGTGTGTGTGAGAGAGAGAGAGAGAGAGAGAGAGAATGTAACTTTTATTTGCCAGTCTAATTGGTGTCTTGAGGGGCTACAGCCTCTGTCTGCTAACTTAAGCCTAGTCCCAGAAGCTTCTAGCCTCAATACAATCTTACCTAGTCATAGACTGATTCAGTTTCCTATACTGCTGAATAAACTAACCCTTTCTAGCTCTTTCTGAACTCTGGGTTGCTGGTTCAAATCAGCTGTTCTGTTTCAAACTCCTCTCCAAGCTGACTGTTTCAAACTGCTTTCTCTCACTTCTGATTGAATTGCTGTGCTTGACCTCAAACTAACTCTATCTTATAATCTTATGACTCCATCTCATTCTCTGCCTCCTTCAGTCTTTACCTGTATCTATCTTGTTTTCTCATCAACCTATCTCTATAAAACTCTTTTAGTAAAACTGCCTGCTCTCTACATGAACTGAAAAAAAAAATAACTGAATGGAACTGTGCTGTAGGAGATGATTAATATTTGTTATTGATTTATCTTCTGGTAATGCTGCTGTTAATCCTCAGCAGTTGTATAATCAAATCACCACACAGAGACTGTGTTTTTAGTTAACCTAGAACACAATGCTGGGCAATATTTACTCCCTCCTAACCCTCCAAGCCTTCAGTTTCCTAACATTTAGATTTCCCACATTATGCTTGCTTTTTGTGAAATCTTAGGTCTGGTTCATGCTCGATGTCCTCCAAGCTCTCTCCTCCAGCTCCACTCTCCTAGCTCTTTCTTCTGCCCTTTCTCCTCCCACTCATTTCCTGTCTTCTGGCTCCTCCCCTCTTTTCTGTCCTCTGGCTCCTCCCTGCTCAACATTGTGTCTAGTTGCTTTATTTTGTCCTGTTTACACAAGAGTTGAGACAGGATGTTTAGAATGAGTATCACAATGCAATATCTGGATTAAAACCAGAGAGTTGGGGGTGGGGTGGGGGAGAAATCAGTATTTGAATAAACAAGGATAAGGTGTATACAATAAAAAAAACATTATACCAACAGAACTGCATGAATCCAACTGCACTCAATTGCATTCAGCTGAACTCCACTGCATTGCCTGAACTCAACTGAACTGCCATCAAAGAACAGCTTCTCTCTCTCTCTCTCTCTCTCTCTCTCTCTCTCTCTCCTCTCTTTTAAGTTGCCTCTCTTTCCTCTTTGTTCTTGTGAGAGATGGGCATATCCTAGGCTGTCAAATCTTTCTCTTATTCATTGCTTTCCCTCTCAATTAAACATCACTTCATACATGGATGCTTCCTTCTACAAACTAACTGTACCTGCATTGTTTGTGATTAAATGTGTGTAAAAAGGGCATATCTGTATTCAAGCTGGATCACACAGCTCTAGAAGGTTATTAGATATGACCTGAGCAGGGAGAGAGAGAGAGAAATTGGACCTGCTGTGGCTTTTGAAACCTCAAATCTCTGTGACACATCTCTTCCAGCAAGGTCATGCCTCCTAATTCTTCTCAAAACAGCTTCACTCCCTGCTGACTAAGCATTCAAATATATTAGCCTATGGGAGCCATTCTTACCTAAACCACCATGGTAACCAAGTTTACCCATCACAAAGGCAAAGCCTTTAATCACATGGTTCATGCTGAACAAGTTCCCACCTACCTGGCCATGCTAGGGAAGAAAGAGAGCATTTCACACAGATGTAATGTCAGATGCTGACACCATTGTAACAAATATACTTTTACTAAGCACCTATTCTGGTCTGCTTTCATTCTGTTTCCTCAAATACATGTATTAGGCAGATAACAAAATGGAAATATGCATCCATCAGAAAATTCTAAAGTGTTTAATGTCATTGAAAACCAGAGCAGCTTCGTATACAATAGCCTAAAGATAACAGTGCCTGTTGTCATTCCTACTACCATGTCCTTTTTGGAAACCACATCAGTATATGGATATAAAAGTCCAAAAATTAATCATACCTTTAACTTAATACCAGTCTAAGCAGCTTGTTATAGTTTATAAACCTTTTCCTGAATTTTTAACTTACTTAAGTCAAAAAAAATGTATTATTTTGAAAGAAAGAAAGAAAGAAAGAAAGAAAGAAAGAAAGAAAGAAAGCAGAGTAGACATCTCACTTAGTATAAAGCACTTGCCTTGGAAGCATAGAATAATTTGATCTCCAGAACTCACAAAGAAAACTTGGAGCATAGAGCCTGGGATTATAATACTAACACTTGAAAGGATGGTTTCTTGGCACTCAGGCTTGGCCAACTTGCAAAGTTCCAAAGAATGAGGACGCTATCTGTATAAAGGTGGGGTGTATGGCACCTGAGGATCAACACCTTTATTTGTCCTTTGGCATCCAGACAAATATGAACACATATTTAAAACACATCTGCAGGTGCTGGAGAGATGGCTCAGCAGATAAGAGCACTGTTTGATCCTCCAGAGATCCTAGGTTCAATTCCCAACAACTACATGATGGCTCACAACCATCTATTCTGGAATCTGATGTCCTCTTCAGATACAACACACATACATACATAAAATACATAAATGAAACATCTAAAAGAAATAAATAAAAATGAAAATACATCTGCACTAACACGTCCACACAAACAAGGGCTTAAGAATGGGCTAGCCACTGTGTGGAGTGCTACTGTTCTGTGGGGAGACTTGATGGGGACACTCTGAGGAAAGGGACAGGGAAGTGCTGGCGTTTCTCTGGCTCATTAGAGATTATCCTGTGATCCCAGATTTTCAATAGAGAGCCTGACAAGATGGACACAACAATAAATGTAGACACAAATGTGTGTGTTTATATAAACACTATGAGGAATGTGCAGTGTGGATGTGTGGATGTGATGTGCCCTAGAGCAATAGCTCCCAGACTTGTGAGAATGCCTCCTGTCCAGGTCTTATTTCTACATATCAATATTCAATGCAAATAAACAGGATACCTGGAGAGATGACAATTTTCTGTGCTGACAAAAGTCAGAAAATACCAGTTTGAATCAGGCTCTAGTGGCTAAATCAAAAAGATCTTAGACACAATCAATTGGACACAAAGCCCATGGTCAGCTCAGGATTTGCAGCAGGAAGTTGGGGACACCAGTCCCTTGATGCACCAAAATAGGCTGAGAAAGTGTCTTATCTTCTGATTTTGTCTCACAGGAACTAGAGCTTGCCCAGGAAAACAACTGGCCATGTCTGAGCTGTTCATTTTCTTCACTGTTCTTATGCAAAAATTCACCTTCAAGTCCCCAGTCAATGAGAAGCTGAGCATGAAACTCAAAAAGGGCTTCATCCATTCCCCAGTCAACTACCACATCTGTGCTGTACCTAGACAGTGACTCTGAAGAAGGAAAGAGAAGACAAGTTGAAGATATGATGAATGCCTGAAGCTTCTGACCCTTGGTCACACAAGAGGAGAAGGATGTCATAAATAAACATGACTTAAGACATTGAAGAAATTGGGCTTAGAGTGTTAAGTTTCTGGCATGCTGACCCCTTAGTTTGGTAGTGGGGAAACCATTTATGAGCTTAATGGCACACTTTTTATCTAAAAGTTTCAAGGAGAATGGTGATTTCTTTTTTTTTTATTTTTTTATCAGTTACATTTTATTAACTCTGTATGGTGATTTCTTTTATACAAAAAAATGCATTAAATTGAATTAAAAATTAATAAGAAACATTAATTATGAATTAAAAATTTAAACATCATGGGTCACTTTACCTAAGGTGGTGTGCCTTCAGTTTATATCCTTCTTCCTTTCGTACACATCTACCTTGTTCTGACCCATTATATTCTTTGCCTGAAGTGGGGCAAAGAGAGAATAAGAATCAGAAATGAGTTTCTGACTGCATCCACAGAAGCAGGCCATGAAGACTCTCTCCCATATGGCAGAACCGTCTCTAACTTATGTAGTTCTACCTCCAATTAGTCCTGGAAACCAGCAGAGCAGTGATGTTTCCCTACTCATGGGCACGAAGAGCAAGTAGTATAAAATCAGTTTTCTCTCTTTCAAAAAATATTTATTGTTTCTTTGTGGTTTTTATCATGCACCTCAATCCCACTCATCACCTTCTTCCCTCATGCCTTCTTTCCATCCTTGAAACCTTCCCCACAAAAGAGAAAAAAAAACTATCATGTGGAAGCTATAATGTGGCACAGTGTGTCCCACAGTATGTACCCTTTTGTCCATACATTTTTGCTTGCCAATGTTCATAGCAATTAATTGTTGCCTTGGTACAAGGCCTCTGGCTTCTTTTATACTGCCAACACTAGAACCTGACTGGTACATCGCTTGGATATCCAGTTGTTGCCCTGTGTCATGGAGATAATGTTATTTTGGATCTGTAGTCCCCTCACCCTCACATACTCCAGCAGTTCATTGATGGGGTAGATGCTGGGGTGGGCCATTTCAAAGGCCTGGATCTAGACTGACAAATATCTGAATTGGCCAGCCTGCCAGCTCTTATGCACCAACAACACAGGGGCAAGATATCCTGCCCTGCCCTAGCTGGCCCATCCAGTGCTGCAGCCAGCAAGGGTCAGGGCCACCAATCCTGCTCTCATGCCCTCAGTGCTGGCTCATGAATGCCCATGCCATCAGGACCAGCTCTACTGTGCAGCCCAGGAAAGGTACAGGGCCTTTTCTCAAAATGTAACAGCAGAAAGGCCTACTCTTCTATTCTCATGGCCTCTGAGATGGCTCACTGGCAGTCTGCACAACCAGGACCAGCTCTACTCTGTTGCCCAGGCAAGGTGAAGGGCCCATTCTCCTGAGTGTTGCAGCTGGTGAGGAACCAGGGCTAGGCTCCTCACTCTCATGACCCCAAGGCCAGCTCTGCTCCCTGCCTCAGGTGGCAAAATCAGTTTTCATTTACAGGTTGTAGTTTAACCTTGACCTTAAACCTAGGGTTAGGTAATATGTGGTCGCAGATAGGCAAAACCCTAGCTAAGAATCTTAGCTACAGGTGATATAGAACTGGAAATCATCACCTCCTATAACCTGAAAGACTTTCAATGTAGGGAAGGGCACACCATCCACAAAACCTTCAACCCAAAATTTGTGCTGCCTACAAGAGGTGCAGATATAAACATGGAGCAGAAATTGAGGAAATGGCCAATCAATGAATGGCCCTATTTGAGACCCATTCCGTGAGAGAAAACCAGCCCCTGACACTATTAATGATACTCTGCTATACATGCAGACAGGAGCATAGCACAACTGTCCTCTGAAAGGCTTTACCTGGCAACTGATGGAAACAGATGCAGAGACACACAACCAAGCATTAGGCAGAGCTTGGGGAATCTTGTGGAAGAGGGGAGGAAGGAATAAAGGAGCCAGAAATGTCAAGGACACCACAAGAAAACCTACAGAATCAACTAACCTGGACCCATAGGGCCTCCTAGAGACTAAACCACCAACCAACAAGTAAGCATGGGGGGGCTAGACCCCCTACACATAGGGAACTGGTGTACAGCTTGGTTGCTTGTGGTTCCTTTAACAACTGGAGAAGAAACTCTTTCTGACTCTATTACCTGACTTTGGATCCCTTTCCCCATTGGGTGATAAGAAATGGCCAGTTGCAATTCTGTCACTCATTATTTGGAGACTTAACTAGGTCCATCTTCATATATTATAGAAAGTTTAAACTGCACTAGGTTTCTATATGTCCACTCAGATGTCCTTCATTTCCAGCTGTCTTTCTCCTCATTTCCTCCTTTAATCCCATCTCTCTTCCTCCTTCCCACCTGATCCTCCTGTTCTTGTTACTCTACCTCTGTTGTCTACAATCCACCTATAAAAATGTATTCTATTTCTCCCTTTCAAGGAGATTTATATGTCCCCTCCCCCATTTCCTTCTTCTATACCTAACCTCTCTGGGTCTATGAAACATAGCTGAGTTATCATAGCTGAGGTATCATTTATTTAATGGCTGATATCCAGATATAAGCAAATATATACTGTGTGTGTGTGTGTGTGTGTGTGTGTGTGTTTATATTCTGGGTTTGTATTACCTCACTCAAGATGAATTTTTCATCCATTTGTCTGCAAATTTTATGGTGTCATTCGTTTAAAAAAGAGCTGATAACACCCTCAGAAAACTGACAACGGGCCCCTACTGCTCAGGATAACGTCCACCACTCAGCTCATTTAACCTCAGATGCTTTCCTTTATGTGAACTCAGTTTCTGAAGTACAGTTTCAAACCAGTATGTGTGCATTAAGAAAGGAATTTTCTATAAACTGATTGGCCTGCTCTTTGATCACCTCCCCCTCAGGGGAGTGCAGCCTTACCAGGCCACAGAAGAAGACAATGCAGCCACTCCTGGTGAGACCTGGTAGATTAGGATCAAATGGAAGAGGAGAAAGACTTCCCCTATCAGTGGAGGGGGGAGCCTTATGGGTGGAGAAGAGTGAGGAAGGGTGGGACTGGGAGGAGCTGAGGGAGAGAGCAACAGGTGGAATACAAAGTGAATAAACTATAATTAATAAAAATTAAAATAATTTTAACTTTCTTTCCCCCCCAAAAAAGAGCTGATAATACTCCATTGTGTAAAAATACCACATTATATTCACTTTTTTTTCTGTTGAGAAATATCTAGGTTGTTTCCAACTTCTGGCTATTATGAATAGAACAGCAATGAACATGGTTGAGCAAGTGTCTCTGTGGTTAGGTATATGAACAAGAGTGTTTTACAGCTGGGTATTGAGGCAAATTGATTCTCATCATTCTGACAAACTCCCATACGAATGTCCAGAGAGACTGTACAAATTCACACTTCCATCAGCAATGGAGAAGTGCTCTATATCCTCACTAGCATGAGCTGTCATTGCTATTATTGATCTTAGCCATTCTGACAGGTATGAGATAGAATCTCAAAGTCATTTTGATTTGCATTTCCCTGATGGCTAAGGATGTTGAACCTTTCCTTAGGTACTTCTCAGCTATTTCTGTTTCCTCTATAGAGACTTCTCTGTTTAGCCCTGCACTCCATTTTTTTTAATTGGGTTATTTGGCTTTTAGACATCAAATATGTTAAGTGTTCTTTATATATTTTGAATATTAGCCCTCTACCAGATGTGGAGTTGGTAAAATCTTTTCCCATCTTTTATGCTGCAGCTGATGAGCTCTTATTTTGTAAAATTGCACTGCTTCCCTAATACCCACATAGAGTCGTGATATCTCTCTAACTGTGGAAGCCAAATGATAGAAATCTTCTACTTGGTAAAAATGGATGCAACAGGACATTGAAATCAAGCTTCATGACAATATATTCAATCAATATTCACTGACTTTTCAATAATATATTATACATCAGATATCAGTGAGGAGCATGAAAAGCTGCACGGCTTTCCCATTTCAGAGCACATGGTCTAGTCTTGATGGACTTGGGAAATGGGGCTATAAACACACAAATACATTAGCATTAGTGTTCCCAGCCCGAGAATGGATATCAGAAAACAAGGTTTTAAAAACAGGCACAGCTCTGAACACCTTTCCTTACCTTCCTGACTGCAGAGCGGACTTCATGGGGAGGGAATTACTGCATAACCTTCCCAATGGTGCCTTCTCTCTGTCAATTGACAGGTGCTATAGACTCACAAATCTGCCCGCTCCCCTCACCCCACACCCACACACAGTCTCTCTCCTCTGAGAAGCTGCTGCTTTGAGAAGGTGAGACCAGCAGCCTGTGTGTGCTGCACACCTTAAATCTCAGCACTGGGGAGGCAGAAGCAGGTGGGGCCCTATGGGTTTGAGGCCAAACTGGTCAACATAGTTCCAGGATAACCAGAGACCCTGTCTCAATAACCAATAAATAAAAGTGGGATCACTTGCTGAGACCTCGAAGCCTCTCTTCTCACAGCTCTCACAAAGGCAGTAAGTGGCCTCCTCCTGTTGCCAGTGACCTTAGACATGTAACATAGGCCACTTTTTAATTAGGTTGCCTCCTGATGTGAGACTTCCAACTTCTTCTGACACAGTTTTTATTATTTTTTATTGTTTTTTATTACAATGTAATAATTGTACTTCTTACACTGAGGAGGCTGTGGCCCCCTCCCTCGTCTTCTCCCAGTCCCACCCTCCCTCCATCTTCTCCTGTGTCCCTCCCCTAGTCCACTGATAGGGGAGGTCCTCCTCCCCTCCTTCTATTTAGACTTCACTCTTTGTTAGGGTGTACTGACAGCTCTCTCTTGAGAATCAGGCCATGCTGTGGGTGGCACTGATATTCTCCTAATGAAACTCACCTGAAAACAGTCTCAGGGACTCTCCCAAACACCTACCACCGTTTTTCTCAGTCCCTAAAATCTAACAAAGGGACATAGGCACCCGTGTGTGTGTGTGTGTGTGTGTGTGTGTGTGTGTGTGTGTGTGTGTGTGTGCTTGCCAGCCATGGGGAAAGCTTGTTTACAAACCAGAAGCCTTCTGGGATGCAAGTCACAGGATCCCAGAGCCACATAATGGCTTCGGAGAAAAGAATTTCTGAAGAAGCAACCACTCTTCATCAATCCTTCTAAACTGCATTTAGTGTGAGTTCTGGGAATACCTTGCCTGACACAGAGGTGAAAACAAAGCATCTGCAGGTAAGCAAGACTTGGGGGAAGGGGCGGAGCAGAGCACACCTTGGCAAGGTTTAGGAGGGCGGAGCCCAGAGAAAATAAGGTGAAGTGCAGGGGAGCAGAGAGCTCTGTGGAAGCCTCCAGCTACATCCATTGCTGCCCTGCTGGGTGTAATAGGCTCCCAAGCAGGGCAGAGAGATGGGGAGGGGCCAATAAGGGATGGTGTGAACAAAGCAGAGGACAGGAGTTCTGGTAAAACAGAAAGAAGCGGGGTCCGCAAGGAACAGAGTGGAACTTAGCAGAGGGGCTGTCGGGACTGTCAGCATCTCGTGGCGACGCAGGGACCAGACCCCGCTTGGACCCTCACCATGTTTTCCACCGCAAGATCCCTGGCGGCTGCTATCTGGGCAGCTCTCCACCTCTGGATTCTGCTCCTGGCTGCAGTCACTTTCCTGTTCTTGGCCGATTTCCTCAAAAACCGGCGACCCAGGAATCATCCACCAGGACCCTGGAGCCTGCCTTTTGTGGGCAACTTGTTCCAGATGGATTTACAGAAGTCTCATCTGGTAATCCAGCAGGTAAGAAAGGGTTTCTGGCTGTGCCATGACCCAATCCTGAGCGGCAGGAACAGGAATTCTGGCACTGGGGACTGGAGTACCCGGCTGATGATGGCTGCCCGGTAGCCCAGCCGGTAGAGCTAGTTTCTAATCTGTGTCCTCATTTAAGAGACGCGATGTTTTAATCATCCTTGTATGAACCATTTCCATTGTTAGTCCATTATGGTCAGACAACACACTGTGTAGGGTTTCAGTTGTTAGTGGTTGAGGATGGCAGAATAGTTCATCTTGATAAATAAGCTCTGCTGCTTTAAGAAATGTGTAAGCAAGTGCCCATTAGCTTAGTATGTTAAACACTCATCCATAAAACCAAAGGAACTGTTCCCTTGATCAGAATTTTGTACATCAGTTCTCTCTTATTGATACTTGCTTAGTGTTTCCACATCCTTGCTGACTGCTTGCTTACTGACTTCATCAGCTCTAGAGAAAAGTGCACTGAGTGTCCAGCTCCTCCTGGAGTTTGCCTGTTTGTCCTCAGCTCTCTCTCCTTCCTTCCACCCTTTCGTGCAGTGTGGGTGCGTGAGTGTCTGCATGCCTGCAGGCATGTCTCTCTCGCTCTCTCTGTCTCTGTCTCTGTCTCTCTCACTGTATGTGTGTTGTGTATGTGTGTGGTGTGGTGTGGTTTGTACACATTTGAGGTCACCGGGTGTTTTTTGGCGCAATGACCATATTCCATTGTAATGTCCCTTTTTATCTGTAGATTTTTCGGTGCCTAGACAGAGTATACTTGGGTCGAGTTTTTTAAATTATTGTTTCAACTTCTTGGTTCATCATTTATTATTCTGATCTCTTACCATTAGCTGAGGAAACACAGACCATTTTGTATACTTATTCTTATATGAGGATTTTTACTCCTTAACTGTATTGTTTTCTGTTTGTATTTCTGTTTCTTTATTCTTCTGTTATCACTTCCCTGTGTGTTTCTTGGACACTTTCCTAGTAGTTGCGATTTTATCCATTCTCATTCTTTCATTACATCTCTCTTATCATCCTGTCAGAGCCTGTTCTGTTATGAAATTGCTCAAGGAGCTTATGAGACTCTTGACTCTGCCAACACCATTTCGCACATGAAACAAATCGACTACAAAAGTGACTGACCCCTATCCCCCTCCATGACACAGCTGTCTCCGGTGTTGTCTTCACTCACACTGAGAACCACATCAGACACAGCAGTGTCCTGTGCAGCTGGAAATCAAAGGCAGAAGAGTCTGAGGCCTTTGTTCCTTACTCCTCCTCCCATAGCTCTGTCTGTTTTCTGACTCTTCAAGTTCACAGTTTCCTTTCTGCCCTCAGGCCCATTCTTCCCAGGTTCTTTCAGAGCAGACAGCAGCAGAAGGAAACTTCTTAGCTTTGCCCCACTCAGAATGCCTGTCCCCTTCATTCTCATGCTCACTTTCCCCAGATTTTAGGACACAAGGTTGACAATCTGCTGCACTTAATGTTTTTAGATCCTGCCCCCAACTTCATTCTGGTATCACCGTAATTACTAAACTATTTTCACTCAGCTTTCAAGCTATTATCTGGGTTTCTAGTTTTCATGCTGATATTGGTGGTTTCCTTCACTTGTGGCTTAATGCTTTTGGCTACTTCGTGGTAAGTCTGTATTTTGCCGGACTAGGAAGTTTCCACCACTCACCAAGAATTTTCTTACCTCTGCTTTCCCTTTCCTGTGTTTGGTGGACACTGAGGCCCAGCTGTGCATCTCTGGTTCTGGGCCTTGCTCTTCACCATCTGCTTTCTCTGCACTGTGCAGGGTGGCTGCTTCTCAGCCCTGCAGAGCCTATGGGTGTTCTCACATCACTTCTCTGCTGAGCTCTTCTGTGCAGACTTGCACTCACACCACTGCAGCTTTCTGTCCTCGCTTTTCCCTTTGCTTCCTCTCTGTATTTTTCATTTCTTTGTTGAGACATGCCCACAGTTTTTAAAATTTGTGACATTTGCTTTAAAATATTTTATTTTACTAATCTCAGGCTGTGTCACATCAATAGACTTGAGATGTTCCTGTTTTAAGGTGAGTAATTTTACTTGCACAGGTAGCCTCTAAGGGATCTGAATAGCCACTTTTTTGAGTGGTGATTCAAACATAAATTAAGGTTATCTAGAGTCAATAGTGTGAATCCTGGTTGTCTCTGTGTGTGATTGCCCACTCCCACAGGAATTCACCTGACAGTGCTATCTGCACAGTCTGCTGAGAATGAGGATAGCTGCAAATGAGAGCACCATCAGAATAAGGGGACACAGAGTCGGAGACATCTACCTTCATCTTTTCTCTGAGGAGGAAACACTTTTGTTATCATAAGAGAGGATAGAAGACCAGTGTCCCACCGCAGGCTCCTTTGCAAACTGTCTTTGTAACAGTGTGGCTGTGTAGCCCATTGTTTTGCTCAGGGACTCAACCCAAATGTGATACCAAGGCAGAGTGAGTAATAGAGCTCTGCCCCTGAACCTCACTACTGCAACCTATTGAAGCGTTGGAGAAGTTCACATTGTTTTATGGTGTTTAACTCAAAGACATAGAGGCAAGAAGGCAGACATCTTGTCCTACTGGACTGCACTTTTTTATGGCTTTGGCTAAAGACTGAAAACTCTGATGGGTGTTTACCTTCTGCCCACTACTGTTGTGATTAACATGATTAAGTAACTGCTTACTTGAACCATAGTTTCCTAAAAATATTGACCTATATCTTTCTTTTGGTGCTATATTAGATGTGATTACAGGCCTTGGGGAAATGCCTAATGTCACAGCAATGGTTCATGATGAAACTGGGCCTGAGCTCTTCTTTGCAGTTGAGTTATTTTTCATCCATTTATTTTGTACTTTATATGAGTTTACATTTTGAGATTTCTGGACACAAACAAGTGGATAAATGGTTTAATTTACTTGTAGTTGTTTGGATTCTTGCCATTGGTAAACAGTCCTCACAGTCTGGTGGCCTTCCCTCTGGTTCTCATCTTCCTCTTCATTCAGGCTCCATGACAGGCACACATGGCAGCTGCTCTTTATAGCATTTCCACTTTCCACTGAGCAACTAGTTGAGGAAAACAGGAATCTGGCTTCCCTTTGTTGTTTACCAGGGTAATGGCAAAGAAGGGCTTGAACCCAAAATTATTTGACTCAATGCTTATTCTCTGCCCTTCCTGCCTCCCTCTTCATGACATAATTAGTGGCTGTTTATTCATGGACTTATTTAGTGAATAAACATTCATTAAATACACACCATCACAGGCACAATGCAAGATGATTGTATGTAGAATCTGTTCACCAAGTGTGGCATCAGATCAGATCACAATGGTTGAGAAGTTCTGTGAATAGCCTTTGGTAGAAGGATGGCCTAAATAGGGCTGCCCTAAAAGGAATGTTTAACAAGTACCTAGTGGAGTAGAACTATAAGTCATTCTAAATGGAGGAGCTGGCATGAGTTAAGACACAGTGACAGAGATGAAGCTGGCCTTCTTGTTGAGTATGTGGAAACTGTGTTTCCCACCCACCACACAAATTCCAAAGTTTCGTTATTGCACCTTACTGAATAATTTTAAGAACATTTTTCCTAAATATTCATTTTCTTTTTATTTATGAATGTGTGTATGTCTGTATGTGTGTATGTCTGTATGAGCACATACCTGCAGAGGCCAGAAGAAGACTCTGTTAGATCCCCTGGAAATGGAGTTACAAGCAATTGTGAGCCAACCAGTATGGGTGCCAGGAACCAAACGGTGGTCCTCAGTAAGAGCAAGAAGTTCTTTTAACCATCACTTCAGCCCTGGAACATGCTTTAAACAAGGGAAAGTCTCATCAGTCTGAAGTGGTATGTTAATTATGTATTGCATGCATTACTACTTACTTGTTACAAAGCACCCCAAATACAACGGTGTAAACAAGATTAATATTTTTCCTTCTCACAATGGGGTAATTATCTGAAGGCTGAATACCCAGGATGCAAAGGCTTCTATGTACCACAAGCTCCCTTGATAATTCCAGTTGCTCTGTATTGCCGCTCTGGTCCTCCACTATTTCATTTCTATATGTACTAGTAGTTGGAGAAGGGGAATTGTCAAGCAAGAAACTTTGATGAATGATGACCCAGAAGGTACCCATATAACCACCTTATTCCTCCAACTGGATATACCCAGAACAGCTGGGAAAAGAAAATTTTTCTTAAGAACCCACATGGTCAGATTGTACTTTGTCAACTCAATCCCTCAGGGATGCTTCACTAGAGACCTTCCTTAATTGTCAAAACTTACATTCTTGTACATTCTTTTAGGAGTCCACAATAGATGCCCACTCAATTCATACTCACCTATATCAATAACTTTTTTTATAAGTTCTTTTTTTGGAGAGGATGGAGGTGGTTCGAGACAGGGTTTCTCTATATAGCATTGGTTGTCCTGGACTTGCTATGTAGAGCAGGCTGGCCTCAAACCCACAGAGACCCTCCTGCTTCTGCCTCCCTGAGTGCTGGAATTACAGGCATTCAGGCTGATTGTGAATTCATTTTTAATGGAATTTTAATTTAGTCCACAGAAGGAAAAAATATTTTCAGAAACACTTCCCCAGATAAAGGTGCATCTCTCCATTCACATTAACACATAGACATCTCAACATGTGTCTGTTTAAACACGCACATGTCTGCCATCCTGTGACACACTGACACAGACACACTCAGCTGTGACTATTGAAATGTCTTTCAGTTTGTGAAGAAGTATGGAAACATAATTAGCCTGGATTTTGGTAACATCCCCGCAGTGGTCATAACTGGACTGCCCTTAATCAAAGAAGTTTTCACTCACATGGAACAAAACTTTTTGAAACGCCCCATTACACCTATCAGAGAACGTGTCTTTAATAACAGTGGTAAGTTTAATTGGAGGCACTATTGACTTCAGTGGGTTATTTAAAAACAAACAAACAAACAAAAACTCTGTGTAAGTTTGGATGGAAAATAGGACACATAATTGGAAAGGTTCTAGCAATAGCTGGAGGGAGAGAGTAGAAAAAGGAGATGACTAAATTGTATTGCACATCTATGGAATTTTCAACATAGAAAAAGGTGAAGTTAAAATTAAGTTTCTAGTACAATATAAGAAGTGTGTATGATATGCTAAAGTACCTTTATGTCTGTAATTTTACAACATCCCTGTAAACCAAACCTTTAATGAAATGTTATGTTTAAAGTCAACTGGATGCCACATTTCCTAGATGAAAGCAGGCAGGAGTCTTAAGAAACTGCAAGATATCCAGTGTGGCAAATATATTATTTAAGGGCATATTTAAGTGGACATAAAATGCTGATCTTGGCACTAAAGATCCCAGGTCTTAATTTTCATCATAGCTGCAAGAGAAGCTCTTGAATGGTATTAGACAGAGAAGAAGATCAAACACTGCAATGCTGAGACTCAACAGGGATGCCAGCTAGAGAACAGAGGAATGAGAGCAAAGATATTGTCATTGTAAGTTATAAAAGAAGGAGTTTGAACATTCAAGGTGACAAAAAAATTGCAGTAGGTTAGACTGGGGTGGTAACATTAAAACTCCGTGGACTGAAGTCACTCAAGAGAGAAGCAACCATGGCATATGACTCAGTTATCTCAAAAACAGAGGTCTTAGGAGACTATCAGAGGTGGGGCAGGAGTTGATGCAAAGAGGAACAATGACCACAGACAAGGTGATTGGAGGTGTTGACTTCTATTTGGGAGTTTCAGGAATATAATAGTGACTTCTGTCATACATGGACTGAGTCTAAATTTCTGAAAGTGACAAAAATGACAGTCACCTGCATGACTCAGTGATGTGTACCCTCTGGGACAAAACTACAGTTATCATCAAGAGAGGTTATGTACATTATAGGAATTTGTTAGATTACCTGAAATAAAATATAGTATAGAATGGAGGTTTTAAACCTAAACTTAAAGAACTCTAATGTTTCAGGATTTAATAGAAAAATAAAAGAAAAGTTATAGGAAATTTCTGGTGAAGAAGTGAGAGGAAGTTCTGTAACTGAAGGATCAAGAATGGAAAAAAAGAGTTTCAGGAAAAAAAAATGACTGAATTGATGAAAGCATATATGAGGTGCAGGCCAGGAGCTGTGTTTAAAGAGTTGAACATTGTCCTGAAAGATAAAAAATGGACAGAAGCATGACATTGTATCTTCCCTGAAATGTGAGCCCAACAGCACTTACCCCCAATGCAGCCCCCCATATATACATACTTATATATACACATATATATGCATATATGTATATACATATATCTATGTATAAACATATACATATATAGGTATGTGTCTGTATTGTGTATGAAGAACATTCATCCTTCTTAACTTCTTAAGTCATTTTGTCATTTTTTAAAAATATGTCTTTACTAGAACCTCTCTTATAATTATTTTTTAATTCCTTAGAAATGTGTGCTTTGTCTATCATGAGTGTCTTTCTGGTACATAATTAGATTTACATGTATACTAATGAACGAACCAGAGAAGCTTGAATTTGAACAGCTGGGTGCCGATCAACTTGTTGCTTTTCAAAGCTTATTTTGCAATTTATTATCATGTCTCAATATTTTACCAACTGAAATGGACATCTTCTTAGTTGGTAACAAACATGTAGAGTTTCTGCCAGTATGAAATTATATAATACATAAGAAGTATTTACTAAAGTATCTTGCAAGTCAAGAGAACAAGTTAGCCACTTATATCAGGGTTGTCTCTCAATAGCTATCAGTTCCCATACTGGGCTGTCTTTTCATCTGTACACATGCTTAATACAGCTTTTTGGATAACGGTAAGCAACAATGTAATAACGCTCAATCTCTGCTTTCTAGGATTGATCATGTCCAATGGACAGACATGGAAGGAGCAAAGACGGTTCGCATTGATGACACTCAAGAACTTCGGATTGGGGAAGAAGAGCTTAGAGCAGCGCATACAGGAGGAAGCCCACTGTCTCGTGGAGGCCATGGGAGAGGAGAAAGGTGAACGTTCCACAGCGTGGTGCAGGAAACTCTGGCCATTTCATTCACTGAACAGATTTTTATTAGTTGTCTAAAGCTTGTCCTTGGCCTTCAGTGTGCTGAGCACTGAAGGTTGAGCACTGAAGGTTGAATGATGAACACCTAGGCATGACTCTGGCCCAGAAGTTTGGCAGCTAAACACACAAATGGGTCACTAAGCATAGAGCTGAACTTAAAACATGACTACCTATGTTACTTCCCAGATATTGAACAAAGTCCTTGAATCCTGCCAGGCTCCATGTAGGAGGCTATGGCCAGATCTTTTCACAGTGTCTTCTACTGTGAATACTTTATGTCACGTCACACAGAGTAGAAGCTTCATGAAAAAAAGAAAGAACAAAAGAAAGAAAGAAAGAAAGAAAGAGAGAGAGAGAGAGAGAGAGAGAAAGAAAGAAAGAAAGAAAGAAAGAAAGAAAGAAAGAAAGAAAGAAAGAAAAAGTGTTTTAAAGACTCCTCACTCCTCCTCTCCCCTCCTCCAGGACATCCTTTTGACCCTCATTTCAAGATCAACAATGCAGTTTCCAATATCATTTGCTCCATCACTTTTGGGGAACGCTTTGAGTATGAGGATGGTCAGTTTCAGGAGCTGCTGAGGTTATTAGATGAGGCCACATGTTTGGAGACATCAATGTTGTGCCTGGTAAGCTCTCTGCCTTTACATATTTTGGAAAAAAAATGAATTAAGACTTCTTTAAAAACAGATAGTTTTTTCTTTTTGTTTTGGGAAATTTTTGAGGCTGAGTCTTAAAAATTGAATGTGCTTACTGAAATCTATACACCTAAATAAGATAAACAAGAAATAGGACCTGGGGTAAGATGATCAATCTTCACTTAGAAAGACAAATGGGATGGACATTGGATGTAGGAGAAAACAAGTAACAAGAGCTACCATAGAGGGCCTCTGAAAGACTCTACCTAGCAGTGTATCAAAGCAGATATTAAGACTCATAACCAATCCTTCAGCAGAATGCAGGGAATCATATGAAATATGAAGGAGTTAGTAAGACCTGGAGAGGACAGGAGTGCCACAAATACCAAATATATGAAGGCATAGGGGTCTTTTATGAGACTGTTTCTCCAACCAAGGACCATGTATGGAAATAACCTAGAACCCCTGCTCGGATATACCCCATGGTAGCTCACTATCCAAGTGGGTACCGCAGTAAGGGGAACAGGAACTATTTCTGACATGAATTCAATGGCTGGCTCTTCAACCTCCCCTTCCCCGAGGAAGGAGCAGCCTTGCTAGGCCACAGAAGAGGACATTGCAGCCAGTCCTGAAGAGACCTGATAAGCTAGGGTCAGATGGAAGGGGAGGAGGTCCTCCCCTATCAGTGGACTTGGAAAGGGGCAGGAAGGAGATGAGGGAGGGATGGTGGTATTGGGAGGGAACGAGGGATAGGGCTATGACTGGGATACAATGCATATAATCTGTGATTAATATAAAAAAATGAAAAATATTATTAAAAAATTAAATGTGCTACAAACCTATTTATGATGTAAGAACATAGCATATGGAAAACATTTCTAACATTTATATTAACTAATTAATATTTATGCTAGTACATACACATTTTCTAAAAACAAATAACAATGGTTTTAGAAAAACCAAGTAACAATGTTTTTAGAAAAACTAATAACAGTGTTATGAGTGATTAGGATTGTTTCTATGCTCCTCCCTTCCTCCCTCAAAGTCGCCTTCTGAGTGTATGTTCTAGCTCAACAACTTGTTTTAAGATTCCTCTTTCTACACAGTGCAGTGTCTGAAAGGGATGTCATTTACTCTGTTGTTGGGTATTTGAGTTGTGCTAGGTTGAGTGTGTTAAGAATAATAAAGCCATGAATATTTTGGTGCCAGTGATGAAGTGAACATATCCACTTAGGTGGATTTTTAGTGTGCTTTTATAAAAATTCTTTACCACATTTTTTACAATTTTAATATAATTATATCAATTCCTCCTTCTCTTTCCTTCTTCCAGACACTTCCAAGTATCCTCTCCATGGTCTCTGTGAAAATTCACAGCCTCAAATGGCCGTTAATCATTATTTCCTAAGTATATGGATAAACATATATATCCCTAAATACATAACACAACATGCTCAATCTGTAAAATAGTAATTTTATGTATCTTTCCAAGGATGCTCATTTGGTGTTGGATAACAAATAGGTGAGCTCTTCCTTGAGAAAACTGTTTCTCTCATTCTCAGCATCCTTTAGTTTTCTGTAGTGCTTTGTGCAGGGTTGGGGTCTTTTACCTATGTCTACAGCTATTTTTGTTGTTCAACCCAGGAATAGTTTTGACTCTTTTGTATCTTGTAAGACCTCATTTGTGTTGTAGAATGTGTTCTGTATCAGAAAACATTATAACTGTGTGTTTCTGTTGGAAGGAATGCCATCTAGCTATCTCTTAAGACCGCTTGATATACAGTATAAATTAACCGTTCCCTTCTCTTGATTTTTACTGTGGAGGAGCCAGCAAGATATGAGAGCAGTTTACTGAGATCACCCTTTATTATTACATAAGGACTTCTCTGGCATTTTGTGTCCATTATTGTTGATTCTATAAAACTGGCAACCCTGAATTTGATCTGAGTCATATTTAGTTAAGATTGCCCTTATTGAGTGATTGTTCCCCTTATTAATTTACAATGCCATTTTAAAAGTCCCTTTCAACTAGTTTGGATTTTAAACCTACTTTTAAAGATAACAAAATCGTTGTACCTGTATGTTTTTTTTAATACTCTTTTGATTGGAGGACTGTATATGTTCTCTCTGATAACACTCAGTCTGTGGGTGTCCTTGCCAGTAAGGTGTGTTCCTTTGAAATAGTACAGTGTTAGTCTAGGTTTCTTCAACCACTTCATCCACATCATCTATGTGTTGTGGTTGTTGTTGTTGTGTTGGAGCCATTGACATTAAAGACAACTATGGAGGAATCCTCGCTGATTCTTATAATTTTGAAAGTTTTTCTAGTTGGTTGAAATAATATTTATTCTTCATTTTTCTCTATTACTACCACAGCTTTGCTTGTTAATTTTGTTAATCACAACAGACTCATTCATAAATTTCAGAAGTTCAACTACTTTTAGGAAATTTTTTCTCCACATGTCTCATGATTGACATTACTTTGTACGTCTTCTATGTATAATGTTGCTTTAAGAACTTTATCCATTGCTGGCATGGTGAAATTTAATTGCATTAGTTTCTGCATGGCTTAAAATAGTCCTATTTTTCCATCAATTAAAAATGTAAGATTTATTCAATTTTTATGTGTATGAGAGGTACTCTAATGTGTGCAATATCCTTAGGGCCAAAAACTGGCTTTGGATCCTCTGAAATTGAATTTAGAGATGGTTGTGAGCCACAATTTTTTACTAGAAATCAAAAATAGATCCTTTCAAACAGCAGTCTGTGCTCTTATCTGCTGAGCCTTCTCAGTTCCCCATTATCAATGTTAAAATATAATTTTTCTTTTTTTTAATTAATTCATTTTTGTTAAATACAATTTATTCACTTTGTATCCCAGCCATAGCCCCCTCCCTCATTCCCTCCCAATTCCACCCTCCCTCCCTCACCTCTTCCCATACACCTCCCCAAGTCAACTGACAGGGGAGGTCCTCCTCCCTTCACTCTGACCCTAGCCTAACAGGTCTCATCAGGACTGGCTACATTGTCTTCCTCTGTCACCTGGTAAGGCTGCTCTCCCCTCAGGGGAGGAGATCAAAGAGACAGTCAATGAGTTTGTGTCAGAGACAGTCTCTGTTCCCATTACTAGGAAACCCACTTGGAAACTGAGCTGCCATGAGCTACATCTGCTCAGGGGTTCTAGGTTATCTCCATTCTTCGTCCTTGGTTGGAGTATCAATTTCAGAAAAGATCCCTTTTCTCATATTTTTTGATATGCTTGTTCTCCTTGTGGAGCTCCTGCCCCCTCCAGGTCTTTCTATCTCCCGCTTTCATAAGATTCCCTGAACTCTGCCCAAAATTTTGCTATGAGTCTCAGCATCTAGATCAATACCCTGCTGGGGAGAGTCTTTCAGAGTTACTCTGTGGTAGGCTCCTGTCCTATTCCTTGTTTTCTCCCTCATCCAATGTCCATGTCCAATTGCCTTTCTGAATGAGGATTGATCATCTTACCCAGGATCCTCCTTCTTGCTTAGCTTCTTTAGGTGTACAGATTTTGGTATGTTCATCCTATGTTGTGTCTAATAACCACTTATAAGTGGCTATGTACCATGTGTGTCTTTCTGTTTCTGGTATACCTCACTCAGAGTAAGCTTTCCTAGTTCCCACCATTAGCCTGCAAACTTCATGATTTCCTTGTTTTTAATAGCTGAGTAGAATTCCATTGTGTAAATGTACTCCAATTTCAGTATCCATTCCTCTGTTGAGGGACATCTGGGTTGTTTTCAGCTTCTGGCTATTACAAATAAAGCTGCTGTGAATATGGTTGCACAGATGTCCTTATTGTAAAATTGAATCAAAATGCACACAAATCAGCAAATGAATTCAATACAGACCTAGCCATTTCCATTTGGTTTTTTGTTTGTTTGTTTGTTTGTTTGTTTGTTTTCCTCAGAACCTCAATTTCTTGTTGCTTGTGTCATCCATGTTACTGACCTTTTCAACCATCTTACTGATTTTCTCCTTGATTTTGATGACTCTTTTTTTTAACCTTAATAACTTTCTTGGCTAGGTCTGTATTGAATTCATTTGCTGATTTGTGTGCATTTTGATTTACTGACTTTTTTTTTTGGTTTTGGTTTTTGTTTTTGGAGACAGGGTTTTTCTTTAACCTTTGGTATTCTGGACTTGCCTTGTAGACAAGGCTGGCCTCGAACTCACAGAGATCTGCCTCTCTCTGCCTCCCTGAGTGCTGGGATTAAACGTGTGTGCCACAACCAACCCACTGCTTATTTCTATTAAAAAAAAAAAACTCTTGAATTTTTCATGTAGCACTTAACTTGATTTTAGTATGTTTGGGTTCTGAACAAACTTGTTCAGAATTGATTTTTATTGCTTCCTTACAAGTTGTCCTTTCATGTTTCCTGTGCTTCTGTATTACACTTCATATTCTTCTGGAGTATATGGAGGTAAGAGTTGCAAAGGTTTTAGCTTGACCATATGTTGGGTACACAATGGCTCAAGAGAATGAAGCTGAAACTCACTTACTTGTCCTTTAAAAGTTCATGGTTATGAGTCTTAGTATCTGCTATGAAACACTGCTAGGTAGAGTCTTTCAGATGCCTTCTGTGGTAGACTCCTGTCATTCGTTCAATGCATATCCCATTTGTCTTTCTAAATGAGGACTGATCATCATACCCCGTGTCCGCTTTCTTGATTATCTTCTTTAGGTGTATAGATTTCATTATGTTTATCATATCTTGAAGGTCTATATAAGCGAATATATTCCATGTTTTTCTTTCTCCTTCTGGGATACTTTACTCAGAATGATCTTTTCTAGATCCCACCATTTGCCTGAAAATTTCATGATTTCCTCTTTTTTGATTGCTGAGTAGTATTCCATTGTGTAAAAATACCACAATTTCCGTACCCATTCCTCCATTGATGGACATCTGGGTTGTTTCAAGGTTCTGGCTATTACAAATAAAGCTGCTACGACCAAACCTTCGGCAGAGTACAGGGAATCATATGAAAGAAGAAGAGTTTGATGTGGAAAGGATAGGAGCTCCACAAGGACCAAACATAACTGGGCACAGGGTCTTTTCTGAGATGGACACTCAACCAAAGACCATGAGTGGATACAACCTAGAACCTCTGCTCGGTTGTGACCCGTGATAGCTCAGTAACCAATTGGTTTTCTATAGTAAGAGGAAAAAGGACTATTTCTAACAGAAACTCAATGGTAGGCTCTTTGACCTCCCCACCTCCCAAGGGAGGAGCAGTACTGTTAGGCCACAGAGGAGAACTTTGCAGCCAGTCCTGAAGATACCTGAAAAAACAGAGTCATATAAAAGGGGAGGAGGTCCTCCCCTATCAGTGGACTTGGAAAGGGGCAGGGAGGAGATGAGAGAGGGAGGGTGGGATTGGGGAGGGAATGAGGGAGCAGGATACAGCTGGGATACAGAGTTAACAAAATGTAACTAATAAGAAAAATAAAATTTAAAAAAAAATTTCATGGTTTCTCTTTAACATGTTCTGTTTCTGTTGATTGTCTTGTCTATGATGCACCCAAATGTGAAATTCTCACTTGTGCTACCCCCACAAACTTGCACTTTATTAGCAAGTTCAGGAATGCCCTTAGATGAAAACTGAGAGATTGTTTAACATGAATAATTGGTACAAAAAGGAGAATAAAGAGTGAGATCAGTTGAGCTTATTGCCCACATTATATTGTGTGGTTGTCTTCACTCTTGTGGTAGTTCCAAATCCAGCAGCTCCGTTGCTTTCTCCTAGTAAGCAGAGCCTAGGAAGTCCATGGAGTAAATGAGTGCCCAGACAACTTCTAAGTGTGTGTATGTGGTGGGCGAAGATTGATGGAACGAAACAAGCAGGTGGTAAAGAGTGGTAATGAATATTCTTGTCATGACAAATTATATCAGGTACTTTATTCACCATTAATTTTAATTCAATAATGATTGCCATCTTACCACGTAGAAATTAAATCATGTTCAGGACACGAACACACATGAGCCTTCAGCTACCTGCACAGTGATAATTTCCCTGAGAGAAAATAAATCCTTATAAAGAATTAGAAAGAAAGTGAAAAGATGCCTATCACTTTGACCATAATCAAGTTAGCAAAGCTCCGATAACTTGACTTTTGAGTATTATTTTCATGAAGTGAAAGATGAGGCTCATGCTGGTTTCAGAGATGCTATCTATTCACAGTGAATACCGTCTGCATAAACCTGAAAGAGAAATGCATTCACTGTGACCATAGAAGCCATCAAGGCTGAACTGTGTAGAGGAACGTGGATAATGATGAAGATTTGAAGGGTTTCTTCTCTGTAGGTCTTAAAGGTACAAAGCACAATGTTCAACTTTGATTGTAGTGGATGGCTGTTGGGGATTGCGAGTCAAGGAGTGAAGCCATGTAATCACATTGTTATGTGTTCTAGAAACTATTTACTAAATGATCTGAGGAGGAATTAACAGTGGATTCAGAAAAAAAAAAATATTGACTAGTATGCCACCATTCAGATAGGAGAGATAATGATGTAGACCAGTGAGCAAGGAGCTGGGCTCATTAAAAGTGCCCTGTTGCTTCATATATGTTGGATGGCACAGCTGAAACAGCTGTATGTTCAGTGGTGAGAGGAAGACAAGAAACCAAGATCACCCCAAAGATCTACTAAAGAAACAATGGAAGGACAGTATTGTTTTAAAATGTGAAAAAGTTAATCCATGGTTTGGTTCTCTAATATGTTCTTATTTTTTTTCTTTATAAGCTCTACAATGTCTTTCCATCCATAATTACACATCTTCCTGGACCACACCAAACAGTTTTCAGAAACTGGGAAAAACTGAAATTGTTTGTTTCCCGAATGATAGACAGTCACAGGAAAGATTGGAATCCTGTTGAGCCGAGAGACTACATTGATGCTTTTCTTACAGAAATGACAAAGGTGAGGAAGATGATGTCTGGGTCTTTTATGGTGGTTTGAAAGTTTCCAGTTGATCTTGCATCATGCTGTCATACACTTAAGCACATACCATTGCACAAATTCATTACTAGATAAATCCTTATGCCTGTGTAAAAGATCAACTTCTTCTGAGGATTGTGGAGACTCCACACCGTGATGCTCCAAGCCCTCAGAAGACACTGATATCCTTTGCTATGGCTCCTTCCTTCATTGTCAGTGCCAGGCTTGTAGAACCTTTCACCTCTTATCATCTGCTTCCATCTTTACATCTCCTTTTTCTGATTCTCATGCTCTGGTCAAGCTCCCGTCTACTAAGAATAATTCATGCTAATATTCCTCTCTCAAATTAATCATACCTGCAAAGTCAATTTTAGCTTATCAGTAACATGCATGGCTTGTAAAATAAAGATGTGGGCATCTTTGTAGATCGCTGATTAACACACTGTGGGAATATAACTAGGGAATAACATTTTATAAATGCATAATGCAGTATACCAGGAATACCACTAGAAGAAAAGATTTACTTCTATTTGGCATGAAGTTCTAAAAATAGTAGATAATGTAACTATATGCCCCTCCTTACCCTTCACCCTTACCTGAAGGAACTATCCACAAAGGTAGCAATTAAACTTCAGAGCTCTAGTTTTACATGAATTGGTCGAAAGCCAGTCCCCTTTCCCATCTCAATCCACACCAAATTTAACTGAATACTGGAGTTTAACTCCAAGGTCTGGGTTGGACCTCTGCCTTCGTTTGACCCCATATCAAGACTCTCCAATGATATAAAGGATGGAAAGTAGCCAGTTGCAAGTATGTGTTACTTACGCTTATAATGACAATACTCAACAAAAACAATGTGAGATTGAAGATTTGTTTTGGTTCAGAATTTCAGGAGTTTAATCCATCATTCCAGAGAAGGAATAGCAGAGCAGCTTAGCATCTGATGCAAAAGAGTGTGGTAGCACCTGCACATCATTATGTACCAGGAGTCAGAAGCAGAGACAGAGTCCAGGGCACTGTTACACCTTTGTGTTTCTTCCCTGGTGATGGACCCTCCAATAAACGTCACCTCCTAATTCTCCTGAACCCCCAAATAAGTCTCACCAACTAGGAACCAAGCATGCCAAACATGAGCCAGCAGGAGACGTTTCAGATTCATAGTATAATGTTAACTCTCCTGCTATAATCTCAGTATGGCCTATTGATAGTCCATATTTCCACATCTGTCATAGGCTCTTTGACTCACTGGATTCCAGGTTCCTCCTCTGATCAAGTGTATAGTGGTATAATGCCTGCCCACTTTCTCTTTTATTTCATCATCCCATTTCATTTCACATAATTCACAATGACTAAGATGTGTTTTGTATTATTCAGATATTTCTAAATGGATAGAACTGAAAGCCATTCAAAAAATCCCATATACATATACATATACATATATACATATATATGTATGAATTAGAAGCTGTGCTCCAGATAGTCCAAAAATGGCTGTCTAACAATACAAAGTCCAAGAATCCTGTAGTTGTTCAGTCCATGAACTGGATGTCTCAGCTGATCTTCATCATATGTCAGAATCCTGAAGAAGTAGGCTTTGAGGCCAGTGAAGGAGCTGACTTGCCAGTGACAATATAGGCAAGTAGGGGATGAACAAAAACTTTATTCTTTCATATCATCTGGAGAGGCTGCTGCCCGAAGGTGTTGCCCAGATTTAAGATGGACCTTTGTACTTTAAAATTTTGAATCAAAGAAGTGCCTTCTACTTTAAATGATTTAATTAAGAAAATCTTTCTCAGTTGTATCCAATAACTTGGAGTTTAGTTCATTCCAGATATAATCAAGTTGACAACCAAGATTAACCCTTACAAGTATTTCTCTCACTCTATAAAATGGAATCAGAGAAATGTAAATTGAGCACTGTAGACCATGCTGTGACCTCGTGATGTAACTGATACATGAAAGCAAATGCTCCTTTGTATCCAATTATTTCCCATTTTATCAAAAGCTTTTTTCAAAACTATAGTTATAAGAAAATAATTCTATTGGTTCCTCTCCACTCAAGGGCTTTGGATCAACCTCACACTTGAAGGAGAACAACACTACCCAATGTGGTCAAGGGGAATATCATTTAGAAGTATTCTTTCTAAATTTGTTTTCCAGTTCTTGAGATAATCACAAATCACCTAACAATAACAACAAAAAATTACACATTGTCTTCTTTAGTATCCTGACAAGGCTACGACAAGTTTCAATGAAGAAAACCTCATCTGCAGCACTCTGGATCTCTTCTTTGCTGGAACAGAGACAACATCTAACACGCTGCGCTGGGCTCTGCTCTACATGACTGTAAACCCAGAAGTGCAAGGTGAGCAAGTGCTGAATGCACTAGACAAGGCAATATGGTGCTTCTGAAAGTTGTGGCTTAGATTGAACCAGAAGCTAGAATGGAGAAGAGGAAGACATAGAACAACTGTGAAACGAGATGTTCTGGGGAAAGGGCATGGTCTTCATATGTCCTTTTAGAATTGTGATGAGTTGTGGGTTCAGACATTATAGTCTATGCTTTGTAGAATCTTCAACTCCAGGGGGAAATAGACAAGTAGGCTGTCGTTGTGGTAGGTTCCTTCAAAGGATAACACTGTCCCATGAAAATCGACTAAGTCCATCCTTTCTTTTCAGCAGTTCCTTCTCATTTTCTCCTGGATAACATCCAGACACCTCTTGATTCTTGGCAACCTGCTGATGTTAACTCTGCTCTCCACTCTCAATCATTCTGCATGGTACCTTCCTCCATTACATTTTCTTCATTGGCATTGCTTTAATCTTTTCTCTAAATACAGTCTTGGGCTTTTCATCTACCAAGAATGCACTATCCCAACTTCTTCAGCTTTCAGACACATTTTCTGAAATACTTTCCCATAAAATATTTTCAATTCTTCTAAGAAATACTGCCTGGGAAATTGCTGCTGTGCTCTTCCTTGGGAGATGCTGCAACGTGCCCCATTAAAGGGCTTTGCACATTGTTTCTGTCTCCACGGAGACTTTCAGGCCCTCAAAAATAGTGACCCAGCCCATCACTTTTATTCCTCAAGATTACTGAAGATTGTATCAGATGGGAAGTAACACTTTTTATTTCAAAAAATATTTTTTCAAACTTTTGTACATGAGTGAAGCATCAAGTCACTGTAGCATGTTCAAGCCAATTATTTTTGCCCTAAGCTAAAAATAAGAGTAGTGACCACAATGTCTCCCATGTAGTCAAGACAAATTGGTCACTTCTTAGGCTCCATTCACTGTTTGAGACAGGGCCTTTCACTGGTCTGGAACTCACCAAGTAGACAAGACTGTCTGGCCGGGGGACAGGGGCAAAAGCATCTGCCTAACTCTGCCTCCCCTTTACAGTGGGATTAGAATCACATGTCACCATACCTGGATTTTTTTACATGAATTCTAGGGATCAAACTCATACTTGCATAGCTATCACTTTATTTACTGAGATTTCTTTCATGTTCAACCTTTTTTCTTTATTGATGCAAAAGATGTATGTGTTCATGTGCTACCTACATTTTTGTTTCTGTGATATAATACTATAACTAAAATTAATTTATACACTGGAGGGTTATTTGGACAGAATCTGTAACTCTGCAGGAAGTATGCAGTGGGTAGCATGAGCATAAAGCTGAGACATCAGGTCTCAACTGCAAACACAAAGCAAAGACAAAACTTTAAGTAGGACAAGGACAGAAACCCTCATTCACAAGCTTCCTCCAGCAAAGCGCTGCTTCCTAAAGGTTCCAGGGATGCCCAAACAGCACCATTAACTAGGACAAAGTGATTAAATGCTACAGCATATGCTCTACATTTCTCATTTAATCCTTTTCATTTGAGCCTTAGTCTCTACAGGCTCATGGTATGTTATGGTCCAAATTGCATTTAGTCTAACTTTACAAGCCCCATAGCCTTTAACAGCCTCAATACTATTCAAAAATCCAAAGTCTCTTCTGAGACTCAATGCAATTTCTTAACTGGGACACCCTGTAAATCCAAAAAGCAGGTTTATATACATCCAGCATACAATGGCAAAGAATATGCTGAGCCTCAAAGAATGTCAGTAGCTTCAGCAGCAAAAGAGTTCACTAGGAATTTGAAATGTATGTTCCACTCTGATATATCTCCTTAAGAAATCACAATCTACAGATATTCAGTTCACTGAAAGTTTGTATTTTCTCTGTAAACTCATGTTGTGAAATCCAGTTACAGGTGGAGTGGTGTTAGGAGGTACTTGGCCTTGTGAACTGAATTAGTTCACAAGGGATACCAGACAGGCCACTGAGATGGTTCAACTGGTAAGGGCACTGACTGCAAGCCTGATGGCCTGAGCTCAATCCCTGTAACACAGATGGCAACAAAACACGACTGACTGCAACAAGTTGACCTGTGCACTTCACTCTTTCATTTGGAAACATGCAAGCACATACAAAGCGAAAAACGGAAAATCTTCTAAATGTTTCTTTAAAATATATTCTAATATATTTCTTATATATATTATATATAATATATATGGCAAAGAGAGTCCCTTCTTCTTAGGATACTAAGACACATAGAAGCTTTGCCATCTAGAAACAAAACATTAATCCTCATCAGATAAGAAGTCTCCTGATGCCTGGATTGTAGATATCCCAGACCCTCAAGCTTCTACTTTTTCTAAACCATTAAGTGAGGAGAACCTATTTACAGAAGCCTGAATGGGTACTTCTATGAGCTTAGCCATATTGATCACAGCTATTCAGTTCAGGATACATGGAGAGCTATGGTTATGATATAAGTACAAGGAAAATTACAGAGTTGACAATTTTTCAAAACAGATTTTGGAGAAGATGAGGAACATGGTGTTCCTTTGTAAACAGAACACTGGGTGAACTGTGAAAAGATAAAGTCTTGGAGACAGCTTCTCTGTCTTCGGGAGAAAGCCCTAAACACTGAAGCTAACAGAGCCCCCTGTTTTCTTGCAGAGAAAGTACAGGCTGAGATTGATAGAGTGATTGGCCATGACAAGCAGCCAAGCACAGACGACCGAGAGTCCATGCCCTACACCAATGCTGTCATCCATGAGGTGCTAAGGATGGGCAACATCATCCCCTTGAATGTTCCCAGAGAAGTAACCGCTGATAGCACATTGGCTGGGTACCACCTGTCAAAGGTAACTTGGCACTCTCAGCTTCTCACCTCCAGTCCAACCATGGCACTATATGAAGAACCCAAACATAAAAATAAAAATAACACACACACACACATTAAATATTATTTATAACAAAATGTAAGCCTTTTTCCAATGTCTGTAAATGATATTTACATGTACTGTGAGGAATAGAGAAAAGACGTTTCCTTGGTGAATTTTTTTTCAATCAAAGTTGGATTTATTTGCTAATTACATCCTTGCATGTTCCTGTGCTAATGTGGACTCACAGGACTCGGTATTCTTTTTTTATTGCCATATGTGTGCTCTGACATGGTTTTCCAAGTTTATAACTTTACTATAGTTTATAACTTTCTATCTCACAAAGAAAACCAGTCCAAAGTAAAATATTAATTATAAGAAAAGAAGAGAAAAAGTAGATAGCTGCCAAGTAAACATGCTAAAGGTGTTTGTTTCAAAATGCCTTAATCCCCTTTTCTTTTTTTCTTTTTTTATTGTTTATTATTATTAGTTACATTTTATTACCTCTGTATCCCAGCTGTATCCTGCTCCCTTATTCCCTCCTAATCCCACATTCCTCCCTCAGCTTCTCCCTGCCCCTTTCCAAGTCCATGGATTGGGAAGGACCTCCTCCCCTCTCGTCTGGCCCTGTTTTATCAGGTATCTTCAGGGCTGGCTGCAAAGTCCTCCTCTGTGGCCTAGCAGGACTGTTCCTCCCTTGGGGGTGGGGAAGTCAAAGAGCCTGCCATTGAATTCCTGTCAGTATTGATGTCCATTTCATACATTAAAACACTGAGACTTTGTAAAAATAAGCTCACTTAAGGTCTCTCTACTATGTCAAAAGAGTTGGGATCTGAAACTAAACCTGTTCTCACTGTTTGTACTGCCTAGTACTTACTATGTTAAACATTGAAAGATCTCCCTTATACTTTTCTTCATGGATCCCTCCTACATTCCTTCTGTTCACAGATCATATGCAGACCTCAGCTTAGGATCTACTCAGGAATTCTGCAGAGAGCTCTCAGGACCATATCACACTCTTTCTGTTCAAGGCACAATTATCATCCTTTACATACTTTCTGTATACTGTATATTGAACAAAATCAGACATTTCTTGGCAGTCACAAAATAAATGCCCAACGTTGCAATTCAGCATGGTAACAAGGGGTAGGCAGAGCAGATTAGTCTTCATGACAGTGGCCAAGAAGCAGAAGGGAAGCCTGCAGCAGACTACCTCCCCACCCTTTATATTTCCGCTCAGTTCTTCAGCATGGAGGATGATGCCACACGGAAAAAGTCTACTGCCATTAGATAATGGTCTCTGAAAATATCCTCACACTTACTATCAGTAGTATTCAGTTGTAATCTCCTAGACGATTATCAATTATCAGAGTCCAGAATCAAGATTAACTACCAGACATAGCCTCTGTGGTAAGATCCTTAAAATGTATTCTCTAGGAGAGTCTTTAAAGTTGAGATCTTAAGAATCTACCCTAGGAACACATGCAGTCCTGCATTTAACCCCAGAGAGCAGACCACTTCAACATGTCTTCTGACATGGATCATCAATGTCAAGAGTGGTTCTAGACACTGAAGATCTAACTGCATAATATGCGAGGGAGGCAAAGAGCTATGACTTCACCTGGACTTAGCTCCTGAAGTGGATGCAGCTCTGCCTACGGTGCGACTCTACAAAAAAAAATTGTTACTTTCCCATAGTGTTAACTTCTACACTGGTATGATGCAGTGAAACGCACTGCACAGGATCATGTGGAGTCCTTACAGGAAGAGAGGTCATACATGTAGAGATTTCCACTCCAAATAATTTTTTTTATAATTTTTATTTTTTACACACCTGTAGTGAGAATTTTGGTTCACCCAGAAATGTTACAGGAATATGTTTTTGTTTCAGCCCAACTTTTGGGATATGGGGGCTTCTCCAGATTGCCCACAGCAGTTCACTATGATTTTTTTTTCATTGTCAGGGGCATGATTTTGCCAGCTGCAGATGATTTATATTTGGAATTCTGGGAACTCTTCAGAGTGTGTGTAAATGCTAGAGCACTGAAAGGGGTTGCTACTGATGCTGCCCCTATTATTGTTGCTGCTGATTGTTGTTGCAGTTTATTGTAGTTTGCCAAACGGTCATGTACAAAAGGAGGAGAAGGAGAAATTAGACATTCTGATTGCAAAAATCGAACTTGCTCTGAGGAACTCACTCGCTTTAATCACCAAGAAGTAGTCAAACAATATTGATGTCCCCTTTCCCTTCTAGCCTTCTTTCTTTCCTACCTATTTTGGGGGAGTTGGAAGGGTAGAATAAGTATGGAGAAGTGTGGTAGAAAAAGGCACCCATAGTGTAGCCAAAGTCCAGATACAAGTGGCGCCCAGACATGTGGCTAGGCAGAACGGGAAATCTGATTTCTAATGACATAGAAGAAATGGCAAAAGAAATAAGGATGGATATCTTGTTTCAAGACATCAACCAAAAGTTTATTGTTGGTGCTACTGGTAGGCCATTCTCAGCTCTGCTCCGGGAGGCAATTTTTTTTTGTTTTGGTTTTGTTTTTGTTTTTTTTTCTTTTTTTCTTTTTCTTCTTCCAATATTCTGTTTCAAAAAAAAAAAGATTAGGGAAATGGCTGAGCAAATGGAAAAAAATCGTGAGTGGAAATGGAGGGATCTAAGAAACAGAAATGGCTGAAATGGGAAAACAAAAAGGGTAACTCTATTCTCTTGTTTCTGAAAGGGTTGCAGAGTTGGCTGTACAGCTGGGAAAATGTAGCTGTAGATGGAAGCACTTGAAAGCGAGTAGCACCAGAAAAGGGGTAATAAAAGGCTCAGACCAAGTGACTCTCCAAGGTAACAGGAGTTATCCCACGAGGGAAACAAACTGTGCTAGAAGGCCCATCTAACACCAAACACTCATTTTCCAATCTCTACAGCCCCTGCATGGGGCAAGAAACTAGGTGTGCAGTGGGGGAGGGGAGGGGCTGCTATGCAGGGCAACAGAATCAAAGAAAAGCTGAAATAGCCCTTTCAAAAGGAAGAGTTAATCTTGAACCAACTGTGCTGCCAGAGATACAGGAAAGGTGGCCTGGGATTGCAAAATCTCTATAGGTTTTCACAGTAATCATGCGGCACATGCCTGCTAATGATATGGCTCATGTTTATGATGAAATGATAGGGTTGAGATGTGTTTAAAGAGGCTATGGTTTCCTATGGAATATACTCACTTTATGTAAAACAATTTTAAGTAACTTGGTTACTCAAAATAGAATTATTCCCCAAGACTAGAAGGGGTTGGTAACAGCTGTGCTAGGGGCCGGTCAGCAGTCACGATGGTTAACATAGTGGAGGGAAGAAGCTGCAAATACTGAACAGTGAATAGAGCAAGGGGAATGAATATTGTCAAAGATCAGTTGCCGAGTGAAAAGTGGAACTCTGATCTATAAGAACAGATTTGATTTGATGGCCCCGTTGTAGAATAACATTGCTTAGTGGCTTTAAGAGCTTGGGGCAAAGTTGAGGAGTCCAGTGAAAGGTCCACCTCATTTAATAAGATTATAAAAGTCTCTAAATACTACGTAAGTCTCTAAATAGCTAGGATTATACAAGTCTCTACATTTTGCAAAGATTGATTTCAGCTACAAATAAAGCTGCACCAGGCCCTGACCAGAGGAAGATAGAGCCCCTTACATTTGAGAATACCAAATATAAAAGTCATTAGTCTGTTAAAGGTACAGGGAGCATCAATGGATGAGTAGATAAGGGACACAACTGATATTGGATCTCA
Organism: Meriones unguiculatus; assembly: GCF_030254825.1. Lineage (NCBI taxonomy): Eukaryota > Metazoa > Chordata > Mammalia > Rodentia > Muridae > Meriones > Meriones unguiculatus. The sequence goes on along the minus strand of NC_083360.1, from coordinate 74,995,484 downwards.
TAAGTACGATGCTAATATCATAAGACAAGCTATTGCTAAAGATCTCCGATATCAAAATGCCTGGTGCTTTAATTGCAGTAAATTTGGTCATTTGAAAAGAAACTATGACCAAGTTGCTAAAGGGCTCAGATCTCAAAATGGCCTGTGTATTCATTGTGAAAAATATGCTACTTTCTTCCAGAAAAGTGAATGAGCCTTTCTTAGGAACAATGGTGTTCCTAAATATCAAATAGAAAGAACACTTAGGATTCCTGGGGTATGCAGGCATTGTGGCAAGGGATACCACTGGGCCAATGAGTGTAGGCCCAAGGTGACTTTGTATAATCAGGAAGAGGCTTTGGGGGACCAGCTCAAGGCTCTGCAGCATAAACTATGAGCTATTTCCCTCCTGTCATCAGGAAATAACAAGCAGAAAGAAAAACCACAACTAAGTATTGCTGTTCACACACACTATAGTAGGGAGTGCTGTTCTAGGCTTGGGCACAGGTGTACCTCTTATCCTATCTGCAAAAAATTCAGTGTCACAAAATAACTACTGGAGTTTATCATCTTTTGCCCTCGAGGACAGTAGGGATGATCTTGGAGAAGGAGTGGATTGGCTTCGCAAGGATTCATTGTACATCAAGAATTATAAATGGGGGTTTCAAAGGATAAATTAAAAGTATAACCTATGTAAAAGAGAGAGACATGCAAATTACCCTAGACATGTGCTAGGGTAGCTCAGCAGCTACTGGTTCCCTACATCAAAAGCAAAGTCACTCCAGTAGAAAAACAGGAGGGCTTGGGAGTACTAGAAAACGTGTATTCTGGCAAACAATGGTTAATGAATAGAGGTCAAAATTAAAATTATAAATAAATAGTGTTGAAATAGAAGGTTTGCTGGATACAGAAGCTGATGTAGCTATCATTTCCCGAAAATATTGGAATTCAGAATGGTCACTTCAAAGGATTTATATACAATTATTTAGGAATTGGGACATCATCTCAGATAAAGCAAAATGTGTGTTGGGTTAAATGTGTGAGACTGAAAGAAAGGCCAAATAGGAAGATTAAGAACTTATGTAGCTGACATACAATGAATTTACGGTGAAGGGATATTTTACTACAAAAGGGCACTCAGAATATTCCTGCAGCCCTAGAGACAGTTCATGATGAAATTAGGGATGAAATGACATGCTCCTGGAGAAGGTATGAGATATATGTCATCAGAAAACAACCGCAGGCTATGCCGATTGTCCATACAGGGAAATTACAGGAATTGAATTTCCAGATTTACTAAGGGAGGCAGGAGGAGACTGCTGACATACCAACAGCCCTACCATTAAAATGGTTGGCGGACAAGCCTATATGGGGAGATCAATGACCCTTAACTAAGGAAAAATTACAGGCACATGAACCGCTGTTACAAGTGCAGCTGGAGGCTCAGCATATACCAGCATGTGGAATTTCCCTGTGTTTGATATAAAAAAAAAGTAAGTCAGAAAAATAGAGGATGTTAACAGATTAAGAGTGGTGAACAGAAACGATCCAAGATGGCGGCACCAACCACACAGACTCTGAACGGCAGCTTAGCAGTGAGAGCAGAACGACCTACAGACCATACTGTGGACTCCCATAGCCAACATCTGTGTTTCTCAGATGAGAGGAGATCCCACGGGGAAACTAAGAGTCCAACTTCAGGCTACCCAGCTCACCCCCGGAAAAGTTCCCAGGCTGGCTTTTGCCTGACACAGCCACAGCCCAGGGCAACTCACCCAGTCCCACCCTCTGTGGATACCTTCCGGTACCAGAGATAAGACTCCAAACCTGGGCAACCACTCTCACCGTCCAGCAGACACCTTCTCGGTATCAGGGGCTCCAATCTCAGGCACCTATTCTCACTGTCCTCTGGAGTGGATGCCTTTTGGTACCGGGGTCAAGTGGCTCCAAACTTGGGGTCCACTCTCCCCTTCCTGTGGACATCTTCAAACACCAACGACCCCAGGATCCAAACTCAAGTGACCACTCTCACTGTCCCATGGAGAGGATACCTTCTGGTACTAGGCGCACTCAGCTCCAAATTCAAGGTTTCGTCTTACCACCCCGGGGAACACAGCCCCAACCACAGGCCTCATGAAAGCAACACCAGACACTGATGCAAGGTTCAACTCATGTCCCGAAAGAGACCAACAGGACTTCTGAGCTTACAGGCTCTCTAAAATGGCTGCACCCAGAAAGTACAGTGTCTGAGCACAGTGCCTGGGCTCACTAACCTCAGAGCAAGAAAGTTAGTAGTGGGGCAGCTAACTCCAGGACATCCCTTAGTGAAAGGAGGATCCCTGATTTCCTGATGAATCCACTTGGTCCCCAGAACGAAACATCTCAGGAGACCCACCAGCAATTCCCTGAGACCCACCCGCCAGTCTGAGATCATGCTCACCACTTTAAGAAGGGCTCCTCTGGAACGTCCAGCTTCTTTCCCAGGGCTCTTCCGGCATCCAGTGGGCAACGGGATCTAACAGTATACACCAGAAATAACCAGATGGGTAAAGTTCAGCATAAAACCAATAATCAGCACAAGCCAAAACAATACGGCCTCCCCTGAAACCAGTTATCTCAAGCAAAGCAGCCCTGAATATCCTGACACAACTGAAAAAGAAGATGACCTTAAATCTATGCTCATAAAGATAATAATGAAAGAAACGAGTAAAATCCATAAAGAAATACAAGATGATACAGTCAAAGAAATTGAGGCCTTTACAAAGGAAATACTTAGATCACTGAAAGAAATACAGAAAAGTTCAAACAAACAGGTGAAGGAACTGAACAAATCGTTTAATGAAAGGCAGGAAAATACAAACAGGTGAAGGAAATCAATAAAACAGTTTAAGATCCGAAGATAGAAATGAAACCAGCAAAGAAAACACAAACTGAAGAAATCTTGGCGAGAGAACTTAGGGAAGAAAAGAAGAACTACAGAGGTATGCACCAACAACAGAATACAAGAGATGGAGGAAAGAATCTCAGGTGTAAAAGACACAATGGAAGAAACTGATGCATCCATCAAAGAAAATATTAAATAAAAAAAAAATTCCTGACACAAAACATCCATGAAATCAATGATATCATGAAAAGAAGAAACTAAGATTAACAGAAATAGAAGAAAGAGAAGATGCTATCTTTTTTTCATTGTATGGTTTTGGCATCTTTGTCAAAAACCAGGTGTCCATAAGTGTGTGCATTTATTTCTAGGTCTTCTATTCAGTTCCATTGATCCACCATTCTGTTTCTATGCCAGTACCGTGCAGTTTTTATTACTGTTGCTCTAGAGTACAGCTGTGGAGCAGACGCGACTCAAAGAGAACAAGGGGGCAGCCTGCACTAAGGTGGCTGTGGGAAAAAGTAACAGACATGACAAATTGGAGAGAATGAGAAAATGGTTCAGGTGATAGAATGGGCGCGTGAGTCATATGCTGTAAAGGCACATTCTGGATAGTCCAGGCTTCACGACAGTAAGCCTGACAGATTGCTTGCTCTGCATGCTTGATTTGTTTCTATCCTGTTGATGGACTGGGCTCAGAAGCTCAGTACTGAGGCCTGAGAAGAGAGAAGCAGGGATGGAAGACCCAACATTGTCTTTTGCAGACCTTCCATAATCCTCGCTGTAGAAAGCAGCTGTGTTGATGGTTATTTACAAGATGCCCCATTATCTTCCCATGGATGTTCACATGTATTCTCATTATCACATGCTGACCTCTTCCCACAGACCAGCATTTTGTAATAAAGAGAAGTCTAACAGCCATGGAATATTCTAATAACACACAATCCATTATTGAGCTGAACTAAAGATGGTATTTCGTGGGGAGCTGAGGGTATGGACACGAATGAGATGTTGGGAACCCCCGTGGCTTGTCTGGGTCTGCTCTATGCACCAACCCTTAATACTTTTCTTTCTTCTTAGGGTACCATGGTCCTGACCAATTTGACTGCTCTGCACAGGGACCCCAAAGAGTGGGACACTCCAGAAACTTTCAATCCAGAGCATTTTTTGGAGAATGGAATGTTTAAGAAGAGAGAATCTTTTCTACCATTCTCAGTGGGTAAGTGGTAATGAGAAGGAAACAAGCCAGAATCCTACCTCATTCCTCTCCTTCTCTTCTGCCTAGAGATCTCCACTTTAATTTGAACATCTCCATACAGCTCAAACCAGTGCTGCTCCAAGTTGTTGTTGTTGGCATCTCAGTGTTCTCTGGACCTAACACTGCTCCTCACCCCTCCTATCTTCTCAAGCTCTCCCTTTCCTCTGATAGAAATTTTGGCTTCCACTGTTTTGCTTTCCACAGCATTCGAAACAGAGATCATGAAATCTGAATACACCACCATCTTTTCAAAGTCTTTAAATATTCAGCTTATTTTTGGTGATGATCCTTCGAAGGTAAATATCTCAGGTTTGTAATGTGATGGGAAGAGGCATGGGAAAGTGCCTACCTACTCACTACAGTGGGAATATCAAACAGTAATTGTAACTGTCATTTGCATACATGGATTGGGTTCTGTCCTATACAAGATCTCCTTGAACAAATAAGTCATTTGTCTTTTATGATTTTAAGCATGCTTTTAAAAATCTAGTTAGCCATATTTGTGCTCTGTAACCTGATATTTAGGCAAAGGAATGAAATGATGACCCTCTTTCTTGTATTTTCCCTCCAGCCAATTATGAACAAATACTTGTAGTCTTACAATTGTTGAACCAGTAACAAACTGTCCTACTCTATTACAGGTACTGGCTTCTATGCATTATGCATATATTTACAAGTAATTTTGTAGACTCTTAGTCCCATAAATGTATACTGAGCATATATTATGTCAAACACACACACGAGAGCAAGAGAGCAGTGTGGTAGAAGATGAGGCAGAGCTGCCCCTTAGAGCACATGTCCCACTGCAGCCTTTCAAGTTGGGATCAGTGAGCAATGCACAGACGTGAAAACAGACTTGGTGAATGTGCTGTAACTAGAGCTCAGTGTCCACCAGACTTTCTCACACTGTAGCTTGTGCGTTTCCTAACACTGTCATCAGACGGTGGCTAAATGCTTCACAGAAACCACACTAAGAAATTCTGGGCTTCCCTGGCTTGAACTAATTTTGTTCTCTTGGCCTTTGCCTGTGCTCCCAGGTCACCTTTGTTGACTTTTCACAATTCACCTTAATAGGTAAGCTGACAGAATACAGAACATCTGTCCAGTCTTCCTGTTCACAAAAAAAAAAAAAAAAAAAATTAAAAGATTTGAATTACAGCTAAAATCTCAGCAATGGATTTTGTTTATTCTAATTATTCTTAGTTATTGATTCAGATACTGAAAGTCTAGAAATATGACTCTTTTTACATTCCATATAAGTGATTTTTGTGTTGTTTCCTAATGCTGCAGTGAAAGAAATGTTAGTATTTTACAATGGCTTTCAAAGGAAGATGATTCTCTAGGCCAAGTGAAGCCTGCAGAGATCTATTCTTTTCATATTGCTAAATCTTTTCCCCATAGTGGCTTCATGTCTCATTTTACTTAAAATGCCTATTCATATCAACTATAACATAAAAAATGCTGGACAGAAAGACTCACTAGTCTTTACTACTGACAATTATATTACTCCCTATTAGATGGTTCATTAGCAGACAACTTACCTCAGACAATCACCAAGGTAATGGAGTTGTTAGCAACCTAATAGGAAAGAAAGATTAGTATCTACTTAATCTTACAAGTATACTCCACTTAAGCGGAGAGCTCTTCCTTATTCAAGACCATGTACCTAAACAATTGGTGGATAGAAAACATCAGGCTTAAGTTTTCATTCCTATTTTGCTTCTTTCTCTATTACATATACATGATACCTGACCTCCAAGTAAGAGGGCCTTACACTTTGATTTCATGAGATCATGTCCTATGTGTTAGTTAGAATCTTGCTGCATAAAAAGTGTTCAAAATTATATTGTTTAATTTTTTAAAAACATATTACCTACAGAGGTTTCCAGGTCATATCAGTGGCCTAGCTAATCTTGGTTAACCTAACATACTTTATATCCTGGCCATTCAAGTGGTGTTGCTAATGATCCCTCAAGACAGAGTGAAAGCACACAGGCCTGGTAATAGCTACACTTGGAATTGTCACTAGAACCACACTTAGGTTCATGCTTTAGTCCATGATGATCAGATAGGATACAAGGGATTATTTCAATATTCTTGTATCTGTTGAGGCTTGCTTTGTGACCAACTATATGGTCTATTTTGGAGAAGGTTCCATGAGGTGCTGAGAAGAAGGTAAAGTCTTTTGTGTTTGGGTGAAAGGTTCTGCAATTGTCTGTTAGGTCCATTTGATTCATGACCTCTCTTAGAGATATTGTTTCTTTGTTTAATTTCTGTTTTGTTGACCTATCCTTTGTTGAGAGCAGAGTGTTGAAGTTCCCCACTATTAATGAGTGGGGATCTATGTGTGGTTTAAGTTTTATTAACTTTTTTTTCAAATGTGTGTGCCCTTGTATTTGGGTCATAGATGTTCAGGATTGTGATTTCCTGGTAGAATTTTCCCTTGATGAGTATGAAGTGTCCTTCTCCATGTCTTTTTATTAATCTTGGTTGAAAGTCTGTTTGACCACCATGGACTAAAGCTGTACCTCAACAACAACAGAAATAGCAAAAAGCCTACACACACATGGAAACTGAAAAACTCACTACTCAATGACAGCTGGATCAAGGAAGAAATAAAAGAAATTTAGAAGTCTTCCAGAATTCAATGAAAATGAAGACACAACATACCCAAACTTATGGGACACAATGAAAGCAGTGCTAAGAGGAAAGTTTATATCACTAAGTGCTTTAAGGAGAAATTCAAAACATCTCATGCAAGCAACTTAATGGCTCACCTAAAAGCCTTAGGGAAAAAAAAGCAGACACACCAAAAAGGAGTAGTTGGCTGGAAATAGTCAAACTCAGGGCTGAAATCAATAAATTAGAAACAAATAAAACAATTCAAAGAATCACTGAAACCAAGAACTGATTCATTGAGAAAATCAACAAGATAGACAAACCCTTAGCCAAACTAACTAAAAGGCAGAAAGACACACAGGGTATATACTCACTCATAAGTGGATATTGGACATATAATATAGGATAAAAATACTAAAATCTGTACACCTAAAGGCCACAGAAGAAGACAATGCAGCCACTCCTGATGAGACCTAATTGACTAGGATCAGAAGAAGACCTCCTTCAAAAGAAGACCTCCCCTATCAGTGGACTTGGGGAGGGGCATGCATGCAAAGGGAGGAGGAAGGTAGGGATTGGGACAGGAGGAGGTAGGGAACCACAGGGGGGATACAAAGTGAATAAAGTGTAATTAATAAAGAATTTTTTAAAAAAAAGCTAATCAAGAAGGAGGACTCTGGGTAAGATGCTCAATCTTCATTCAGAAAAGCAAATGGACATGGACATCAGAAGAGGGGGGAAAACAGGGAACAGGACAGGAGCCTACAAGAGAGGGCCTCTGAAAGTCTCTACCCTGAGGAGTGTCAAAGCAAATGCTGACACTCATAGCCAAACTTTGGGCAGAGTACAGGGAATTTTATGAAAGAAGAGGGAGATAGAAAGACCTGGAGGGGACAGGAGCTCCACAAGGAGAGCAACAGACCAAAAAATCTGGACACAGAGGTGTTTTCTGAGACTGGTACACCAACCAAGAACTACGAATGGAGATAACCTAGAACCCCTGCACAGATGTAACCCATAGCAGCTTGGTCTTCAAGTGGGTTCCCTAGTAATGGGACAAGGGACTGTCTCTGACATAAACTAATTGGCCTGCTCTTTGATCACCTCCCCCTCAGGGAAGTACAGCCTTACCAGGCCACAGAGGAAGGCAATGCAGCCACTCCTGATGAGGCCTGATAGACCAGGATCAGATGGAGAGGGTAGAGGACTTCCCCTATCAGTGGACTGGGGAAGGGGCATGGGTGGAGATGAGGGAAGGAGGGTGGGATTGGGTGTAGAAGAGGGAGGGATCTACAGGTAGGCTACAAAGGGAATAAACTGTAATTAATAAAATTAAAAACAAAATATTTTAATTAAAAAAAAGACCAGCCCTAGATCTGGAGGACAGTAAGTCCTACAGTCTTTGGAATATTTGTGAAGTCCCAGTGCAAATACCAAATTACCAAATACCGGGGTAAGAGCAGTCAGCTGTTTTGCTCTAGCATTTCTTCTTGACAGAGGTGAATGGAATTCAGTTACTTGGAGATGCCCAATGGGGACCAGAAGGGGCAAACCTGAAAACCTGTTGGGTTAACAAAACAGAAGTCTGGATTTTATATACAGTCGTATCTTTGCATGTAGCTGCTTTCCTTTACCATTTCTAGAACTTTCTAAAGACAACTTCCCTGGAGCTGTTACATTAAATAGCTTCTCTTCACTTGAAAAAGATAAAATAGTATTATTATTCCTATGTTATCACAGAAGATAGACAACAAAGTCATATGTTCACATGTTGTCCTGATTTATGCCTTCCTGTAATAGAGTCAAAAATTAACAGATAGCTTCATAGCTATTGATATAACTATATTAGGATGAGTAATATATAAAATAGGAATTTTTTTAAAATTTACAAGTGGTGTCATAGAACATAAAAGCAGGGATGGTGAAGACCATTGTTGATAGCCTGTATCAGCCCTCTTAATTTACTCAGTAGGTCATTTTTCTGTTATGGGGGAAAGGGAAGAGGTCCCAGTAGCCTTTAGCCCAGGCTGTGTTTGTTAGCTTACCCTCCTTCATACAATATCTGAGATGAACAACTTCTTCTTTTTGTCTTTTTTAATTTTAATCTTTTAATTTACTAATTACAGTTTATTTACTTTGTATCCCATCTGTATCCCCCCTCCCAGCCTACTCTCCTTCCCTCTTCTTCTCAACTTCTTAAGAGTAATTTTTTGTTTGGCTCATAGTTTCAGTGGTCTTAGTTTGTGGTCAGCTGGCCATGGGTCCTGCACTTGCATCCATCAAATGACAAAGAGCATTTGTTAAATGTGTATGGCTGAAGACCATGGTCACATCTTGGTTGCCAGAAAGCAAGGACAGGATGCTACCAGATTGTGGATATTCCATTAAGGTCATGGCTCTAAAAACCTACCTTAGACGCACACCTACTTGATTACCTACCACATATTCAACTACACATATTCAACTAAACTACACATATTCAATTCACATAGGCTAGGTGAACATTGTGGTGTTATTGGAGTTCCCAGTTGAATGACTGCATTCTCCATAGAAAGACCAGATATGAGCGGTGAAAGTGCATGTTTGAAGAGATGTGCCCTCTACCGATACAATAAGAGACACATTAGTGAAGGGTACAGCTTGTGCTCTCTCAGGGTTTGGGGCTGGGAGCTTAAAGTGTACGTTTTACCTTACCAGTTATTCCAGAATTACTTATTCCTTGAAATCCTCTGTCTTAGTTTGTATCCATTGCTCTGTTAAAAAACCATAGCCAAAAAGTAACCTGAAGAAGAAAGGGTTTATTTAGCTTGTAATTCCAGTTTACAGTCCATCACTGAAGGAAAGCAAGCTGGGAACTCAAAACAGGAACTGGAGACGGAAACTAACACACAAACCACTGAGGCACTAGGTTCACTGGCTAGTTCCCATGACTTACTCAGCCTGCTTTCTTATAACACCCAGGACCATTTGCTTAAGAGTGACACTTTCCACCATGACTTGTGCCATTAGTGGAGAGAAATGAGAAAAGAGGCAGGGTACAAAATGATAAAACAGAAAAAAAAATTCTTCTCTAGCATGAGCTCTAACACCAACATTGGTCAGGATGGTCAAGGAACAGACGCTGTCAACAACATGTGTGAATATTACTCTTTTTATTTACACAGTCATCGGTGTATAATGACAAAATGTCCTTCAGCTAGTTGGAGAGTAAGAGGAGTGGGTTTCCAGTGCTCCCCAGTCCAAAAAACATTCCTGCAATCCTTGAGATAAGAGGAACGTATAGTGCAGCCTGTACCTGAAAGCCTAAAAGTCTCCTGCAGAGTTGGAGAGATCCCAGGTTCACAGACTAAAGAAGGCGGAGTGGGTGGGTCTTGAGCAAACACAGCAACACAATCACAGGCTCGGGAAGAGGCAGCCTTGCCAGGTGACAAGTGCTGCCCAAAAGGATGCTACCATGCGTGCTCAGGACGGGTCTTTCTTCTCACTTCAACGAGCTGCAGGACAATCATTTCTGAAAGGACTTAAAAGATAGACCTCAGTTTCCTAGCCATCACTCTCTGGTAATTAAGCATTCAAATATAGGAGCCTATGAGGGCCATTCTTACCTAAACCACCTGGTAAGCAAGATTACCCATCACACAGGCCAAGCGTCTTCAACGTGTTCCATGCTGAACAAGTTTCCACCTGCCCACCCATGCACAGGAAGAAACAGACTATTTCATGTAATTGTCAAATAAGGAAGGCTTAGCATCACGACAGTCATAGAGAAGGTTGTAGACAGGTTACACCATCAACTCTGGGTGCTAACTCTGCATATCATGGTATGTGGATTCTTACAGGAAAATCCTTATTTTTTAATGAGCTGCAAGCCATGTTATTTATGACAGGTTAACAGGAGGAGCATGAGAATAACAGAGATAACTGGAATACAATAGTGAAAAACACAGCTATAAAGGAAGATGCTGGCATCATCCTAAGACATTTACATTTACCGTGCACCTCTTCAGGTCTGCTTTCATTTTATTGTCCCAACGACGTGTACTAGTCAGACAATGTAGTGGAAACATACATCCATCAGAATTGCAGAATGTTTAATTTCACTGAAAACCAATGCAGCTTCTTATACATTAGCCTGCAGAGACTGGTGCATGCTATCATTCTTGCTACTATAATCATGTTGGAAATCCCATGTAGAAAATATGTTCAAATATTAATAAATAGCTTTGTCTGAATGCACATCTGGGCATTTTTGCTGTTCTTTTCACAAATGTCTTTTTCTTGACTTTTTAAAATCTTTCTTCAGCCAAGAAAAGCATTATTTTGAAAGAAAGAAAAGACTTGTCGGCAGAGTGAACATCTCACTTGGTAAAGTACTTGCCTTGGGAGCATAGAACATAATTTGAACTCACATCAAAAACTTGGAGCATGAGGGCATGTGTTTATAATCTTAGCACATGAAGGGAGAGCCTCTTGGGCCTCAGTTGTCAGACTGACTTGACAAGTTCTGAAGAGTTAGGGCCCTACCTGTAAATGGTGGGGGACATGGCACTCAGGGATCAACACCCATGGCTGTCCTCTGGCATCCACACACATGTACACACATGTGTGCACTTGATGAGCACACGTATGCACAAACACGTCCTCACACAGAAAGGCTTAAAGATGGGCTAGAGATTGGATGCAGTGGTGCAGTGCCATGGGGACACTTGATGAGGACGGTCACAGAGGAAAGGAACAGTGGGGTGATGGGGTTGCCCTGGCTCATCAGAGATCACCCAGGTGAACCCAGATATTCAATAGAGAGACTGACAAGAAGATGGACACAACAATAAATATAGACACAAATACATGTATGCAAACACTTGGATGAATACTCAGTGGGCATGTGTGTATGGTATGAGGTGTCCTGGAGCAATGGCTCCCAGACTTGTGAGAACGCCTCCTGTCCAGGTCTTACTTCTGCATATCAATATTCAATGCAAGGAAACAGGATACCTAGGGCAATGACAATTTTCCATGCTGACAAAATGAAAACACACATCTGAGATATACTGTTGTGCCAAATGTCGGTAATGCCGGATTGAATGGGGCTCTAATGGCCAAATCACAAAGTTGCTGGCAATAATCAGCTGGTCACAAGTTCCAGGGTCAGCTCAGCAGTTGCAGTAGGAAACTGGGGACACCAGCCCTAAGATGCACCAAAGTCAGCTGAGGAAGTGACTCATCTTCTGTTTTTGTCCCACAGGAAAGAGAGCCTGCCTGGGAGAACAACTGGCCAGGTCTGAGCTGTTCATTTTCTTCACTGCTCTTATGCAAAAATTCACCTTCAAGCCCCCAGTCAATGAGAAGCTGAGTACGAACTTCAGAATGGGCCTTACCCTTTCCCCAGTCAGTCACTGCATCTGTGCTGTCCCTAGACAGTGATGCTGGAGAAGGAAAGAAAAGGGAGAGAAGAAACGACATGCACTTTAAAGCCACTGATGCCTACACACACGGGAGGAAACAGGATGAAGACAGCTGAGGAAAGATAGGAGGAATTAGAGTAAGGAAATCAAATCAAATTCCTGCTTGCTGGACCCCCAAGTTGGCCCTGGTTATGTCATTTATGAACTCATTAGAATCGCTAAAGTGAGTAACTATTATTTCCATTTTAACCTGCATTAAAAATCCTATTTAACTTATAATTCACATGGCAAAAGGTGTGCCTTCAAGTCTCTTCAGCCCTCCTTTTGTAAACATGCAGTTACTTCTGGCCTGTAGAAATGGTTCATTTGGAAATGGTACAAAGAGAGCAATTGTGATGCTGTTGATCTAGTTGTATACACGACTCTCATCTTAAATGGAATAAGAGGTAGTTTATTCTGGATCCATTTTGAGTGATCATGGCCCAGCAATACGGGTTCAGGTTACCACAAATTCCATGTTCCAACACTAAAGCAGTTTTATAGTTTTACAGAACAAAAAGTTATGGATCAAGGCAAGTTTAAAATACATTGGTGGGTACATCAGAGAAGTATGTACAGGAAGATGGGGGAAGTTTCTGTATAGACCTCAGGTGCCTTGGACCTGTAACATTCCAACCTTTCTTGAAAGTACTGAACTTCTAATGGGTCAACCAGTCTTTGCAGATACAGCTTCTTTTTTAAATATATATATATATATATATAAAATAAAAAATATATATTTATATATACTTTATTTATTTTTTATTATTAGTTACATTTTATTAACTCTGTATCCCAGCTGTATCCCGTTCCCTCATTCCCTCCCAAACCCTCCCTTCCTCATCTCCTCCCTGCCCCTTTCCAAGTCCACTGATTGGGGAGGACTTCCTCCCCTTTCATCTGACCCTGTTTTATCGGGTATCTTCAAAACTAGCTGCAAATTCCTCCTCTGTGGCCTAGCAGGACTGCTCCTCCCTTCCAAGGTGGGGAGGTCAAAGAGCCTACTATTGAGTTCCTGTCAGAAATAGTCCCTGTTCCCCTTACTATGGGAAACCAGTTGGTTACTGAGCTACCACGGTTTCATCCGAGCAAAGGTTCTAGGTTATATCCATACATGGTCCTTGGTGAAGTGTCAGTCTCAGAAAAGACCCCTGTGTCCAGATATATTTGGTCTTCATATTCAAATATTGGTCCAAATATTCATATATTTCGAGCTCATATTCTTTCCACTTCATACAAACTCCCCCTTCCTTCATATGATTCCCTGCACTCTGCCGAAGGTTTGGTTATGAGTCTTAGTATCTGCTTTGATATACTGCTAGGTAGAGTCTTTCAGGGGTCCTCTGCGGTAGGCTCCTGTCCTGTTACTTGTTTTCTCCTACTTCCAATGCACATTCCATTTGTCTTTCTAAGTGAGGATTGATCATCTTACCACGGGTCCTCTTTCTTGTTTATCTTCTTTAGGTGTATAGATTTCATTGTGTTTATCATATCTTTTAGGACTATATGAGTGAGTATATACCATGTGTGTCTTTCTCCTTCTGGAATACCTCACTCAGAGTGATCTTTTCTAATTCCCACTATTTGCCTGCAAATTTCATGATTTCCTCATTTTTGATTGGTGAGTAGTATTCCATTGTGTAAAAATACCACAATTTCTGTATCCATTCCTCCATTGATGGACATCTGGGTTGTTTCCAGGTTCTGGCTATTACAAATAAAGCTGCTACAAACATGGTTGAGCAAATGTCCTTGTTGTGTACTTGAGCAAATTTTGGGTATATGCCTAGCTGGATCTTGAGGAACCACTATTCCTAATTGTCTGAGAAAGCGCCAGATTGACTTCCAAAGTGGTTGTACCAGTTTACATTCCTACCAGCAATGGAGGAGGATTCCCCTTTCTCCACAACCTCTCCAGCATGTGTTGTCACTTGAGTTATTCATCTTAGCCATTCTGATGGGTGTAATTTGAAATCTCAGGGTGGTTTTGATTTGCATCTCCCTGATGGCTAAGGATGTTGAACATCTCTTTAAGTGTTTCTCTGCCATTCTAAATTCCTCTACAGAGAATTCTCTGTTTAGCTCCATACCCCATTTTTTAATTGGATTACTTGATTTATTGCTTTTTAACTTCTTTAGTTCTTTATATATGCTGGATATCAGTCCTCTGTCTGATATAGGGTTGGTGAAGATTCCTTCCCAGTCTGTAGGCTGTCATTTTATTTACAGAAGCTTTTCAGTTTCATTAGGTCTCATTTATTGATTGCTGCTCTTAGAGCCTGTGCTGTTGGTGTTCAGGAAAGAGATTTTGTTCACAATGCACATACTAGGCCAATGACAGGTCAATATGGCTACCACCATCCCACTGCTGGTATCCAGGTGATGAAAGTACACCCTTTCCTTGGTCTGGTTTGTCCAATATGTTCTTTGACCTAATTTTCCTGATATGATTTTAATATGCCATGAGCCCCCTTAGTGCCAATTCACCTCAACAAATTCACAGTGTGACATTCTTTTTACATACAAAATGTTTGGGTAGTGACAGATGGATGGTATTGTTCGTGTGCACCATCAAAGTCATCCTTCACCTTCAAAATAGAGTTTAAACCCTTGTGAATGAAATGAACAACAAACACCAAAAGGAAAAAAAAATTGCTTTACATGATATGGAGTATGAGATCAGTGCACAACCTAATCGCAATCCACTAAATATAATAAATATAAAAATATTGGAGCCTCCCTTTCCCTGCACTTTGTAACTTAGTCCTCCACTAGTTTGCTTTTTATTGCTGTGATAAACACCATGACCAAAAGAAACTTGTAAAGGGTTTATTTCAGCTGACAGTGGTAGTCCATCACGAAAGGAAACTACAGACGGGCACTCAAACAGAAGCCTCAGAGAAACACTACTGACTGACTTGCTCAGCCTGATTTCTAATACAGCTCAGAACCACCTGCTCAGGGGTGGTACACCCTGCACCCTGATGGACTGGGTCCTTCCACATCAATCACTGTAATCAAGAAAATGTCCACAGGCTTATCTACAGACAAACTTGATGGGGGCATTATCTCAACTGAGGCTTCTTTTTCCCAGACGCCCCTAGGTTGTGTTTGACAAACAAACAAACAAAAAACCCTAATCAACAGAGTTGCCATGAGACAAATTTGAGAAAACTAATGCAAGGAATGACTGTGTATATTTTTTGTTTGCTCCTTTCCAGGGAAGAATGTAGTAACAGGTTTTTGTTTTTGTTTTTTTTTTAACCCAGTTATGTTATGTGAATTTTATTTTTTTTTTAAATCCCAGGTGTGGCATATGGGCTGCTTCAGTTTGTCCACAGCCATTAACCATGATTGTCTTGTGCTCTAGCAGGGATGTGATTTATGCCAGCTGCAGACAGTTTAATTCTGACATCGTGTGAGAAGGTATAAATGCCAGCACCTCAAGAGGGTCTGTGGTGGCTGGTGCATCCTGCTGCTGCATTTGCAATTGCTGGTTTGCTGGACCGCTGAATGTCCTGACTATGAAGATTAGACTTGCCTTAAGGAACTACATCCCTAAACAGGAGGAAGTAGACTAAAGAGATATATGCTGCCCCTTTCCCCCTTTCTTTCTCTTTTACCTAGTGTTGGGGGAGGGAATTGAAAGGGAACTCCAATAAATAGAACCCCAATAAAATAATCAAAAAATTAAAAAAATATATATTGGGACCTCAACTTGACGCCAGAAAGCCATGGGACCTAGAAAAAAGTGTCATGTAACTTCAATGAACCAGAATCTTCTTCGGAAGAAAATTACTGTGAATCCTAATAGAAATTTCCACCTATAAAATGCCTCCTTTTTTCTAAGTTCATTGGATATCCTATAAAGAATAAGTCTCTTTTTTCCATTCAAGAATTATACAAACATCGTTTGAATGCAATCTATTAGCATCATTCCTCACTTATTATGGACACTGTTGTACTTCTCTTCTGCTCTATCCCTTGGGCACAAACATATCTCAAGATGTGAATCTTCTCAACATTACTCTCCTACAGACATAGACCTACCGTGCTTCAGTGAACATTTAAAATAAGATAATACCTTCAAGGTCTTGGAATTAAGAAGGTAACATGTCTGGCTGAATACAAATTGGTTTCTTGAATGAGACAGAGCTCTAGACCTGAGGTAAAGCTAGCCTAGTAACTACGTAACAAAGATGGCTTCCTGAGACCAGGAACTGGGAAGTCAGGGCAAGGTACTCCAGAGGTCTTTTCCTGGTATACAGCCTTTGTCCCTGTGAGTTCATCCAAGACTGAAGGATCAATTTAGGAGCTGAGCACCAAAACAAAAGGTGGGAAATATCATAATGGCATGCTCATAGACTCTCACAGCTTTCTCACACAATCAAGAATAGTGCAGTGTCTTCTAGAGAGAAGAACTTACCCACCACTCCAAGACAAGACTTTCACAGACTTCTTGCGACATGCGGCTTTGATTCATTGTGTGCCCCTAAACCTTGTCATTCCAGAGATGCTGCAAACACATGAAAGTCTCTCACCTGGTGAAAGGATTCATGCCCCTAGTCTACACCTATTCTACTCTTCACACGGACTAGGAGAAGAAATGGTGCCTCTTGACATTTAAGGCACTTACCTGACGCTTAGCCCACAAGAACCCTCCCTGACTCATATAATCACTAGAAGCTTGCTGACCACCCAATTTGACCAGATACATGAGGGTCAAATTCTCTCCAGAGGTATGTTTTTTGTTTGTTTGTTTGTTTGTTTGTTTTAGGGTGGTGAGTTCTGCACAGGCTAGCTAAGATTAACCACACAAAATGCAGGAAGACCCATCAAAGTTTCAAGTTATTAAAGTCATTATCACTAATGAGGGATGACAAAATATAAGGAGGAATTTAGTTCTCTCTCAATAAGAGAGATTACTCCACAGGCTTCTCCTTTTGCTCATGAGGGAAGGATGGATGAGGGGAACTATTCAGAGGGTGCTATGGACTGAAAGACAAAGTGTTATTGAACTTGTGGGTCACTCCCTGTGCTCCGAGTCTGGCCTGAACATTCTTCCTAAACAAGCCAACAAAACAAGCTAAATTAAAGGTGGGGAACAAAAAAAAGGGATATTTACTTCATGTGACCATAACGAAGAGATCCAGAAACTCTCCTAAGTCATCTTCAGAGTCTTTTAGTGAGATTAAAGTTTCACTGGCGAGCCAAGGACATGTGCACATAGGCTGTTTCAGTCAGTCTGGTCCTGCCCATCACTGACACAGCACTTTAGTCTCGTCCTCTTAAACGATCTGACAGGTTTTTAGAATTGCGTAAAATCTGTATCCAACAGACAAGTTTCTCCTCTGGCTAGGAACTTTTTCCTTTTCCCATCATGAGAGACATGGGTGTCTTTTCAGATTATCTTCATTTCTGTCGGGTCTATTATAAAAGAAGATAGGGAAGATGTTCCAATATATGTTCCTTTGGTCACACAGAGGAGTAACAAGACACCCCTAGACGGTATGAACTTGAACCAAACCTTAAAAGAATAAATGCTGTTTTCCTGCACTGGAGCCTGACCTAGTATCAGACTGGGAGTTAAACAGTGCCCTCTAGCGGAAAACATCAGTCACAGTATTATCTTTCTGTAGCACTCATTAAGGTTTCAGATTATGTGCTTCCATTTGGAGACAGGCAGACTGTGGGCATAGGCTTTCAAAAGAGGGTCCTCAGCACCAAGCTAGTCAGGGATTTTTTCTCAAATTATACCCGTGTCAAACAAATACTTCCATTAGTTTTTCTCCTCCTTTACCGTGAGTGTCAACTACCACACACTCTTTACTCTATAATCTTTAAAAACAATCTTCAGAAGGGAGCATCGCTCCTGCTCCAGTCGCCTGTCACTGGCTGTGCGGGCCGGGAGGCAGCTCCAAGGGGAAGAGGGGGGATGAGTGGGGCCCGGGTGTGGGCAGGCAAGGGGGAGGGAACCGGAAGGGCGTGGGGACTGTGGCCTCCATGTCCCCTGCTGTCACTGGGCGGGCGTTCCCACAGCTTCCTTTCTGTGACTTGCTGTAGCCCCTGCTCGCAGGAACTTGTTTTCTGGCCCCACTTTGCCCTCTCCGTGTCTTCTGAAATCTAACCCTCCCAGGGTGATGCTATTGGGAAGGAAGAAACCTTATTCTGCTTTGAGATCTGGCTCCGAGGTGCTCTGCCTCACAGATACAAACAGAAAAACAGAAATAAAAGCCTAAACTCCAACAAGCATGGGATCATCTTGAACTAGGGAAAAAAAGAAAGAGAGAGAGGAGGAGGAGGAGAAGTAGAACAACAAGACCAAAAAACAAAACAAAACAAGCAAAGAAAACCTGATTAAAAGCCCAGATGCTGCCCCCTGCCGCGAACAGCTCAGGAAGTGCAGGCCACAGTTGTGCTTGCTGCAGAAATGCTTTCTGAACGGACTGTAGCCACGGGAGAGGATGGGAGAATGTACAGCTGAATGGAGCAGAGCCCCGGTCGAAAAGAGGAAGGCTGGAAGAGGGCCCACGGAGAGCAGCACTAGGGCCCCTGGGACCCCTTCACTGTGACCTTCGAGAGGAGCCACTAACAGAGCTGCCCTTCTCCTGTACCCTGATGGCCAGAACATTTATCACCAGCTCTGTGGGACAACAGGTGGAGGGTACAGTGGAACCAGTAGTGATGGTTGAGGTCCATTCTCACTGGCTGGAGTCTACGCCGTACCAGTTTCTTAGTATCTACACGTCACACTGTGTGCCGATTATAGTCTCTTCAGAGAGAGAGAAACTGAAAGGGGCCACGTTAGTATATCAAGGGCTCTGAGAAGCTCTGCAGCTGATTGCTTAGGGACTATTAATTCAATATCTCCTCAATTAAAAAAAAAAAGTCAGGTGTTCCTTCAAAATCAAGTGTTCTATCTCTAAACATACTCTTAAAGTAAAAACTGTGTCTCTTGTCAACTCCTCTTCCCAATGCATAATCAGGCAAGATTCATCTGGACAAACCTGTGTTGGCTGCAGAAGAACAAATGAATAAGGAATGGCTATTAATGGAGCTAAGGAAATTGTGTGATAAATTGTAATTGGTCTGTGGACTTGCGACCCTCGGACTTTTCCATTTTCGGTGGCAATTTTATCAGATGATCAGCCTTGTAGACAGCTCAGTGTAAGATGCAGTTCCCCTGTGCTCTGTGATTAAGCCCAATAAACACATTGATTTGACAAGTTGAGCATTGCTAGAGCAGTACTCTGTCCTTTGATTGATGCCCTGTCTGAAGTGAATAGGCCTTTGTCTACATCTGCTCAGGATAGTTAGTGTAATATCTTAGTGATTTGTGCTTCAATAAAAAAAAAAAATGGAAATGGTGTTATCTTTATTACATGCTGATCAAGATTCCTCTGGGTGAATGCCCAGGAATGGGATAGCAAAATTACATGGACGTTCTATTTTTAGGTGTTTTTTTTTTTTTTTTATCTCCTATACTTATGTCCAAATAGAGTGGATTAGTTGTTTACATTCATTATCACTAAAAATACTTGAAGTTTCTATAACTTCTGGTGGCAAGAATAAAGATCATCTAAAGAAACAACTGTTTCCACCATTAGATTGGCTATTAAACTATTGCAAGAATTGTTCCCAAGGACAATTGGCGTTTCCCTAGGAAAGTCATGCTGGGAAAAGAAAAAGGATGAAGACTGGTGGGGCCAGAAGGGGAACTTACATGCTGACACCTTCTCAGATACCTTGTAGGAGCCTGGAGCTTTTCACCAGGAGAGACTGGGACCCAGACAATTATACTTAATGATAGTGGGTATTAAACCTTGACCAGGCCTGCGTAGCACTTCTTGTCTTCCATTTAAACTCTCCACCTGAGGTTAGGACCAAAGGTGGACTTGGATAATCACTGGACCTCTTTACTCCTCTTCTCAGCGTGGTTACATTGCATACATCTCCTCTTTCTACATGTCTGATTAATTGTCCTATTGAGGATAGGTGACTAAGTCTAGATTTGTAAGGCTGCCAGAGCCTGAGGCTCCAGTGCTGAGAAATTCAGTAACAGTTTTTTTACCAGCAGAGGTTACTCTTGGTTTAGAGATGATAGACATTCTGACTTGGGTGAGATGGCATCTCAACAGAGTTGTCATTTGTATTCCCTGATACTAAACATGTTGAACTTTTTCATGTAGTTATGAAGCATTTGTATTTCTTCTTCTGAGACACATCTGTTCAGTTTTTGCCCAATTTATTGGGTTGTTTATTTGTTAGTACTTCTATAGTCTGGTCATCAATTGCTGACTAAATGAATGGCAGACAAAGACTTTTTTTTCTTATTCTATAGGCTGGCCCTTCACTGGTTTCTTATCTCTTTTGTTGTACATGCCACCAGCATGTATAACAGTAACAAATATATTCAAAATAGGCCTCTCTCTCTGGCTATCCGACAATTGAAACCATGAGCCCCATGACATTAGAATTACCCCCAGGAATCTCCTGCTACATAAGACAATTCTGACATTTGCCAGGTGAGAAATTTACCTCCTGGAGTAGGCTCTTGTCTCCTGGAGAGAGATTTACAACTTGTCAGTTGAACTTACTGAGAGACTTGGATCTGAGACAATGATGGATGGGACTACATCTTAGGTAGATGCTTACTTTGCCATATCTCTTGACTTATATCTAAACTTTAGTGTCATTTCAGGACATCAATAATAGCCATGGGGGAGGAATAAGCTAGATCTATTTGTTCTTCTTTTAGTTGTGACCACATTAATTAAGTTTCTTATTTTCTATTTGTGTCATTAATTGGCTGGTTTAGCTGGCTTATCCAGAAGGGGTGCCTAGCCCTAGCATATTGGAGTACATACTATCATTTTTCTGTAGCAGTATGGATTTACTTCTGGGTCCTCTGTTCTATTCTATGTCCTACGTATGTATTTTTGTGCCAATACCTTGACTATTTTGTTACACCAGCTCACTAGTACAATTGTACTATGATCCTTCAGCAAGTGTTCTTCTGTTGGATACTGGTTTGCCTTACTGGAGCCTTTTGTGCTTCCATAGGATTTTGTAATTCTTTCTATATCCATATGAATAGCATTGTGATTTTCAAGAAAATCCCATACGTTGATTTTGGTAATATAATCAATTTCAAATTACGAATTATTCTAGTTCGTGAACATGAAGAGATCTTTTCTATTGTCTAGTTTCTTTAATTTTTTTTCTTCCTTGCTTTGATGCACTGCTATTCAAAGGGACAAGTTTTTTTTCTGATGTTATTATGGCTAGAATTATTTACTTAAGATTAACACCAGCCTTCCAATATTGAAGCAGTTGCCTTTTGGGTACAAGCAACCCCTTAGGCTTTCTCCCTTCACAGGTTGGTGCTTCCTAGGTGGGGTATTGCTCTTGTGCAGTCTTCCCATTGTTTCAATGCAGAGCAACAGGCCTCTCTGTCAGACCACTAACCTTCTTAACTATTGCAGCCTTCCTTTCAGTACAGGCATTGACTTTACCATTAATGTTCTTCTGCTCTCCCAACTAGATTTTGTACTTATTTCTGGCCTACTTCCTCCTTTTCAATGTTGACCTCCATTAGAGTTGTCAGCAATAAACATGCCACAGACTCAATATTGTGCTCTTTTGAATTTTTTTCAGAGTAACCCATGCTTTCAAATTTAGCTTCACACGAGTTCTTATGACAAGGACAGATGGCAGCCATATTCTTTGATAAACTATCACACAAATGGCCTCTAGCCCAGTTGTGGTTACAGACCTTGCTTCCCCTTGAAACCACAGAAATGACATGCGCAACACCCCCACAGTCTATCATACTCAATACTGCTGTCTTCTAAGCTCCTACTAGAATGGCTTATTAAGCTCTGGTACAGTAATGAGTCATTTGGCTAGCTGCAAGATCCAGTATCTTCCATACTTCTCTAAACTGAAATGCATGTCCTGCTTAACAAAAGAACAGTCCAAGTATAAATATTAGTTACTTCCCCTTGCAGTAATAGAACTTCATGACCAAAGGCAACTTAATGATGAAGGAGTTTGTTTCATCTACATGTACAGAGAGACAGTCCAGTATTGCAGGAGAGACCTGGCAGCAGAGACCAGAGCAAGAAAACTGAGAAATCATAGTTCCATCAACATAAAGGAAGCAAAGAGAAATGTAAAACTGAAGTGGGCCAAGGCTATAAACACTCAAAGCCCATTCCCAGAGACACTCCTTTCCCATCAAGCCTCTACCTCATAAAGGTTTCATAACTTCTCCAGTCACAACCATCAGCAGAGACCAGGTGTTTAAATATGTAAGCCTAGGGGGATTTTTCTCATTTAAACCACCACAGACACCGATAGTGTCCAAATATTTTCAACCTGCCATATTGTGATGATATTTCTGTCCTGCATGCTTCTTCATATGCTAGCTGTCTGGGAGCACCCTTGGGGACTCCTGATCTGCATACAGTCTAAGAGTTGAGAGGTGAGGTACCATCGCCAGCTGGAGAGTGGACTCTGCCTTGCTCAATATCCAGGTGTTTATACCATTGTGCAACCCTCCATTCAGGTTTTCTCGGCCACCATTGCTGGTCCAGTTGGTGACACTGATCTATGCCAGACAAATTTAGCCTTCACCCTCAGGTCCATCTATGGAAGTTAATTCCCTGATCCTTTTGAACTGAGGCTCTGATTGGTTAGGAGTTGCTGGTTCTCTGTAAAAATCCTAAATGCTCTTAACCTCCGAGTCACTATTAATCCCCCAAATTACCTTAAAAATACTTGCTTATAAGTGGTCATTTCAATCACTTGTGAGGAAAAATAAGTTTTCTTCAATGCAGTCTCATTGGGTATATAAATCACTCTTAAGAACAGGTTCCATGCCCGGCAGTAGAGACCCAACACAAAATGAGCTCAATGTTGTTTTTCTAGAACTTTTCCTCTTATAATGCTTTTTACTTTGCTTTGTTTTATTGGTCTTTTCCTTGTATATTATTATGGTTTCTGATTTCGTGTGTAGGTTGTTTTAGGGAGTGTGTGTGTTTCTTGTACTTTTTTCTATTTTTTTTAAAACAATTCTGGTTTGTTTGCTTTTTATATTTGTCTCTTTTCTTAAGACAGGAAAAAAGTCATGGAGTCAAGTAGGTGAAGAGGTGGGGAGATTTGGAAGGATATGGGAGAGGAGAAACTATCATCATTTTCAGAAAAATGCAGAAATAAAGTGACTAGAGTGTTGTTCGTTTAGGATCTCTGGGGAGGAGGGTTGTTTTCCCCCATTCTGTTTTAGAAATCCTTCAGAGTTTACAAGACCTAATCTACTGTAATTCTCCCTAGGCATACCAAGATAGGAAAACAACAGTATTTCCTACAGTTACACGAATGACAATCGAGACTTCCTCAGTGTGCGTGTTAAGGAATGTTCCTATAAAGAAATTTCCTCTCTGTATCTTCTGCAAGGCTGTTTAACTGATTAGAACTGTAATAACTGTGGAGAGGTTGAAGTGCTGCAGGCCCAGGGCCAGATACACACTATCTTGAGCTATCTTTAGAAACTTTAATAGTCGTAATCTACCTTTTTATATAACCGAAAGTGAAACCTTTGAAATGTGTTAATTTAACAGACCACAGACTTGCACCAACCGAAAGACTGAGATTGTCATCAGGTAGTAATAGCCTCTAAGCCTCTAGGAGATGTTTCTGAGGTGTTCTTCAATGTATTTGAAGAGCCCCATGATTTATGATTTCCTTCGTTCTGTTATTACTATACCACTTCATGAAATTGTTAACACACTGGCACATGGAATTTAGGGTAAACTGAATCTGTGTTCCTGGGCCTTGGGATACTCATTCTTATGTCCAGAATAAACCACATCCTACTCCTTTGAGGTAAATTTTGTGTTTTATGTCAACAGTTTTGGTACCCAAATGTGGGCCACTTCTAAAAAATAAACCATTTTCCACTGGAAGAGCCAGGTACCAGCATGGATCCCCTGTATCCAAAGAACCAGTATTATCTCTTCAGGTAGATTTTGGTGAATACTTCCTGTGGCTCAGGTCTCCCTTGATTTGGTCAACAGTCAAAGAAATATAACTATTTTAGATTTATACCTCACCTATTATCTATCCCCTGACCTTGCCTCATCATTCTTTACCCCAAGCAGAGAAAAATCCTTTTCTAAAGAGAAGATACCTATGGCCTAGTTTAAGATAAAAACAAGAGGAGGACATCCCGGAAGCTCCATTTGGAAACGCTAGTTTCTCTCTGAGGAGTTCTCTAGGCTGTTGTAGATGACCATGTGCAGCTGTGACTCTGTACCTACTAAGGTTTCTAGGATCTCATGTCAGAATTCACCTTGAAGCATTGTTGGTGATGTTGCCCGATCATCATTCAGCTTATCTTTATCTTTCTTGCCGCACATGGCTTACACGGGACCTTAGGTTCCCACTGAGTGTTGAAAAGTACAACTGCCATCAAATGTAGAAATACTCTAAACTCATCCAAACCCTATTCCTGCATAGATGAAGTAATATGTGACTTTTCTAGGGAGCATCATCGTTAAAGTTATTCTCCCAAATGTCCTAAGCCACTTTCTAGCCTGCAGGAGAGCATCCTGAGACAGAAGGGGCTGCTTGAAAAAGCAGCACATTCTGGATTCGAATCACATTAGGAATAGTTATGTCTCCCTTAAATTATTCAAGTGACTTTCTGCTCCTTCCCTTCCCTCCATGTCTTCTCTGTTTTATGTCAAGATTTTTATCTCTTTTTTAAAATTTCAGTTTATCTATTTTACATCCCAAGGTTGCACCCTCCCTCCTCTCCTCCCAGTTCTCTCTTTTCCTCCTTCCCCCTCCCCCTCTTGCTCTCCCTTCAGAAAAAGGGAGCCCCTCTCCCCTGATCTCAACCCTCCAGATGAGGATAAGATTTTTGTAAAGATAATTGCTTAGAAATGGCACTCTGACAGCTCTCCTATCACCCCCCCCCCCCCCGCCACACACACACACACACAATGTTCTGAGGAAGGAGCTTACTCCTGCAACTTTTAAGGCCAAGATAGGTGAATTTAGATTCAATGCATTTTAATTTCCGGAGAAGCTGAAAGCCCAGCTGTCTTTTGACTTCATACTAGATGAGCGTTAGCATCTTAGCATCTTAGAGACAAAGCCTAAATTCCCTAGATTAACAGTGGATGGAATCAGTTCTGATCTACAGGACACTAGGGAAGTCTAGCGGGAAAAGTAGCCACATAAGCCTTAGTGATGACCAAAAGCCAGGTAAATATGGAACAGATCATCTGTGTGTAGTCCAGGATAAGAGACAGGGGAGACTGCTATGAGGCAAGTAGCTGCTAGCTGGCCTATGATGCCATGTCTATTTATTTTCCCTCCTTTCGTTTAGAAATACACAAGCAAGCATGAGAAATGGAGTTTAGCCCCACTACAAGTAAAAGAGTAAATGTTTTTGACCTAAATTAACATTGAGAGTGGTAGCTTTATCTGTAATGACGTTTAACTCACAGATAGTCAGCTATAAAGATTTAAAAAAAGGATGTTGCCTTAAGTCCACATGATAAACTTGACCTTTTGGATTTTTTGCTCAGCCTTACTCATATCATAAGGAGATAATGATACATAAGCATTCAATGTAGTTCTACTGGGCACAACTAGATTGCACATAATTATGTCTTGTCTGTCTATGATAATTATTTCCACATTTTTTGTCCCACAGGAAAACTAAGTGACAAAACTTGTGACCACTTCAATTTTTTTATTTAGTTGGATTGAATACTAAAATCATAAGATATATATAAGATGCCCAATTAAAATGTACAAGTTTATACTTATAAATGCGTTTGGATTATTTTATTAAATGGCTTGATAAATACATACTGTATATAAACATGGGTAGGCTAAAGTTCTTAAAAACTATTAAAATGGCATGTGCGGGTCTGTTAAGTGTTTCGTTGTTGTTGTTGTTGTTAATTTGGCTAATTGTTTTCCAACAGTCTTTATCTTTACAAGAACACCATCCTTTTCTTTCTATGTTTCTTTGTATTGTATTTTTCCTTCATTTTACTGGATTTTATTAGAGTTCCTTGCACAAGTACTGTGTTTACATCATTTCTTCTGCTACTTTCTTCCTGTTCAACTCTTCCTGTGTCTCCTCTCTCAAATGTATGGCATCTTCTTTGTTATTGTTCCATCTATCAGCCTCATAAGTCCTTGATATTTGCCTCAGTTCTGGTCTAGAAGATTGTCTAAATACCCCTACTGTTAGAGGGATGAACTAGCTTTGAGGACACAATGGCTGCTCTTCCAAAATGCAGCTCTTTCTCCTCACAGATTATTGCCATCATTGAGGTTTAATTTGTTTACTAGTTTGTGGGTACCCCAGTTTCCCTGGTAACATCCCAAAGAGAGTTACCATCTGGTGTGGAGTAATACACTCTAGAGAATTGGCCTAGGGAATACTTTATCGTCCTGTAAAAGTTTCACAATAATATCCTGTAGGGTTACCTTTTCTTGGGGAGACAAACAAATGCCTCTTCATCCCAGCCGGCCACCAACAACAGACAAGACTACAATTCCACCAAAACCCAGCTGTTGAGACCAACTGGGCTTTCTTACAAAGCACAAGTGTGGGCTTCTTACAGTATTATGGGTGGCCCTAAGCAGTTATAGCACCACACTTTCCCACCCCAACAGGCATGGTGACCCCGTGAGAACTGCATCATGCAGTATTTCTTTCAATTAATCTTCTCTTTCCTTTCGTATATAGAGTTAATCTTCTCTCATAGTTACTTGGAGATAGAAATTCTCCTGTCTGTCCCTAGGGAGTTATCAGGAGGATTTTTTCTTGTCCTCAGTAAGACTTCTGTTTCCAGATTCAAGGACAACTTTCAAGAATTTCCCAAACTGCACATTCATGCCTTCTGTACTAGAATATTGGCTGAACATCTTCTAAATGTTTCCAGTAATTGGCAAACTATAGTCATAGTATAACAACACAACCTCTTTCAACCCAAGCCTTTTAAATCTTGGCCTAGCCTCTCAGGAGATCATGGGGAAATTCTTTAACCCTAAGGCAGTACTGTCAATAGAACTGGGGTTTGGGTTCTTAGTCTGTCCTGCCACTTAAATGCAAACAAAGGTTGTGATTCTGACTTCACCTGGATAAAAAGGAAAGCATCTTTTAACTCCAGCACTGAAAACTATGAATTGTTCTCATGAAACGACATTACTGAATACGTGAGCTGGTGGTAATAGAGTGAGTGTCATTAATTGCACATGAGTTTGGGACAAACCAGTACTTATCAAGAGTGTTGCTTCTTCATTGGTAGGATAGGGGTCTTATACTGGAATCAAAATTTACAACTTTAGAGATCTCTGAGTTTACAAGCTTTTGTTTTGTTGTTGTTGTTGTTGTTGTTTTGCGAGCTTTTGCTTGTTTTGTTTTATTTTGACACTCATTTCAGTAGCCTGGCTCTCTACAACAGGCACAAAGATCTTTCCTTAAGGCTTTCCAATTATTTTTTGTTGTTGTTTTCGTTTGGGGTTTTTTTTTTTTTTTTCATCCCTATCATTGTTCCAAGATATCTTTGTGGGTTTTTTTGTTTGTTTGTCTGTTTGTTTGTTTGTTTGTTTGTTTTTAAGGGACTAAGAGTTTATTTGTATCCCAAGGTGTTTCCTCCGTTTGATTCTATGTTATAGTCAATGTTCGCCAACTGAGACAAGTTCATGCCAAAACCTCCCTGTAATTTCTGTGGCCCAGCTCACTAGGAAGGGGAAAAGGGGAGGCAGGGGTTGTTGGCAGAGTAGAGAGGTTCCAGGGGATCAGGGAGTGTCCTGTGCTAACAGGAAGGAGAGGCTTAGACCTTTGCTCAGAGAGGGTGGGCCAGGGTGTCTGTGCTATCTGGGTCCTAGGGCCTTAGAGGGAAATGAAGGGGTGTGGCTAGGGGTCGGGGGTGGAGACTGGAATAGATTTAGCCCAGAGCCTTGCAAGGAAGGATAGGAGCCATAAACCTCAGCTCAGACTCTCAATCCTCTGAAAAGCCTGCTCAGGTACCAGCCATGCTGGCAGCAGCGGGCTCCCTGGTGGCCACGATCTGGGCAGCGCTCCATCTCCGAACTCTGTTGCTGGCTGCTGTCACCTTCCTGTTCCTGGCTGATTACCTCAAAAGCCGGCGCCCCAAGAACTACCCTCCAGGGCCGCCTCGCCTGCCCTTCGTGGGCTGCTTTTTCCAGTTGGACTTTCAGGAGCCACATCTTGCAGTTCAGCGGGTAGGAAGGGGTGAAGGTTTCTGGCTTTACCGGCCCTAATCCTATGCGGCTGGATCTGGGTCTTCCGGGAACAAGGGCCCTATTGGGCTGGGCTCTAAGGCACTTGCTAACCCCAGGCAGAAAAGTTAGCTTCTAAATATGCTCCTTTAAGAAATTCACTTCCCGAGGCCACAGACCATTGGAAGCGTGGTCTGTTTGTTTTTAAATTTTGTATACTTGTTTACTAGTTATATGTAAGCAGTTAAATCCAATATTTTATTGTTTTGCCCGTTTTGCTCGGTTTTTCATTCCTTCATTTGTTTGTTTCCTGTCTTCCCATGAGCTTCTTGGATACTTTCAAGTAATTGCCTTTTTATTCATCTTCATTCTTCCATTATCTCTCTCTTACCATCTTCCCAGCAGCTGCTCTGTGCTATGCAATACGAACAAGAAGCTTATGAGACGTTCTAACACTGTTTTCCACTTAAGACTACCAAAGCAGAGGATGCCCTGTCTCCCTTCTATGATACAGCTGTCTGAGGTGTTGTCCCCACTACCCTGACCCCTCAGTCTCAACAGCGTGGGTTGGTAAGAAGGAAGACAGTTACAAACTGCCTGCGGGGCCCCATCAGTCTAGCATAGCCACACTTCACTACAGGAAGGTCAATGCCAGCTGTCTTCTCATAATTATCCCCTAGGGAAGGTATGTCCTCATTACTGCAAAAGAAGGGTAGGAACCCGAGTTCTCGCAGGCTTCTTGGGGGATTCTCTTCAGAGCAGTTCAGCTGTAGGAGTCACAAATTAAGCTCACAGACTCAGCCCAGGAGAGACACAGAGGTAGAACAAGTGACAAGATGGCATCCATGAACCCCATCACCACAGCTCCTTGTTCAAAAGCGGCTTTTGAACCCTCTTCATGGTATATGAGCCCAGAACACAGAAGCAGAAAGTTAAAAAGGCCTCTGGCCTGTTGAGACTCGCTTTCCCTCGCTTGTAGCAAAAGCGCACAAAATTTGGTGTGACTTTTGCTTCTGGCAAATGCTGTCATAAATTGTAAGAATAATTTTTTTTAAAAAGCATGTTTTTATTTGGTTTTGTCTGGGTTGAAGTACTGGATCTTTGATGTCTTATGTGACCATGGAGCTTGACTGATGTGTCTGGTATCACAGCAATAGCTCATCATGAAACTGAGACTAGGGACACCGTCCTACTCAAGTAATTTTTTTCATCCCAATGTTTTATATTTTCTATCGGTTTGCAAATTGATGTCAGAGTGCAAACAAAGTTAAATGGTACAATTTAGGCGTACTTAAATTTTAATTCTTGCTGTTAGGAAACAGTTCCCACAAGCTGAGCCTTTCCTTTGCCTCTTGTGTTGCCCTTCGTTCAGATTCCACGGTAGGTACTCATGGAGTCGCATTAGCTTCATCAGCTTCATCTGCTAGCATTCCATTTTCTACCGAGTAAAGCGGCTGAGGAAAGGAGTGGCCTGATTTTCCTGTGTTGTTTAGTGAGATAATGACAAAAGAAGAACTTGATCACTACGTGATTTGACTCAGTATTTATTGTTTACATATATTCTAAGTAGAATAAAATGGCGTTTAATAACTTACTAGAGATATTTGTCCATAGACACATTCACTCAATGGGCACTAAACAAATGCTTTAGCATGACAGGCACAATACAGGACAGTCTATGGTCAAATGAATCCTGTGGATCCTGGTAATTAATTGTGATATCTTATGAAATCTAGATTGATGGGCAGCTCTGGGCCTCATCTTTGATAAAATGATGCCATCTATTGTGCTGTGCTTTGGAGGAATGTTTAACAGGAGTCTACTTGAGTAAAGGGATAAGGCATCTTAAATCAATTAAAAGGACGTCATTTAAAGTAGAATGAGGACAGTGAAGAAGCTGGGCTTCTCGTTAGGAAGGTGCAAACTATACTTCTTCCATGTCATAGTTTCTTAGCTTCCTCTGTAGTAGAATTATTACTTAAACAAGAAGAAATTTATCAGATTTCAAAGGGCATGAGATACACAAGTTAGATATTAGTAGGTACTTCAAGCCTGCTCTAACAATGGGACCCCAATGTACAATGGAACATACCTTTTAGGATCCTTGTATGGATAAACTTACTTATTAAATTCTAAACCACTGTCTTATATGAGTTGATACTCACTTCTCTCTCTTTTTTTGCATTTTTATTTAAAATATTTATTTCTTTATTTTTAAATATATAAATTTATTTTTTTATACTTTATTCACTTTTACATCTCGATTGTAGCCTCCTCCCTCATCTTCTCCCAGAACCACTCTCTCTCACTCTTCCTCCTTATCCCCCTTCCCTAGTTCACAGAAAGAGGGATCCTCCGTGCCTACCACTTGATCTTAGCCTATCAAGTCTCATCGGAACTGCCTGCAGAGCTGACACTCATTTCATTCTCTTTCTTTTTCTTTTATTCATCTTTAAAAGTATGTCTGAGAATGCAGCCAGATTTTTTTAACATCGAGCAGGATTTTGTACCTATATACGGAATAAGCCCATCAGCCCTATCTCCAGGCTCTGCCCCTCTATTTCTTTGATATTTCCGTTACTAGAGCCATCTTCTAAATCATAGTCTAATATTTAAATAGCCACAGTTATGTTGCTGTTCCTTGTGTTAGCATGATTATTTATGCAAACAAACCATCAACAGATATTATTTCCTGTGACTTCCACACTTGTAAGCCAGAGAGTTAATTCAGTGGGTAAAGGCAGCTGCTGCCAAACATGGGCATCTGAACTCAGTCACCTGGACCCACATGGCGGGAGGGGAGAACAGGCTCCCAAAAGTAGTTGTCCTCTGACCTCTGCACATGCAACAACCACCCCTTCTCTCTCTCTCTCTCTCTCTGTCTGTCTCTCTCTCGCTCTCTGCCTCTCACACACACAGACACAAACACACATTAGATAGATGATAGATACATAGACACATAGATGATAAATAAATAAATATATAAATGTGAAGATTTTTTTTTTCTAATTCTGTGCTTGCTACATCAGACTTGCACAGAAATACTTCGGTCTTTGGCAGGTGGCATTTGCTGTGCTCTGGTGCTTCAGTTAGAGAATCTGCCTATTTATTGAAACTTATGTCCTCAAGCCTTCTTCTGGGTGTGCATGGTAGATATACCCTCCCCTCATATCAGTTCATGTTAGTGAATTTGTATAAGGTAAATTCCATTCTTGAAGTGAGTTTGAGTTTAGTATAGTAGCAGAGGAAAAATCAAAAACATTTTCACAAACCAAGATATATCCAGGGAAATAAGAACCTGTCAGTATAACTTGCATTGGCTACACACATGACTGCCATCCATGGATACAGAGATATTAAGTACATTCATCTCTAAATATTGAAATCCTTTTCAGTTTGTGAAGAAGTATGGGAATGTTATCAGTCTGGATTTTGGAGTCATGTCTTCAGTGCTTATAAGCAGCCTGCCTTTAATCAAAGAAGCCTTTACTAACCTGGATGAAAACCTTATAAATCGCCCTATATTACCGCTACAAAAACATATCTTTAATGGAAATGGTAAGTCTTTTGTGTGTTGTAAGATATGTATTATAATTTTAGTGAAATATGAAGACACATATATGCCTTAGTTATCCAACACTCCCATAAACCAATCCCTTCATGAAAGGCTATTTTTAATGGGAGCTGGATGCCACGTTTCTTGGATGAAAGCACCCATCAGATGACTTATAGTGTGTCCCAGTAGAGACTGGGAAAAACTACCTGTTTTGAAAGAGCAACTCTAGATGCCTTGATGGCAAGTAACCATAGCACCCAGAGCTTCCACCAGACACCCTGGGTTCTCACTTCGTTTTTCCACTCCAGCCTTCAAGCCAAGGGAAACGGATGTCAGTCAGCTTCTCTTTTCTTCTGTATCTTCCTTATAGCTCCTTATACATTGTTAATATCATGAGGACCTCTTGGCTCCTAGACATGGTATACTTTATATTATCATCAAATAAAGTTGACAACAGAATGTGAAATTTATTAATCTAATAAAACAGTTTTTAGATACTAATTACTCTTTGTTTTTGTTTTTTTTGGGGGGTTGGTGGCAAAGAGAAACTCCTTTCTTTTTTATTTTTTTTATTTTTTTTACACTTTATTCACTTTGTATCCCCCCATAAGTCCCTCCCTCCTCCCCTCCCGATCCCACCCTCCCTCCCCCTTCTTCATGCATGCCCCTCCCCAAGTCCACTGATAAGGGAGGTCCTCCTCTCCTTCCTTCTGATCTTAGTCTATCAGGTCTCATCAGGAGTGGCTGCATTGTCATCTTCTGTCGCCTGGTAAGGCTGCTCTTCCCTCAGGGGGAGGTGATCAAAGAGCAGGCAACCAGTTAATGTCAGAGGCAGTCCCTCTTCTCATTACTATGTAACCCCCTTAGACACTAAACTGCCATGGATTACATCTGCACAGGGGTTCTAGGTTATCTCCATGCCTGGTACTTGGTTGGAGTAAGGGTCTCTGGGAAGACCCCTGTGTTCATATCTTCTGGTTCTGTTGCTCTCCTTGTGGGGTTCCTGTCCTCTCCATAACCTACTATTTCCCACTTCTTACGCACTCTGCCCAATAGTTGGCCATAAAGTTTAAGTGTCTGCTTTGATAGTCTGCAGGGCATAGCCTTTCAGAGGCCCTCTGTGGCAGGTTCCTAGCTTGTTTCCTGCTTTCTTTGAAAGAATCCATTAATTGATTCTACATCAACTCACTGTGTCGTCCACTCTGAGAAGCATAGTGCTAGATAAACGCCTCAGGATTACTATTGCTATTGCTATGATGAAATACTGTGACAAAAAAAAACTTGAGATAAAAATGTTTATTGAGTTTATGCTTCCATATTATTCTTCAACATCAATAGAAGTCATGACGGGAAGTCAAATAGGACAAGAACCTGAAATCAGGAGCCCATGCAATGGCCATGGAGAAATACTGCTTACTGGCTTGCCCCTCATTACTTGTGTAGACTTCTTTCTTATAGAGCCCAGGGCCACTGGCCCAGGTATGGCACCTTTCTTCTTGGCTGGGCCCTCCCATACCAAACACTAATTAAGACAATGCTCCACGGCTTGCCTACAGCCCTGTCTTATGGAGGCATTTTCTTAATTTTGGTATTAGATAGATAGATGATAGATAAATATATAAATGCAAAAAGATTATTTTCTTATTCTGTACTTGCTACAGCAGACTTGCACAGAAATACCTTGGTTTTTGGCAGGTGACATTTGCTGTGTTCTCTGGCTTCTCTAGACTTCGGCATTAGAACAGGTATCTGAACCTACTTCTTTAGAATTCCAATCTATAGTGAAGACTGAGACATCCAGCCTCATAGACTGAACAATCATAGCACTATTGGCATTCTCATCAGGAGATAGTCTAACTAACGTTGTCTAATAAATCCCTCTTTAATATATCTAGATTCATTCTATCAGTTCTTGTCCTTTAGAGCAATGGTTCTCAACCTGTGGGTCGCAACTTCCTTGAGGGTGGAATGACTTTTTCAGAGGAGTCACCTAAGCTCATCAGAAATATCAAATATTTATAGTATGATTAATAACAGTAGTAACAAAATTACAGTTATAAGGTAACAATGGAAATAATTTTTTGGTTGGGTGTCACTACATGAGGAACTAAGTTAAAGGGTCACAGCATTAGGAAGGTTGAGAACCATTGATTTAGAGAACCCCAACTCATACAGATTACGGTCCCAGGAGTGGTTCCTGGCATTCAGCTTAACGTAGATAACAAGACTCATATTGTTGTGCAGTTCACTTAGATCCAACTCAACTCATAGGCCAAGTCAAGGCACATGACAAAACATTTTGTAATCAAGTCACTAGTGATCAATCAATCAATCAGAACAGACTCAGGAGCTGAACTGCCCCCTACTCCCTAAATAGTACAGAGCTTTTAAACTTGAAAACTACAAACATCTATGCCAAGTTACAGTTACATTTTCTCACCAATCAGGATTAGGGGATAGAAGACTTTCTAAAAGGAACATGTCTGTTCCCATATTCTGTTTCCATTGTTTGAGTTATTCAACTGTGATGGATTGATTTGCCTAGCATTTGTGTCTCAACTTGCCAACCAGGATACCAACCAGGGAGGTCTTGGGAACTTTAAGTTTATTTGATCCCTATTCAAAATGGAAGTTTTATTCAAAATGGCTTCAGTTTGCTTCCTTCTTACAAAATTTCTACTAATCAAAAAAAAAAAAATGGACCCATTCAACATAAAGCATAGGTGTTTTGTTTCGGGGGAGACTTGAGATTGATCACCTGGTTAGCTACCTAGTAACCATGTTACCTTGAAAGCTTTACTTGAAGGGCTTACTAAACTGTGTGATATTGTAAGCTACCCAGAAATGCTACCCATTATGTTCCTTGCTTTATGATATTCTCTCTAGACAACTGTCAAGTCCCTAAATGGCCTTTCTCCTTTCCATTGCAGATATACCCATAAGGTTTATGAGATAATTGTAAAACAAAATCACAATGCCAAATTCTCAATCTCTTCTTCCCAGGATTGATCTTTTCCAGTGGCCGGATATGGAAGGAGCAAAGAAGGTTTGCCCTGATGACTCTGAGGAACTTTGGGTTAGGAAAGAAGAGCTTAGAACAGCGCATACAGGAGGAGGCCCACCACCTTGTGGAGGTCATGGGAGAGGAGGGAGGTGAGCATTTCACAGGCCAGGTACAGGGGGCTGTGTGACCCTTTCATCCACTTCACAGATTCCTACTAAGTGTCTGAGTGCTCGTCCTGGACCTGCACTGTGCAGAACACTGAGTATTGAACAGTGAACATCTAGCCATGACCCAGGAGTCCTGCAGCTAAGCATACAAATGGCTCACTAAACACAGTGCTGAACCCAAAGCCTGGTAGTCAGTCCGACTTCCCAGGCATTAGCACAGTCCTTGATGCATGAGAGACCCCATCCATGTAGTATGTTCTGGCCAAGGCTTCTCACTTGGTTCTCTATTGTGTGTGTTTCTCTGTCATATGGCATTAACAACCAGTATCTATGAAAGATGTAACTTTTTTTATGCACCTTCAGGACAGCCTTTTGACCCTCACTTCAATATCAACAATGCAGTTTCCAACATCATTTGCTCCATCACCTTTGGGGAACGATTTGAGTACGATGACAGTCAGTTTCAGAAGCTGCTGAAGTTACTGGATGATGCCATGTATTTGGGTTCCTCAGTAATGGTCAATGTAAGCATTCTGGATTGATTGGGGTTGATTCAAGTACAGGTAGGGTCTTTCTTTTTGTTTCCAGGACCTTTTGAAGCTAAAATATGTTTTGAAATTAAGTTTGACACAAATTTATTTCAAATTTATGTGTTGATTTGGAAGTTTTAGGTAAGAAAATTTACTATGTACTACAAAATGTTTCTAATATTCTAACGAAGAAGCAACACTTACATGATACCCATTTGTGTCTAAATGGTGCTCTTTTTTAGTGGATGAAAATATTCTTGTTGCTTTTGCCTTTATTTGTCCTAGGCCTGTCCCTTCAAAGCTCCCATGCATATACTTTCTGGCTATCCTGTTTGTATGCTCCTCTTGATTAACCCTTTGTCATTGTTCGTTAACTTTTCTCAATGTTTAGACATTTAGTTGTTTCTCAGTTAAGGTTGCTATTAATAACACTTTTGTGAATACCTCAAGTATTCTTGTGGCTACATCCACTCATTATTCTCATATTTTCATGTAAACATTAAAAACTGGTTCCACTGTTTACATGCCTGTTCACTTGAAACTGTCGATATTGTAATACCATAACATGTAGCTTTTCATGGTTCAGTCTTTATCCCCATGTTGGTGGACTCCAGGCCCCTATGTTTATTCCTATAGAAAGTTCCTCTTAGAATTGTTTTAGCTGTCTCTCAAATGGTCTGGTAGGCTGAGCTTTCATCCTCATTTGATTCTAGAAGCTTGGCAATTTTCTCCATGTTTTTTTTTTTTTTCAGTGAGCCACTGTCTATTCAAGAATCTATTTTTCAGTCTCTGTGTATTTGTGTAGTTTCTGTAGTGTGTCTTGCTATTGAGATTTAGTTTTATTACACCATGGGTATTTGGATATAATAGATTATTTCATTCTTTTGTATTTGGTAAGAGGTGGGTCTTTATTCTAGAGAAAGTTCCATGTGCTGTCTATGGGACAGTTGAGCTCTGAAGTTTTTCTGTTGGTTTTAACTTGGAATGACCTCTGCAGGCATGGTGATGCACACATCACCATAATTGTCGTATGAAGATTTGTCTGAACATTCATCGTTGCTTCTCTTATGAAACTGAAAGCCTCACATTTTGGTGCATAAGTATTTTCAATTGTACGAATTAAAAATGTGTTCCTTTTATGATTATGTAGTGGCCTCAGTATTTATTCTAGATAAGTTTTGCTTTAACATCAGAATAGAAAGTCCACCTTGTTTTCAGTGTCTGCTTCATGGACTGTTTGTAATCCTGGGCTCTTAGTCTGTGGGTATCTTTTCAGTAATGTGTGTTTCTTGGAGGTAATACTGTGTGGAATCTAGTTTTTCATCTAATCCGTCTGTATCTATTTATTGATGAGTTTAGACCATAAGCATGTAAGGTTATTATGGACAGATGTTACTAGTTATGACAATTTTGTCAGGTTTTTTTTTCCTGGTTTGGTTTTTGCTTTCCTTCAGTTAATATTAAGCATTTGTTTGTCTGCTGTGTTAGACATGATGTATTCCTTCCTAGCCCTTGTTTATTCAGCTCTTCCCTGTTTTCTGAGCTCTCATAATTGAGAGTCATCTTTCTTCCTCTTCTGTGTGTAGCACTCTTTTAAGTATCTTCTTCCATGCTTTCTTGGTGTTAATAACTTGATTTACTCTATATTTGTTTTGACAGTGTTCCTTAGTCCTCACCAATTTTAAAACAGACCCACTAAATGTGCAACACATGAATTTTCTTTAGTTATAAACTTTCTGTAGTTATGACTTTTCCTAGTTTGAATTCTATCATTCCCAGATTTCGAGGCTTTGAGGGTTGCTGGTGAGAAATCTGATGTTAGTCTCCTGTTTCAGTCTTCACGTATCAGTGGGACCATTTCTATTCGAAGTTAATTTCTAAAATTTAAGTACAGATGTGTGCACACACATGCATGCACAGGAGCGTGTGGCATGGCAATGAGCGTGAAGTCAAAGGAGACTTTTGAGAATCAATTCTACTCTTTAGCTGTGAGATCCAATGCTTAACCGTGGGGTGTCAGGCTTGTGCATCAAGCATGTTTGCCTGCAGAGCCATCCCCAAGGATGGACCCCTTAAAACTTTAAAATTGTTTCTTTCCTTTATAGTTTTCATTTACCAAGAGATGTTCTTATCTGGCCATATTTATTTGGGGATCTAAATGCCTCTTGTATTTGAATGTCTTTTTGTTTCTTTGACTTGGGATTTCTGGTGTGATTTCATTGAATTGACCATCCCTTTCCTTTTTAGCCCAGCTTCTGAAGTAAAATCCTGCAAACTCCTGGGCTTGGTCTCTTGAATATGTCATAGTTCTTGTTCATTTTGAGCATGGACATTACTTCAATTTTAATTACTGCTGTTGGAATGTAGGGTTTCATCAGCAGTGCTCTCCCTTCCAGATCTGCTCTTTGGTGGAGACTGTTGTTGGTGTTTTCCACTGTGGTTTTGGCTTTTTTGTTTGTTTTTTGTTTTGTTTTTTCATTTTTGATTCAACTTTTAAATTCCCAACATTTTTATTTCTTTGTTTTTTTTCAATTTCCTTCTGTTATTTCACCTATTCTGCCAATTTTTCATCTTTATGCTACCTTTCTCCTCCTTTTTCTTGTTTCCTCCACTCGGCCAACTTTCACTTATGAGTTTAAACTGAACTCCTCTACCTGTTTGTATCCCCATTTCAGCCTCTGATCATTTTGATCAGAAAACACTTTGATCAGAAAAACTTCACCCAACATTTAACATATTTCAGGGTCTTTGAACTGAATTATGAGTTTTACAGGTGTCATCTTGCCTTTTTTTTCTTGGATTTCTTTGCTTTAATTTCTGCATCTTGGTTGGAATAGCTTTCTGGATTCATTGAAATGACCTTCTTATTGAGCAGCCTGTTCTTGAGGCTAGTGTCACTTTGTGAGTGAAAAAAAACTGCTTCAGAAGCAATATTAAATTCTATAGATATTTTAAAAATCCACTTAAAATCAGTAATCGTTCACTAACATGTCACTGTTGAAATGATAGTCTGAAGGCTACTGTTCAGTTTTCAATGAAGATGAAATTATTTAAGGCAAGTGTAGAAACAGTAAATAAGTAAAATAAAAGAAGGAGACTAGGAAAGAGAGAAAAGAGATGAAACAAGAGTTAATAATGAGGGAGTGAAGAGAAATGTTATGAGAGAGAAGAGTATAAGAGGTTTTTTTAAAGGGGAGGAGGCATCAAAACTGTAACAGGGGGGCCCTCTGCTGGCCATATTTGTCTTTGCATTTTGTGATCAGGCCTCCACTCACAAGATCAAGCCTTCCTAGATTAATTATGTCACCTGGTGAGACTCTCTGCTGGGAGTTAGACCAACTGTGGCGACTGGGGAAAGCAAGAGGACCTGCCTTCACACATTCAAGATCCGCTGAGTACTGAGCACCAAACTGCAGGAATGCCCCTGTAGGTGTCATATACAGCCCTGGCTGTTGTTCAGGTCAGAGTTCCTGAACAACAGGTTAGCTCCCAGCCCATGGTCTCAGACTCAGAATTATCAAACTCCGGGGTAAATTTAGGTTGATAAGGTCAATTTGTAGCCACTGCATGTGGAGCTATATGCTTTATGTGCGTTTCAGCCTGGTCTTACTTCCTTGCCACCTTCATCCTTCGGCCCTTCAGTATCTTTGATGGCACTAGGATCAGAATTGGAACAGCTACTGAATGTTCTAAAAAACTGAAATAACTACAGTGTGTGTCCTAGAGTGGGAAACACTTGGACCAGTGAGAAGTGGTCCGGGAATGGTACATTTTGCATGGGAGGGTTGAAATGCCTGTCAGTAGGTGTGAAGAAAAACAGCCATCCAGATGTTCTCATAGTTCCACTGTAGAAAATGAACATGCAAAGTCAAGATGGTCTTGAATCATAGAAAGTGACTTTCTGGTGTCTCCATGAGCTTCTTCTTCTCCCTAATCAGCTCTACAACATCTTCCCATGGATAATAAAATATCTCCCAGGACAACACCAAACACTGTTGGCTACCTGGAAAGACCTAAAATCGTATATTTCTGACATAATCGACAATCATCGCAAAGACTGGAACCCTGATGAGCCGAGAGACTTCATTGATGCTTTCCTCGATGAAATGACAAAGGTGAGGAAAATGTTGCCCTGTATCTTCTTACTAAAATAGTGCTGGAGAACAGATTCCAACTGATTCAGCAGCAGGTTAGCACAATGGTTGGGTTTTACCTAGCGCATACTCAGTCATTCTCTCGCAATTCAACATAGTCCCTGTAATCCTGTCTGCCAAGAAAGCAGTTTTGGGGGACAATAAAAATTTCATCACCTTGTATCTCCCACATTGATGTTTGTTCCTGAGGCTCCTTGCCTCAACTTCAATGCCAAGATTGCAACATCTTCTTTTCTTTCTGATCCCTTTACATCTGATTTCGCTGGTTATAACTCTGTAGGCTCCTCTTGTAAGGATAACCTTTCCTGAAATTAATCGTATCTACAGGTAACAGGTAACATGCCATGGTTACAAGGATGGAAATATGAACATCTTTGTAGATCATTACTTAACACACGCTTGGAAGTAGACATGGTAGTATAACCTTGGGATTGTTGAGGTCTTTCTAAATAAAGGGTTTGCTACCTTTTGGCTTCAGTTCCTCTCTTCATTCCCTTCCTTTGGCTTCTTCCTGTATGTGAAGAAGATATGCACAAAAATAAAAGTAGCAGTTAAATTCCAGAACTTCATTTTGTTATGAGTGGGGCCAAGGTTGGTTAACCTCCCCAGTCTGGACCTCACTGTCACAGACAAACTTCAGCTAAGTAAGTGGTAAGTGTAACTTCCATATCTAGATGAGGAATCTGTCTTTTCTTCGGCTCAGCACTACGCAATAATAGACAAAGGCAAGAAGACTCTGAGTGGACATATTAGTTAACTTGGCATCCCTCTGACAACAATGTGTGACAGCAACAACTTAATAGAGCAAAACTATGTGCTGGCCAAGTTTCAGATTTCAGTCTGTCATGGTGAATGGCAAAGCAGCTGAGTTCATGGGGCAGAAGGGCACGGCATAGGCTTTCACATCACAGTGGATCAGAAAGCAGAAACAAGGAAGTAACCATGGGATTTGTGTAACTGTAAGAGTTACCCTTTCTTCCCATGGGCACCTAGGTCCTTCAGCTAGATGCTCTATTCCTATTTCTGAGAATGTCCCAAATACTATCAGTGCAGGGAACCAAGTATTTAAAACACTTGCCTGTGGAGGACAATCTTGAATTCAAGACATATACTGTAAAAACATAAGCCCTTGATCCCAGTAGACCTCTAGCTAATACATATCACCGAATCTATCATAGAAGCTTCGAATCATTGGATTATGAGCTCCTCTTCTGCCCTGGTAAAGATTTATCTATTTATCTTTCCATCTTCTCTGTTATTTTATCTTCCTGGCCTAATATTGGTACAAGCAATGTTTCATGCTCAGATGAGAAGGCAAATAATTTACCATATGCAGTACAGATATGATCCACCCGACAGTGAGAGCAGTATTAACAAACTGATACTTCTGGAGGAAGTGAGTAAAGGTGATGTTGGGTCATAAGGAATGATTGACAGAATCAGTGGAGTTCTAACTGCAAAATGATACAGGTTGGAGGATCAGTGAACACATATAATTAATATTAATCCTTCTGGTATCAACAAAGTCACCAAACACTGGCTTTGAGCCTGTTGCATTCCCCACAAGTGACAATGGTGTGTTAAGATGCATGTGTTGTTCTCATTATGTACACTAACATAGAAGAATACAAAGTAAGTGCCCTAGGCCATGCAGATATTTGGTGATATGGCAAACACTAGAAGCCAAATAAGCTTTTTTAGAACATTCTCTTCCTACTGTACAAAAACTTTCCCAAATGTTTAATAATAAGAAAATGACTGCTTTGATTTTCATCTAGCCGAGAGCTTCCAGCACTTGAGGATCAAAGGGAGCACCATTCTGAATGACTAGATCCAGTTCATTCCTCAGGGTGAGGACCAGGGTTGTAAGACAATGACAAATCCTCTGAATAAACAAATACACGCTGTCTTTTCCAGCACCCAGACAAGACTACTACAAGTTTCAATGAAGAAACCCTCATCTGCAGCACTCTGGATCTATTCCTTGCGGGAACAGAGACAACATCCACGACCCTGCGCTGGGCAATGCTCTACATGGCCCTCTACCCGGAAGTGCAAGGTGAGCACATGGTGACAGCATGTAACCAAGGGAGAAGGGGATGAGGAGAAGGGGAGCGTGAAGGAGTGAAAAGAGACGTGAGGCAATGTACCCTAGGGAAGGGCACATCCTGTACATGTTCTGTTAGGGTCATGATGGCTCCGAGAGTGCAGATATCAGAGAGCCTGTACCCTCAAGAATGTTGAAGTTTAGGAGAAGAGAGAAATGTCACTTTACATTGTGGTAGGTTCCAACAAGAATGACATTACCAAACAACGATGATCACCCATGCCCTCCTTCCTTTTTAGCAATCTTACCCAGTTGGAGTACTGTCCTAATTCTTTGTTCCAGTAGCTGATGTCTTGTGATATGCACCTTTCTGCCAGTGCAGGGATCTGCCTGCCTCTGCCTCACAAGTGCTAGGATAACAAATAAGTACGGACTGTCACATCTTAAGTTTGTTCTGTGATTCCAGCTCACGTTCTTATGCTTGCATGGCAATAAATTTACTAAGATATATATGAGTGTGTGCGCATATATATATATATATGATTGTATCTCTATTATGTATATCAATCTGGGTTACTACTTAAAATGCCTTTCTTGCTAAGAGTACATTTTTAACAAACCTTAAAGCCTATTGAGTTATGATTCAGGCTTGCCTCCTGAAACAAAGATTCCAAGATCTCAGTAAATTTCTAAAAGCTTTTAAAATGTATTTATTTATTTTACGTGTGTATGTGTACACTTGCATGCTTCTCTTTCCATATGTACTTATATAGATCAAAAATAATTCTGGAAGTTGGTCTTTCCTATCATGTAGGCTCCTGAGCCAAATCACATATCATCAGGTTTGTACATATGTGCTAACCCATCTCGCCATCGGTATATTAATTGATAGAAATTTAATTCATGGTCATTTTGTAGTATTAACAGCAGTCAACAGAAGGAAACATATAGGACACTCGTGGACCATGAGTAAAGTTCAGTACAGAAATTCAGCCCTAAGGAAAAATATCCTGATGCATGCATGAATATAGGAGACAAAAATCCTGTGTATTCAACTATACAAGTTCTCTAGAATAGTTAAATTTGTGGACATAGATAGACTACAAGAGGAATAAACCAAAACTTGTGAAGACAGTTTATTTTGCAAGATGAAATAAATGTCCCTGCTATTACTTTTACAGCCATATATATAGATATATTAAATATTATTTTTTCCTGCACACCTAAAAATGATAGGAAGAGCTATGGTTAGTGGCCTACATCCTTAATGTGGGACAGAGACTGAGGCAAGAGTGTTAAAAAACCCCAGGTGATTATGGACAAAGATTTGCTCTATCTCAAAATCATCATAGTTCTGATTTGATTTACATTATGTGAATTTTATTTCCAAATAACGTTTTATGTGTACAGTAGTACCAATGTTAGATATTTATGTATCTCTCTCAGGAGAAAGAGCCAGGCTGGACCATAATAATTACCT
Organism: Meriones unguiculatus; assembly: GCF_030254825.1. NCBI lineage: Eukaryota > Metazoa > Chordata > Mammalia > Rodentia > Muridae > Meriones > Meriones unguiculatus. Next base: position 74,952,090 of record NC_083360.1, on the reverse strand, counting down.
AGAGTTCTAAATCCTTTTCAGCTTATAGCTGTATTGAGCGCAGGTGAGGAGGATTGTCAGCTTCTAAAGTGGCTCTCATCAGTGGCTCCCTTTGCACCTGCAGGAAGGGAACTGGGGAAGGAACCAGACAATGTCTCTACAAGTCTTGTTCCAATGCTGAAATATCACATCTATTTTTGTTTTATTTGCAAAACTTGGTCACATTTCCTCTTTAAGGAATCTGCGAAATGACAATTTTAGCCAGAAAAACATACAAACAGCTGAATTTCTACACTCAAAAAAAAATGTGGCAAAGATATTGAGAGGAAATATCTATCATGTATTATTATTATTATTATTATATCAGTTCATATAAATCTCAAAATACTGTTTTGATAAGGACGATTTATTCTCAATGATCAAATGAGGAAACTGAAGCTCAGAATTTCAGTAGCTTCTCCATCCATGTTCCCTAGAAATGCTTCCCTAGAAATCCACTGCCCATGATGACATATCTCCTTGAGAAATAAGTCTGCAGGTGTGCTGTGTCTCAAGTTCATGTTCTTCCTATAAATTCATTGGAACTTAATCATTGGTGGCATGATGGTAAGAGGTGATTAGCCATTATGAAGAGAATGTGTTTTTAAAAAGGAGGAACCAGGGAGGTTCTTCCCACTTTCTGGCATGAGGATACAAGAAAGCTTTTCTAACTATGAGAAAGGATATTGGTCCTTGCCAGATAAGAAATCTATTGATGTCCTGATCTGAGAATTCAAAATTCTACAAGCAGAAAAAAATAGAAGTATATTGTTGATAATTTATTCAGTAAAAAGTAATTATTTCTAAAAATCTGAATAGATGCAATGAGCTATGGTGATCCTGGATATTCAGTTCAGAATATGTGGAAATAAATCCTTATGATGTAGGCTTGAAGGAAGTTATAGTTTGTAGTTTTTTAAATCAAGCTCTTTGGTGGGGGTGGGGTGGGGGAGAAAACTTCCTTACAGTCAGGAAGCTAGATGAAATAAAAAGAAAGTAAGTTTTGAAGACAATTTGTAGATCTTTAAAGGAAAGCATTGAAATTTTAAAACTTAACAGAGTCTCCCATTTCCTTGAAGAAAAAGTACAGGCTGAGATTGACAGAGTGATTGGCCAAGGAAGATTGCCCAGCCTGGCTGACCGGGACACCATGCCCTACACTAATGCTGTCATCCACGAGGTGCAGAGAATGGGCAACATCATCCCCTTGAATGTTCCCAGGGAAGTGGCAGTTGACACCACACTGGCCGGATTCCACTTGCCGAAAGTAAGTAGGCTCAAGTCTGGGAATTTAATATCCACCAGCCCTCTGTGCGTATCTGTTCCAAACATTGAGTCTTTGTTATTTTCCCTAGGGGTCCATGGTCCTGACCAATTTTACTGCACTGCACATGGACCCCAAAGAGTGGGCAACCCCAGATGTCTTCAATCCAGAGCACTTTTTGGAGAATGGACAGTTTAAGAAGAGAGAAGCTTTCCTGCCGTTCTCAATGGGTGAGTTGTGATGAACAGGAGACAGTTGAGAGGTCCATCTCATCCCTTCCCTCCTTCCAGGGGTCTTCACAGACCAGCATGCCCAGTCTGACTCCATTTGAGGTTGGTTTCAGCCCAGCATCCCCACTCATACATTGTAAATCCCCCTTCCTTCTGATGGAGATTTCAGTTCCTCTTGTTCTGTTTTCTACAACACTGACAACAGAGATCCAACCCCTGCCTGCCTCTTGCTGACCAGCAAAGCTGAGCACTTGCCATTGTAAGCATTTTGACCGCCACATGTTCTTTTACAGGGCTGCCTCCTTCCAGGGAAGTCAGCTGAGTTTTAACAGGTTTTACTTTGTTAAATAGATTTAGCTGTCATTTACTTAAGTGAACTGGCTTCTGCCCTATAAACAGGCCTGGTCTTTTTAAATTGAAATTCCCTTCTGTCCCCAAATAGGTCTTATCTTTTTAAATTAAAATTCCCTTTGTTAATTGTAATTAGTTCTTGCATCTGCTACACCACCTATAAACAGGAAAGGGAATGAAAGCAGTGATGATTCTTTCTCCCTGGTGTTTTTCACCAGGCAAGTTACTAAAGACTGTAGTAGCAGTATTATTGTGCAATCAGTAACCAAATGTTCTGGTATCTTCTAAATATTGGCTTATATATGTTGCATTTTTTTTTCAGGTAATTTTGCAATTCCTTAATTCCACAAATATGTTCTAAGCATATATTATCAGTCAAACATCCAACCTGAGAGCATGACAGTAATAGGATAGAAAATGAAGCAAAGCTGCTCCTTGGAGCATGTGTCCCACTAAAGCATTTCCGGTGGGAATTAGCATGGCAAAGATTAAGGGCCTAGGCAAATATGCTCTACCTGGAGCTCAGTGTCCACCAGATTTTCTCATGCTGAAGCTTGTGTTTCACAACACTGCCTCCAGAAGGCGACTAAATGCTACACAGAAGCCACACAGGAATGCTTGACAGGTTTGCTTGGTTACCTAAGGCAGAGTCACTTGTCACAACACTGAGGCTCAGGAAGGAAAAGCTGAGTTTGCCCTCTTGAAAGTGTAGATCCAGAGTCAGTGTTTCTCAGTGCTAGGCTGCCCTGGATGTGTCTGGAAGAGACTGGTTCTGACCTCTTTGTCTTTCCACCCTGGCTTGTCTGTGCCTTTTTTCACTGTTCACAACTCAAGTTAATAGAAAAACTAATAGGACGCAGGGACTCTGACCAGTCTTCCTGTTTATAAAAAACTGAGAAGTTGTGAATTATAGTACAAAATCTCACTTACATATTTCACTTATTCTAACTATTCTAAGCTAATGAATCAGATCCATGAAATATGACCTTTCTTTCATTTTGAATAAATGCTTTGTGTGATAATTCCTGGAACTGTGGTGAGAAGAATGTGAGCAGATTGGTCCCCCACCCATGGCTTTCACAGGAAGGTGTTTCTCCAGGTCCATTGCTGCCCATGTCCATGCCTTCTCTTCAACTATAGTGAAAAATCCTTTCTCCATAGGGGCCGTATGCCTCATCCACTTAAACTGTTCTCCCATCTGCAACAGTTGTAAACAAAAGTGGCAGCATAGAGAGACTCATTGATAATGTTATCAAGAATGTTATTACTTACTCTAAATTACGGACCTCATAAGCCGGCCAATTGTGTCAAATAATCACCACAGCAATATATTTTATTAATAATCAGTGTTTATTTTCTTCCCTTAAGCCAACTCCAAACAAGGATAGCTAAAAGAGAGTTCTTTCTTATTCAAAACCACATGCCCCAAGAATTAACCCAACAGTGTCCAAGGCTTATGTTTTCACTTGTAGTTTAGTTCTCTTGCATTATAGCCAGATTGAAACTTGCTGCCACAGTTATGAGCCCACTCATTTTTTTAAGGATTATCAAGTTCATGTCCTATCTATCAATTAGCATCTTGCTGTGTAACAAGCAATCACTAACTGTATTAATTAGTAAAAACCCAATGCTGCTCACAGTATTCCATGTGATGTCAGTGGCCTAGATAATCTCGGATACCTTTCTTTACATCTTATCCTGGATGCTAGAGACAGAACAGAAGCACAAAGGCCTGATGAGTCCAAGCTGGGAACTGTCACTCCATGACTATACAGTCTGTTTATTTGGCTTACCTCATGACCAGGTCTTTTGTATTACATTCTGCATATTATTATTCGATGAAAAAAAGCCAGGAGTTCTTGAAAATTACAAAATTCAGTTCTGGAGAAGGAAAACTGTAAGTATGAAACACACTGTTATCCAAAAATCAGAAAAAAATGCCACTTTGAATGGCCAACTCAGGAATGTTTGGGGCTTTAAAACAAGTACTGGTTAATAATGGGTTGCAATATTTACTGATATTCCTGAGTGTTTACATAGAGAGGCGGTCAGGAGCATTGGAATGTCAACACAGGACCTGAAGAGGTGGCTAAGCGGTTAAGAGATATTGGCTGCTCTTCCAGAGGACCGAGATCCAAATTCTAGTACCCTCACAGCAACTTACAACCATCTGAAGTCTCAGTATCAGGGGATCTGATGTCCTCTTCTGGCCTCAGCGGGTACTACTCAGATGTGGTGCAAGGACATACATGCAGACAAAACACCCACACCTCACGCATACAATAAAAATTAATTTTTTTTAAAGAATAGCAATATATAAATGAGAAATGTGGTAGAATTTCTAATGTCACAGTTTGGCACCCAGATACAAAATTTGGAAGAGAAACACCAATGGAAACATGCAGATGAACAGTCTCAAAATATTTTCACTTATAAAAACTGAAGAGAAAAACAAGGTAGACAGTACTGTCGTCAAATATTCCCCAACAATAAAATCTGAAAACCAGTTGCCCGCAGAGAGGTCAGATGAGAACACAGTATAACATCAGTGGCAAACTCCCGTGGCAGATGCCCATGGCCCCATCTGCCCAGAGGAAGATAAGGAGATACTTAGGAAAATGCTTTTTATAATCTTTTTAAAAAGCCAAAAACTTGAAGTTTCGCAGAGGTTGAGGAATCATGTCAACATGAGGAGGACAAGAGAGACACCAGAGAGAAGTCTAGCTTGTGACATCAAGGGCATCATGGCACAGCTTGAAGCCTAGTGGATCTGTTAACCCGTATATCATAAAGGTCCCTATGACTGAGGGCAATATATAACCAGAATCCTAAGCCAGAAAATCCATGATTTGGAGCACGAGGTAGTCACACCGAAGTTTTCTCCAGAAGTTAAACAAAATATGATAAAGAAAGACAGACAGTTAATTTTGTATATCTTTGATAATGCAGGGAAGAGGAGCTCTTTGGCATGTCTTCAGGCTTGTGCACATGAGCCCTGATATTATTAAAGAAAGTAGACAAGAATCATGAGTACCCAGACCACCGTAAGCTTTGTCACACTAAATCTAACTGATCATTGTCTCAGTTCTGCTCACACAGAACATTGGTGTTCTGAAAACAGCCACTCATAGGGGTAGGAGCAATCTGCATTGCTAAGCAAATCTCCACTGCTCATGGAGGCAGTGAGGAGCAGTCTCCACTTTTTGGGTTTGTTTGTTTGTTTGCAGGGTGTGGACCTGTCAGGGCAGAGATTCTAGAACGGAAGCTAAGCAGTTTGGCCTCTGTGAGATAGCAGCTCTTGCTTAGAGGTCAGAATTCTCATGCTGGGTATTGCTGCTCCCAGAAGTTGCAACGGAATGACTGAAGACTTCTGGGTGACACTCCAGGGCTCTGTAGGAGGATCACTGCCTATTTGATCACCATACCCTACATCCTTTTGCCTTGGCATCTTCGTCCTTGGATGGGATTATAGCCAGGTTTAGATGTGCGCTTATTAAACGACAGGCGCGCCTGTCTGTAAAGTTGAGCAGGAATATGACTCAATGTCTAAAACAGGAGACAAAATGAATGCAAAGATGCCAAACATAATTCTGTTTCCAGTTGTCAGTTATGGATGTAGAAACCCAATGAACTAACTAGATCCCTTGCAAGGGCAGCCTGAATGTCCCTGACTTTCATATTAGGAACTCACCTCTGACTCCTGCTTATGTTTTGGAATCTTCTTTCATTTTTCTACCCTTTGTTTTATTTTATTTTCATATGTGGGTATGTGTCTCTACATATGTATATACATGTATGTGAGAGATAGTGCCCATGGAGGCCAGAAGGGGGCGTTGAGTCTCTTGAACCTGAAGTGCAGGTTTCCATGAGTCTCGTGATGTAGGTGGTGAGATTTGAACCACAGTCCTCTGGTAGAGTAGTAAATAACCTTAAGCATTAGCTAGCTCTTTCTCATAAGGATTATATAACCCTCCATCACTTTGCTGCCTAGCCATTGTGTGGTCTATCATTTATGCTTGTCAAATGAATTTGAAAAGCCTTGGGACTAGTCGCTCAGCCAGGCCTCAGGCCTCTCCCTTCTGTCATCCCACAGAAAGACATTTGACCTGTGATCTACATTCAGTCATTGTGACACATCAATAAAGAGCTAGACACACAGAGCAGAGACCTTTCAGGATTTGCAGGAGGAAACTGAATACTCCAATGTCTGCAAGCATCAATTCTAGCTGTGAAAGTATCTCATCTTCTGTTTTATCTCCTGCAGGAAAGCGAGCTTGCCTTGGAGAACAATTGGCCAGGTCTGAGCTCTTTATTTTCTTCACTGCCCTTCTGCAAAAATTTACCTTCAAGCCTCCAGCCAATGAGAAGCTGAGCCTGAAGTTCAGATTTGGCATCACTATTTCCCCAGTCAGCCACCGCATCTGCGCTGTCCCTAGACTGTGATGTCAGAGAAGGAAAGAGGAAGGAGAGCATGAAGAACTGAGGAATGCACTGAGCCATTGGGGCTGCTCATATATGCAGGGAGAGAAAGGTGACTGAGGAGAGATGGGAGGACTAGGCTAAGGTCAGCAGATCCGTACCCTGGACTGCTGTGGCCTCCAGATTGGTGGTAGCTTGATCACTTATGTGCTCAATGATAAAGCTTTTCATCTGCGAATTGCAAAGAGAATGATGCTTCCTCCTGTAAAGAAAGTGCTTGTAGGGGCTGGAGAGATGGCTCAGTGGTTAAGAGCACTGTCTGCTCTTCCAAAGGACCCGGGTTCAATTCTCAGCACCCATATGGCAGCTAACAACTGTCTATACCACCAATTCCAAGGGATCTGACACCTTCACACTAATGCACACAAAATAAAATAAATTATTAAAAAAAAAGTGCTTGTAAACACAAAATGATGGGATAAAAACAGCATGGAAATGGCCACGTCATAAAATTGTACCTTCAATTTTCTTCCTGTCTACTTCATAAATGTTCATTTGCTTCTGGATATTAAATTGGTTCATTTGAAAATGGTACAGAGATCTTGCCTCCATCTCGTAGCTTATGGAAAAGCCTTCTGGGAACAGAACTTCTGACATACAACTGTCTGGAAGGCTGTGGTGTGAGGTCATTTTCCTAGCTAAAAGAGGAATCTCTAAAACTAAAGAGAACACAAGGCTCTTCTTAAAATTAGAGGTCTTCATGCCCAAGATGAGACAAAAGTTTGCTTGGGCAAAAAGCATGCCTGTGTACACAAAGTGAAAACACGTTTCCTGATATGATTCAAATATACTCATGTGCCCTAATAGTCCCAGTTCAATCCAATAAATTTGTAGGGTGTTTTTTTTTTCTACAGTCCAGGATAAGTCATTTATCAGTCATTGTTCCATGAGTGGTGACAGACAGTTGGTCTTGTTCATATGTTCACACAGGTGCACATTGACATCTATGCTCAAAATGGATCAAAAACTTACTTGCAAAATGAAAGGTGTCAGGCAAGTCACAGGGTGTGGAGTAACTGAGAGCAGGACCAGCCTGATCTCAACATCCTAGCTAGTTTTATTTACAGGGACAAGTATTATGCTAGCACAATAAGTCAGAAATATTGGAAATAGTAGCTAATGACTCCTAAAGGAAATGTCTATCCATGCATGCACGATACATGTCTTCTTTTGTTGTTGTTGTTTTCTCCAATGTTCACAGAAAATTATATAATGGGAGTCTCTCCCACCCCAATTCAAAAATTATACAAAGATTTTGCAATTGCAATTTACAGCCATTATTCCTCACTGATTCTGGATGTTCCGGTACTCCTTCCCATATCCATGGTACGCTAGTAATCCTTCCCATCTTTATTTTTGCCTGATAAGCAAAGTACAAGTCACCACCGGAAAGGAAGTTGTTTTATTAAAAAGCATCTCAGAGGGTGAATCTTCAATCAACACCCTGCCACAAAGAGGCATAGGAGTGGGTGTGCTCCAGTGAACACTGAAAACCAAGCAGGATACTGAGGGACTTAAAACAGAGAAGTATAAGGATGCAAAATGCCCTGAGTCATAAGGAATTATATCTGCCTCTAAAAAGCTGGACAGAATGTACTGGGGGTGGAGGAGGGATGTTGAGGATGGATAAGAGGTATTATTTGGCTTAGTAACTAAGTAGCAAAGATGGCTTCCTGGGAGAGGAAGCAGTTTAGTCAGAAGAGAAAGGACCAGAATGTCCAATCTTTGTCCCTTGTTTAAACCCAAGCCTGCGAATCCAAATTTTATGGTAAGGATCAGAGAGGAAAGTGAAAAAAATATCAGGATGAAGGGCTTGTGGACAGCAACATGGGTCATGTGACTTCATGAAGCCATTTAAACCTATAATCCTGTTTTCTTCCTTTAAAATGAGGTACAAGGGGTTAGAAAGATGGCCCAGAGATTGAAAGCACTTGCTGCTCTTCCAGGGAACCCAGGTCTGACTCCTATCAACCAACTACAACCATTTATAAACACTGGTTCCCAGGAATCTGACAACCTTTCCTTGTCTCCACCAGTCACACACATAGCACACAGATGTTCAGGCAAAACATCAATACCCACTTTTAGTTTAAAAAATAAAAATAAAATGGGGTGTGAGAGAAGATACTATGCCATCTGATGGAAAGGATAAAATTCAGAACTGAGAAATTTTACTGGGTAGTGCTCTTCCTGTCTTAGGACTCCATAAGGAAACAAGACAAGGGGAACAAATAAACCACAGGAAGTCCAGCTCGGTAAGGCAGTACTTTTACTGGGGCTATGAAAAGAGCATAGATGAGTCAAAGGCATCTGAACCAAGTCCCCTGCTTAATTCACAGGCAGCTATACAACTGAAGAGTCGCCCATTTCCAGCCCCAGCAACTGTTTACTGTTTGTGCAGGCCTAAGAGAGAAGCTGCGAGCCTTCTCAGTTCCCTAAAGCAATGTTAACAGCCCTCCCAAGGGTTATCACTGCTGTGATGAAACGCCATGACATTTGGGACTATGACCCTGTGAATGCTTAGTCACCAGTAAGTGGAACGCTTTTGAGAAGGATTAGCTGTACTTCACCGGAATAACTATGGTCTTGTTGGAGGAAATGTGTCACTGTGGGTGGGTCAGGCCCAGTGTATGCATCTCTCTCTGCCCATGGATCAGGATGTAAAGCTCTCAGCTACTCCTCCAGCACCACGCAGGAGTTCCTGGCTGACACCACCTTCCCCGGCATGATAATAACAGACTAACCCTGTGAAACTTCAAGAAAGCCCCCAATTAAAAGTGTTCCTTTATAAGAGTTATCACGGTATCTCTTCGTAGCAATAGAACACTAACACAAGGAGGAAAACGTTTATTTGGCCACATGCCCAGAGTCACTGTCTATTGAAGGAAAATAAGACAAGAACTGACACTGGCAAAAAAAACCTAGAGCCAATAGCTGATGCAAAGGAGCATTGTACTAGCTTGCTCCTCATGGCTTGCTCAGCCAGATTTCCTGTAGAACCCAGGACTACTAGCACAGGGGTGACACTGCCCACAATGGGCTGGACCCTCCCTCATTAATTACTAATTAAGAAAATTCCTTTCCAGCTTACCTACAACCTGATCTGACGGAGGCATTTTCTCAAATTATGGTTCCCCCCTCTCATATGACTCTAGCTGTCTCAAGTTGACATAAAAACTTCTCAACACACTAACATAAAACATTTAAGCTACAATCTTTTCTTTCCTGTTTATCCCCAAGATCACACATTTTATCAACATCACAACATAAAACATTTACAAACATAAAAAGCCCCACAGCCTTTGCAAATTCAAATACTTTAAAAGTCATCTCTTTAAAATTCCAAACCCTCTTCTAAAATCCAAAATATCTTTAAATTTTCAATGTCTCTCAATGGTAGGTTCCTGTAAAATGAAAAATTAGCACCTTTTTACTTCAAGAGGGAAGAACCAGGGTACAATCTCAATCTGAACAAAGAAAAATCAAAATACAAGTGTGTAAATAACCCAGGGTCCAATGTCTGGAATCCACTCACAGTCTTCTGGGCTCCTTGAAAGAGCTTGTACATCCATAGCACACAAAGCTTATCTTCTAGGCTTAGGTTGCCTCCAGTCCACAGCCACTGCTGTTCTTGGTGATCATCCCATGGCATTGGCATCTCCACTCTGCTTGGGCCTCCTACTGCAACTGGTGTGCATTTGGCCAATAGCCTCTCATGAGCTTGCTTCATGCTGCCAAGCTTCAAAATCTCCTCATGGCTCTTTTGTGTGTGTGGGGGGGGACTGTTTCTACATTTGTAATTCTTCTTTTTGTTAATCAATTCAATTTACATTTCTGTCATAGACCCCTCTCTCCTCTCCTCCTAATCCTACCCTTCTCCCACTTTCCTCCTTTCCTATTCCTCAGAAGAGGGGAGCCCCTCAACCCAGACACCCCACCTCATCTATCCACATGAGAACTGAGTTCATCTTTCTCCCTTGTGGCCTGATAGGGCAGTGCCATCAGGGGAAAGTAATGAAAAATCAGGCAACATAGTCCATGTCAGAGATATCCTCCACTCCCCTAACTACTAGACTTATTTGAGGCCTAAGAGGGGACCCTTTTAAGTAGGGGACCTAGGTGTAGACTGTGCATTGTCCTTGGTTGGTGCTTCAGACTCCCTTGGCTGCCCTGGGCCCTGGTTGATAGACTCCGATGGTCTTCTTCTGGAGCTTTTGTGACTTCTAGGTCCATTTATCTTTCTCCCCTCTTTTCCAGTAGACTCCCTAAGCTAAGACTACTAGTAGCATGGGCCATGGAGACTGAAGAGGATACCCTTTTTCTAGACAAAACTCCTAGTAGATTGAGGAGATCACCAACTTACCCACAAAAACCACAATCCAAAACTTACCCTACCTACAAGACCTGCAGGGACAAGGATAAAACAGGTAGAGCAGAGATTGAGGAAATGTCCAACCAATGTAGGGCCCAACCCTAAGACTCAACCCGTGAAAGAGAGCCAACCCTTATCACTATTAATGATACTCTGATATGTTTGCAGACAGGAGCCTACCAGAGTTGTCCTCTTACAGGCTCCACCTAGCAATGGCTTGAAACATATACTGAGACTCACCACCAAACATTCAGCATGGCTTTTTTAATCCTGGTCCCTCAACTGCTACTAAGCCTGCACTTTCACCAGTGATCTCTCCTGGCACCTTACAGTTCCAGGGCTCAGCTGCTCTCCATGATCCCTTCTGGCCTTCAAAGCCAGTAACCTGGGAGAAGCTTACCAAGTCGGGCTGCCAACATAAGGTACAACCTGGGCCACCTCTGAAGCACAGCATTTGTGCTCTGACTATAAGGAAATGCTCCGCAGATGATTTCACCTCCATGGTCCCTTCTTAACCACTTTTAATTTCTCAGCTTCAGCAGACCAACTTAGATTGTCCCAGCAAAACACAGGTTTCATTTCAGTGGTATTGGTCTCTTCTTTTAAAAGGTTGATCCTTCAGCCCCAGAAGATTAGACACCAGATTCTAAATTCTAAATAGTGAGGGCCCTAACAAAGTTTTTAAACTTCCCTCTGAACTTCACAAGTCAGGCCTCCATCATCTGTACTACTCTCAGCATTATTGTCCAAGCTTTTATAGAACAGCCCACTGAGCTCTCAACACTCAATCTCTTTTTCTATCCCAAAGTTCCAAAATACTTCCACAATCCTCCCTCAAAACACCATCAAGCCTGCCACAGCAACACCCCACTCTTGATATGAATTTCTGTCTTAGTCAGGCTGCTTCTGTGATGAAATGCCATGACCAAAGGCAACCTGAAGAGGAAAATGTTTATTTGGCTTACATTTCCTGAGTCACAGTCCAAAGAGAAAAGCAAGGCAGGAATTAAAACCATGCAGGAATCAGGTGGCAGGAGCTTATGCAAAGTTTATGAATAATTACTGTTTAGTGGCTTATTCTTACAAGAACAGCCTTGTTCTCCTATCAAAGCAACCCAAAAAGGTGCTGAAAGTACTTAACAGATTTTATTCCAGAGAAATTAAAAAATACAACTTGATATTGAACTATGCTCAATTCCAAATACAGCCTGGGAAGACTCTTAGGGATTTATAGAGGAATAGTGTGAGGGAATTGTTAAGTGCAAAATTATCAAAAGGAAACATCTGCTCTGACTAAACCAACAGAATCCATGCTGAAATCAGGGCCAGGTAAGCAGACACCAAGCACCAAGCACCATGCACCAAGCATAGGAATGAGATGTGAGGAAATCCTTCACACCCAAGGAAGGAAAGAAAGCTCAAGATAGGCCACAAAGACAGACTTTGGCTTGCAGGATCTCTTTGTTCTTTTTCACAGTGTGGATAAGTTGCATAAATCTTCTTTTTCTTTTTCTTTTTCTTTGTTTTTAAGATACGTAAGCTTCTATTTCTATGTTTTTCAAAATAAACTAGCTCAACTGTTTTGGGAGGTGATTAATCAAAGAGACCAAATCCCATATCCTCATCTGACTCTTCCTTGGCTTCAGCCTTGGCTGGAGCCGCAGCAGCATTAGGAACAGCAGTGGTGGCTGCAGCCACAAGGGCAGCAGCTGTAAATGCAGATGGATCAGCCAAGAAGGCCTGAACCTTCTCAGCAAATGGGAAGGTGTAGTCAGTCTCCACAGACAATGCCAGGACCCGCCTGTATCAACTGATGATAGAGTGCGGCACTGAGGCAACAGTGGGGTAACCAATTTGCAGACAAACGCTGGCAACATTCCGGACACCCTCTAGGAAGTGAGTGTGCAGTCTGCTCTGTGATGTCAAGCACTTCCGGGTTATAGATGCTGCCATTGTTAAACACCTGCTGGATGATCAGCCCGAAGGAGAAGGGGGAGATGTTCAGCAGCGTGGCCTCACTGGCTCCCACTTGTCTCCAGTTTTAATCAGCTGCACATCGCTCAGAATTTCAGTGGTGCCTCCGGAGATTTTAGTGGTGATGCCCAAAGCCTGGAAGAACGAGGTCTTCTCAGGTCCCGGACCAGTGTTCTGAGCTGCACAGTGACCTCACAGGGGCGACGTCACCAGCTCGAGCAGCATATCCCTTATCTCAATGAGGTCCTCCTTGGCGAACACAAAGCCCACATTCCCCCAAATGTGAGGCAGCAGTTTCTCCAGAGCTGGGTTGTTCTCCAGGTGGCCCCTGATGGCCTTGCGCATCGGGGTGTGCTTGCCCATCAGCACACCTCAGTGGAGTGACGTCTTTAGACGTGGCAATCCCTGACGCATGGCCGTGATGCCCAGGGAAGACAGGGCGACCTGGAAGTTCAACTACTTCCTTAAGATCATTCAACTTTTGGATGATTACCCAAAATGCTTTACTGTGGGAGCAGACGTGTGGGCTCCAAGCAGATGCCGCAGATCCGCATGTCCCTCGGCGGGAAGGCATAAATCTTTTCTCTGATTTTTCTCTATTCATTTGGCTGCTAATTGGCATATTGAGAAAAGGTGGCCAAATCTGGCTTGTTGGAGGAACAAAGGGTAACTGTAAGCCAAATAATTACCTCTTCCACGACTTCCTTTAACATAGCAAAACACCCAAAGTATTCTCAGAGCCGAAAAGGAAACCTGAGTCTTATGGGCACTGCTTTCTCTGACGGCGCCTCTTCTGACACTTTTGTATTTACCCTCAACCTTCTCTTCTAAATAAATATATAAAGCTTATTTCTTCCATAATTCAACAAATCCAATTCAAAATGTCTTTCAAACTCATTCTGGACCTCTTGCTTCATAACTAATAACAAAATTTGATTGGCATATTTATAGTCCCTGTTCTATCATTAGACCTGGTTTATCCAGAAGACCCTCCAACAGGCTACATGGAGTCATATAAACAATGTCCTCTTGATGTGTGAATGTAAGAAAGCAGTGTCTGATCCGAGAAACGTCAACTGACCAGTGAGTACAAAATGAAAATATTTCCTTAAGCCAGCAATGCTCCAGCTGAGAAGTACCTGGATTTGAAATCAATACCCATCATGCCCACGCCCTATATTTTCCTATAAAGTCATCCACATTTATTTATTATAGAAATAAAATGTGATATGTCTGGCAGGGATAAATATATTCTGAGGAGATACTTGTAGCCTTTATATTGGCTATCAAGCTTCTAACAATGAGCCCCAAGAAATCAGAATTCCCTCTAGGAATTTTGTGCTGTAAGAATAGAAAGTCTAAAGCCTTGGCTATTTTTATTTGGGAAGAAATGTATAACTGTCAGACGGTTTCACAAGAGATGCAATAGTGGGGTATTGGTGTACAGGGACCATTAAGCCTGTACTTGTTTCAAGACCTTGGACATGGATTTGTGAGGTGTCACTAGATTTCTCTGTTTCTCTTTCAAAAGTAGCAACATCAAATACATCTCCTTTTTCTGCTTTTTACTCTTAATTTGACTATTTTAGATGGCTTGTGAAGGGCAAGTCACCAGACCTGGTTGCTTAAGTCACAGACTGTGACCCAAAGTCCAGTATTAATAAACCTAGGGATGTTAAATCATAGAAACTGCAGCCTCATAAGTCAGGCCACCAACATATCACCTGATCTCTGTTCTTGAAAAAAGTACCACTACAGGGGAATGAGGCCTGCACCCTCTTCTTCCACACCTCTCACAAAAAGTCAAATCCTCCAGCATCTCCTGCTGTCCTGAATCAAAGGCAATCTGAATATGTGACACAGTATAGGCTTGTTCACTGTCTGCCTCCTAGAATGGAACCTCCACCCTCCTGAGAAACCTGCAAGAATGCACACTCTTTAGGCCATGTATGGTGTCCAATACCTTTATTTAAATAGCACTCAGAAAAGTCAGGCAGATCTCTGTGAGTTCGGGATCAACCTGCTATATAGAGAGAGTTCTAAACCAAACAGAGCCCAATAGTGATACCCCATCTCATAAAAATAATTAAAAAAAAATGACTGCTTGACAGGTCTGAGGCTTTTATCAGAGTGCAACCATGCTGTTGTGACATTAATAACTCCTTCAGTAAAGCTTCCACCTGAGGGTCAGTGTGTCTAAACGCTTCTCTCCAGAACCTACCACCTCTCCTCTCAGTCCCCAAAATCTATTACTTTCTAAATCACTTCTCCGAAAACTAATGCACTACACTGTGTCTTTAAATTCTGTTTTCTCATAATCACCAATACCCCCATTTAAAGAAAATCTTATGAGCATGTAAGAATTGTGTAAAATATTGGATATATGTTGTTTTCACATATATAAATGACATCCTTTTCTCACATCCATCACCAGTTCTGGTTTGCTTGCTAATGCTGTATTAAAGACCACAAGCAAGGCAACTCAGTGGGGGAAGGGGGCTATTTCAGTTCCCACTTCTAGATCTCAGTCTCCCATTGAGGGAAGCCAGAAACTCCATCTTACAGAAACTGAAACAGAAACCATGCAATAAAACTGCTTCGTGGCTTATTGGTCTTCTCCCCCACCTACCCCTCAGCCCTTTTCTCTCTGTCACTCTGCTGGGTTTATTATATAACTCAGGCATGTTAGGTGGTCTAAAATGCTCCCCTCTCTCTTTTCTCTCTCTCCTCTCTCTGTCTGTCTGTCTGTCTGTCTACCTGTCTGCCCCTCTGTCTCTCTGTCTCTCTCTTTCCTTTTCTTTCTGGCCTGCAGCTGGTATATTTTGCATGAGAGTGTTGAATTACCTACCAGTGGATGCGAAGGAAAACAACCATCCAGATGTTCTCACAGTTCAGCTGTAGGAGATGAAGAGGAAAAGTCAAGACTGTCTTGATGGATAAAGAGTGATTCCACAGTTTCTCCATGAATGTCTTCGTCTCCTTAATACAACATCTTTTCGTGGGTAATAAAACATGTTCCTGGATGACACCAAACAATGTTAAGTTACCTGGGGACAAATGAAATGTTTCTGATATAGCTGACAGTCACCACAAAGACTGGAACCCTGATAAGCCAAGAGTCATCATTGATGCTTTCTTTTGTCTCTGTCTTTTTACAGAAAGAATGGTGTAAAATAACTTCCAATTGATTGTGCAGAAATTACCATGAGCTTAGGGGTTTACCATAGCAAAGATTTGTTGTCTCACAGTTCTTGATGATTCTATATAACTGTTTGTCAGGCAAGCTTCTTTGGGGGACTCTAGACACTCCATTCCTGTGACTCTCCAAGTTTCTAGAGGACTGTCCAAGTTTCTTTCCTCTGTTTTTGTATTAAAACCATAGCATTTCTTACCTCTCTGCTCTTTGCTTCTATTTTGATATTTCTTTGGTTCTGACCCTTTATGGGCCGCTTATAAGGATGACTCAAGACAGGCCTCCCTTCTTGAATTAATCACAACTGCAGGGTCAGTTTTGTTTTATCAAGTAACATACACAGTTTCCAGGGGTAAATATACAGTCATCTTTGTAGATCATTACATATATCCTATGGTAATAAAGAAGTCTGAGCAATGCTTTAAAAGTATGGCAGATCATTAACTTGAGATTATTGACTAGATTAGAAGTTAAGGATTTGCTGCCATTTGGCCTGAGGCCCTCATAATACCTAATATTTTGTAACGTGCCCTTCTCTCCCTGTCTAGTCTTATCCCTGACTACCCTGCATGATGCTCTGGTTGTATTAATCATATGCCCTCTTTTGGCTCTGTCCTTATTCTTGCCTCTAAGTCATGTTATCATACCTTCATTTTTTTGTTTTGTTTTGTTGTTATTTGGTTGGTTTGGGTTTTGGTTTTTTGATTTGTTTGTATTTTTTTTTAAACAGTGTTGCTCTGTGTGTAGCCCTAACTGTTCTAGAACTCACTTTGTAGACCATGCTAGCCTCAAACTCACAGAGATAAACCTGCCTCTGCCTCTGCCTCTCGAGCGCTGGGATTAAAGGTGTGTGCTCCACCACCACCAGGCATTCAAACTTAGGAGCCTGTGGGTGCCATTGTTACTCAAACTACCATAGAGTGCTCAGCACATTGTTTATACTTCCCTTCAGACCATGGTTTCTCCAGTTGTTATTGTTCCTCTAGGTACACTAAGAGCTTATCAATAGGGGAATACAATCATTTTTCCTGACATGAAACATATTTTGGGTAACACTTTATTCATAATTTACAAAATCAGTTTGGTAGATTTAACTCAAATATTTTTGCTCTAAGATGAAAACAGAATGGAGACAATGAGAATGTTTCTCACATAGTAATGAAATTGCTTCCAATGCAGTAAGGATATAGTTGTTAAAACAAAACAAAAAACAAAAACATTCTTAACACTTTCTTGTGAATATGTTAGCATGAGAGTGTGTCGGGTGTGTGTGTGTGTGTGTGTGTGTGTGTGTGTGTGTGTGGAGAGAGAGAGAGAGACCAGAGGATAACCTTCTTTCTGTATTGGTCACCTCTTTTTACTTCATGCTCTTTCCACGGTGTGGAATTCACAAAGTAAACAAGGCTGGCTGGCAACCTCCCCAGTGTGGCTGTAACAGGTACAAGTTACAACACCTGGCATATTTACATAGGTTTCAGGAATCCACCTAAAACCTTGAAACTTGTGTGGCAATCACTTTAATGACTTAGTCATTTCCCATGCCCAACCCTTAGTTCTTTATTTATACAAAACATATTTATTTTGTAGATTCATGTTTACAAGTTTTACATATTTAGAACACGTTTCTACCAGAAGGTACTATTTTCAAAATGTATAAAACCTACTGAGTTATGGATTAAGACTGACTTCTAGAACAGATGTTCTAGAACAACAGCGATTTAAAAATACATTTACCCAACTATTGTGTTTGTGCATGTGTGCATAAGTTTCTGTGTCCCTCTTCATATGTAAGATCAGAGGAAAACTTGTTACTGCCATAATTTGGGTTCTTGAGATTGAAATCAGGTTTTCAGGCTGGGCAGCACAAATCTTTACCTGATGAGCTAGCTCACACCCCACAGGGAGATGTCCCTCAACTGAGGAATGATCACAGAAATATTGTGGTACATTTACACAATGGATGCTACTCAGCAATTAAAAATAAGGAAATCATGAAATTTGCAGGCAAATAGTGGGAACTGGAAAAGACCATCCTGAGTGATGTATCCCAGAAGCAGAAAGACACACATGGTATATACTCACTTATAAGTGGATATTAGACATATAATATAGGATAATCATACTAAAATCTGTACACCTAAGGAAGCTAATCAAGAAGAAATATCCTGGGTAAGATGTTCAATCTTCATTCAGAAAGGTATCCCAGACAAACATTGGAAGAGGGATTAAAAAGGAACAGGACAAGAGCCTACCACAGAGGGTCTCTGAAAGGGTGGGAATGGGAGGGGATGGGAGAGAAAGCTACAGCTGGGATACAAAGTGAATAATCAGTAATTAATAAAATAAAAATAAAATTAAAAATGAAAATAAAAAAGAATCAACCAAACCAAGAGTTGGTTCTTTGAGAAGATCAACAAAATAAACAATCCCTTAACCAAACTAACCAAAAGGCAGAGACTATACCCAAATTAACAAAATCAGATATAACAACAGACCCCGAGGAAAGCCAAAAAATGATTAGGTCTTACTTCAAAAGCCTGCACTCCACAAAATTGGAAAACTTAAACCAAATGGACAATTTTCTTGATAGACACCACTTTAATATTAAATCAACATCAGGTAAACAATTTAAATAGACCTATAGCCCTTAAGGAAATAGAAACAGTCATTAAAAGCCTCAGGGGAAAAAAAAAGCCTGTGGGCCAGATGGTTTAAGTGCTAAATTCTACCAGACTTTGAAAAAAGACCTAATACCAATACTCCTCAAATTATTCCCCAAAATAGAAACAGAAGAAACATGCCAAATATAATTTTATGAGGCCACAGTCACCCTATTACCTAAACCACACAATAACGAAAACCTCTGTTGTGTATAGATACAAAAATATGAAAAAAAAACCTCACAAACTGAATCCAAATACACCTCAAAACCATTATCCACCATGATAAAGTAGGCTTCATCCTAGGGATGCAGGGATAGTTTAACATACAAAAATACTTCACTGTGATCCATCATAAAAGCAAACTGAAAGAAAAAAACCCACATGATTATCTCTTTAGATGTTGAAAAATCTTTGAAAAATCCAACATTCCTTCATGTTCTAAGTCTTGGATAGATCAGTGATACAAGGCATGTACCTAAGTACAATAAAGGAAATATACAGCAAGCCAATAGACAACATCAAGATAAATGGAGAGAAATTTTAAGCAATTCCACTAAAATCAGAGACAAGAATGCCTACTGTCTCTGTATCTATTCAATATAGTACTTGAAGTTCTAGCTAGAGCAATAAGAAAATTGAACAATATCAAGTGGATACAAATTGGAAAGGAAGGAGTCAAAACATGACTGTATGCAGATGATATTATAGTATACAAATGTGACCCTAAAAATTCTACCTAAGAACTCCTACAGCTGATAAACACCTTCAGCAAAGTGGCTGGATACAAAGTTAGCTTAAAAAAAATCATTAGCCCTCCTGTATACAAACAATAAATAGACTGAGAAAGGAATTTTAAAAAACACCATTCATAATAGCCACAAATAATATAAAATATTTTAGGGTAACTCTAACCAGGCAAGTGAAAGACTTGTACGACAAGAACCTCAAGTCTTTGAAGAAAGAAATTGAAAAAGATAACAGAAGATTGAAAGATCTCCCATGCTCATGGATCGGTTCGATTAACATTAAAAATGGCTATCTTACCAAAAGCAATTTCCATATTCAATGCAATTCTCATTAAAATTCCAACACAATTCTTTACAGGCTTTGAAAGAGTAATCATCAACATCATATGGAAAAATAAAAAACCCAGGATAACTAAAATAATTCTGTACAATAAAAGAATTTCTGGAGGTATCACCATCCCTAATTTCAAGCTGTGCTACAGAGCAGTATTATTACTGCATGGTGTTTGTATTAAAGCAAACAGGTTGATCAGTGGAATTGAATAGAAGACTCAGAAATAAACCCACACACATGCAGATACCTGATTTTGACAAAGAAGCCAAAACCATACAATGGGAAAAAGAAAGCATCTTCAACAAATGCTTCTGGTCTAACTGGATCTGCATGTAGAAGAACACAAATAGATCCATATTTATCACCCTGCACAAAAGTCAACTCCAGGTAGGTCAAAGAGCTCAACATAAACCAGACACACTAAATCTAATAGAAGAGAAAAATGGAGACTAGTCTTGAGCTCACTGGTAGAGGTGACAACTTTCTGAACAGAACATCTACAGCTTAGGCTCTAACATCAACAATTAATTAATGGGACTTCACGAGACTGAAAAGTTTCTTCAAGGCAAAGGACACTGTTTATAGAACAGAATGACAGCCTATAGTATGGGAAAAGATCTTCACCAATCCTACAGTAAAACACTAATATCCAGAATATATAAAGAACTGAAAAACTTAAACACCAACAAACCAAATAACTCAACTAAAAATGGAGTACAGAGAATTCTCCATAGAGGAATATCAAAAGGCAGAGAAAAACTTAAAAGAAATGCTCAACATTCTTAGTTATCAGGGAAATGCAAATCAAATGACCGTGAGATTTCACCTTATACCTTCAGAATGGCTAAGATGAAAAACGCAAGTGACAGCAACATATGCTAGAGAGAATGTGGAGAAAGGGAAACCCTCTTCCATTGCTAGCGGAAAAGTAAACTTGTACAACCACTTTGGAAATCAATCTGGCGCTTTCTCAGACATTTAACAATAACGTTACCTCAAGATCCAGCTGTACCACCCTTAGGCATAAATCCTAAAGACATTCAAGTACACAAGGATATTTGCTCAACCATATTCATAGCAGCTTTATTTGTAGTAGCCAGAAGCTGGAAACAACCCAGATGTCCCTCAACTGAAGAATGGATACAGAAATTGTGGCACATTTACACAATGGAATACTACTCAGCAATTAAAAACAAAGAAATCATGAAATTTGCAGGCAAATGGTGGGAATTAGAAAAGATCATCCTTTGTGAGTTATCCCAGAAGCAGAAAGATACACATGGTATATACTCACTTATAAGTGGGTATTAGACATATAAGATAGGATAAATATACTAAAATCTTTATATCTAAAGAAGCTAATCAAGAAGGAGGACCCTGGGTAAGATGATCAATCCTCACCAGAAAGGAAAACAGGATAGACATCGAAGAGGAAGAAAACAGGGGAACAGGACAGGAGCCTACCACAGAGGGCCTCTGAAAGACTCTACCCAACAGAATATCAAAGCAGATGCTGAGACTCATAGCCAAAACTTTGGGCTGAGTGCAGGGAATCTTATGAAAGAAGGGGGAGATATAAAGACCTGGAGGGGACAGGAGCTCCACAAGGAGAAAAAAAATCTGGGCATAGGGATCTTTTCTGAGACCGATACTCCAACCAAGGACCATTCATGGAGATAACCTAGAACTCCTGCACAGATGTAGCCCATGGCATCTCAGTGTCCAAGTGGGCTTCCTAGTTAGGGGAACAGGGACTGTCTCTGACATGAATTCATTGGCCTACTCTTTGATCACCTCCCCCGAGGGGGGTGCAGCCTTACCAGGCCACAGAGGAAGACAATGCAGCCACTCCTGATGAGACCTAATAGATTAGGATAGATGGAAGGGGAGGAAGATCTCCTCTGTCAGTGGACTGGGGGAGGGCATGGGAGGAGAAGAGGGAATGGACGAGGGAGGGGACTACAGTTGAGATACTAAGTGACTAAACTGTAACTAATAAAAAATAAATTAATTAAAAAAAGAACTGTTCAACATACTTACTCATCTGGAGATGCAAATCAAAACAACTGGGATTCCATATTACACCTATGAGAACAGCTGAGATAAAAAACTTAAGTGACAACACATGCTGGCAAGGATGTGGAGCAGGGTGAACAGTTCTCCATTGCTGGTGGGAGTGCAAACTTGGACAACCACAGTGTAAATCAATTTGAAAGTTTCTCAGAACATTGGGAATAGATCTACTTCAAGACCTAGCTATACCACTCCTGGGGCAGATGCCCAAAAGACACTCCACTATATCACAAAGACATTTGCTCAACTCTATTCATAGCAGCTTTATTCAGAAACTGGAAACAACCAATATGTCCCTCAATTGAAGAATGGATAAAGTGTGGTACATTTACATAATGGAATACTCAGCCATTAAAAACAATGGCTTCATGAAATTTGCAGGTAAATGGAGGAGACTCAAAATATCATCTTGAGCAAGGTAATCCAGACCCAGAAAGACATGCATGGTATGTACTCACTTATAAGTGAATATTAGCCACAAAGTACAGGATAGCCATCCTACAATCCACAGGCCCAAAGAAGCCAAGGAGGGCCCAAAGAAGTATGCTTGAATCTCACCCAGGAAAAAAAAAAATAGGCATCTGCAATAGGAGAATGGAGAGAAATGGTGGGAGATGAGGTGGTGAGGGGAATAGGGATGGGGATCAGGTGTGAGGAGAGCAGAGTATTAGGGAGAGGACCAGGAGAGAGAATGGAAATCGATGGGGGAACACCTCTGGAACAAGGGAGGCTCCTGAGAGTCAATGGGGGTGACTCCAGCTGAGACTCCTTACAGTGGGGGTTAAAGATCCTGAAGTTGCCCTCCTATAGCGAGGTGGGACTTCCAGTGGAGGAAGGGAGATACCAACCCACCCATAAAACTTTCAACTCCAAATTTGTCTTGCTTACAAGAAGTACAGGGATAAAGACAGAGCAGAAATGGAGGGGATGGCCAACCAATGACTGGTCCAAGTTGAGACCCACCCCATGGGGGAGCGCCAAGCTGTGACATTATTAATGATATTATGCTATGATTCCAGACAAGAGACTAGCATAGCTGTCTTTCAAGAGGCTTCCCCAGCAGCTGATGGAAACAGATATAGATTCCCACAGCCAAACAATAAGCTGAGCTGGAGCAGTTGTGTAGAAGAGTGGGAGGAAAGATGGAGCTGGGGGGGGGGGTCAAGGACATCACAAGAATACCTATAGAGTAAGCTACCCTGGACCCATAGGGGCTCATAGAGACTGAACCACCAACCAAGCAGCTGAACCTAGACCCCCTACACATATGTAGCAGATATACAGCTTGGTCAAGATCTGGGTCCTCTAACAATGGAATAGGGGCTGTCTTTGACTCTGTTGCCTGCCTCTGGATCCCTTTCCCCTAATTGGGCTGCCTTCTCAGGCCTCAGAGGGAGATGATGCTATTAGTCCTGCTGTGACTTGAGTGGGTGGATTGGCAACTCCTCTGAGGAGGAGAAGGTAGAATGGGGGGGAGAGGGACATGAGGGTGGGACTGAGAAGAGAGAAGGGAAGGGCCTGGGAACAGGCTGTAAAATGATTAAATAAATAAAATATATATCTTTAAGCATTCAAAGTTCTTTTAAAGAAATCTTTACAGGGATATAGAGCTGAGTTTTAATAAAGGAATGGGGAGGAGGCATGACAGAGGGGCTATCTACTTCTAGCAGTGGGTATCTTGACAATACTTTTAATAATGGATTGACCCCTGTCTTATAAATACTCCTTCAACTAATTCTTTAAATTATAATCCCCTTTAAAAATCTAGTTAATCTATGTTTCTGCATATGGTGGAAGGCAGGCAAGGTGATGCAGTGATGATTCTGGATTCTGTCTTTCTTCAGCCAGTTATTGAAGATTGACCAGTTTTGTGAAGTAAATAACTCAGTGTCCCCATGTATTCCAGATATTGGCATATATATATATATATATATATATATATATATATATATGTATATATATGATCCCCATGTTTTTCAAATAATTTTGCAGTTTATTTCCACAAGTCTGTTTCAAGATATTATATATCTAATAATCAACCTGAGAGCATGAAAGCAATGTTAACAGAACATGAGATGGAGCTGACCTCAGAGCCCACCAGATCTTCTCACTGAAGCTGGTGTTTGCTATCACTGTCACCAGAAGGTGACTAAATGCTGCACAGAAGCCACACTGTGGAATACGGGGCTTCCCTGTGTGTGTCTGACAGAGGACGGTTCAGAATTCTTTGTCTTTTCACCTGGGCTTGTCTGTCCCCTTGATCACTGTTCACAACTCCCTTTAATAGGAAAGCTGACAAGACGCAGGGAATCTGTGCAGTCTGTTTATAAAATAGGAATGAAAAGTTTTGAATCATAACACAAAATCTGTTATGTATTTCACTTGTTCTAAACTATTCTTGGTTCTTGAGTCAGACCCAGAACGCCTAGAAATAGGGCTTTGGTACATTCCACATGAGTGAGTGTGCGCTGTTTCCTCAGACTGTGGTGAGCAGAATGTAAGTAGATCCCCATCCCCATCTTCCACGGGAAGATGCTTCTCTGTGCCCATTTCTGCCCATGTCCACGCCTTCTCCTTCATAATGCAAAAACCTCTTCCCATTGGAGCTTCACGTCTCACCCTGTTTAAACTGTTCCCCATCTGTGCCGGCTGGAAAACAAACGTGGCGACACACAGAGACTCACTGGTGCTGTATTATTAGGAATGCCATTACTTGCTCTTAATTACAGACTTCATTAGCAGGCAAATTATCTCAGACAACCACCACAGAATTGTACTTATTAGTAATTAGGGAGAAAATAAATTAGTGTTTACTTTCATCCCATAAGAAAACTCCTGCAGGGCTGGAGATGGCTGAGTGGTTAAGAACACTGTGGGTTCTTCCAGGGGTCCTGAGTTCAATTCCTAACGGCAGCTCACAATATAACAGGATCTGGTGTGCAGACATACATGCTGTCAAAAGCACCCAATACATTAAATAAATGCATCTTTTTTAAAATAGTAAAATAGAACTCCATCTAAGAAGGGAGTTCTTTGCTACTCAAGATCACATGCTTACAGAATTGGCAGAACAGGGCCCAAGGTTTTTTATTTACATCCCCAGTTATAGGCACTTCCACTCAGATTCACTGAGTTCATATCCTTTGTATTAGCTAGAATCTTGCTGTATAACAATCACCACAGACTATATTACATGGCAAGAACCCATGATTACTCAAACATTTTCAGGTCAGGCCATCAGGTTGGCTCTTCTTGGTTAACCTGCCTTATGGGAGCAGTAAGTTAGCACACTATTTTTCCTTCTCTAGCAAAGCATTGGGGAATTCTAATGGCAGTGAAAATATACCAAGAAGAACAAAAGTACACAGGCCTGGTGAGGAGCTGACTAGAGACCATTACCCATGACTTCCTCTGCATTCTGGTGGCCTTTACAAGGTTCCATAGGCCAAACACAATTTAAGGGGAGGGAAATTATTACAGTCTTTGACTGGAGTAACAATGAAATCACAGTGCCCATTATGTGAACCCAGGAGAGATTAGACCTGCTTTATTCTCATCATCGCTTTCTATTAGAGGGGAATAATAAAATTCAATTGCCTGGGGAAGCATAATTAGGACCAGTTAAACTGAACAGGAGGGACAAAACTGAAGAATCCTATAGCTTAAGAAAACATACAAAGGACACACATTCACATACACACACACACACACACACACACACACAGAAAAACACTGCTCAGTTTTTTAATTACATATGAAAAATAGTGGCACGGACTGTAGAGTGTGCTGTAGTGAATTTTGGAATAATATGATCACTTAGGGAATACAACAGTGGCATTAGAGCCATCATGATTGGCATCAGTGATTACCAATGTGAGCCTAGATGTTCACTGTCATTCCTACTGGGGTGCCATGTCTCCCCTTGACATTTCTTCCCCTATCTTCACTCTCAGCAGTATGTCATGCATCTTGTTAGTCTGATGTTTTTCAATCAACTGAAATCCTTCCTGTGAGCTTATTTCTTCATGTTTCCCCCCCTGAAACTACACTCACCTGCCTCCTTTCTTGGACTGCAGTCACAGGTTAGAACCACAGACTATGGCTTACCAGTCACTGAGGTTGCTACATTTTATAGCCTTTTTTTCTCCTCTTGTTAATTTCATTACCATCCTTCAGGAACAATGGAGGAACACGGCTTTGTGAATATCTCTATGTTCTAGCTCCCCGCTGGCTCCCTGCTTCATATCTATCCTCTGCGTTATCCTCTGTGCTTGTTTTAAAAGCTGGCAGCTGCCCCCATGGATACTGGTGCTTTCTGGGTCACGCTGTGTTCTTGTGCACTCACCATGAGCTGTTCTGCTCTGGCAAACCAAGAACTTTTCTTCTGAAATAGTTGCATTAAACTGAGAAGAAAGGGCCAGTTGCAAACAGTGCCTTCAAGAGCTGGCACTGAGTCATGAGTAATGCGCACGGTAAGCTACTAAGGTCAGAACAGAAGCTTCTCTTTGTCCAATTCTGTCAAGTACCAAAACGTCACCACACTCTCGTGCACACTGAACTACATTAAAAGATCCAGGGAGTCTCCTTGGGAGCCAGATAACTAGGCTGTGGCTCAAACTGGCCTATCCCGGGTCTGTCAGTTACTTTCTGCTTGTGAAGTATTCCCTGCCCACCTGAAAGACGGAAGAAGGATCAGCTCTAAAGACCACGCTTGGTGAAGGGAGCCACTATCCCACAGCTAGGTGACCTTTCTTTGTAAGTCTTTTCTTCTGGTATTATTTTACATAACAACCTGATAAAGTCAGGAATGGCCACATGCCTGGATTGCTCAAGATGATGAAGGAAAGTTACAGGAGTTACCCTTGAGTGCCTGATCTCAGTTCAACATATTTTCTTCTCTGCCTGTCAGCCTGATCTCCGCAGTGTGACACAGACATGAAACAAAGTCATAGCTTCTACAAGATGGACATACAATGTCCAAAATAAATGCTTTGTTGTTAGGCACTGGGATTTCAGGGCTGTTATACTGATGCCTAACCTCCTACCTGCTCCTGCCATGACTGTAAAGACCAAAGACAGACCTCAAAGAAACACAGTACTTGGTCAAAATATATTCATCATATCCCTGTAATTCCATGTGTTTGTGCCACTGAGAAACGTAGACATTTTTCTCTCAGGCAGCTCAATGTTTTTCATTACAAGGTTTTGTGTTCCCTATGGACTAGAGATAATGGCAAACTCTTTTAAAAGGCTACCATGCTGCAGCGGCTGTAATTCTACAAATACCAGAGGCTATTCCCACGAAATCTCATCTACCTGGATGCCTAAGGAAGGCTTGAACAATGATGAGGAAAAAAAAATGGACAGAGCATGGAATGAAGAAAACTCATGGGTCCTCAACCCTAGGCAAAGAACTCTGGGCAATGAAGGAGAGGGAAAGATGGTCTTCCCCAGGATACAGTTCTCTCTAATTGGTTACCCAATACACAGTAGTTAGCCTTGAGATCATATATGTATAAGTTACATCATGCAGAATGAGCAGGCAGTATTTATATATTTAGGAATATATATGTATATCTGTAACAGCTAAAGAAACAGAGACCATGATTTTAAGGGTGGTGGAGGTGTGCATGGGAGGAAATGATGTTACTATAATTTCAAAAAATAAAAATATTAAGGGACTTAATATTTGAGGTACAATATTTTTATTGTAAATACATATATTTTTAACATGTTTTTACAAATCTCTCTCCAAAGCTAAGGCTCTTTTCAATGCCTTGATTTACTGGACATGAATGCTTATGAAATCAATTTTAGCAGCATTTTTATTTAAACATGTTTTTAAATGTCGGTAATAGTTCACCTAATCAAAGGTAGTATTTTCTCTTTTTCTCAAAGTTTTATACTTTACTTATATATAATTCTAATTTTGAGTTATATTGGTTTGATGTGAAGCAGAAACCTAAAGTCATCTAACTTTTCACAGCCCAAATGTAATTATTCTTAGACCATGTGTTGGAAATATTATCATTTCTCTCTTTGAATTAATTACCTTGGTCATTTTTAATAAACCAGTTGACAATAAAGCTAGTTCATTTCTAGGAAAAAAAAACCTGTCACGTAAATTCCCAAAGTTCTCACCTTCCAAAAACAGGAACATTATCAAAAATAATCAACATCTCCAGGATTCTGAAAATTACCAAAGTCTTAAAACAATCTGAACATTTTTTTTTAATATAAATAAAAACAGGAAAGGAGTCAATGCTAGAATATTGTTTTTTTTTTTTCTTTTAATGGAAAATCACAGTAAGGAGACTGCTTTCAAAGCAGATACCCAGAGACTGTCATAGTGGAAGAAACAGGTTTAAATTTACTAGAAGGACTTTGCAGTACTTATCAACTGGCAGAAGAAAGAACCAGTAAGGTTAAAGATGTTAATTATCACTAGGCAGAAGTAGGTGACGAGAAATGAGCACGGCTTTACAGGTCTATGTGAGACACCAAAATGAGTGCTCTAAAAAGCAGTAAGACAGTATTTGGACCAAGGCTCAGGAACATTCTACTGTGAAATTACTTGAATGTACTTTTGTAGGTACAGGCAGTCACAAAATATATTTTCCAAAAACACTGATGGGGGCATCAAGGAGCTGGCAGCATAAAGTGGGGGAAACTCTCTTCAAGATCTCAGGACATTCTTAGCTTTTGGGCTGGTGGAAGTTACTGGTTTGCTAATACATTTTGTAAGTTTTACACCTGATAATAGCTACATAGAGGACTAAGCATAAATAAAACTAACCTTGGCTTTGGGTCTGTAACTTTTAATGTCTCCATGATCATAGGAGTTCTAGTCAGTTAACTGGTCTACAAACTGCAACTCCCAAAACAACCTGAAGTGACTGGAATCTATACTTACACAGTGTAGTCAGTGGCACCATACTGATTAAGACATCGTTCTTACTGAATTAGAAACAAAATAATTTTCTCTTAGTTAGGTCACCACAGTATTCTACACTTGAGAAGTTGAGTCCTCAAATAAAGTTTGGGTGCTATCCTGGGCATTTGCCTAAAGTGAGGCAGGTCTTTTACTTTGTCTCTTATCCCGGTCTCTTTATATCTGAAAAATCTGAATGGTTGTGTGATTGTTACATTTTTGTCCTCCTCCCGTCCTGTCCTTCTGTTTCCTGTGATTCCCTGTCCTCAAACTTGGGAACCTTGGCCATGCCTACCCCATTCTGCCCTGCAGAGATATAGGCCTTCAATTAACCAATCAGGCATAATGTCTTAGGTTTACTAAAACAAAGATAGGTGGGGCCAGCATCAGACCAGCCTCCAACACCAAAGTAATGCAATAAATTATTAATGAAAGAATTATGTTAAGGAAACTATTGCTGCAGGATATTTTATCCCACTGTGAACCCCACAACTGTGAACTGTAAAACCCTGTTTCTTGTTTGGTGTGGTTGAGCCCTATCACACACCTTTAATCCAAGAACTTTCTATTTATCGTAAATAAATAAGTAGCCCTCAATAAACCTGAAATTATATGCCTAGAAATGTTCTGGATTCCACATTAAAAAATAGATATCTACATTCTGGTGGTGAAACTAGAAACAAAGAAGATAAAAAAAATCACTTTTAAGTATGGTGTTTACACACACACAACTTGAATTCATGCAATTTTGTGTACCATTCTAAGCGTGCTTATCCTTTACTCAAATGGGAAATAAACATGCATTTGTAGCCACTAAAAACACCACAAAGAACTGATACAGAAGCAGAAGTTTATTTACTTAAAACATTTCACAATAATATTGACAATTATTTTTTAAAATAATATTCTAAATACTTACAAAAATAAATCAAGTATTGCTTCTTCTATTTTTCAAGTGTGATAGCATTTGCCATAGAAAATAGACAGGACCTTTTTACAAACTAAACACTACACCAAAACTTCAAGTTTAATAATTACACACTATTTCCTCTGACGATTTGTGCTTTAAAAATGTCCAAACTACTTCTGTGCAACAAACAGAATCACAGTAAGACTGTATTACAAGCCATGTATTCATTTTTGCACAAAATGATAGTATGCTGGCCTAAACCACCATTACTCCCAAAAGGCGGATGTACCATTACACAGAAGTACATGTGGTTGTGTTTAACATCCAGTCATTAAAGACCAGAAATTGGTAAGGAATAATCAGCTAAAGATTGCTAGGCAAGACATTTTAAACTTAGACTAAATCCTTAGTCTTAATCATTGAAAAAATAGAATAAACTTCAAATATTTCTCAAAGCACTAAATTAATCCCAAGATAAACATCACTGTCATAATTATATCCAAAAGAAAAAAGAAGTATCACCCTAAAGACAACCACTGGAAATTCAAGATCGTTTCTAACTTTATAGTCACTGGGACTTAAATATTTTGTCAATTCCAATGTTCCCTTGCAACATGCTTGTAGAAATTATGGCTCCAGATGAAACACGTATGCTTTCTACCTGGCAGGATGCCAGTCTCACTGCATAAACCACACAAAGGAAGAATCTCACCATGATCGTGCCTGAATTTCTGTGATTTAATCTCTATTATATAGAACTTTACACTAGTTTTATATAAACACGTATCAAACATTCAAAATTCTACTTAAAACTAGAAAAATCAGAAAATCTGCTTTTTTTCTAAAATTAAAACAAGAATCTATCCTTATGTCCTTATTTATGCTACATGAATTACTTAAGAATTTATGAGCAATTGCACTGGAAACATAAATTGATATTTTACAGTAAGTTCCATTGAAAAGGAACTTGTAAAACCTCAATATAAGTAAATACAAACACTAACATTAATGTCTTCACTGACAAAAATATACCCAAAATGCCATTATTTTAGAAAATTTTAAATAGCATGCTAGGTATTTTCAAAGTTTCATTTTACTAGAAGAAACAGGCAAGCAAACACCATAAGAACATACAAATATGCAAACAAACTGTGTAAAACACACAAAGAATCATCAAAATCTAAGAGGTAGTCAACAGAAGGGACCCTGATAAAACAAAATATCCTGGCAGATACTACTAATCTCAAAGACCCCAAATCACTGTGTAAGTCTTGTATTTTAAATTGTTAAAACATTACTGGGCAAGGATTTAAAGGCAGTTATCTAAATGAGTTAACACTGCAAATAGAACAATACTCATACGCAGAAGTAGGAATAAAATGCAGACCACAGCTCTATAGCCTGCCAGCTCAGTCTGGCTCACTCAACCACCACCACAGCCATTGTGTTTACAAAGTACATATCCCTTCTTTCATGCTGTGAGGGCAGAGGTGAGGAGCTGATCCAACAAGGACCATGCAGCCCTTAAGTTGGCTCGTACATGGAAAGCCTGCTAATGTTCAGGGTAGACACAATGCTGCAACATTTGAGTTTGCTGCACTCTTGTTCCCATCTGAATCCACTCTAGATCTGAAATGGATGCAACACTTCTTACTTTTGTAGTCTAAGGATAAAAGAATTTTTTCAAGTTACCAAAAACCAAGATAGTGTGACACACTGCACAAGAAATTTAAAAAATGATGGAAACATGTGGCTAATAAGTGTGGAAAATGTGACTGACACAAGAGTGACCCACTTGTGGCTACATTAAGCAATACTGATTTAACAACTAATAGTCCAAAGTTTTGACTTTAAAAAGCGACCCAAATTAGAAAGTAAGAGCTCAGGAAAAAACAAACCGTGGGCAGAAATGAAATGAATGCCACAAATACAGCTCCAGATACTTCTTAGAGGTAAGCAGAAACTTTCATCACTATGTTTCTTTCAATAAAAAAGCAAATTATACATGATACACCACTTCTTAGAAAGGAAAGTTCACAATAATGTCGCCCTTTAGAGCATGTGGCTATTTCAAAATGTATCCTAGCCTGCTTTCCACAGAAAGGCACCTCTACAAATATCAGTTTATTTCCCACCTTAACATTCAGTAAAGCCCTCCACAGTCTTCATTCACAGAAGTACATGTTTAAACTGAGATACAACTCAGAGAAACTGCAAGCATCTAATGAGTCACTTTTACAGGGCAAAGTCAATCCAAGAGTAAAGTCTTCCAAGTATCATAGCTTCCACAGCATGACAAAGCATCCTCCAGAGGGCAGAACTAGTGAGCAGAGGAAAGCTTTGCTTTGTACATATCAAAGAATTCATCTTGCAGAGTCTTCTACGTGCCTAACCGGAGACTGCTTTCCATAAAACAAATCTAGACATATTATTAAATGACAAACTACTGATTAATTTTTCCAAATTAACTGACTTTCTCTTACAACTAAAAACATAAGTATGTGTTTGCTTTCCCATACATGATGCCATCTCAAGACAAATATTTTCTTCACCACACTCCCAACTACTCAATTGTGCTGCTCAGATACAAAACTGATTCTGTATTTTGTTTTCAGCGTAAACTGAAAATGTTATTTTGATATATTTTGATTTAAATATAGTTGATACCAAGGTTGAGAATGTAGCTCAGTTGGTAGAGCACCTGAATTTGATCCCCGGCAATATATAAACCCAGTATGGTAGTATACAACTCTTAATCCCAGCATGCAGAAAGTGAGGGAAGGACTGTTGATATGCTCAAAGTCATCTCTGAATACACTTTAAATTAAATGCCAGCATAGGGTATATGAGACCCTGTCTCAAAATCAAAACAAAACTAGCTGCTACCAAGCATTTTAACCTTTGTTTTTTCCATCTGGCAGTTTCTTGGGGTACAAAAGAGTTTGAGGCACTTCTGTTCATGTTTGCTTTGCAGACTAGTCAGATGCTGCAGCCGGAACTTTCACAGAGAGGCTTCTTCGGGTGTTGGTGATATGCCGCTGCTGTGCTAAGAAGGACCGAGCAGGAGCACTCACACCGCTGTCTTTGCAAGCACCAGCACCACTCACCAGCCGATTTTCCATGCCCAGTTTCTGATATGCCAGGCTCTGAATGAAAAAGCAGATAAATAAATAACAAGGAAAATGTAGAATTACAGCAATCCTAGCAGGATAATGGTTTCCTGATCGGCTGAGAAAAAAAATTAAAGATTCAAAAGCCGATTCTTCTTTGTCTGACAACACTAGCAAGAGGGCACAAAATCCAGTGTCTTTTAATGTACTAAATTTTACATCATTGAAACAGTAGCCTAAAACAGCATGCCAGAAAAAAAACTCCATAGCAATTTTGTGTGTGTGCTGGAACCGTCACTGTACTAACTGCGAACAGACACATCACACAGAAGAGACCAGATAAACAGAGCTAAAAGATGGCAGCTGGATAAAATGCTACACTCTGGTTTGGGCTACTGGTTTTCTGATGAGGGAAGGAGTCATTCCATCACCAGACCTTATAACACAACTGTATTTCATTGATATAAAACATTTCTTTCTATTATTCTGGTCAAGGAAGTGATCAACAGGGCTTAAACCCACTCACCACTGAAACTCAACACACCTTGTTATACCAGGCAGAAACAATGAGTTTTTCCTCATAATCCCTGAATTTTGCTACTTTACATTCACTCTGAAAAAGGAAATAATGATTAAGACAATTAAAATATCAGAAATTGCCCCAAATTACTGAAAACAAAATCATTTCTTTACGATCTCACTGCTGGGAGAATAGAAAAAATGCCTTGGTAAGATGCACAAATTGGTAAAAAGAAAGGAGTAGTTACGCAGAACACAAAGCATCTTTACAAAAGACAACTGTGAGTAATGTTCATTTTAGAAATGTTACTTAGGAACAGCAACTTACACACGTGCACAACCATAGTGATCGAATCCTGTGACTGGACACAAAAACAACTGCCTGAAATGTCAACATGGTGCTGACATTTGTACATGCAGGAGTCAAAACTAAGGAGAAAAGATGCAGCAGAGCGCTGGGCTCCTCAGCACAACTCTCCTCTTCATTCTTGGCAGCTTGGTTATAAGACACACTGTAACTCTGCACGTGCACCACTGTACAGACTGGAGGGCTTTTATTATTCTAATATAGTCAGTTCTCTATTCTCATGACCACCAGAAATAGATGACACACATAAAAAATACCTAATGCTTAATGCCTCTGACTTCCCGAGAAACATGCTTACAGTACACAAAGTATGCAGGGCCAAATACCTGGAACACAGCCCCCACAACTCAACTTCTCTTTCTTCTTATGCACAAGGAATGAATAAGCAAAAATTAAGCACCCATATGTTGTGAGTGAATCGAGATTTTTCCCTCAGAATCCTTTAGTGAGAGGTACCACTTGGAATTACTCATTTTGGAAAATACTCTGAATATTAGCAATGGTGTGCACTGGCTTCCTTTGTAAAGGGAATGGCCAACACACTTGAAAAACTAATATTTTAAAGACTATCCAGTCAGGTCTTATTATTTTGTATAAATTGAGGCCAAAAATCAAACGAGAGATGAAGACTAAGATAGGCAACCAATAAAGCTGCAAGCCCGGCCTCTGATTTAAAAAAATATTTAGTGCTGGGCATAAAGAAAACAAGACAGAATACTTCATCAAGAAACCTCAACATATAATAAAAATTAAAAATATAAAGCATAATTCTGTTGTGCAAAGCAAGAAAACTTCAGTGAACTTGAACTCAAACATGGTGAGAGTGTCCTTTGTGTAATTATCGGAAACACTTTATAGAGGAAAAAAATTGGACATTTTAGTTAAAACTTTAAAAAAATACTTTTTTTTTCAGACATGCACTTTCCCTGTACACTTTACACACATGGCATTGTCTGGACAAATGATGAGAAGAGGCACACATCAGCCTGGTATATACATTCTGGATGCAGAAAAGAGAAGATGATAAAAGTTTCCAGTGA